>NC_051271.1:32272707-32880207 GCF_015220745.1 Sebastes umbrosus | reverse complement strand
AGAAGCAGAAACGGGGATGTCGGGCGGGGCTGCTGGCTAGGCTAAGGAAGCATCCACACAAACCACTGCTACCAAGCATCTTTCTCTCTAACGCCAGATCCATCGTTCACAAAATGGACGAATTGGAGCTACAGATGGCAGCTAACAAGTCCGCCAGTTACTGCTGCCCGATGTTGCCCGACGGACACGTGTCTTCACTCGCTGATAGCTGACGCTCCAGTGCAGCTAGCAGGCTGCACAATCCACCGCCTGGACCGAAGCAAAGACTGGTACAGTAAGAGCCAAGGGGGACGGACTCTGTATCTATGTGCATAATGGCTGGTGTACAAACAGAGCCTCTAAATCAGGGGAACGGTGACTGTCAGTGATTTGGCTGTCAGTTATGTGTCGACCCTTCTATCTGCCAAGAGAGCTGACAGTAGTAATTATTACGGCTGTCTATATTCCATGGATCTGTGTCTAATAAGCTACCTGATTTACAATTCCAAATTCAGTTCCTTTTAATGTTATGTAGCAAGAGTGCACTTTACTTGAGTGTTGTTGTTTACCTTTTGAAACCAATGTTCATTTTGGGATGGGATTTATGCAAAAGTCTAAAGCAAGTCAGAATTATTGTTGAATGTTCATACTTTGCATAATAGCACACTTAATTAAAACCTGTTGAGCCTTAATTATCTGTTAATCTTTTTCATTATGTTTTATTACCTTATAGGGCTGTACTTTTTTTAAATGGGGAATTAGTTTGGTTGTAATGTTCGGTAACTTGCAAAATTGTCTTTAAAACCAGCATGAAAAAAAAATTGTGATAAGATCGTGGATCGTGATCCTACCTGAAAAAAAGTTGTGTTATGACATTTTTGCCATATCGCCCACCCCTATTCAGAATCATCTGATTTGGACCCAATTCCTAGGGATACTAAAGTGAGTTTTCCTCAAGCACACTTGGGTCCAATAAATAGAAACATCCTATCAAAGCACACATGATATCCTTAATAAAGAGCCTCGTGGGAATGTTGAATCACAACAGTAATCAATGTTGTGCACCATCCTCAATTCAAACAACTTTTTTTAGAAAATCTTCAAAAAATGCTTCTTTTCTCTGCACACTCACAAAACAGAAAATATAAAAATTGAGAGAAAGAAACCAGGGGGGTCTTGCCAAGTCTGGCAGGCAGGGAAAGCAAGCTAATTATCCCATGGTGCTTGGAAGCTGAAGTGCTCATTGACAATCACAGGACTGCTCTCAGGGTGTATATAGCTATTAGGCTGAGAGACGAGGGTTGGCCAAAAGCACTGATCATTGTGGTCATGCGAGCCAAACCAGATCAACCACTAGCCTACAGCTGTTTGACAAGTAGCATTACAGGACAAATCTCTGCATAATTTATCTGACTCTCCAAATATTGGTGGTGAAAGCCTTAACTAGAATAGAAAGGGGACGTGGGAAAAACAAGAATACATTAAAAATATCAGTAACCCATGAGTAATGTGGTTAATGTGTTAAGAGGAAACCACATCCCATGTTTGTGTATTTCATTAAGTGGAGCTGAACATGTGTCTGTGCTGGTGCTGAGCCTGAAAGTCTCTTATTATCATCGACGCTAGGCATTTATTTAGATTGCAATCCCATTGGTGTATACTGTATGCGCCATAGCGCCCTAGGAATAGATTCAAATCTACTTGTTAAAACAAACTCAGAAAGTAGTCATCGAGCGATGGTTGCTTAAAGTTTGTTCAAGCCACATACACAGTTCCCATTCCCCTCCTCACTAGGGAGGTGACCCAGGTGGTGCTTGTCATCTGCCAACAGACTACCGCAACTCCTTCCTCATCGAAGCCCCGGCGCTTGCCACCGAACCTCTGCAGATAGTCCAGAATGCTGCTGCATGTCTGGTGTTTAACCTCATGCTTTCTCACTCCCCAGTCTCCCACCTCCCTGCAGCTCACATCCAGTTTTAAAAGAGAACCTATCATGATAAACTCACTTTTTCAGTGCTTGTGCATATGCATTTGTATATCTGGAGTTCCTACCAACCCACAGACTTTGAAATAGGACAACCCAGTCAGTTTTTTGGGGGCTGCCTCGATCAGAAAATATGTGATTCTACAAGCCATTCAGATTTGGCTCCCCTTCCTATGTCACTCATTAGAATATACCGCACACAGCTTGAGAACTATCTTCGCAAAGGTGCGCCGTGTTTTTCTTGAAAGCCAATCAGAGCAGACTGGACTTTTTCGGAAGGGGGTGTTAAAGAGACAGGCGCTGATAGTTTCACACAGATGGTGAAAATAGGTATATTCAGACAGACAGTACGATACAAATTGTGTTTTTTTACCAGGTACAATTGATAACATTGATAACCTTCAGCCATAAGATGTTTCATTCTCCCTCCACCGTTCCACTGCATTTACTTCACAAGTCGTTGCCAGGCACTTACCGTCAATCTAAGCCAGGGGTGCCCAATACGTCGATCGCGATCTACCGGTCGATCGCGAAGGTAGTGTGGGTAGATCGCATGGCATTAAAAAAAAAAAAAAAATTAAAAAATTAAAAAATTAAAAAATAGACGTCAGCCTATCAGAGCAGATTGAGAACTGTCTGTCAGAGTTTGACAGACGCTTTCAAGACTTTGTTTTACTGGTGCAAGTCGCTACATTCATGTGCTACCCTTTTCGGGAAGATGCTGAGGCTGATTCACTCGCATCAAAAATTGCAACACTGTTTCACCTGAACTCATCTGGAGTGGAGGATGAGATTTTGACACTACAAGCTGACATTCAGCTTAAGTCCAGGGCTCATGGACAGTTCTGGAACTTACTCACAGAGGAAAAGTACCTCAACATGAGGAAATGTGCTACCTCCTTGACTGCATTATTCGGCTCCACTTATTTATGCGAGTCAGCCTTTTCCCACATGAAGATTATTAAGTCCAAATACCGTTCCACCTTGACTGATGATCATTTGGAAGTGTGCTTGAGGCTGGCTATCAGCAGCTACTGTCCAGACTATGCATCCCTGGCTGATTCCATTCAGTGCAAGTCATCAGAGTAAGGTAATGACAAAAAATGTACAGTTATATTGTACAATATGGGTTCATGCAGTTATGCAAGGTACACCAACATATATTGTACATATAAAGAATACTCAATATATTTATAAATAAATATATGTTTTGCATTTTTATAGTAGGTAGATCATTTTGACTTGGTCATTTTATAAGTAGCTCGCATGCTGAAAAAGTGTGTGCACCCCTGATCTAAGCCATTTATCCGTTTTTTTCCACACTTACTGACGAAACAGAGATACCACGTGATACCTACGTCGTTTAACCATTAGCTCACAAGCCTTGCTAGAGCAGGGGAACAGAACATCAGATAACTTCCACATAGATAAACAGAACATTCATTTTAGACCCGCCAAAGAAAAAGATGGTCCACTTGGTCCACTTCCAAGCAGACTCTGATGCGGTTTATTTGTGGTGTGAAAAGCAAAATGTCCAACCACAGGATTTTGTGATAGTAGAAGTGCAATTTTAGCATGATTTCAAATGCTAAACTACTATATATTGGCCAGATGGTACTATTAAACTGTTTTTTTTCTTCAGTCACAGTGGGTCACCAGCTCAGTTATTAGTGCCACAGTGATCCCTGGTACACAACTTTGCCTTATTTATGCCTGGTATTGGATTAGTACTTGGTATTTAGAGATACCCTGAGCTTAGGTATAAACATCGTTATCAGGAGTGAAAAAGTCTTTGTATATGGCGAGGTAATCATGAGTTACCGACAAAAATTTTTGATAGCAAATACAATCATCAATGTCAACGCTAACTACAATGGTAATAGCACTGATGATGGGTAGAGAAAAAAACAAAAGGTGAAGACCGTGACTATATTTACATGCACACCAATATTCCACTATTATTCCGAATATGACAATTTGATACGGGTCGTGTAAATAGCATATTACGTTTGGATTTTCTGAATGAGGCATTCTTCCGAACGGAGCAATTTCCGATTAAGACATGTGGGATATGCCGATATTATTCGGGTTTTAGGTGCATTCTTTGGACATGTATACAGCGCATTTAAAATATGCATCTCAGTTGTGGTTTTTACAGCACTTTGTGACACACAGCCTCTTGTCTGTTTACGGCCAGCCCTGCGCATTTGCAGAGATGCATGCCCCCCAAAAGAAAAGCCCGCATTTCTGGTTGGAAGGGGAACTACTTACCTACCTAAAGACTGTGCATATCCAAAAACATGGTGATATCCCAAATATCGGAGGAAGCAAGAAAAACGACACTAGAATGGACTGTTAGTCCGTGCGTGTGCATTAATTGCGTGCCCGCCTCACAAAACGTGTTTATTTAGACCAGTCGAAGGTTTTGATCAGTCTCAGGCTTGATCTTTGTGTGAGAGCCGTAAACAGCCCGTTGAGAGAAACTCCTCAGTCTTGGACTATTCATCCAAGTGTGTGTAATTGAAGTGCTGAGGCACTCTGCAATCTACTGCTAACAGTATCACCCCCCACTCCCCATCCCCCCACCCCAACCCCAACCCATGCACACTGACAGAAAATGGACTTGAAAGTAAAAGTGGCTGAAATTTGAATCATGCATCCAATCTTGAACACTAACGACAGATTTATGCAATTACCCCCTGTCACATATCTCTCCCCGATTGGGGTGAGGGTGATGTCGGGTGGGGGGGTGGGGTATAGATAATACCTACAAGGTCCCCATCTGGATGTAAATATGCCTGTTCTTTTAAATGAACGGCTTTATAAGCACAAAAAAGCCATCAGAATCCTCACACCTCTGCCACCCTCTGGCAATGTAATCACTTTGTGCATTGGATATTGCATTTATTTTTTAATATTTCACTCTCTCCCCCCCCAACCCCGTCTGTTCGTCTCTCCCTCTACCGCAGCTTTCCTCCCCTGTATGCATTCCATTTTCATTCTCCCTCTAAATGGCATTTCTTCCCTAGAAATTAGATATCAGCCGGGCTGTCCCTTATTATTTCAACCCAGGAGTGAGGACTCCAGTTACGACCTGGATGCCGCCCTCTCCTGTCTTTTTCTCATTCTCTCCTTCCTCCCCTCTCTAACCCTGTCTCTTTATCCCCTTCATCTCCATTCTCACCTCTCCCCTCCCTGTCGCCCTCACCTCCGAGGCCTCGCCCCTCCTCTCCTGCCTCACCTATCGCTTGCATTAAATCAAACGGAACACATTAAAAGCGGCACGCGCGGCAGACAATGGCTTTTATGATTGCCTGCCGTGTTCGGCCTGGTTGTGCTGCACGAGCCCCGTAAAATGCCATTTGTATCACCTCATTTCATAGGGCCCTCACTACACAGGCAAAACAGAGAGGGAGACTGAGAGGGAGACACGGCGACCGAGCAGAGATATAGTAGGTTGAGCGCGGAAGGCGGGATGAAAGAGAGAATGAAAAAGGGGGGTGCTAGCGTAGTACAGACGGGGCCAAATAGTGAGAAAGTGAATTAGAAAAGAAGATATATAAAACGAGAGCAGAGATAGGGGGAGGGGGGGCAATATGAATAAAATCGGATGATATAGCAAAAGAAAAACATCTGCGAGAGCGACGGAGCCAGACTGAGGGGGCAAGACAAGACAGGTGAGAAATGAGGGATAAATGAATGAATAGGAACAGTGAGATAGGAGGAATGGGTGGAGGAATAGGTGTGAGCAGGCAGAAAGGCCAAGAGAAGAAAAGAGGAGGTGAAAAAAGGGTGGGAAAATGATATTGGTGAGAGGGCTACACAGTGACTGAGATTACCCCGGAAAGCCCCGACACTATTCAAATAAGAACAAGCTGCCAGGACAACTACGAGGATTTAGAGCAATAAGAAATATATAGCAACCCAGGGAGAGAGAGAAAGAGAGAGAGGGATGATGAGGGCACATCTCTCCCTCCTCGCCTCCCTTCCTCTCTCTCCATTAGTACAGTGAGCATATTGGGCTTATTAAATTCTAATTGTCTGTAATGGCCGCCCAGGCTCTCTGAGGCACTATGTGACAGGGTGAGAGTGAGCGGAGGTATTTGTTTTGCTAATTGGAAACCGTTCAGCTCCCTTAAGTGTTCTGCTGTTCGCCGCCGCTCGGGGAGCAGCTGATAAAAAAAAAAAAAAAAAAGAAACGGTGGAACGACGGATGGATGGATAGATAGCGCAGGTACCGCGGGGAGGGGAGACCGGGCGGCGCGGCGAGCGTGGAGGGCAGAGTGTAAGAGGAGCACCTTGGGGGTATTTACCGGTGAGAAGGAATATGAAAAATCAATGAGGACATAATGAGCTTCATTTAGAAAGTTGTCAGACAGCGGCGGAGGGCTGTTTAGCATGCTGGATCCGCTGTGTTGAAACAAAAGCTGTTTACACAACACACCACGTACAGTACTGAGGTTTCAGGAAACATTCAACAAAAGGCTCGGATTGCATTCAAGCAAGACCTCTTTCAGGAATTATATAACAATGTATTTATGGTTTGTTCTTTATTTTTCTGAATATATTGTGTCTGGATCCATGTGCTGTGTTAGCCTTTGTATAGCCGTATATCAAGGTTTGTTTATTTCCCTCTGTGTTCAGGAGTTCCTTGACCCCACCAGCCCCCGCCAATATCTCTCACGTCCTTGCAGCGTCCTTACACACAGCATGTCTCAGAAAGCCATTTAGAGTTCTTCACTTGTTCCCTATACCTCCTCACTACCCTCTAGCCTTTTCCCTTCCTCCCTACGGCAATATAAGCAGCGGAAAGACCAGAAGGTGCGAAGAGGTGCAAAAAGCCTCTACCGTGTTTCCATATGGCCTTGCTTCCGCCGAGCTCCGCACACACACACAAACAGACATGCAGGTAAAACATGCACACGCTGTATTCGAGGTCAGGAAACCTTCACCACACAGTACCTCAAGAACCCTTTGTGGTGTCAAAGGTAAAAAAACGAGGGATGTCACTCGATTAAAATGGTTAATCGTGATTATTACCATGATTTTTGCGTAAAAATATTGATTTCTTTGGTAAGAAGCTGTGTAATAAGCGGGATAACGTACAGCTAGCGGGTCATTGTTGTGAAAGAATCCCCTTCAGGGCGATGAGAGATGCGGCATCCCTTACGTATTAATGGTATTCAACTAATGCTTATTTTCTTTGTCGATTGATCTGTCGATTATTTTCTGACTTAATCAATTAGTTGTTTTGTGTATTTAATGGTGAAAAATGTCGATCACTGTTTCCCAATGCCCAAGATGACGTCCTCAAATGTCTTGTTTTGTCCACATCTCAAAGATGTTCAGTTTTACTGAATTTGACTTTTTTATCTTTAAAAAATTACTCAAACCGAAAACGATTAATCGATCATCAAAATAGTTGGCGATTAATTTAATAGTTGACAACTAATCAATGAATTGTTGCAGCTTTATGTTCAACCACTGCCTACCAACACCTCTAAAAGTCAACAGGTTGGGTTTCTTTTGTTAAAAACATACAAAAACAGAAGTGTAAAAGCAAAAAATGTGGTTCTTAGTGGGGGTCATTTACGGGACTATTTCTTGGCCGGGAGCAGTAACATTCTGACGTTTTCAGGAAGAGTTTGTGTGGATTAAACAAATGAGATATAACATGTTAATTAGTAAGCTTTAAATGTGCTGGTGGTGTGATTTTGTTACCTTCGAACAGAGCCAGCCGTGCGGTTTCCCCATTTCCAGGTTTTTTTTATGCTAAACTAAGCTAACCGGCTGAATGTACACATGAGAGTGGTTATCGGTTATCTTCTCATCTAAATCTCTGCAGGAAAAGCGACTAAGTGCGTTTTTCACAAATTATCAAACTATTCCTTTAAAGTCCTTCCAACCATTGATTTGCATCGCGTGTAATCTTTCCAGGCCTTGTTTTTGTGTTTTGGAGGGTAATTTAGCTTCAACAATATATTTTCTGTTGTTGTTCTTGGCAGCCAATGAGTCAATCATGGCAGTCGATTGAAATTTCTTCTCCCTGTGGATTGGTGACAAATACCCCCCTTCCTGGCGTATGTGGGTGTCCCATTAGAACTAAACAGAAGTGCTTTTGGCTGCCTTGTCTCCTTTCCCCCTGGTGCCTTTTTAAGTGCTGCCGTGTTATTTTTACATCGCTGTGTGTCAAGGCTTAGACGGATAGGCACTGTATGACTGGCTGTTGGGAGACACGGAGGCAGGTCCCACAGCGATTTGTCTCGGCGATTGTTGGGAAAGTGCGTATGGGGACGGTGGGTGTGAAGATCAAAGTGTGTGTGGGGGCGTGAATGCATTTCCATGTCTGATTTGTACGTGTTCTTTCTCGCTTTTCGCATGTGCCAGTACGTGCACGGGGTGCATGTGTGTATCTGAGCACAGGGATGTATGTATGTTCAGTAAAGGCTTGTTAGCGTGTGATGTTATAAAAGAAGTCTAAAAGTGAGGCGAAAAGGAACGGGGCGTTGAAACGCAGATGGATATATATTTTGGGAGTAGCAGTGGAGAATATATTTGTTTGAATCAAAGAAATTGGAATACCGTGGCAACATATGGCGAGATGCACAGTGAACTAATCAACGGATGTCTCGAGAGATACGCAACTATATTTGTTAAACGAAGTAGCATATGCCAAATGGTGTATTTGCAGAAAAGCACAAAAAAAGGCAGATGATAAAATAGAAAGATGGATGAGTTTACAAAAACAATCTGGATTAAAGGATACGTATCTTGCTCATTTCCAGGTTCATACGTGTATTTTGGGTTTCTACTAGAACATGTTTATCTCATGCTGTTTGTCTGAATATACCTGTAATCACCCTCTTTCTGATACGCTCCGTTTTACCACATGTCTCTCTAAGACCCCTCCTGAAAAAGCCCAGTCTGCTCTGATTGGCCTTTGCGAAGGTAGTTCTCAAGCCATGGGTGATATATTCTTATGAGCCTGCATGTGACATAAGAAGGGGAGCCCAATGTGAATGGCTTGTTGAAGCACATGTTTTCTGATCTAGGCAGCCCACAAAAAACTGGGTTGTCTTATTTCACATTTTGTTGGTTGGTAAGACTCCAGATACCCAAAAGAATCTGCACAAGCACTGAAAAAGTGAGTTTTTCATGACACGTCCCCTTTAAGTCAACTTTACTTCACAAACAGGTGCTAACACACAGTACACACAAAATATAATTTGCACAAACAAAGACTGTTTAAGGACAAAACCCCATCAATTTTCAGTATCAGTTGATGTCGATTCTTTTGGTGATTATTTCATTAATAGTTTGGTCTTTGAAATAATGGCTGAGTGGGCTGAAGTCATTATCACAATATTAAAAAGGATATTCTCAGATACTGAAACAGATTGCACGAAACTAAATATGTTTCCCTGTCAGGTTTTCAAAATAAGGTGTTAACAAATGGAACTGTATAATATACAAAATACATACAGTATATGGAAATAAGATTGATTGGATTATATTCACCAGAAGTATAACACATTACATGTCCCTCATAAATTAAGAAGAAAATACCACTTATTTGTCAGGGAAATGTCTTTATTCTTTGATTTCGGGGTCGTTGGAAAGAATGTAATAAATAATGCCTGACTATTACTGATTTGACTTCAGGACATCTCTCACTACATACAGGCTGAAAATCAAAGATTCTTACAGTATTCATTTAGATATTGTCCAAAGTAAAAGTCCCTAGATATGTACGATTCAACCTTTTCCCATGGTCTAGTGTTACAAAAGTTAACAAAACTCAGACGATCCAAAACCCAAAGTTATTTGATTGATGATAGAAGGAGAACAGAAAAGCAGCTCCTCATATTTTGTTGGAACCAGTGATGATTTGGCGTTCCCCTTGATAAATGACTTCACTGATGATGAATAATCGATCACTGAAATAGCTGTCAGTAAATTTTGACTAATAATATCAGCACTAATTAGAAGACAGACTCTATACCCTTATTGTAATTTTTAAAGGTGCTCTATATGATATCAAACGACTATTGCTATGTAAAGATATAGTGGAGTAATGTCTACCTGAGCAGATAATGAAGTCATTCTCCCTCTGTGTGGGTTGTAATCAGAGCTTCTCTGTGCTTTGTTGACATAGACCCCGAGTGCATGTTTGTGCATGTGAGCATGCCCCACTGGCTCAGCCATTGCCATCTTGAGAGCCGAGTTGAGGCATAGTAGGACAGTTTTACCAAGCATGCTTTCTAGGGGGGGGATTTTTTAGCTTCATGAGATAGCTTCGTCTATGAGGAGGTAGAAGGAAGTTACTGCTTTTATTGTTGTAGTCAGATTAATGTGACGTCCTATGCGTTCCGTAGCCGTTACTAAAACAAACCATAGCGAGCAGAAAAGACAACGCAGAAAACGGCGGATGGTCCACGTGGATATGACCTGCACAGACACATTTTAAATCCAGAGTGGTAAACAGTAAACACTACACATACAGTAAAGTATGGAAACACATTGCCAGGAAAAGGAGCTGTACATCATGGCTAATGATGCATGCTAACTCTGTCATGGACAGGAAACGTTATTTATTGCAGTAACGCGCGGTCAAGCCAGCCGTCATGCTTATCTCCATGGTCAAATCAGCCGACGTTACAACTGTAGAGCACCCATATACTGACATTTATGATGGAGCGGACCATGGATGCATGCGGGATATCGCGGGCGGCTGTGGTTCAGAGGGTAGAGCAGGTCGCCCGCCAATCGGAAGGTCGCTGGTTCGATCCCCGGCTGCTCCGGTCACATGTCGATGTGTCCTTGAGACACTTAACCTCAAATTGCTCCCGAAGGCACAGCCACCGTTGTGTGAATGAGTATTTAGATTAGATCCTGATGGGCACAGTGGTACCTTGCATGGCAGTCTCTGCCATCAGTGTATGAATGTGTGTGTGAATGGGTGAATGCTGACATGTAGTGTAAAGCGCTTTGAGTGGTCGGAAGACTAGAAAAGGGCTATATAAATGCAAGTTCATTCATCATGTATAAAGAGAACAGAGCTGACAAGAGAAGTTAGAGGAAGTATACACGTTTGACTACGTCCGGTTTTCAAAATAAGGTGTTAACAAAGGGAACTGTTTATACAAAATACATATATGGAAATAAGACTGATTGGATTATATTCACCAGAAGCACATACAAAAAAAAAATTCCATGTCCGTTATAAAAAGCATCAATTTCGATATTTTCCAAAGTAAAAGTCTCAAGAAGTGTATGATTCAACATTTTCCCACTTTTAAAAAGTTAACAAAAATCGCAATAAAGTTATATCAAATCACAATAATTGTAGAATCGCAATACTTAAAAATTGCAATACATTTCGAATCGACACCCAGGTATCATGATACGGGAGATATGTGTATCGTCCCAGCCCCTAATGGTTTCACATCGGCGTCCCCCTGTTCTCTGCCTCCCATACATCTGCATAATGTGAGCCCTGTCAACAGCCGAGACAAAATACTCTCCACCGCTACACACTGACTTGGTAATCCCCAATTAGACACAATAATACTATTTAGTGAGCAGCTGTCCCCACAGACACCTGACACACACACGTAAACACACATGCATTAACACAGCCAAGCACACGCGTGGCAGCACGCACACACGCACACATACACACATGCCGTTTGTGCACATATGGCCTAGCCTGCATGCTCTGCTAGAGCGTGTTAGCTGCCTCACCAGATGCCTGCTGGATAATCTAGGTGCCATAATGTGATGTTTTGCCAGCCAGTGTGTGTGTGCGTGTGACTGTGTGTAGTCTCGCCTGCCAAGATGTGGGCTAAAAACTCTGTCAATTGGCTTGTTTGCAATTTAAGTACCTTTTGGGTGAAGTTGCTCATCTTGTCCGGTGTCTTTTCACTTCCTCCCCCCCTCCCCTCTCTGTCACCCTCCTCCTCCTCCTCCTCATCTTTCTTTTTCACCTCTGTTTTTTTCACTCTTCACACATCTCTCATTTGCACTCTTTGCCCATCCTCTCTCTGTTTGGATGTCACCCCAACACCTGTGCCTTCCCTCCCCAGCCTCCACTTCATGCCTCCTAGCAGCACATGTTCTACTTAATGCGCTGTCCAAAAAATCCTCAGTGGTTATTGTCTCTAATTTGTTATGTCAAAGCCAATGTCTATTCGGATTGCTTTAGACCGCACTGATGGCAGACACTTGATTTAGAGTGGCATGAGAATAGGGGAAGAGCAAAATTTAAAAAATACATAAAAAGAGTGTTTTTTGTGGGTAAAGCTACTCTATGAATTGGAGTGAGCAAACCTCGCCCAGTTTGTTACATTGCCATGATAAAAATGCTTCTTTGAGTGATTTCCATCATGGTTGCTATATATGTATCACACACACACTCAAACACACCCACACCTCTGCATAATTTCTGTAACAAGTAGCCACTTATTTACAGCAAATCTACATTTGCCACTTAACTTGCTCGCTGTGGCGGCCCACCACAGTGACACAGTCATGGTGGACATTCATCTAAGTCTTCCTCAAGCCACCCTCTTGCTTTTTTTTTGTCTCTTTTTGAATTGCAGCTCTCTGTTTCTTATTATGTCAAACCCCCCAATTGCTCTCCATCTCTTACGTTCTTCATGTGAGTGAAGGAGTTATCGCACAGTCACCAATTGAAGCTGGATCACTTTGTTCATACAGTCTGAGACCTGTTCTGGGACAGATTGCTCCTCAAGAAGAGGATCTGTAAAGATGCTAATATGGGATTCTAATTTTGAAAAAAAATTTAACTTTCTCTGTTCAAAATGTACCTTAAAGGGACATTTGTCAAGTATTCAATACTCTTATCAACATGGGAGTGGGCAAATATGCTGCTTTATGCAAATGTATGTATATATTTATAATTGGAAATCAATTAACAACACAAAATAATGATAAATATTGTCCAGAAACCCTCACAGGTACTGCATTTATCGTTAAAATATATGCTCAAATCATAACATGGCAAACTGCAGCCCAACAGGCAACAACAGCTGTCAGTGTGTCAGTGTGCTGACTTGACTATGACTTATCCAAAACTGCATGTGATTATCATAAAGTGGGCATGTCTGTAAAGGGGAGACTCGTGGGTACCCATAAAACCCATTTTCATTCACATGTCTTGAGGTCAGAGGTCAAGGGACCCCTTTTGAAAATGGCCATGCCAAGCCAGGAAGACATGGTTGGTACCAACGGATTCCTTTGGTTTTCTAGATTCATATGTCAGTGTCTTCACTCTAGCTTACAACCTAAAAATCATAAGTTGCGTTAATGCGTTATCGCGTTAACTTTGAAAGCCCAAGTAATTCATAATCATTTTGAATTATAATATTCTAAATATAGCGTACACTTAAACCTTTTTTTATTCAGGTGGTTACGTTTTTCTGCTGCTCTCGTCCACAGCCGCTTCACCTCGCCATCAGACAGCCCCTTCCATCGGGGAACTGAAGCCATTATATCGCTCTCTTCAAAGCCACCAGACTCCATTCACAAAAACAGTCATTTTACATGCAACCTCACTTCAAAAAAATTAACTAAGAGTTGTTTCATTGTCTATTATTCTGACAATCATTTTCACACTCTCTCATATTTTTTATTCATTGTTTGGTAACTCTACTTCAGAAAAAGTTCCCAGGGTCCAAGGGGTCATCTTCAATTTTCTTGTTTTGCCTGATGTCCAAAATCCAAACACATTCACTTTACGATAATACAGGGAAAGCAGCATTTCATAATTTTCAAGAAACTAAAACCAGCAATTTTTGGGGCATTTTTGCTTGAAAACTTATTGAAAAGATTCATCTTTTCTGTTGATCGACTAATGGATTATTTATTTTTTATTTCAACTCAATTGCATTCTCGGGGTGTCGATTGGCTTCACCAACTCCTGCTTGTCAATACAAGACAAATGGAACGTGTTACAGCAGAAACCAAGTCACTGCAGCGTTATTCAAACACTGCAGAGCAAACATTTTTGTTAAGGCTTAAAGGTGCAGTGTGTAGGTTTTGGTGGCAGCTAGCGGTGAGGTTGCAGATTGCAACCAACTGAAACTTCTCCCGTGTGCCAAGTGTGTAGGAGAACTACGGTGGCTGACGCAAAAACGTGAAAGACCCTATCTAGAGCACAGTGTTCGGTTTGTCGATTCTGGGCTACTGTAGACACATGGCGGCCGGCTCCGTGAAGAGGACCCACTCCGTATGTAGATATAAATGGTAGGGCTGGGCAAAATATATTGATATTATTACCTCCGCCAAGGCCAAAGGAGGAGGTTATTTTTTCACCGGCTTTGGATTGTTGGTTTGTTTCTTGGTGTGTTTATTGGTTTGTCCGTTTGGACAATAACTCCAAAAGTCTGTGATGGATTTGAATGACATTTTTTGGAAGGGTGGGGCGTGGCACAATTAACAATCCATTAGATTTTGGTGGCGATCCGGCTTCGGAATTTTTTTTTAATTACTCCGCTTAGCCTGCGCATTAACACCAAAGGCCACCACAGGGGGGCAGCGACGTACATGAAACCTGCCTTGGCAGAGGTCTGCGCTCTCCGAGTGCACTTCTAGTATTGACATTGCAATATGAGACTAATTATCGTCTTAGATTTTGGATATCATAACATTGTAAGTGTTGTCTTTTCCTGGTTTTTAAGGCTGCATTACAATAAAGTGACTGTTCTAGCTGTTCTATTATTTGTCTTTACCCACCTAGTCATTATATCCACATTACTGACGATTATTCGTCAACAATCTTATTGTGTAAATATTTTATGAAAGCACCAATAGTCAACCCTACAGTACCGTTGCAATATCGATATTGAGGTATTTTGCCCTAAATATTGTGATTTTTGATTTTCTCCATATTGCCCGGTCCTGATAAACGGCTCATTGTTAGGTAATAAAAAGACAACAATTACTATTTTCAGGTGATTATACACTTAAGAAAACATAGTTGATATTACATTCCATTTCTGCCAATAGGTCCAATAATCTGCCAATAGTAGGCGGTGGTATAATGTACAAATGAACACAGAAGTGGGCCAAAAAGGCAAGAATGAAGAAAACTCCAAATGTTTTATAAGGGAGAGAATGTATTCAGTATATCTGATAGGCCTCAAGCATGCACACAATGCACTTTGCTGAGGTAGAATGTAAAACAAATAACTTATATTACAAGAAAACTCCTCAAGTGGTTTAGATAAATCTGTTAAACTGTGATTTGTGTCCTTTCTGACTCTGTTGCAGCGATGTTATAATGTTCCCAGATTTGATGATTTCATTTAGCGAGTACAACGTTATTATAACTGCAAGAAATGATGATAACAATTCCAGCCATGGGAATCAAAGTCTTTGTTGTATGCCTGTACCCTTCTCTGTCTCTCTCCTCCTGTTTCCAGTGTGCCTCTACATTTTCATCTCTCCAATAAAAGCAAAAAAAAAATGCCCCCAAAAATGTAATCTTTAAATTCATCCCGCGGAATAACACCACCACCACCACCAACATGATTGGATCCCCTGATATTCCCCCATAGGCACACTATGATTAAACCTATAGGCTTGACGTAATGCCTGTTGTCATTTGAAATGTCACTTCACTGAAATTTCAGCATGCACAGATTGGAATTGCATCTCTTTATTTATTTAAGTCAGAAAAAGGGCATTATTTCCATTTGTTTATACCCTTTCAAACTGTTTGAAGTGTTTTACAATTACAGGCCAGACAGAGCAGACAAATGATGTTGACGGGGAGTCAGGCCAAGTGGAAGACAGAAAGGAATTGTACTCGCTGAAGTTAAAATAGAAAATAGCGAGCGGTATTCAACCGATGACTGTAATTTAACCAAACCTCTTCAGGGGTACTTGACAAGGCATATTAAACAGGGCGACGGCTTTTGTTGGAAAGCACAATAACAATGACGATGTGACTGAGAATTGGGTCTGTATCCTCGTGCTTTTTTGTTTTCGGCTTTAATTATTAATTACGAGGCACGTCGAAGGGGCAACAAGCTCAAGTCTTGAGATCACAAGAAGTTGGGATCTCAGGATCGATACAGAGGGTAAGGAGAAAAATATGGGATTCCCACAGCTAGAGCTATAGTAGCTCTTTCAGCCCATAAACACCACTGATGTGCCATGAAGCAGACACGCTCAACCTGCTCCAGTACATTTACTCAGGGGCCAAAAAAAATGCCAAACCAGAAAGAAGGCACATATCTCCCCCCACAGCTTCCCAGAGACAGAAAAGAAAAGTTACTTTGTCAGCCAACTTCGCCTGCATACCAAAGGGGTTAAAAAAAAAAAAAAAAAAGGCAGAGCTGCTCTACACACACACACACACACACACACACACACACACACACACATATATATAACATACAGACAGGCAGTCCGACAGACAAGGTTGGAGAGAATAGATGTGGGCAGGTTCAGTGATTCCGATGTCAGAGGCGGTCTGAACGCTCTCTGTGTCTATCCTCTCTCCACTAGACCTTACATGGCAGTTCTCCTCTCCGGGGTGTTCTAAGAAGACAGGAGGGGCGGCGGGAGGGTGAAGGCGGCGGGGCGGAGGGGGGGGAAGCACGATGGCAGGTACTAGGGGATTGTTCCAATGCCCTTGACATGAGGGAAATGCTGGAATGAGAGAGAACAAGAGCCAACGTATAAGAGGGGGATCAGAGAAAAGAAAGCCGGAGGAGGGGGAGTTTTGTGTGAATGCATGAAGGAGCGTTTGGTTTTGCTTTATTTTTATTAGAGCTGAGACGATACACCTCCTTCTCCTGATTCAATACTATCACGATTACAGATGTTCCGATACCATTTTGTCCTTCCCGATACCGATTCGGATACCTGAACTTTTGGTATCAACCAATACCGAGCGCTGATGCGATACCAGTGCGATTCCAGTGGCATCCATGATTCATCCAGGGGTGACAGCACAGTGAAGGATACTGTTTTGGAGCTGCGAAGAACAATTGATTTCCGGTTAAACAAGTTGATTTTTTTCTGGGTTAATAAATTATGGTATCGGATCGGCGCATAGACTGGCGTATTCGCTGATACCGAATTTTGGGCAGTATCTGACACATTTCCGATACTGGTATCGGAACAACTCTAATAGTATTATGATTCAATATTATAATTTATTGCGTTTTTTGTTAACTTTTTAAACACTAGACCATGGGAAAATGTTGAATCGTACACTTCAAGGGGCTTTTACTTTGGAAAATATATAAATTAATACGGTAAAGATGTCACAAATTAAAGGTATTTTCTTTTAATGTATAAGGGACATGTAACGTTTAATACGTCTGATGAATATAATCCAATCAATCTTATTTCCTTATATGTATTTTGTATATATAGTTCCCTTTGTTATCACCTTATTTTGAAAATGGGACGTAGCCACACGTGTATACTTCCACTAACTTCACCAAGTCTTATTGTTAGCTCTCACATCAGCTCCGTTCTGTTTATACATCCATGGTCAACTCCACGGAATCCACGGAGAAGCGAGTGACGGACGGGTTGACCGCACGTTACCGCGATACGATAGCGTTTCCTGTCCATGACAGAGTTATCATGCAGCTTTAGCCGTGATGTCCAGCTTTGCTTTTCCTGGCAATGTGAGAAACCCAAAGTGTTTCCATACTTTACTGTATGTGTAGTGTTTACCACTTAGAATTTAAAATGTGAGGGTGCAGATCGTATCCATGTGGAACCTTCGACGTTTTTTACTTTCTCGTTTCGGCTCGTTGAGGTTTGTTTTGGTTTTTGACCGATATGGAACTGATATGACGTCAAGTTCCTCAGACTATTACAATAAAAGCGGTCACTTCCTTCTACCTCTGCATAGAGTCAAATGAAGCAAATATATCGATATGTAGATTTATTTTGAGTGTGTAGCCTCGTTGCAAAAATCAAGGCTTGTGTATTTTACAGGTTCCGGCAGAGTGTGTGAGAGCAGTTCAATGTATGAGAGTAAGTGTGTGCTCACTGCCCAGACCCAGTATGAGTCCCAGGCCAGGGCTTTTCTTTTGGGCTAGCAGATGTTTTGCTCTCACCTTGCCATACCTCATAAAGCGTGATGGCTCAGGACCCTGGGGCCAGTCTGGCACACACACACACACAACCACACACACACACACACACACACACACACACTCACACACTCACGCACACAGTATGCATGCCCCCCTCCATGCCCCGCCCCACCACCACAAAGCCAAGCACACACACACACACACACACACACACACACACAGAGAAAAACACATGGAAATGCCCACACGCACACACAGATGCAGACACATAGAAAATGGGCAGAGGTGCGGTCCGCCGGCCCGTCTCCGCACGCTGACATACAGAAAGAGAAAGTGTCAAGGGCAGAGCATCGTGAAAGTTTGGACGCCACGAAATCTAAAGCCACAGGACAGGCAGGCAGGCAACCAGCATACAGCACTCACTCACACAGAGAGGAGGGAAGAAGTGAGAGGGAAGACAGCTGAGTCTACTTTTTGAAGTAGCGGCCAGAATATCACAACTGGCTACACAATAATAAAACAATCACAACGCATGTGTTCCACGCCAGTCACGAGATAATGAATCCGTAGGTCGTTTGACCAGAACGATAATTATACATCCTGTCATCGACTCTGTCTGACAGCGAGTGTAGTCTGCGTTCATTTTAGAAGTAGTCGTTTTTATCTATCCATCCATCCAATTTAGTTTTGTTGGGGTTGTATTTTAAAGGTGCAATCATGTAGTTTGGTATTTCGTATGCAACTGGATACTGGAAGGTATGTGTGCTAAACTCTATGTAATCACGTCATACTATTGCAATATACTATGTTGTCCAGAAACCCTCACAGGTACTGCATAAGCATAAAAAAATATGCTCATCAATCATAACATGGCATAACTGAAGCCCAACAGGCAACAACAGCTGTCTATTTGACTAAGACTTGCCCCAAACTGCATGTGATTATCATAAAGTAGGCACGTAGAACCCATATTCATTCACATATCTTGAGGTCAGAGGTCAAGGGACCCCCTTTGAAAATGGTCATCCCAGTTTTTCCTTGCTAAAAATTTTGCACAAGTTTGGAGCGTTATTTAGCCTCCTTCGTGACAAGCTAGTATGACATGGTTGGTACCAATGGATTCCTTAGGTTTTCTATTTTCATACTGTACCAGTTTCACTATAGCTTTAAAACTGAACCAGCTACAACCCTAAAAATCGCAAGTTGTATTAATGCATTAAAGAAATTAGTGCCGTTGAAACAAAATTTGCGTTAATGCGTTATTGCATTAACTTTGACAGCCCTAAAATAAATGCAAAGAGACTCTTTTAGAAAAAGTGCAAACAGAGCTTTGAGCTTCCCCTTTTCTCTTTATTTGTTTAAATATTGTTTTCTCAAAATGGGCCTGTTACTGCCCTGCCAGTAGTTTTAATCTTGGCTTGAATGTAGTTAGTGTTAATGTGTAGATGCTCACTAGTGAGCCTGGAACTTGGGTTTTAATACAAAATAATTGATTCGATTGGCTCAATTGAGTGAAGCCATCGCCATATTAACTGTATTAGCTGCGCCCGCGGTCCGCGACTGTCAAAAAAAAAATACAAGACTGAATATTTATTATCAATAAATTCACAGTCCGCCATCTGGTGAAGAATGTTTTACATGACAACAGAAAACAAAGTTCAACACCCTCCTCCACCCGACAGTAATGTATGTCAAAGCATCAGGTTATCATAGTTTATGAAAATGCAATGACAACATAGCCCTTCACTGCTGAACCATGATTAATGAGTTATATGAGGCTACATGATCAAAGGAAGTTTTTCTTTCACTTTTGTCAATATCATCTCTCTCTCTCTCTCTCTCTTCAGGGAGTCACTTCAATGACATCAATTATTATAAGCATTATTAATCCACCAAACCTCCAAATTTTAGAGCGACCCCTAGTTATCTGATCTATTCCATAATCAAAAGCCTTTCATCAAATCACACATCCTGTTGTGCTTCGAAGTGTCTCTATACAGCAGCAGTTACAGTTACCTATACATGCCCTAGCTATAGCTGGCTTGATTGAACTCTCTGCAGGAGTCTGCCTGACAGAACGATCAGCGCTCTGATGTCTTCGGTAATTTTTGATTCAGCGGGAAACACTTCAAAAAGCTCCTCCAATACCTCGTTCACGCGCGATAGAAAATTTCCGACCTGCTGCGAGTCCGCGCCACTTCACAGGAAGGATGATTATTAATAAATGCAATAAACCTTTTTGAAATCAACAGATGGGGAAACAACGCAGCACCTCGTTCCTGCCACACATACTATTGTACCTTTATTATAAACTGATGGGGGGGGTTTCATTTATTATGAAAACAATAAATGACCAGTTCTCTATTTGTTATCCAGTACATTGTCACAGATTTATTTTCTCTTCAGCCAGCACAAATTAAATGCACTATTTCACCTGCATTTATATAATTTAGCTTAAGGCTACGGAGAATAGAAAATGCACAAACTGATCCACACATTTCATGAACGTACATGTTAGTAGCTTTACGTCTGAGAATGAAGTGTATGCAGAAAAGTTGTAGGTCTGTTTATTTACTTTCCCTCCACAAAAACTAATTTCATTTTATTGAATTTTTCATCTTCTTCTAGGTTACAACACTTCTGAATAAAGGACCAGACAGAAAAGAGAAAATGGAGACATTAGGAGACACACAAAGAGACAAAGAGCCTGGAGAGAGCGAAAGAGGTGAAGCCCCAAAGTGAGTTTTAAGGTAAGCCTCTACTTCGAAAAAGACTGTCAATAATAAACAAATAATACAAATAAATAAATAGTAAATATTGATAAAATTAGTGATAAATAAGAAATAATAAGAACAATTAGAGAAACAATGCTGCTGAAGAATGATGAATATGCAGAAAAGTTGTAGGTCCGTTTATTTCTTTTTCGCCACAAAACATAATTTCATTTTTATTGGATTTTTTCAACTTCTTCTAGTTTATAACACAGGTGAATAAAGGACCAGAAAGAAGAAAGAAAATAGAGACATTAGGAGACACACAGAGAGAGAAATGCACATTCACAAACACACTCACACACACTCACACACACTCTCACACATACACAGACAGATTGAGTTGACACACACAGAAGCAGGTTTGACAGAGAGTCCACAGGGCAGTCGACACTACAAACAGCGCTTGAGATTCTCATTAAAACCCCGGAGAGCAAATCCTTTTCAATCGTGGGAGCATTACCCCGGGGTAATCCACTGTGGATTATACTGAAGTGTAATACCGAAGGCAACCGCAAGGTGGCAGAAAGCCTGGCAATACCCCAGCACACACACCACAGTGCTTATACACAAGGATGCACTTCATGTTTGTAACTCTCAAGTGACCAATCAGGGGCAGAACTGACTGCAGACATACTGAACGATTTCTTCACCTTGTCAGTACATGTCACTGTTGGGATGTCATTTGGGATTATAAATGATCACAGGAAACAGAAAATAGTGTCCACTTATATAAACTGAAGTATTTTTTTCTTGTGTTGTGTATTTTGAAGAGGCCATATTTCGTTTAAAGCCAACATATTGACCCTTGTGTTATGCTGACATTGGCTCTACTTCCTCATTGTTTAGGGTTCCTCAGATCCCACAGCTGTATGTGTTAAAATGATCATTATTTTAAAAATTAAATATGAATGTATTATTTTCTTCTGACCTTATTTAAAAATAACACAAATTAAGGAATTATTTCATGTTTATATGTTATCCAGGTATTGTACACTGGGATTGTGCTCAGAGTTTAGCAGTCTGGAGTCTTTTTGTTGATACATGTGCAATGAAATCGAATAGAAAAATAATATTTTATGTAGCTTGAAGTTTTCAGACTTGTGTGCATTGATCCAATTTCCGTGTGTATACAACCTAAATCACCTATTTCAATACTGCAAATATGTAAATATTGCAGTAGTTTCATCAGTGAGCTATAGGCTCAATCTTCATTGTGTTACCTCATTTGACTTAACAGACATTTATTTAAATGAAAATCTTCGAGATTGCCACTTTAAGTGTATGTCTTTGAGCTGTTAAAGAGGGCTCTGGATCCCCAGTACCCCAAACCAAGCCACCTAGAAAGAGTGCCAGGCCTTGAAGCAAACTTTTGTAGTGGCCAAATAGTAGAATTACAACTTCCATATCCACCACATGATGCCATTGGACCCAAAAATACTTTTTCCCATAGACTTACATTGGTAAAGAGACGTCTGTAACTCTGTGGATAATTTTTTTTTCAGGTAAATCAACTTTCCAGTACGAACACTTGAATAGCCCTTATTTAAATCATTAGGACCTAAAAGTTGTAAAAAGCACTAATAGCTGAATACAGAGTTATTTCCCTTCCTCCATTCAAGTGAATGAGCCTGATACTGAGGCCGGAGTGAGGGCTGGGAGGCGGAGTTAAAGGAAACGCTATTGCGCCTGCTCTATTGGCCCGATGAATGCGGAAGATCACCGGATGATCCGGGATCTTTGGCACTCGGCAGTCGAGCCATTTTGGCTTAATGCGCCACTGAGCAACTCTCATAGGAAAGAACGGGAGCCCTCCTCCCACGCTGCATCCAGTTACTCTTTATACATCCATGCCCCAAACACAACATTAAAGGTATGGAATTTAGAGCGTATCTATTGCCTCTCCACGGCTCTCAACTTGGCGACGGCGGCTCGCAGCTAACGGTGCTAAACAGCACAAACACTGCAAACAGCAACAGTGCTGAGAGAGCTAACAATGTTTACCTGAGGCGGAACCAAAGGTTGGGCGCTATACGCTTCCAGGCCGTGAGCTAGCCAGTGGGGCACGCTCACATGCACTAACAAGAACCTCAGATTACAACACACACAGAGGGAGAGTGACTTCATTCTCTGCTCAGGTAGACATTACTCCTCTATATCTTTACAAAATAAATAGTTGTTTACTGCTATGTTAATGCTCTGGATATCAAATAGAGCTCCTTTAAAGAATAGGTTCTTTTTCTAATTATGTCTTAAAATAACTCTCACATGTCCATATGTGCATTGAATGAATGAGTTATTGGTCGCTGTAATTATTTCTCCTCCAGCTGCGATGAGTCCTATAGAGAGTTAGGGGACACAATCTGCTCTTCTTGTTCTGAGCAACATTGCTTTTAAAGGTTTAGCTGAAGCATATGCGATGCTTCAGCAGTCTGAGTAAGTGTGCATTTTGTTTTGTATTGGTCTTTTTCAATTCCCTCATTCCTGGCAGCTTAGGGGTTAAGGCGCTGGCCATGAACAGCTTATGTGGTTCGCTTCTGTGTGGAGACATTCGTTGCATGTTAATGTTATTACCCCTCCTTCCACCCTGTTTTCCTGTCATCTCTCTACTCTCTGCTGTCAAATAAAGCCATATAATGTCCAAATAATAATATTATTAAAAGTATAAGTAACTTTTGAAGATGCCTCAGACTGCTGAAGCCTCAGTAGGCTTCACAACTTTTGCATGAAGTACTGAGAATTTTGTTTCCCATTACTCACATTGGAATTGGCGTGACGTATGAGGCGTGTGTTTTTCTATCCGGAGGGAAGCGGGGAGGAACAGGGAAAGAGCCTAGAGAGAGCGAAAGAAGTGAAGCGCCAAAGCGAGTTTAAGGTAGCGCAAGTACCACAATTGTGTTCCATCATTTTACAACACCACCTAGTGCAGAACATTGCAGTCACGCCAGCCTCCACTTCGAGAAAGACGTTCAAACTAGCCCTCATGTTGTTTTTCGGTACGTGTAACCTATATATTACGGTTTGAATGCAGTGTGTAATTTGTTTTAGATTACGGTTCTAGTAATGTAATGAAGTCATGAATCAAAAGCTGTAGTGTTTCCGAGCACCAGATTCCCTTAAAATATTTTTTTTCACTGCAGCAGGGTCTGACAGTCTGCCCCGCGGAGTCCTGGTTCTGGTTCTCCAGTGCCTCCCTTCTCTCGCAATATGGCCTGGGTGTCCAACAGCGTGGTGACGGTGTTGGCTCCTAACGGGGACCAGTGGAGCAGCGAGGCGAAGCTCTGGCTCCTGGCCGGGAGGAAGAGCCTCTTCTGCCGGGCGCAGAGCTCGCCACCTCCCACCGAAGCTCCGACTGCAGGGAGGCCGGCTCTGGTTCTTGTCCGCGGCGGGCTGGTCACTCGGTGAAATGAGCTGAAGGATTTTCTAGTGAACCTGCATGATTTTGTCTGTTTACAACGTTAATACAACAGTTTTTCTCGGCCCTGTGAAGGGCATTTTGATCCCTTTACTCCGATTACAACTAAAACGTAACATCATATTTACACAAGACGGATCCTTTCTAGCCATAACCGTGCCGCCCGGATGAAATCAGGAAAATCTGATGTGGAATTTTAGAATTAAAGCCCTTTAAAATGTCACATACAAGCTGTGTTCCCTCTAAATTCAGATTAGTTCACTAGAATGATCTCGCCGGTATGATCATGCACATCAAAGCGTTAAATCGGCATAGCCTAAAAATATTGCAATATTATTTGTAAGCCATATCACCCAGTCCTCTAAGTATATAATGATAAATACAAAGGAGGTAGAGAACTTTGTGTGTGGTTTTACTAGGTAAAAAATAAATCATAAAAACCGTGACCATTTGACCATACAATGTACCGTGTGTATCTTCTTCTAACTTGCCCTTCCTTGACCCCGGCTGGCCGTCAGAGCAAAACACCAGTCTCTTGCAGGTTGAAGGAATGGTAAGCAGGCTGCCGTCATGTGTTTGTATTCGTGCATGCCGGTGTGTGCAGTCTAACACAGCGTACCACCTTTCATCTGTATTTGTGTTTTTTAGAGGTACATGCATACACAGACGTAGACGCACACAGTGACGGGCTGTCTGTTTTTTTTCAGGCACTGTAGCGCTTTCATCTTCCCGTGTGTCAATCCACTTTGGCCTATGTTTTTTATCCTTTTGGATGGACACGCACACACACCACAACACACAGCGAGAAAAAGCTTTTATGTCTGCATGCCTAACCTAATATTCAAAGCCCGAAACTTTCCGAATGTTATCTTCCTCAGACTAGTATAAATGGAGCAACTTGAGAGGTGCTAGGTTTAATCTTTGGGCCCATCACAGATGACAGCGCAGTGAAATAATCAAAACCTTCTACAGCCGCTCTGCAGATTCCATTGGTTATGAAGGCCAGAGATAAAAGGATGCCTTTGAACAAGAGATTCTATGCCTCTCCCAATTTAGCCTAAACTGGTTCACTACCCCCTGACGAGACCCCCGCACACACACGTACACATATATGCACCTATACTGTAGTGGAAAGGCCCGCAAGGACATGGTCATGCATGGATGTTCAGCACACACCGAGAGGCATATATATACGTGCAAAGAAAGAAAGCACATGCCTGCACGTGCACACAAGCACACAAACACACACACGCACACACGCAGGCACAGCACTTGTCATTACTCGCTCCGTCAAAGTAGATCATACAGGCATTAATTGAGAGTGCAATCATGCTCTGAGCCCACGGTTCAAAGGAGCTGATAATAAGCTGTGATAGGTCCAGCTGATGGAAAAGCCAGGCAGGCTGCTGGCATGCGCAGACACATGCTGTTTTTTTTGTATATGTGTGTGTGTGTGTGTGTCCTTGTGTTTCTAACCATTGTGGAAAAATCAGGAACCTTTTCAGAGAGAGATATTTTTTTTTGTTTTAAGGCGAGAATAAGTTTAATTTTAGGGGACAGTTAAAGCTGGACTGGGCAGATTGGAGCAAATATGATTTAAAAAAAGTTGTTTTCATAAAACGGTCAGTATATCGTGACAGTAGTGCATGAGACAGGTAATCTGAAAAAAAAAAATGTCATATGCCTCTGGTGTCCTCCGGTGCTCCTAACGGCATCTGTAAGATTTCACAGACCGAAAGAAAACAACCAATCAGAGCCGAGCTGGAGTCTTGCCATCTCTGAGTAGCTGTCAATCACTCGTGAACTCCGATCAAACGGTCAAACTAGGCAGCGCCGGTCAAATATTAATCCATATTCTGTTACTGTAATGCCTATTTCTTGCATAAAATGTTTTCAGAAACATCTTGTAGTGTACTGTTTAGCTGTAAAATGAGAAAGTTTGTGTCCCGGCAACTATGTTTAGATAAGTTTAGGAAATACCAAGCACCGCCCACCAGCCGGAGCAAACTTTCTCATTTTACATATGGCTGACAATCGATTAAAATAGTTAATCGCAATTAATAACAAATGAATCACACTTTTATCTGTACCTTAAAAGGGAGATTTGTCAAGTATTCAACACTCTTATCAACATGGGAGTGGGCAAATATGCTTGCTTTATGCAACCGATGTATACTGATGTATGTATTTATTATTGGAAATCAATTAACAACACAAAACAATGACACATATCGTCCAGAAAGCCTCTCAGGTACTGCATTTAGCATTAAAAAATATGCTCGAATCATAATATGGCAAACTCCCAGCAGGCAACAACAGCTGTCAGTGTGTCAGTGTGCTGACTTGACTATGACTTGCCCCAAACTGCATGTGATTATCATAAAGTGTCTGTAAAGGGGAGACTCGTGGGTATCCATAGAACCCATTTTTATTCACGTATCTTGAGGTCAGAGGTCAAGGGACCCCTTTGAAAATGGCATCCCAGTTTTTTCTCGCCAAAATTGAACTCAAGTTTGGAGCGCTATTTAGCCTCCTTCGAAACAAGTTAGTAAGACATGGTTGGTACCAATGGATTCCTTAGGTTTTCTATGTTCATATGTTTCGTACCTTTAAATCTGAGCTCACTACAACCTCCGAAAAATTGGTTGCGTTTATGCGTTAAATAAATTAGTGGCGTTAAAAACGAATTTGCGTCAACGCATTATTATCGTGTTAACTTTGACAGCCCTAATTTTACAGCTAAATAAAACTCTAAAACATGTTTCTGAAAACATTGTATACAGGAAATAGGCATTACAGTAACAGAATATTAATGAATATTTGATCAGCGCTGCCTAGTTTGACTGTTTGATCGGAGTTCGCGAGTGATTAACAGCTGCCTCCATTGAATGAACAGCCAATAGGAACGCTCTCTCTCTGAAATGACCTGTGATTGGTCAAAGTCTCCCGTCACGGGCTAGACTTTCTAAGGCTTAAAAACAGAGCCATGAGGACGTGTAGAAGTCTATGTTTTTTCTCAGAACACTTGAATTACAATATGCTGAAAAGTTATTATGGAAACTTTTGCCCAATGATGCCAAAAATATTCTGCCTACTGCCACTTTAAATAGCATTTGATTCCATTTTCATATGCAGGGGTTTGCAGCTTGATTCCATCTCTCCTCTAAAATATCTTTCTTTCACGGCTCATGGACAGATATTGGAAGGAAACCTCATCTTTGCACCTGGGTTCAGGCTCAGTGCACCGCACAACCCTAAACCAATGCCACCCAAGCCACAAATCTGGCTTTGTAGTTGTTACCATAGCTCTATATATACTGAATGTGTGTGTGTGTGTGTGTATCCGCTTGCATCTGTGTGTGCGAGCAGCCACTCTAGCCGCTAACTTGTCTTGTAGCTGGCTCTGTATTCCTGGCATTGCTGTGGTCGATAAGACAGTGGCATGCAATATTAATGCTGCCTTCCACTGTGGTTGGTAAGAGCCTCGGACAGCCTCCGCTACTGTTTCAGAGAGAACCGAGAACAAACAGTGAGCCTGAAACACAGAGGTGAGGACAGAGCAAGAGAGGAGGGAATAAACAGAGGAGGGAAAGTGAAAGAGGGAGGGGGGGATGGGGGAGGAGGAGGAGGAGGAGGAGGAGGAAAACGGCGATAAAGACAGAGGAAAAGATATAAACAGAGTCAGACGGATGGAAAAGTAGAGCAATAAAGAGGAAGGGAGAGTAGCTGAAACACAGGAGAAACAGAGGTCGAGGTCAAGAGAGGCGGAAAAAAGAAGGGAATGAGCGGTGGATGGAAAAAGAACGACAGGTCGAATAAAATTGGAGGCATGGAAGCAAGGTGGGGAAAATGAGAAGGGGATGAAAGACTGATTGAGAGGATGAGTGGGTGAAAGTGGAGTGCAATGAAAGAAAAGCTAACAGCAAGATGAGATGGAGGAGGGGGGGTGTGAAAAAAAAAGCTTAAATGGAGAGAAAGTGAGAATGCGACAGGGCGAAGAGCTTACAGAAAAGTGAGAGATTGTAAAAGCAGTTAGGGGGGGAGAAGAATGATGTGAAGAATGATGAGAAAAAGCGAGCGATCGTGATAATGAGCAGCATCGAGGACAACTGAGCAAGGCAGATGGAGAACATAATTGCACATTGTAAGGTCATCCAATATCAATACAGTCATAAATACTGAGCAGCAAAAGTCTGTTTTGCACTTTATGTGTCACTCCCAAATATGACTGCACATGCTATTACTCACCCCGGCAAAGCCTCTTTAGCCGTTGCCTGGCAACTTTGAAGCAATTAAAAGCAAGGGGCGCCTGTAACCTGACAGAATTTATGAGTTTGGGGGGAAAATGCTCGCAGTTTACATGACTTTTAATTGACAGCACAGAGAACCCTGACCTAAATTTGCACTGTTTTTTTTTTTACGCCGCACTCGGCTTTTAAAATGTGGGATCCTCGGGAGAAAGTTTTCAGAAGTCAGTTCTTCTTAAGTGGACTAGATTTCTCAAGGGAACGTCTCAACTGCTTTGGATGTCTGTCTCATTTGCCATATTTCTTACTGTATATTTCTCTCTCTTTCTGGCTCCCTTCTCTCGATGCATTCAGCGGGGGAACTCCAAAAATGTTTTAAGTGTCAGCGGGCGGTAATTTATACATGTTCTGTTGGTAGGTTAATGATTGCACACCAAGAGCATTGAGAAAGAAAACCTCCAGCTCAAGTTCAGCGACATTTCCACGAAACGGCACTTAAATTATGGCCTTTCAACATGTAAATTCCCTCGGCTGTGAAGTTCACTGATTTGTCAGCAGTGCTTTTGATGGAAGCTCGCGTGTTGCATTTTTTCGGTCGGCGCTCGGCGGAATCGGAGCGGCACTGTTATTTTGCAAATAGAAGAGAGGGGTGATGGGTGGTGGTGTGTGTGGGGGGAGGGGGAGTAGCCATGAATCTGCATTTAAGTAATTCAGTTTCCGGTTAGGATTTTTCATCTCTGTCTGCCAAAGTTGTTTTCAGGGAGGGAGAGTTATGTGTGGAAAAATGCATAACTCAAACCCATTACGGCTTGCTTTTAGCATCAAGTAACACTGAGTGAAGTACACTGGTGCTGCACTTGATGATGCATTATCAACTCTCAAGTGGACGGATTGTGGCTTTGGCTGTGTTCATAGCCGTTTTCAAAGTCAGTGTAGTTGTTAATTCGAGAGAAAGGGAAAAAAAAACCAACACATTTCTGAGTCCTGTCCAGTTTTAAACCCTGGCATTTGTATCCTCAGATTGTATAAGCCTTTTTTTTTGTAGGCAAATTCAATTTTAGCTCCAAAATACCACCATATTTTGGTCTCTATGCTGTAGAGAACCTGCCATTTGTACAGATTCAATTAACGAGGACCTATCATGATCATTTCCAGGTTCATACCTGTATTCTGGGTTCCTGTATGTTTGCATGCTTTAATGTTAAAAAAAAAATGCTTCACTTTTCTAATACCTGCTTTGTTCCAGCACCTAAGGAATTACAATTTAAGTGTAATCCTTTTTAATGCAGCAACAAATTGGTCAAAAACTTAAACAGGAATTCAAATTCCAGTATTTAATGTATAAAGAATATAAACATAGAATTTAATTTAATAGATCGGCCCCGTTGTCACAGATATCCTATCCAGTTATTTGAGTCAGTAACTGCCCGGTATCTGACCCGGTATTGGTATCAGTGCATCCCTAGACATCACCGCGTAAGGATAGAAAAGGCGGGACTTCAAGCGAGGCGTTCAGGAGCAGTGTTTTTGTGGGGGAGATTAACTCCCTCTGGCATGGACTTTGGGCTTTAAAACTTTGCAGACCTTTTACATGCCCAAAAAAACTATATAACACACTCAAGGAAAGAGAAAAAAACTAAAAAAACATTAATAAGTCCCCTTTAACTTTATATTCAGTAACAGAGAGAAAGGAAATAAAGTAGATGATTGACTTTATTGGGATTGACCTTGGTGAAACCAAATTAGTATAATTTAGTTTATAATTTTAGTTTGCTTTGATTAAATTGACATCAAAAGAAAAAAACTGTATCACCTACTTCATTGTAATGATTCACTCCCAACCTCTTCATTCAAAAGCTTCTCATTTTCCAATCTCATCCCACACACACACACAATACAAATAAACACACACACACACACACACACACACACACGGCCAACTTCTATGTGTTGCGCTCATATCTTCCCCTTCAGCCCACAAGTGTTTGGTTTTCTGTTTTCCATTTGAGTCCTCACATCGCCAACACTGTATCTATCTACTCACATTGACACTTCAAACCAGTAGGGTCAATGGCCATGTGGCACTGCTCTGTACACCAATAATGCCTCTCCCTTTCTCTCTCTCTCTCTTTCTCTCTCTCTCTCTCTCTCTCTTCCTCTCTGATTCATTTCCTTTACCCAGTATACTCTGAAAATTCACTTCAGTGTCGATTCCTCTACAAACACACAGACAGTCAGACGGTATCTCAGCATCTACAGATCAACTGGCCAGTGTAGCTTCTGTTTAATCCCTCTATCCTATAGTGTGTTCTTGGCAAGGAAACTACACACTTTGCTTGATCATAAGAAAGATGAGCAGTGGGTTTGCGTGAGTGAGTTTGTGGGGTAGCTTAAGGGTGGTAGATTACATATGAAAGTGTAACAGATATTGATTATTCTAGGGATAAAAAAAATCTACATTGATGTTACATAGTTATATCTATAAACTGAGGTCCTAGCTTTTGGGCTATTGATTTTCAGAAATTATATGTTGGATGAGAACACTGGCAAACTATTAAAAACCTATAATTTGCATGTATTTGCTGAGGCGCTGGCTGTAAAAAGACATTGCGCCTTTAGTACTGTTTTTTGTTCAGGATGACTGTTTTCTGAACACCAGATATGAAACATGTCCTATGAATGTAAAACGAAACAAACTAATGAATAAATAGAATGATTTATGCCATTTTGCAAAGAGATGGGGGACAGCTTAAAAGAAAGACAAAAACCCTGAATAAATATGAGGAGAAAGATAATGAATGCAGATGCTTTCATACAAGGAGCAGGGGTCACTGGATGAGTATGAAAATGATGTGAATCATATGCTGTGACCTTCACTGTACTAGACCTCAGCTGAATTGATCTATTTTTTGAGATTTTGGGCCGACATGTGAGGCGGCGCTCTAGACGGTGCTGACCTTTTGAGGGCGAGTTCAAAATGGTGGAAGCTATTGCAGCTTTTTAAGCCTCTGCCAGAGTGTAAACTGAGACTTGAGTGGAGGTTTACGAACAGTGGGCAACCTCCGGGTCTGAGAAGAGAAGCCAATGCGGAAGTGCTTTAAACTTGCATCCTATCTAATAGCCAGCAGGGGGCGACTCCTCTGGTTGCAAAACTTAGTCTGATTGTATAGAAGTCTATGAGAAAATGAGCCTACTTCTCATTTGATTGATTACCTCAGTAAACATTGTTCATTTAGTAAATTATGGTCCCATTTAGAGTCAAATAGACCATAAAGCAGGGGATGTTTTAGGGCATTACTACCTTGTGATTGACAGGTCGCTACCACGACTGTGTTTTTGTATTACAACTTTCTCAGTTCATGAAAGTGAATTGTAATATTTTTGGTCGCCTAAAAAAGACTACCGGTAAGATGCGCCGTGTCGTCTTTGTAGTGCTGTTATTTTTCTTTTATTCTTTCGGATGCACGCAAGTAGGCGGGGGCGGGGAGCTTTCGATTTTGATGGTAGAAATAGTAAGCTAATTTCGATCAATTTCAGCCTTAGAATCAAAATCGTGACACCCCTAACAGGTACTATGGGTTGGTTGTATTATTGCAATACATTACCGTTTCCTGTCCATGACAGGATGTATGCAGCTTTAACCATGATGCCTAGCTCTGCTTTTCCTGGCAATGTGTGAGACCCAAAGTGTTTCCATACTTTACTGTATGTGTAGTGTTTACCATACTTTCGATTTGAAATGGTAGGGTGCGGGTCGTATCCACGCGGATCTCAGACTTCCTCGTCTGTTTCCTCCCTTCGGCTTTGTTTTTCTTGAAATGGATATGACTTCACGTTACTCATAGATTACAATAATAGAAGCTGTAACTTCCTTCCACCTGCACATAGACTAAAATTAAGCAATTGAATTAAAATGATATCGATTCAGGCATTCAGATATCCAGCCAACTGAAGCAGATTGCAGCAAACTGAAGCCACTCCCGTGTGCCAAGCGTGCAGAAGAAGTACGGTTACCGACGCAAAAACACGAATGGCCTTCTCTAGAGCCAGTTGTTGTAAGACTAGCATAGGTCATTTGGAGCAAATGTGCGAGAGAGAGAGAGAGAAAGAGAAACAGAGAGAGCGGCAGCGAGTAACGTTATCGCTCCAGCCCAGGCAGGAAAACTTAACAGTGTTTGGTTTGTCTGTTCTTGGCTACTGTAGAAACATGACAGTGCAACATGGTGGACTCCGTGAAGAGGACCCGCTCCCTATGTAGATATAAACGGCTCATTCTAAGGTAACAGAAACAAAACTATTCTTATTTTCAGGTGAATATACACTAAAGAAAACATACTTATTGATATTGTATTCCATTTCTGCCAATATATCCCCTAATTGTTACATACTGGTTCTTTAAAAAAGATTGTTTAAAAATTGTGAAAACAAAACAAAAACAAAAAAAATGCAATACTTTAGTGAACTGATTTTACCCTACCCCTAGTATTGTGTGAGTAGCATTATGTTCAGAGTGATCATCTCTTTCAAAATATGGCTCAATACACTGCTTCCATCAAAGCTTTGGAGGTTTGAGGTGGGCGATATGAAAGCAGTGTATCTAATCGTGTTTTGGTGAAATGGTGACTCTTTGGAACATACTGAGTACGCAGGTGGGGGAGCGGACAAGTGGATTATGCTGCACGAGTGGTTTGAAGAGCTTCTATTGTTTTGGCACTTTTTACTTTTTAGAACCTGCCACTCTTTGGATCAACTGCAACCAACACGAATCCAAGATGCCCACAGTTAGTTTGTAAAGAAGCAAACTACAAACTTTTTCAAGGCCCCCTTTTAATGCTACAGGGGACGATCATTTGATAGTGAAAATATAGAATTTGGGAGTATCTCTGCTCCACTTCTAGTCATGCTTTCCCATCTGGCACTGAACAAAATACTTCTCCCCTCAACACTTCAGCACTCTTGGCAAGTTGCCATTCTGTCAAATCTAGCTAGCTAATGAATGAACACGTCAATCATGCATTAAAGGCCCAGAGAGTAGCAGAGTTACATATGTGGATACCCCATCCTGCATTGTGACATAGAATTGACAGACTGCTCACAATCCCTTCGGCTCGAGGAACAAAAGATTTTAAATAAATCAAAGGAACAGCGTGGAAGTTGTTGAGGACATTTCGAGGAGGTGACGGCGAGGCCACCAACACAGCAAATACCAATGCGACTGCAAGACAGAAGACATTTCCAGCAAAATCTCCTGACAGCTGATCTAATGAAGTACCTGTAGCCAGGATGGAAAGATCACATGCAATCCGAAGTACACAGGAGAGATGTTGGCTATGCAGTTTTGGCTCTGCAAAACATTATTAAATGATCAAGGCCATGCAGACATAATTAATGCACTATTTCTGTTATATTTTTTGGCACAATTAGTCATTTTTTGGCACCATCCGTGCAACTTGATAGTTGTCTCTTTTGAGCGGAAATGCAAGCCAGAGCTGGCAGGATACATGTTGATATCTAACTATGAAGACTTATCATTGTATTACAGTAACTCTGGCTAATGCATTTCCTTTTTGAGGTTGTCTAGTCATTCTAGCGCCACGGCAATGTCGATCTGGATATTGGTTGGTCGATGGCTTTGGTGCAGACTCACCCAGAGGTTGAATCATCTGGATGTTATTTTAGTTTTTTGACTGAAATGCAGATTGATTGGCATGCAATTTGGTGCTCATACCTGTGATGCCCAGAGGATGAAACCTATTGACTTTGGTGATCCCCTGACTTTTCATCTAGCAGCACCAGCAGGTCAGAGTTTTCACTTACCCAGTGAAATATCTCAACATTTACTGGAAAATTGGCACTACATTTCGTAAAGACATATGCAGTTTCCAGACAATGGCCTTCCACTGACTTCACCTGTAGCGCCACCATGAGGTTGATATTTGTGGTTCACAGTGAAATTATTTATTGGATAGATAGTCACAAACTTTTCCTCTCAGGATGATATAAAAGACTTTAGGTGATCTCCTGATATTCTCATTTAGTGCCATCATCAGGCCAAAAGTTCAGTTTGTCCAATACATTGACCAAATACCTGCTAAGACTGTTAATATTCTTACTGTATGCGCCATCCTTGAGCAGATTCTTGTTGAGAATAGAAAGAAAAGAAAGAAAACAGTGTCGCACATGCCATTTTCTTTTTTTTTTTTTTTTTTTTACTTTTTCTTGTTGTTCAGCTAAGTACAACAAACAAAGAAGCTGTTCTTCTTGCTGTCGCAAGGTCACCACCTTGTTTTCTAGTATGCGGGTATGGAACGCGTCTGCGTACACAAAAGCCCTACTGCAGTATGTAGAGAACAGGGCTGACCTCAACCAAATCAATTCTTAGTAAACTAACACTTATAAAATGTTGCAGACTAATCGATTAGTTGATTTGATCGACAGATCTGTGAAACGGAGTTTCTCCACAAAATATCACACACAAGTGCCACTTTATATCTTGTGTTTACCAGAGATGTGCTCATAAGTTTTGTGGAAATAAGTCATTCACCATGAAAAAAGCATAAAAAATGACTGACCGACTACAGAATCCATCCTTAGTATAGAAGCACCAGAGTGTCTGCTGTCCATGTGCCAATCCACAGCTGTATGTGTCCGTATTGAATTATTACTGTAAGAAAGCTGTAGTCTTTTTTTGAATCAGCCTTCATACATTTCATGTAGATAAAGTGCATGTTTCTATTAATGAAACTGGTAGATATGTTACAGAATGTAAGTTGCATGACTAATACAGACTATAATCAGGGTTGTAATACATTTGTTTTAAGCCCCGACACACCAAGGCGACGGTCGGCCGTCGGACAGTTTGGGGCCGCCGGTGAGCGGTGTGTCCTGCACAGTCGGCTCTAGTCTGACCGTGTCGGACGTTTTTCGGCCAATTTGGCATGTTGAATCGTCAGTGAGAGAAATCACTCTGATTGGCTGTTGGCCGCTTAAGCAAATCAGTGCACAAGAAGAAAAACGGAAGTGAGGAAAGAAAGCCAATGAGTAAAGTCAAGACGACACACAGAAGGTTCTTCTCATTTTTCATCTTCATCTCATCTGATATTTTCACAACGACATGGCCATCTGGACTGAAGTAAAGTGACGAGTGAGAGTGGTGTGAAAATGGCCGCTTTGTTTCATGTACGTAACATAGCAACGGCTTGTATATCCGCCATCCTCGTTCTTCCGGTTTCCCCTTTTGAATGATGAATACAGATTACCGCCACCTGCTGGTGTGGAGAGTTATTTCCGCTCATACAGGCGCAGAACGTACGTGCTAACTGGCCATCGGGCTGTAGTCTTTGCGGTGTGTTCAAATGCAACTTGTCAGCCAAGACAAAGGCGGCGTGAGGTGACGCAACAGACGGCATTCACCGCCGCTAGTTCTGTGATGGCGGCTTGGTGTGTCTGGGCCTTAAGGGTGAAGGCGGACACACTTTCTGTGCATTCCAATACCCATACTACCATACTATTTTGTATGCCCGAAAAAAGTGTTAGTATTTCCCAATACATAGTTTGTCAAATGCAGCATGTCAAAAATACGAGTATGTCCAACTACATGCGGCCGCATTTTGCAGTATGCAAGCCATGCTTTTCTGGCTATTCTGACCCACAATCCTCTGCGCAGCAGATATTGGGGCTGTGTATTGGCAAGAATCTGGCAATATGATATATATCATCATATTAATGAGTGTGATACTGTAAGCAAGGCGATATATTGCGATTTTTTTAAATAGTAGTTTTAGGAAAACTGTCGTAGTATAAAGAACACATCTGAAATACACCATTTTAGAAAAGGCAAAAACAACAAATGTATACCGCATGCAAAAACTACATGATTTTTGCCCCAAACTGCATGTGATCATCATAAAGTGGGCACGTCTGTAAAGTGGAGACTCGTGGGTACCCATAGAACCCATTTTCATTCACATATCTTGAGGTCAGAGGTCAAGGGACCTGAAAATTGTCATGCTAGTTTTTCCTCGCCATAATTTAGCATAACTTTGAAGCGTTATTTACCTCCTTCTCTACAAGCTAGTATGACATGTTTGGTACCAATGGATTCCTTGGGTTTTGGTTCTAGTGTCAGTATATTCATTCTTATCTTTAAATCTGAGCCCGCTACAGCCTCCGAAATATGGAATAGTGATTAGGCCCAATAGCGGGCCGTCGGATTTTGAAGAGGTTAATAAAAAATCATTACAGTGTTTTAGAGAATCGATACAGTATCGCACAACATAATATCGCGATACTCGTGTATCAATATTTTTCTTATAGCCCTCGCGGAAATATGAGCGAAAGGGTCAAAGTTCAAGGCGCAATGTTATGACAAATTAGTTTGTCCCAACTGCATGCATACTGCATGCAACAGTATGTACTTTGTAGATGTTTGTGCAGTGTGGACTAAAAAGTAAAAAGAAAAAGTATGCGATTTGGAATGTAGCCTCTGTCTTTATCTCTCCGAGTACAAAGCTGCAAACTCTCGGGTTGAAATTATCACCATGGCATATAACAGTGAGTTAAGCACCACTGCACAGTAGAAGTGAATGTCTAATTCAGACCCTGTGGTGCAATTTACATCTAGTAATTAGTATGCTACATATCATGATTTGTCCAATTCCCGCCTAAGAATGGGTGTATTAATGTGTCAGATTCTTTGCCTATGGAGGAATGGGCTGGCCTTTCTCTTTAATCCCCCTTCGCTCCTCTCTCTTTTCTCCCTCCCTCTTATTCATGCATCATGCAATCACACACACACACACACACACACACACACAGAGCCCAATTTGTTTTCTGTTACTTTAAACAAATCTGTAACAAAGTAAAGAGAGCTGTTTGAATATTGCACGCCACTCGCTGTGTTGCTCCACTGAGCTGTCAGCTTTAGGGGAGGCATTTGTACCAACTTTTAATGAATTCTTCCAAGTGCAATATATCAACAATTCAAAATGCTTTGTGTCACATCTGTTCAACTCCCTTCTCTCCCTCTCTGAGAGCATGTTTGTGTGTGTTGATATGACGTAATATAATATAAAGATGCTGAAATATTTATCAATACCGTTATCTATTAATGAACTTAAACAGTTAACGTGCCTTCAATACATATTGTATTAGTAGGGCTGTCAACGTTAATGCGATAATAACGAATTTCCACTAATTTCTTTAACGCATTAACACAACTTGCATTTTTTTAGGGCTGTAGCAGACTCAGTTTTAAAGCTAGAGTAAAGATACTGGTATCATATGAAACTAAAAAACCTAAGGAATCAATTGGCACCAACCATTGTCATTCCATTTTGGCAAGGAAAAACTGGCATCGCCATTTTCAAAGGGGTCCCTTGACCTCTGACCTCCAGATATGTGAATGGAAATGGGTTCCATGGGTACCCACAGGTCTCACCTTTACAGACATGCCCACTTTATGATAATCACATGGGATTTGGGGCAAGTCATAGTCAAGTCAGCACATTGACAGCTGTTGTTGCCTGTTGGGCTTGAGTTTGCCATGTTATGTTTTGAGCATATTTTTTATGCTGAATGCAGTACCTGTGAGGGTTTCTGGACAATATTTCTCATTGTTTTGTGTTGTTAATTGATTTCCAGGAATATATAGATACTACGGCTGTCAATTGATTAAAATAGTCACGATTAATTGCAAGTTAATCACACATTTTGTATCTGTTCAAAATGTGCCTTAAAGGGAGATCTATCAAGTATTTAATACTCTTATCAACATGGGCAAATATACTTTATGCAAATGTATGTACATGTTTATTATTAGAAATCAATTAACAACACAAAACAATGACAAATATTGTCCAGAAACCATCAAAGGTACTAGCTTTAAAACTGCCCGCTACAGTCTCAAGAAGACAGAATAGCGTCCGTGTCCGCTGACGTACCATTGGATTTTTAAGAAGTTATCTAAAAACTGATGCAGGGTTTTGGAGAATCGATACAGTATCAGAAAAAATAATATTGCGAAGCTCATGTGTATCGATATTTTCTTACACCCCTACATGTCATGTTTTTTAGTTCCATATGATAGCAGTATATTCACTCTAGCTTTAAAACTGAGCCGCTACAGCCTAAAATTTGCAAGTTGCGTAAATGCGTTAAAGAAATAAGTAGCGTTATAACAAATTTGGGTTAACGTGTTAACATTGCGTTGACTTTGATAGCCCTAACACATACATTTTCATAAAGCAAGCATATTTGCCCACTCCCATGTTGATAAGAGTATTAAACACTTGACAGATCTCCCTTCACGGTACATTTTTAATGCGATTAATTTCCGATTAATTGCAATTAACTATGGACAATCATGCGATTAATCACAATTACATATTTCAATCAATTGACAGCCCTATGTATTAATATTAATACATTGTATTAATGTTCTATTCCATTTATTCACTAATCTTGATCATGCAGTATTGAGTCCTCTGCTCCTTTTTACCCCGTCTCTTTTGCTCATTCACTTGATCTTCATCAAATCAGCCACTCATTTTTTCCTCAAAACTCTGATGCCCTCTGCCCTTAGCTTTGTCCGCCCAGGGAGACCGTCAGACCCCCGGGCATCAATTTCTAATAACACCGTCCTACTCGCTCACCTCGTGCCCCTCCAGCTCTAATATAGGAGACAAATACGAGCACGAGCATAAGCTCCCGTTCACCCGCTGCATAAATTGACTGGTTAAGTCGGGAAGACCCCATCACGGTGCCTGGAGACAGCCACCGCCACCAGACAGTGCTCCACTCTGCAATTAATCTAAAATGGCCAGCCTTAGTCAACGCTCCTGTCGCCCCTGGTTACAAGGCTGACCTGCTTCAGAACAGATTGCAACCTGCTGTTGGATGATGTCATCATTGTGAGACCTGAGTTAGTAATAAATTGCTGGTGAGAGGGTCAAGCTTGTGGCAGTAAGTGAGGAAAAGACTAATAAGATTAAACAGAGTAACATACTTTTATATAATTACATAAGATCTATAAATGTAAAGACGGTTGTTAATCAGGATGGGTCGAACAGTATCTTTGTGGTGCGGTTAATCCTACATGGATTGGACGTATGTGGTTTGCCACATACCACACTGTATCTATCTACTATCAGTGATCTATACATAATATATGGTACGAATAAAGATAAGAAGGAAGGTGCTAAACAAAAGGGTCATATATTTCAATATATTGTAATTATAGTATTTTCTATATCATATGGGAATGCATCATTTACATTGTGTAATACATAATTTAATACAGCTGCTGTATGTACTGTTTGTAGCTCTAAGTCTCAAGGATTTTTTGTGATGTTTTGTATTTTACATATGTTTTTATTCATGCTGGTGCCGTGGCTCTAGAGATGGCAATGTCGGTCCACTGTATCACTATATTAAATACATTAGAAATGACGAATGAAATAGATAATCATGAATAAATTGTGTAAAATACAATACTTAACCAAAAATTTGTGAATCAATTGAATGAATTTCATTATTATGAGATATCATGTTGTCATTCACTTTCATAGTAACACAGTTTTACTGGATACTATTTTTGATTAATTAATTTCATTTTTATTCCAAAGCAGACTTTTGAAAAGGGGCATTTTTAAATATAAATGGCTCTTATTAAATAACAATGAAGTCCTGAAAAACTATGAAACCCTTAATAAGAATGAAATAAAATGGTATAATCTGTTGAGAGCCAATGCTTTTCTTTAATTATTTAAAGCAATATATAAAAATTGTTTCAATTGTATATTTTCCACAGTTTATTCAGGTCATTATTTATTTCATAATGATTTATTTATTGAGTATTGAACACTTAATAGTCCACCACTTTGGTCCTGACTGGAATATCCCATCAATGGATGGGTAGTTGTGAAATTTGGTACACACATTCATGTTCCCGTCAGGATGAATTGTAATCACTTTGATCTCTTAAATATTCATTTAGCTCCATCATCGGGTCAACATTTAGACGGTGTATTGCTTTGGTTTATGACCGCATACAAAAACTAAAGGCATTCCCATCATCTTTAACTGTACTTTGTGTTAAGTGCTATGTGTATTTAGAAAATGTTTGCATAATCAGTCGCTAAACTAAGATGTTGAACATACATGGTAAACATAAAATCCACAAACATTGCTGTCATAGTATAAAGACTCACCACCATATGTATCAAATCTGAGTTAAATAAAAAAAACAAATCACTGTGAAATGCTACTATGGGGACTAACATCATTACACATGAATACAACTGGACTCATTGCACAAGAGTCTCAGCTTTCCAGTCATACCTAATTTATGTAATTCTAAGACTGTTTAGGGACCCCAGTATGCAGAAATATGCAAATACACCAATTTAAAACAGGCACAAATAACACATTTATACTGCATGCAAAAAACTGCATGTTTTTGCCCAAAACTGCAAGGAATTATCATAAAGTGGGCATGTCTATAAAGGGGAGACTCGTGGGAACCCATATTGTACCCATTTTCCTTCACATATGTTGAGGTCAGAGGTCAAGGGACCCCTTTGGAAATGGCCATACCAGTTTTTCCGCGCCGACATTTTGCGCAAATTTGGAGCGTTATTTAGCCTCTTTTGCGACATGCAAGTATGACATGGTTGATACCAATGGATTCCTTACGTTTTTTTAGTTTCGTGTGATGCCAGTAGCATCACTCTAGCTTTAAAACTGAGTCCACTACAACCTTCAAAAGACAGAATAGCGTCCCATTCCCAGTGATTTTTAAGATGTTAATTTATAATCGATACAGCGTTTTGGAGAATCAATACAGTATTGCAAAACATAATATCACGAAACTCATGTGTATCGATATTTTCTTATACCCCTACATGTCATGTTGCTTTTTCATACGTCAGCGGAATAATTTGTCTTATCTTCGCAGGTCTTTAGACTGTGAAGAAAATGCAGACAACATTGGGCTGAAGGAACCTTTCAGTTCCTTGAAAAGTAGTCCCAAGACTAAAATTAGCAGGAACTTCTTGGTGAAGACGTTGCTACTGTCTATAGTTGGGAGTTATGGTGCACTTTCACCAATGGTCGATGACATCAGCTCCTCGGCAGTACACCCGCCATGACATACTGACAGTTCACTAATGGGCCATGAAGACAGTGCTAATTTGTGTGCCGGTGTTAGCACCACATTACTAAAAACCAAATGTTTTACAGGGAAAGAATATCATCTCAACCTTTTTCTCTGTGTGTGTGTGTTATCCTGATTAATTCAAATGAAGAGCCACAGGGAACATAGTCAGGGGCCCAGAGAAATGCACACAGAAGATTATGGATATGGACTGCAATTATCATAATTTCTATCAAAATGTGAAGTGAGATTTTTTCTTTTATCACAAATACAATCTGGACTCCAACCACTTTATTCATTTTCACATAATTGGTATTGTTAGACTTGGAATAAGTTGAATTTCAATTACATCTATCTTTTGTTTCACAAATGAAGGCACTTTTTAATATGGAAATTCATTTTTTTTTTCAAAATAAAAAAACTTGTAAGCTGAGATTTATAGCCTGAAAAAAATTAGATTTGATATTTATAATTACATTCCTATGTGGACATACAAAAACCTAACAGTATATGACCTCTATGATCATACAACTCTGATCGGGACTTAGAAAGCTTGTGTATTTTTACAAAAATAAAGAATACACGTTATTATGAAACTGTCACTTTCAGAGCTCTGTGAGGCTTGACACATATTTTTTTCATCTTGCAAGCTAACCTAAAAACATTAGCTCCACCAATGTAAATATCCATTGAAGCATTGTGCAGCTGCTGAGTCTCCTTGTCTAGCTCGACAGCTCTGGCAGTAAGACAAATTCCTATCATCCATTGTTGAGTTCTCCCTTTTACTCTGAATGGCTGTTAGGCCTTTTAACCAGCGGCTGCAATTAACATGTCATTTCTTGGCTGTCAAATGCAGAGTGTGTATTTGAGTGTGTGTGTGTGTGTGCACATACTGGCATAATAGCTAAATGATAATTTAGACCACATATGCAGCATTAACTGTCATGAATGAGAAGCATATCATTTTGCCGTATCCCAAGTTCTTCTCCTCATCATTCCTTACCTTCTGTTCACTTTGACAGCACGCCAGCAGAAACATGTATCTAGATTCGATCCTTTCCTCTCTCACATGCAACGCGGTAATTATTAATAAAGACAAGCTGTGCACGCTTGTAAGTCTGTTTTGTGTAGTGCCATGTATTGTTGTCTTGCTATCATGCCAGCAGATGATCGCACGGCGTCAGAGCACCCTCTGAAGGATGTGGCGGCAACCAAGGCTGCGAGCCCCAATCAATGGCAGTTGGAATTTGCTGAAGTGCATGTGCTACCTGTTTGCAGCTAATGTCAAAACCAGGGGCAAACACTTTTAGCTGCGAACACCAGCTCTATAGCTCACTCTGTCGGGCGGTTTGTCGGTCCACAAAAATTTCCCCACCCTTTGGCCACAGTTTTTGCCCCGAGGAGGCTGAAATCTGGTAAGGAGTGTGTGGGTGTGAAGGTGTGTGTTTGTGTTTGAATTGGCAAAAAGAGGGTGTGGCAGTTAGAGACATTCTGATACAATTTTTTCCTTCCTGATGCCGATTCCGATACCTGAACTCGTGGTATCGGCCGATACCGAGTACCCATCCGATACCAGCATGATAAAAAAAAATCGTATTATATCTTATATCTAATATATTCTTTTTCTTTTTTTTTTTTTTTTAAACAGCTTGTCCGATTTTCCGCTGCGCAATATTGCCAAATGGCTGTCATTTTCCTGACTTTCGTTGCCGTTACAATCTCCGTTAGCACCGCACTGTTTTTGTCCGCTATCGTCACGTGACAAACTACCTGCATTCAGTTCTTCTTCGCTGCTCTAAAACAGTAGTTGCCGGAGGCAGCCATGATACTGTACATCCAGGGCGACAGCACAGTGAAGGCTACTGTTTTGGAGCGGTGAAGAAGAATTAATTTCCGGTTAAACAAGTCTATTTTTTCTGGGTTAATAAATTACGGTATTGAATCGGTGCATAGACTGGCGTACCTCGTCAATACCTGCTCTCGAATTTTGGGCAGTATCGGACGCATTTCCGATACTGGTATCGGTATCAGAACATCTGTAGTAGCAGTGAGAGTGACCCATAATAAAAAGGTGCATAACTTCTAAACGTATTCACGTACCATTGCCAAACTCACAAACCGTTTGTCGTAGACCCTCGTGGAAGGCATCGTTGGTCTCAGCAGAGAGTTCTTCTTTCATTGGTGGGAGTTAGCCCTGCCTCCTATACTTAAGCCACGCCCTCTTCCATGCCTCTCATGAACCGTTTGTTGTAGACACTTGTGGGAGGTGTGAGAATGCATGCACACATGGATGCATACACGTACGAGTACAAGTATAAATAACGGGTTGTATAAAGTTGGTTAAGGTTACTGTGCCTTTATATAGGCAACAATGTTTATCATAATTAAAAGAGTCAGTTCATGCAAATTATTAAACATGTTGTTAAAGATTACATAGCAACGAGGTCCTGGTTGTTCAGGCTAATCCACACACTTACAATCCATTTAAAAAAAAAAAAAAAACATTGTTAGAAAACAAAAATGCTTTCCATGAGGGCGCCTGGGTTAGCTCAGTTGGTAGAGCGGGCGTCCATGTATTAAGGCTTGGTCCTGACCGCGGCGGCCCGGGTTCGAAACCGGCCTGTGGCCCTTTCCGCATCCACTCTCTCTCTCCCCCCTTTCAAGACTCTATCCACTGTCTGTCATAAAAATGGAAAATGCCCCCAAAAAAATAACTTTAAAAAAAAAAAAAAATGCTTTCCATGCAAAATTGGAGCCAGTAGGTCAAGGCACTGAGTCTAGTAGGTTTAAATTAAAGGGGCCCTGTGGAGTTTTCTTCTAAACAAACAAAAGCTTGTGTGTATGTGAGGTCTGCAAATGTGCTGAATGCATTTCCTTATAATATTTTAAATTCTACTCGTAAAGACACTGCTTCATAGCGCTACGAGTGGTCAAAAGCTCCTTCAAGTTGTGCCAGACAGTACTACTGCTACTACTACTAGGGGCATTTCTGACAGAAATCACTTTCTGTCTGACCTCACACTTTTGGTTTGAACACATTTTTTCCCAAATGTTAACCTATATTTGAGTGTCAAGTTGAGAATGTTTGATTAACCATTAGGCCTAACCACATCAGTGTGTGTATATATACTGTATATACACATGTGTGTGTCTGTGTGTATCGGCTCTGATACTTTTGATGGACATTTTTAACAATTTTTTAACATTTTATAGACTAAACAATAATCCATTAATTAGGACAAAACAAAAACAGTCCTATTATACAGTATATAATCAAGTTGTTTCTCATGTCACCTGTACAGCCTTTGGTGATGGTTAGCTGTTGTCAAAACTAAAAAACTAAAATAAAAAAAATAACCTTTCAGCTGATGAAACTCTCTGTAAAGACTGAAATGCAGTTACTCTGCAAATAATAAAATAGTAGAATACGGGTCAGAGTTATTGTCTTTGAAGTAGAGGGATGCAAAAAGTACACACAAAGTAATTAAACCTGTCTCATTATCAAAAAGGTTGGGAAAAAGTCAGAAAATCTATTATAATTTTCTGATTTGTTCAGTTGACTTCCATACTGAAATACATTTGCTCACAGATTAGTGTCATGCCACCAAAACAATCAGTAAATGTGAGAAAATAGAAGAGATATAATTGCATCAGGTGGGTATAACAAGTGACGGCGGCGCATCTCTCATGTCACATAATTTTTTTTTTATTGTCAAATTGCCCACATTTTTTTCCACAAAGAGGACGTTGTCAGTTCTATAGAGGTATTTGGTTGCACTACAGTTAGGAAGGCAACACTGTCAGGGATGTACTATATTGTTATGTTATGTACGGAACGTCAGTGCCATTATGCCTCATCTCCTGCAGTATTATTTGTATTGTGCGGTACTGTTTTTTTATTTTCCATACTAATACAACAATTCAATGGATACAATGGATATATACAGAGGCATTCAGGTATATACAGTATAATCAGACACACTTACACCTATGTATACAAACACACACATAAATACAAGAGCCTGCACAACCGTGTGGATGCGTGCATGCGTGTGTATGTGTAAAAAAGCCAATACTCATGGTGCCCTGGTATGAGGCAGTATGTGATCCCAGGTCTCCACTATCCAAGCTGGACATGTTTCACTCCCACCCACCCCCCCGACCTCCACATATGTGTGTGTCGCACTACTTCCTGCGTTGGCAGTGATCGTTGGCATTCAAAATTGTGTACTGCAGAATCAGCCAGTATGAATATTATCCTTTCTGATTTGTGAAAAAATGGAAATTCTGTAACAACACTTCGCCACACCCATGGGCACATAATAACGAAACAAAAAAAAATAAACAGTATAATCACAGAAGGAGATAAATGTTATGTCCTTGAACAAAACAATTAAATGGGAAACAAACACCCCCCCAAAAAAAAATAAAAAAAATAAGTAAATAAAAATAAAATAAAAATAAATAATCAAACTAAATTAAATTAACTCAAATTAAAATAAATAAATATGTAAATACATATTAAAAAAATCAATTAAATGAAAACAAATATTATTGGGTACTTACTCTCAAAACTGAATGAAGACTTCCAGAGTAGGCCAACAGAAAAAAACATTGCACTGAGGTTGCACTACACTCCCTTTTATCAGATACTTCCTCACTGGACATCTATTGAAACAGTAAGTGCACTGTTAGCATTTTCTATACAGCTACAATACATGTTGTCAAGCTATGACTTGAGTAATCGTGATCAGGGCTCGTGATGTCAGCATAGCGCGAGGGGTTTGCTGTAAAATGATAGTACAGTAATAGTGGTTGCTTGCCTTGATGATGTGTTAAAGGTTGGCTGGTTCACACAAACTGCAGTAAACACCTGTCACCTGCAGCTCTTCATCGAATCATCAGGCATTCCCTTTGACCAATCCTCCCTTAAATATTTAAAACTCATCCACTGTGCAAATCAATGCAGTGGTGGAAAAGTACTCAGATCCTCTACTTTAGTCAAAGTGCTAATACAGGAATGTAGAAATACTCCATTACAATAAAAGTCCAGCATTTTAATTCTTATCAAAAGTAAAAGTACTCATTATGCAGAATAAAACTCTTCTATTATTATATATTACATTATCAGATTAGATTGTTAATACTGATGCATGTGTAAGCAGCATTTTACTGTTAGAGCTGGTCAATGTGGAGCTTGTTTAATTTGAGTGGGTAACACTTTAGTTTACAGCCAACACATTACATTGTAATTATTTAGCATAGTGCAAGTTTTTTTTTTTTTATTATTGGGTATGTTTTAATATTTACTGGGTACAAGAATATTGTTACTATGGAACTAAACAGGAAAACGGAGGCAAAACAGAAGTAGTTAGTTGTGGTATAATTTATTTTGAAATTAAAATATACTTAGAAAATTGGAAAGTTACATTATAAAGTTTTAAAATATGTAGTATTTATTATTAATAAGGTATACATCATGGTTGTATGAGAACAACATATTTGTCTAAGCCTGTGCTTGCCCTGACATCTACCATATATGAATTAATAGCATTCTGGTTTGCAAATATAGTTTTCCCCTTTTGGGGACTATATAGACTATATACTGTTGGTCTTTTGTATGTGCCATGCAATTATTTGTTATGTAACATATAATTTAATTTAAAAAAGCCCATCCAATGTTTTAGTTCTAGGTCCCTCCTAAGTGCAGGTTTATCATTCCCTTATTTCCTGTTCTTCTTCTGGGAAATATGCTTTGGTACCATTCTATGTATTTACACTGTACTCTGCAGGATGTAATCAAAAAATGTTAAAAGTGGGGCTCTCAATCGATTGAAGTATTTAATCACATTTAAATTTAGATTATCTTAAAGTGGACATTTATGTAAAGGGGAGACTCGTGGGTACCAACGAAACCCATTTTCATTCACATATCTTGAGGTCAGAGGTCAAGGGACCCCTTTGAAAATGGCCATGCCAGTTTTTCCTTACCAAAATTTAGTGCACGTTTGGAGCGTTATTTAGCCTCCTTTGCGATAAACTAGTATGGCATGGTTGGTACCAATGGATTCCTTGGGGTTTCTGGTTTCATGATGCCAATATCTTCACTATAGCTTTAAAATTGAGTCCGCTACAACCTCCGAAACATCGAATCACGGCCGGGCCAAATTCGCAAGTAGCGTTAATGCATTAAAGAATTTAGTGCCGTTTATTATCGCGTTAACTTTGACAGCCCTAGATAAAAGGTTGATGTTTTTTCCAATAACATCACCATTTTTGATGACAGTCATTCTTATGATATATACAATTTTGACTGATTTACTCCGTGAGTCTTTTAAAACCCATATGTAATCTAAAATGAACTGAAAAGTTTTCCACTTCACCGCTTTATCTCACCAAATTGGTGTCCAACCTGGGATAAGTTTGCATGTGAATGATGAGGGTGTGGCCTAAAGCTGAACTTATTGTGTGTTTTTAAATGAAAACCCTTATCCACTGAATAATGGGTATCCATTATCACCTCATGAATGGTGGATTTATGTCAACCATTTCTGGCATTTAATGGGGGGACTGGGAAACAATTGGGCGCAGTGTGAGTGAAGACAGTTTCCCCAGTGACCATGCTGCCTGCTCAGTCTGGACCATCAGTCGACATCAAAACGCAGTCTCCCATTTGCTTATCTTCCGCAGGCAGCAGGCCTACTATTCTCTGAACAGTTGCAGTTGCCCACCCTCATTTAATGATATTTGTTATTTCAATTCCACTCCAAACAGTTTCCTCTTCAAGTTTAGCAGAGGAAGAGGCGAAGAGCAAGGAACAATCTCTGCCTTTCACATTAGGATATTGACTTTCCGTTTGCTCAGGCTGTGGCAGGGATGCTTTGCCTCTGACTCTGTTTCTAGAGTTCTTTTCTCTCCCTGCTCTGTTTAGCAGTAAGCAAACTGGGCTGTCAGAGGGTTAAGCTATTATTGTTTCAATGTTCTCTTTCTGCAATGGTCTGTAACCCTTTCACCATGTCACAAAGACCTTCACTTACAGTACATAATACTGTGCTGGAGTTTCATTACTTTTGGAATGTAATTTCAGGGCCGACCCTAGGCATTTGGGGGCCCTAAGCAGGATTTGGTTTGGGGTCACCCCTCATTGTAATGTGTTGCCACTCTACGTGGCACTGAACCTACTTGTGTAAGGACCAGTGTGTAACAATTAGGAGGATCTATTGGCAGAAATGGAATATAATATGAATAAGTATGTTTTCTTTAATGTATAATCACCTGATAATAAGAATCGTTGTGTTTTCATTCCCTTAGAATGAGCCGTTTATATCTACATGGGGAGTGGGTCCCCTCTCCACGGAGTCTGCAATGTTTCAACAGTAGCCCGGAACGAACAAACCAAACACTGTTAGCTTTTGCTGCTTGTGCCACAGTCGATAACCTGGAGTCACGAGCAGATAGCCAATTGGAAGGAGAATTGACTAGAGTGTATTTCACCTGAGTGACCGTGACGTAGTATGTTTTTTTCCTGTGAGTAAGACTGTATTTCCCCGGTGTCAGACTTGATACTAACTTATAACACTGATAACATTAGCGCCAGTAAAATACCTCCGCTAATTAAATCAATGCTCCACTTTATAACGGCAGTGGTCATGTCAAAGCAATCAACTAATACGCCTATTTGGAAATTACCTCTGTTAAGTGTATTTCACCGATGTTTCTGACTGTGAGTAACAACGACCTGGGTGTGTTTTTCAGGGGCGGATTTAGTGATTTTGGGGGCCCCAAGGGCAAACATTGTCTTGCTGGTGTATTGCCTTAACAATTGAGCATGTAAAGGCTAAAGTGAAACCTAATAGCAGCAACACTATCTTTAAATAGACTACAGTAAAGACAGTATTTCCCTATTACCCCCTAACGAACACATTGTCATCCCAACTCATCACACACTGACGCTTTGTCACGCCCCTTCGCATCACTTTTTTGGTAACAAAACCACTATATTTACCTTTGGCGTCGCTTTAGGTTTAGGCAACAGCACCACTTAATTAGGTTTAGGAAAAAAACAACATGGCTGGGCTTAAAACTACTACGTCTGTAAAGCGAAAATGAAACTGAATGTTATGAACAGGGGGACACGAACAAACAGCTGATTGTAACGTGAAAGTGAAACCTAACACACGGAACACGAACAGCGGTCTCCTGGATGAAAGCCTTGTGTTTTCCCATTCAAACTGGCTCCCCCATATTTTCTGTTACACATTTTCAAATATAAAATATTATTTATACTATGGCTTGGCTGAATACTTGACGGCTATTATTTACTGAAAGTTGTGCATCCACATCAATATTTTAAATCAAATATTTAATCAATAGTCAATTTCAATCCAGACTAGATCATTGTCTTGTTTTAAAATGATGTGTGACTGAGGAGTACCATCACACCCATATAGTGCATGGACTGTCCCCACAGAGGGTGCTGCTGGATTCCACATCAACTTAACCTTGCTGTTATTTGCTCACTGAAGTTGTAAACATGACACACGCTTTGAGACGACGGGGAGACGAGGCCTTCGTGTAATTTTTGGACCTTATGCAACTTGCGCATTGAGCACACAGGGCTGCCCGGTTTCTTTTATAAGCTCTCTTGTGGGACATTTCAAGCACACTTGGGGGCCCTGTGGCAGCCACGGGGGCCCTAAGAAGCCGATTAGTTCGCTTATGCGTCGGGCCGGCTCTCTGTAATTCTATTATACGCACAGTTTTGCTACACATTTGCTCTCATGGTGTCACCAACAAAGACTCGTCAAATTAAAACACATCCATTGCAAAGCAGAAACAGATGTGCATGAAGCAGAATCTAGATTATCATTTACATGCAGTGATAGATAAATACAATTAAGAGACATAGTATTAAGATATTAGAATGCTTAAATGTAGTCAGAGTGATTTCAGATGAATTACAGCTAAATATCCATATCACGCAATGGCTCTCTCGCTTTTAATCGTACATGGGTTTCCATGGTGTGCAACTGTGGAATGGGGAAACCAACACCAGGATTGCTTACATGTGGGGTTTTGGGATAAACTTTGGGATTTCTGGATTAGCTTTGACATTAGTGAGTGTTAAACGCTTTGGTTCTGGATTAAATTGTTTCCTCATTCAACTCATACATTAATATCAAATATGTAGCTTTGCCCTGATAGAAGTGGCATTAAAAGCTTAGCAAATTTGCTCGGAAAAGACCAAATTAATGACCATTGCGGAGACTCAGATGCGCTTTTTTTTCAGTTACAGTACATTAAAGGGGTTTAGCTAGAATATGCATATTGATAAATGACAACCAAGCCTTACTCTTTATCTAAACCGTCGCTTCTCATGCTCTTTCAACAATGTCAAGTGTGCCAGTTACAAAAAACTGAATTTTTCAATATTACACACCTGATCTGAATATTTCAGTCATGCATTTCCTACCTTTTCAAATTGATATTCCAGCATTAAATGTGTTGTTCCGTCTCTTAATCATCCCTCTCTGCATTCCTTGATACAAATGATCGGCTTCTGGTATGCAGCGTGATTGTTACATGAATAAGGCTGATCTCATTAAGAGTGGATCACAATAATATCAGACAGTGCTAATAATAGATAATTAAATTAATCTCTTCTAAAAGGAAACAGAAAGTTGACAGGGGCAGCAGGAATAATTATAAATTGATTGAGATGATTGAGTAATTCTGGAAACAAAAGTTTAATAGTCTCTAATGCCAGCATATGCTGCATGAATAATCACTGGAATAGACCCTTTGCAAACAATAATGATGCTCATAAGTGAGCGCACGCAGTTTGGCAACGGAAGTACGACAGAGTGCAATAGTTTGTCAAGATACGCAAGGGCATTAATCACCAAATATCGCAAATGCAATATGAGCAAATTGACTTTCCAGATCCGTGTGCTATTGCGAGTGGGTAGAATACATGAGCAAGTGTCCTCATAAAAGCCTTCAATTATTTTTAAATACATCATCATATCTACACCAACCATTTACGGAAGTTGCTATGAGCAACCACAGACGCATTCGGCTGAAAGTCACAATTTACTCGTTAAACCGAAACACCTGTTGCTCTGAAATCCTTTCAGAATTCTGTAGAACTTCAGTCCGCTGTTGGAATATCGATTCTGACTACGGAACGCGCAACAACCAGACAGTTTAGTGCTGGTAAAAGTTTTAATTAGGGCTGTCAAAGTTAACGCGATAAAGCGTTAACGCAAATTCGTTTTAACACCACTAATTTCTTTAATGTATTAACGCAACTTGTGTTTTTTAATGTTGTGGGACAAAATAACGCTCCAAATTTGGGCAACATTTTGGCAAGGAAAAGTTGGCCATTGTCAAAGGGGTCGCTTGACCTCTGACCTCAAGATATGCGAATGATAATGGGTTCTATGGGTACCAATGAGTCTCCCCTTCACAGACATGCCCACTTTATGATAATCACATGCAGTTTTGTGCAAGTAAGCACACTGATTGATTATTGCCCCAGACTGCATGTGATTATCATAAAGTGGACATGTATGTAAAGGGGAGACTCGTGGTTACCCATAGAACCCATTGGTTGGTACCAATGGATGGGTTTTCTAGATTCATATGATACCAGTATCTTCACTCTCGCTTTAAACAGGCTGCTACAACCTTAAAATCGCAAATTGTGTGAATGCCATAAAGAAATTAGTGGTGTAAAAACAAATTTGCCTGTTCTCAGATTTTGTTCTTTATGGTTTTCAATTTCCAGACATCAAAAATGCTATTTCACATTCTAACGACGTCAACCAATGAGAAAAGAAAAAAAGAAAGAAACCTATGCAATCTGATTTCAGGTTATTGTTTTAGACACCACAGTTACACAATTACACAAATCAATCCTAATCAACATGGGCCACCTTTCAAACAAGATCTTCAGAGAGAAACTAATAAGACATGCTAATGATGCCTAGTGAAGCCAATCTCTCCAGAGTGACGGACTAGCACCCAGCCAAATAGCCTACTATTTCACCAAATCATCTCAAAAACTTTGTTCTAACACATGCGGAGAGACAGATGGATGCATGGACAGACCAGTGGATAGCAGAGAGGGGTCTTTGCACCATTTGTCATGGCTGTCTCGCATGCACCAGCCAAAAACGGAAATAAATCTGTTTGCGTACACATACATAGAGCACAGAAAACACATTGTCAAAGACAAACAGAAACAACTCTTGACAGGCCTTCATTTTTACAGCAGAGCAGAATAATCACATCACAATCTGATGCTTACCATTAATGTGAAAAAGACAGCGTTTATGCAATTAAATTCTCCTTATCCTAAAGCACTCAAGGAATTAGTTAGACTCAATTATCAGTGAGGCTCTCTGGCAACATTCCTTCTTCTTTTATGCACACACGTCCGGGTTTATTCAGAATGATCTTCGGCAGACTTGTAAGGTGGTGCGTGGCAAGGAAAAAGGATTCTTTCATGAGCATGTGAATGCCTTTCATTGACGACATACTTTCTGCTAATGGTTTCACCAGATGGAAGACACTTCATGTGCTACCTGCAGTCTAGTAAAATGAAACAGATTTTTTTAAAGGGGGGCAATAACATCATCGTTTTGTGTCCTTTACATTTATAATGTCAGTGTTAATATAATGCATGCACAGATAGTCAAATGGACATCAAACTGTTTACTGTATATAGATTATTTTTATCCATTCACAACATATTTTAGTCTCTTCTGAGAATGTGTGGATTCCTTTTGTTGTTGAGCGTTTCCGTTTTCTTTTGATTGGTCCTTGGCATTACAAGAAAGAGTGATCAATAACTCAATCAATAAGTGACTTTGTGGTGAATTGTGAGACAGGCGTCGAGTTGAACACCTGATACAGTACACCTACACTTTGGCTGTCAGTACTCCCTCTATCTACCCAGCCAATTAGACTGTTGTCAGGCTATTAAATAGGCGTTATCAGTTGCTATAAGCCCCATAGATGTGGGTCAATAGGGGCCTACTACACCCACTAGTAGGTTTTATCATCTATTCGCATGGTAGATCACCGAAAGAAGCTATAAAAGAAGATGACAGTGACCTCTGGCAACCGTAGTAATTATGACAGGAGCAGAAGCTGAAGTCAGGTGCTGTAGTATAGACAGTGGGAAGGACAGGGACAATGGATGGGACACAAAACAAAGGCCTTTCACCAAGGTGACCGGAGTTCACATTCCATGTGAAACCAACAATGTGTAGTTCGTAGTTATTGTAACCAAAAATGTTTTTCCCCAAAGTTAACTAAGAGTTTTTTTTTTGCCTAAACCTAAAGACATTTTAGTTTTGTTGCCTAACCCTAAATACTTTGTAGTTGTGTTGCCTAAACCTAACTGTTTTTGTTTTGCCTAAACCTAAAGAAGTTGTAATTCTGTTGCCTAAACCTAAATAATTTGTAGTTGTATTGCCTAAACCTAAAGAAGTTGTAGTTCTTCTGCCTAAACCTAAAGAAGTTGAAGTTTTGTTATCCAAACCTAAAGAAGCATTTTTGTTCAAAATGTGGTGTTGAACATGTTGCTTTTAAGGTTCACTTTCACTTTGACAACATAGTAGGCATAGTAGGTCCCTAATGACCCACATCTATGTTGCTGATAGCGACTGATAAGGCCTATTTAATGGCCTGATAATAGTCGAATCGGGTGCAGCAGCACCTCTGTACACAGGAGATACAGTATGTTATTTTGCTTATTTTTCAAAGGTTTTTGCAAAAGGAGCCAAGCCAAAAAAAACAAAAAACAAGCATGCCAAACTTGCATCACATAGTTGTATTAAGCACTCTTTTCAAGTAAGAACTGCACACAAACGGGACCCTATAACAAGTCAACGGGTTTGTACTTTTTTGAAGGATAGAGAGGGGAGGAGATTTTTGTTGTAGTTTTTCCACTATGGCCCCTCCACCTCCGCATATTTGTGAGAAAGAAACATCTAACCTTGCCACTCCTGCCATTGCCAGTAAACACTGTCATTGGGATCTATTGTGAAACACACAATGGTCTGATGTTTAGAAACCTTGATTTGCACCTCGTTCATAATGCCATGACCCAAGCGCACACAAGAAGCAGCACAAATGTAACCCCTTGTACCAATCCATTTTCTTTAAAATTATAAATATATAGGCATGTAACTAAATGGATAAATATACTGTATAGGCATGTAAGTAAATGGATAAATAAATAAATAACAGACATTTCTGAAAAAGTACAAGCTCTTGCTTAAGGGAATGACATTCCAGAGTGGATTTGTTTCCATGGAGACCCTCCTTTGTTAGCCATGCAGTTGTCTAGCAATTTTGCAATAAGTGTTCCATGGCGATGCTTTGTGTGTGTGTGTGTGTGTGTGTGTGTGCGTGCGGCCCTGTATGTGTTGAGAGGGTTTTTTGAAGGTTCATGCGTGGTTGTTACCAATTCACAGCAAGCCCTAGAGACTGTGCTATTCTACATAAAAAAGATCACTGTTGCATATTCAGATGATCTGTCCCACGGGGGTCATTAGGAAGCATGTTTCGAAGGAGCCAGCAATCTAGCACCGCTGTTAATGAGCTATGGTTATGGCTTTATTAAAACTAACACTTGTTAGCCGGTCTTTATGCGGACATCCTTATGGAGGATTAAAAAAAAAAAAAGATAGAAAGGGTGGGCGAGTTTCATTATTCTGCTCTCGGTGTCGAAGTTTGGGAAATTCATGGACATGCACTCAGCTCGCTGCCGATCACTTCTGACAGACTTTTGAATATGCAGTGTGCATTAACCGTTCGGTGTCACTACCAGCCCGGATATTTTGGGAGCAGATATGTGCTGCCAACCTCATAAGTGATATGAGACACTTGACAGCATTGTAATTCAGCACGATGGGAAGCTAGCCATCCGCCGACTAGTGACAGAGCTCTAATTGTGGTGCAGCAGCTGAAAGCCTGTTGACAACCATTTCCATGCATTAGTGAGAACCACTGTACTTTAGTTCCATTAAAACAATGTCTCTCCAGCCACTCCTGAGCTAACAGCAGGGCACTATATTTTTGAATCTGACAAAGTGAGATTATAAAACATTGCATCCCGACGCCCTAACACACAGGTACGCAAAATGTATGTACAGTATACTCAAAGCATCTGTAAACACATGAATATTTTTCTTTTACTTTTATGAATTGCACTTGAGCACAAAGCGTGATCTGCCCGCCTTTAATTTGGAGCATCTAACACATACAGTTCGAGAGCGAGGTGTTTTTTTTTTCTCTGTGATGTGAGTCAGTTTGAATTCGAGCACCCAGGTGACTACAACAAGTATGATGACGGCGCATGGTAAACTCATAAAGCTTATTTTTCCAGGTTGCAGCGTAGATCTTCTTTTTGATCTCGTCTCTCTCTTCCTACCCGCGTGTTTGTGTTTCGGTGTGCCACGTTTCAGCGTTTCCTCTCGGGGGAAAACAAGAACAAGCGAGAAACATCTGGTGGGGTCATCTCAACCTGTTGTGCAGTCTGCAGCATGTTCTCTCGCTGATACAAGGTACTTTTACTGTAAACCGACCAAATAGACACATTACAGTGCATTTTTATTTAGCTCTGAGTCAACATTTTTGTCTAAATTTATGTACTTAATTTTTTGATTTTTATTCACCCCCATGTTAATAATAACTATGTAAGCAATTTATCATCATTCCTATGGACCCATCTGCCTGAATAAGCAGACTTGCTGGCTTCTAAACACTGTTTGCCTGGGCTGAATTTATAAGTAGAGACTGTATGAGACGATTATTTGACATTTATTATTTAAAGGATCTAGAATTTTACCGTAAATAACTTGGTTGGCTTTTAAGGGAGATATTTGCTGCTTGATCACTAGGGCTGGGATGATTCACCTATCTCCCCATTCGATACTGTCACGATACTTGGGTGCCGATTCAATATGTATTGCGATTTTTTTAAGTATTGCGATTCTACAAGAATTGTGATTCGATATTACGATTTATTGTGATTTTTGTCAAATTTTATAACACCAGACCATGGGAAAAAGTTGAATCATACACATATAAGGACTTTTACTTTAGAAAATATCTAAATTGATGGAGTAAACATTTTTTTTATTTTCAGCAGGTATCACAGATGTCTTGAAGTCAAATATATCAGTCATGTTCAAGAATATATATTTTTTTCCAGCAACCCAAAAATTTCCCTCACAAATTAGTGGTATTTTCTTTTGAATTATAAGGTGAATATTATCCAATCAATATTATTTCCATATACAGTATGTATTTTGCATATACAGTTCCTTTTATTAACACCTTATTTTGAAAACTGGACATAGTCCCACGTGTATGCTTCTGCTAACTTTGCCAAGTACGTCGCCAGCTCTCCCATCAGCTCTGTTCTCTTAATACATCCATGGTCGGCTCCATCGGGGTCATTTGAATGCATTTAATATAAATGTCAGTATATGGATGCTCTACAGTTGTTGCGGCGGCCGATTTGACCACGGAGATACGAGTGACGGCTGTCTTGACCGCACGTTACAGCAATACGATAATGTCTCCTGTCCATGACAGGAGTTAGCATGAGCCAGAGTTAGCATGCAGCTTTAGCCATGATGTCTAGCTCTGCTTTTCCTGTGTGAAACCCAAAGTGTTTCCATACTTTACTGTATGTGTAGTGTTTACCACTTTGGATTTGAAATGTGAGGCTACAGGTCGTAAGTCCGTGGACCTTCCGCTGTTTTCTGCTCTGTCGCTTCAACGGTTTGTTTTGGTGACGGATACGGAACGGATATGACGTCACATTATTCAGACTACAACAATAAAGGCGGTAAATTCCTTTTTCCTCCGCATAGACTCAAATGAAGCAAATATTTCGATTCTGGCATTAAAAACATTATTTCAAAATTGTAAAAAACAAATCGTGATACATGGGTGAATCGATTATTTTTCCCACCCCTAGATAGTGTATGATACAGGTATTTAACATGTATTATTTAACAGATCTAGAATTCTGCTTGGAATAACTTGGTTGACTTCTAAGTGAGATATTTCTTGCTCGATCACATGCTTCACATGGTCAGAGAGATCAAAGCAGCCCAGACAGCACACCTGGGAGGCAGCGAGGATATGCTGATCTCTTCAGCAGTTGATTTCCTTGCTACACAGGAATGCCCTGCCTCACTGACAAAAGAGAGCAGGACCACAGAAGCGGAATTGTTCTCACCCCAGCTCGGCATGTTTTCCTCGTTGTCAGGGAGGCAGCTTTGGGTTGAGTTCAGGGTCAGGTGGACGTGGCTCGGGAGAAAAAAAAACCTGCCATGCTCGTCACATCTGCAATTATCCGCATCCACTGAAAGGCGGCCTTGACAGAGCTCTCGTTGGTGTTTACACCGAATGGCAGGTACGGCTTGGCAGTCCACGCATGCCGGCAGGTCTTCTCTGCCAGACGCAGGGTGCTCCACATGGAGGCAGATAAAGCCTGCCTGGTGCACGGCCACCACTGTGAACATGCCAGGACAAGAGAGGCAGAGAGGACGCAGTCCAACAAAGCCATTGCTTGGCTCTGGGAGCGGGAGTGGGAGTGGGTGCTAAAGAAAAGTGGATGAGGAGTAGTTTAAAAAGAGTCTGACTGGGCAAACTGCTAGGCTTGGGTTCACCCTGACTGGCTCGCTGTATACAGTAAATTATGTAAAGTAGTGGCCGTGGCCTTTTTTTATTCCAACTGCAGAGAAACCAAGGCTTATATTAGAAACGGGCGCTAATTTCCATGAATATATTTTGTTATGTTTAGACATTTCCCAGTTTGCTGTAGGTGCAAATTAAACACTTCCTCTATGTTTAGCTGTTGTCTAACGCAGTGGTTTCCGAGTGGGGTGCCAAAGATCAGAGGGGGCGGCAATAATTTGTTTGCTTTAAGGTCGTCAAAGTTAGATTTGCACGTGTATAACTAAAATCATATTAACACACTCACTGGGTAATTTATACAAAAGTCTGTAAATAAAACTATTTAAAATATATATATTTTTTTGCTTCTTAATAGGCCACATTATGTTTAAACCCTGTATTTTTGCACAGTGTCAGATGAAGATCAGAAACTATTTCCTCTCCTGCTTGCCACACACAAAGAGAGGCACACACCTCTATTAACTGGGCGGTCTAACAGCAATCTTACAGACCCATCAATTACATTCATTTAACCATTTATATCATATTATCATATTATGCGCAGCTATTCTTAGATAAAAGTAGAGGGTGCTTCAAGGATAATAGGTTAGGAACCATTGGTCTAATGCACATTTCTTCAGCGCTAATTCCATCCATGCAAGTTAGAGTTTCTCTTTTTAAGAGACATGTTCTTACCCACTAGTTAATTCTAGTCTGTTCTTTTATTTTGCCATTTTTTTCTGTTCAGTGTAAAGCTGCTGTCCGCGAAGCTCAACACTTCATGCACAGCTTTTTCACATTAAAGGCCTTCGAGAGGCGTAAATAGCCTAACCCCTCCCCGTCCAGGCTTTTAAAGGTCCCGTAAAAGGTAACATTACCTCTTTAATGTGATGTGAAATAGGACAGTGTGGGATCAATGGGCTATTAATAATGGAGGGAAAGGCAGTTTGATGGAAAGCAAAGGCATGATTGTTGTCTTTATTGGCTGCAGTTTTAGTTACCCCTACTAGTGCATGATGAAGTTGCCACTGTAATGCACTGTTTTCCAGGAAAAAGTGCCAATTTCATGGCAGCTTTAATGTCAAACGTCTGTATTAAGTGTTGAGTTTTAATGACTTTCCTAACACCGAACAAAAGAACAGCAAGAAGTAGAAGTGACTGGAATAATTACGTAATTATTAGTGAATGAGAACAGCTTTTCAGTTAATAAAGAGAAACTCTGAGTAGCAGACTGACAAGTACAGGTAATTCCAGCCCCATAAATGTTTTTAACCATGCTAGCGGCATGACTCTGAGCATGGTTTCAGACTTTTATTGTCCTCGGACAATGAACCCTACTAGCTTTGGTGATCCCTTTGTCCTCTAGTGCCACCATGAAGTTGACATTTTTGTTTTTGTTGAGAAATGTCTAGATAACTATTGGATGGCCATACCATTTGGTAGATTCATGCTCCCCTCAGGATGGCATCTAGCGCCATCATCAGGTCAAAAATGGAATTGGTCAATACTTTGGTTTATGACCAAACACCTGCAAAACTAATGGGATTCCCATCAACATCATTGTTTTGTGCTAATTGCCAATATGGTTAACATGGTATTGTACCATCAAAATATCCGCATGTTCACATTGTCATTGTGTGAATGTTACTATCACTGTGCTTGATTATAGTCTCACATAATCGGTAGTGTGGCTATAGAATCTTAGCCTTGGACTTTTATCAGAGACTGTCATCTATTTGTTTAGACTAGGGGCTGTCGCAATAACTGCAATATAGCAATATTGCGCTATTAACAAGCCAACCTAAGGGAATGGCAAGTAGGGATGCACTGACTCACGTAGCTGGAATGAATATTGGTGACAATGGGGACCATCTATTAAATTCAATTCTTTGTTTATATACTATATACATTATATGCTGGAATTTGAATTCCTGTTTAAGTTTTTGACCAATTTGTTGCTGCATTAAAATGGTTTAGTCTTGAATTGTAAGTCCTGTTAATTTTGAAGATTGTTTCAGCCAAGTTGTTGTACAATTTATTATTTTGATAATAAATAACAATTCACTAAATTTGTATCTAATATCTATTTGTTACATGTTGTTTTTACAATGTTAGTAAAGCAATGTTTAAGTCAAGGCTGATGTTGCCTTAAACATAAAATAATGATCCCAGTCACTTCCCCGCAGTGAGGCATACAGCTTGTTAATTAAACACTGGTATCAGATCAGTACTCGGTATCGGCCAATACCCAAAGCCCAGGTATTGCAATCGGTATCGGGACTGATTGTAACGTGACGCACGGGACATGAACAGAGGTCTCCTGGATGAAAGCCCTGTGTTTGTTGGACCCATACACGGCCTCTCCCGCACACCCGGTGTGTCTCTTTTCGCTCTTAAAACTACATCACTTGCTCTAACTGAATGCAAAAACGTTGACATTAAACGTATCCGTTGGCAGAAACGTCCAATGCCAACATTTCTTCCTGGCGACTGGGCTGGCAAGACACAAGCCGAGTTCTCGTGTCTTGCTTGCCAACTTTGGCTCAGGCCCGACCATGATGGTCAAGCCCAAAGAGCTTAAAGAACCTCTAGAAATATCTCCGTGAAAGTACCATTATTAGATGATGGCATGATTCAGGACCACAATGATTCCCAGAGCCAAACACTCTACAAAATCTGAAGTGATTCAATTTTCTACTCACAAGTTTACTGCTCACCTGCTGATATGGCTTGTGTTTGAATGAGTTCATATCCATTCTCACGCCATATGAGTTGGAAAACAGGTCTTTAACTTTTGAAGAAAACCACTTACAGACTGTCACTTTTCATAATGGGATGTGTGAGGAAAAGTGCTCGGTGAAATCACGGATGTGTAATTATTCATCTTTATCATTTATTAATGTGCTTTGGTTTACATCTGATTGCTTCTTAATAGAATAGTTCTATTAAGATTGCACATTGGGTGTGTTTTTAACCTTCCACTGCCTCCAAGATCCCCCACCCCCTTCCAAAAAACTAAACAAAAAAAAAAGCTGCCTGGCATTATGCAAAGCAGAATCTGTTATTTATCTTGCATTACTTTGAATTACTAGCATTATGAAAGCTACATTGATATGTATTCACTTTGCCTGCCTTCCTGCACCTTGGGCTCCATTTGAAGTGAAATTGGACCATCACATCCCTCAATGCTCGACTCGCCTCTCTCTCTCATGTGGAAAATCAGTGGCTGAGACTCAGCTGTCAATCATATGGGAAGACTGACTTCTGCCTATGATGCTTATCAATAATGAAATGGGCAATTTAACAGCCTCTAGGTCTCTCACTCTCTCTCTCTCTCTCTCTCTCTCTCTCTGAAATGGAACAAGTTGCTGTATCACTGGCATATATTGCGCCGCCTATATCGCCAACGATAGACTTTGTTTGATTCCTACACCGGCTCATGCTTTATCCCTCCATATGCGAACACATGTCACACGTTGCATTGAGGGTGCCCCTGTCTTAGGTTGAACACCTCTCTCATCGGATGTGAGCATTACCCTTGTCATAATGCAGAAGCCTATTTAAGACTGGCAGCTTGCTGTGATGGATGCCAGCTCAAGTAGATCAAGCATTTGTGTGCCACAGGAGAAACAAATGGCACTCCTCATACTCAGTGATGATGGATACGACCATCAACTGTAATAGCAAGGAGCTTTTTACTTTTCCCCTCTTTTTTTTTTTTCCTCATGGTGAATTATTGATGTTGTAGTTAAACCATTTTTTTCCCCTTTTGATAGGTCACCAGGCTCTTTTATGATATTTGTCTGTGGCGCTTCATGATTGCTTTTTGTTCACTATTTTGTATGATCATAGCACCACAAGGACTGCTCAGTCATGGCAAATATCATAAGCACGATTATTTTGGTCAATATTGAGATCACAATTATTTAACATGATTACTCTTTGACTTTGGAAACATCATGCATTTAGAAATAATGTTTAATATATTTTTTAGGGCTGTCAATCGATTAAAATATTTAATTGCGATTAATTGCATTTTGGTCCATAGTTAATCAGGATTAATTGCTAATTAATTAATCGAATTTTTTTAATTTGTTATGTATCTTAAACTAAGATTTGTCAAGTATTCAATACTCTTGTCAACAAGGGTCTGCACAAATATTTTTGGAAATCAATTAACACAAAACAATGACAAATATTGTCCAGAAACCCTCACAGGTACTGCATTTAGCATAACAAATATGCTCAAATCATAACATGGCAAACTGCAGCCCAACAGGCAACAACAGCTGCCAGTGTGTCAGTGTGCTGACTTGACTATGACTTGCCCCAAACTGAATTTGATTATCATAAAGTGGGCATGTCTGTAAAGGGGACACTCGTGGGTACCCATAGAACCCATTTTCATTCACATATCTTGAGGTCAGAGGTCAAGGAACCCCTTTGAAAATGGCCATGCCAATATTTAGTGATTGGTTGCATGCTACCATGGTTGGTACCAATGGATTACTTATATTTTTTAGTTTCATATCATACCAGAATCTTTACTCTAGAATTAAAACTGAGCCCGCTACAACCTAAAAACCACAAGTTGCGTTAATGCGTTAAAGAAATTAATGGTGTTAAAAAATGTATTCGCATTAACGCGTTATTATTGCGTTAACATGGACAGCCCTACTTTTCATAATCGTTGGATGTCAAAATCGTAAGAAATAAGATTTTATTAATTTCCCAGCCCTAACCTCCACAGCCATTATTTTGATGGCTTCATGTGTGAATTCATAATATCTGTCATGGGTCGTACCATTCTGGACCTGTCCACAGCACAAACAGCACCATTAATCCCAAGTAAACTTAGTTTAAAGAAACTTCAAGATTGACTTTACGTGACTTAAGTGTCAATATGGAAGCCCCATAAGGGTATTAGCAATGTTAGCCTAACAGCCTAATATATTTTCTCACACAGCTGCTGAGTGACTTGTTCATTTGCAACTTGAGGGGCACGTCGGTAAGCTCCGGGACTTACTGAAATGTTGGCAAACCCACAGAGCGGCCTCGCTTCCTTTTCACTTATAGTGTCTATTAGCTTTTACAAATGACCCGCATGCTCGACGACGTGAAATGCCTCCTCGGTTTCCTCTGATTGGATATGAAATGACTTCAAGGGCAAATAATAGAAGATAACAGGGAGAGAGAGTGAGAGATATTCAGAGAGAGTCTTTCATGCCATCCTTCTCTCCGGCTTACAGGTCCCTGTGGGTGATTAAAGCGCCTGGCGAGAAAGCCGATAATTTGGGTCCTGACTGAATACGCATGTCAGCAGCCAGAGCTGTACAAACTACCGGGGGCTTATTGGAATGTATGGATGGGAAGGAGGGTGTTAATGCCTGGGTGTATTGGCTGCAGCACAAAAAAGACAGAGACCATCCTTTTGTGTTATGCATGTCTGGCTTGGCTGGTTAGTGTTTGCTATGCATTAGCCGGCTCCCCTCTTTGGAGACTGGCAGCGTCTGCACACAATGTCTCGCTCTGCCGAGTGAGACAGCAAGAAGGACGTGTGCGGGTGGGAAAAGCGATGGGGAAGTTAGCGACAGAGGATGGATAAGGAAGGGGAAAAATGGAGGGAAGGAGTTGCAGAAAAAGGAGGGGTTGTGGGGAAAAGTTGCCACGCGGAGAGGGAGGTGCACTGGGGAAAGATGGAAAGATCAAACGATGTATGGGGTGAGACAAGAAATGAATAGATGGAGCAAGACAACAACAGAGAGACGAGCAGGAATCATCTAAAGTGAATCCCCATGGATCCAGATGTGCGCTGTGGAGTTAATAGCTGACAGATAAGAGGAGGGAAAGGTCTCAGATCAGCCCTTTAAGAACATGACTGTAAACCAACCTCTGCTTTAACCACCATACAAGACGCACAAACAGGTGCTTGATAGAGAGTGACATTGGCCCTTTCTTGTGTGTGACACCGCAACAGACTCATTGCAACAGCATCGCGCACTCGTGTAGCCTCTCTTCTCTTGCGATTGTCTTTTTTATTTGGGTCAAAGGAGTGGAAGCCGAGCCTGAATAAGGGGGTAAGAAGTGCCACTGGAACTTCAAAGAGGTTCAACGTGATGCAATTGGATGCAATGTAATGCCAAACCCCGGCAACTGGGCCTCGAGAAGCAGGTATTTTAACAGAGGGCAACAAATTCTGCTTAACAGCGCGGACGGAAACAACGCTGGCTGTCATTATCTCGAGCCGATCCCTCCCGATATTCAGAATTAGGCTCAGGACGTGGCTTGATTTAAATTCCATCATGAGCACTTCTCGTCGCAAGAGAGTCCGTGTCGTAAGACTAACATTTGAATGAGCTGAAATTGGGGTGCAATCGTGTGACACCGCATAAATTGCCTCCGCAAGATGAGAAATGGAATGATAACATGAACTTGTGATTAGCACCACGACAAGCAAGGGAGCGCTTTTTATTTTCAGGAGTACAGTTCTAAGAGCGGGATGAAATGAAAGAGGAGGCAAAGCGCTGAAACAAAGGGAGCGTTTCACATGACGAAAGTACTGATGCACATTTCCAGTGTGCTTTCCTGATTTCCCCCGTGCGGTTGTCCAGAGGTTAGAACTTCGTAGGCAGGAATCGTTTAGGCTTCATCTAAAGGAGTGTTGTTTAATTATAAATGAAATCCCCCCTTTCTCCAAACAGCCTCCAGTTATTACGTTCAGGAATTAATTTGGGACATGAAGAAGCTGGTATCGTTGACGCCGCCTGCAAGAGGTCCGCTTTCCTCAGAGATTAGCCATCTATCAGTAGTTGTCGGAAATTATTAGTTTCTCCATCTGCATCTGATTGATGTTAAAGTAAAGTGAGGAAACGAGGCAGGGGGTGAAAAGAAAAAGAAAAAAAACGCCACAACATAGACAGAGATCAGTGCCATTTGCGGTGCCCGCATGCGTCACAAGACTTTGTAGGCCAACGTTTTGAAGAAAGCTGACCTGCATACGCACAAGGCGAAGCTTTTGTACACTTATTTACCATAATTTGCTGCGCACTGTTTTCTAAGGCTGGGGGAAGAAACCCAGCCCTTTGAGATAAGCGGCCCTTTGTTTTTAATCAAAGGCCCGGTTTGAATGAGAAAAATGTTCCAAATGACTAGAGTCAAATGAAAAGGAGGTTTAGGCAGCCATAGCGCTTTTAGGAATCAAATCAAACCTCAGAACCACAGCTATGCGGGAGAAAGCTGTGAAAACACAATTAACTTTTCACTGCTTCGCACAAACTTTTGCCATCCTAAAATATGGTTTACTGTTAATATTCTCTGCATGAAGTGTCCTGGACTGGCCCGACTGAACCATCACTCAGAATATTTAGATGCTACGCAACTGATGTGAATTTTTCTTTTTCCCAGCCGGATGTGTTTTCAAAGTGCAGCAGCTAAAAGTGCGTGCAGGTGTGTGAGTGGTACTGAGGTGAACTTTTAATGCAAGTACTTTTTTGTTTGTTTCTGTGGATGAAAGGGATTTTAGTAATGGTATTAAGTGGGCAAATGTCATTCCCTTACTTGATGAATACATCATTTATGTAGGTCTTCATAGTGTAGAGCTGCAACTAACGATTACTTTCATTGTTGATTAATCTGTTGATTATTTTCTTGATTAAAGCTGCAGTAGGTAGAATTGGAGCAAATATGATTTAACATTTTTTTTTATATAAAATAGTCACTATATCCTGACAGTAGTGCATGAGACAGGCAATCTGAAAAAAAATCATGTGCCTCTGTGTCCTCCGGTGCTCCTAATGGCATCTGCAAGATTTCAGAGACCGGAGGAAAACAACCAATCAGAGCCGAGCTGGAGCCCTGCCATCTCCGAGCAGCTGTCAATCACTCGCAAACTCAATCAAACGGTAAAACTAGGCAGCGCTGATTAAATATGAATCAGTATTCTGTAACTGCGATGCCTATTTCTGTACTCAAATGTTTTCAGAAACATCTTGTAGTGTACTGTGTAGCTGTAAAATGAGAAAATTTGTGACCCGGCTGCCATGTTGAGACCAGTTGAAGAAATACCAAGCACCGCCCACCAGCCGGAGCAAATTTTCTCATTTTACAGCTAAACAGTACACTACAAGATGTTTCTGAAAATATTTGAGGCGAGAAATAGGCATTACAGTAAGATAATATTGATTCATATTTGATCTGCGCTGCCTAGTTTGACCATTTGATCGGAGTTCGCGAGTGATTGACAGCTGCCTCCATTGAATGAACAGCCAATAGGAACGTTCTCTCTCTGAAATGACCTGTAATTGGCCAAAGTCTAGAACATTTTCCCACATTCATTAGTAGTCACATGACTTATACATATATCACACACAAAGCTTATGGGGAAACAGTGTAGTGTAGAGTGTTAGTTATTTCACAGATAAAAACAGCATTCACTGTTTCTGCAGTCTGTCTGAATACTTTTCATTTCACTGAGGACAGAGGCAGCTATAAAGTAAATAAGAAGAAGCGCTTGGTTTCCATAGCAACCAGCACGCTGTTGTCACCCTGGTAGCCCGAGTAGCAGATCCTCCTGACTGTGAATGTCACAGTTTGAAACCATTTTTTTCAAATATCAGACTGCTTTTTTGTGTTTGGTTGTTGGATTGCCTGGTTGCTTTTTCATGGCAAGTTGGATCACGCTGCTTCTATTCAAGAGGTTTCCCACAGCTTTTGAAGGCTGCCTCCACCCTGGCTTTGTGAGGCAACTGTAATTTTAGTATTTGGCCAGTTAGTTATAATAATAATAAAGAAAATGAAAAAAGTAGCATGAGGCGTTTTGTGGCTCCAGAGGGAGCCGTACGTCTGATAAATTGCCTCAAGTGATGTCACTTGAGTCAGCATCGATTGGGGCTGAAGACTAAGTTTGAAAATTAAACAAATCAGGGGGTTGATATATATATACATATATATATATATTGGAGGAAAAAGGTCAAGGACTGGAGGGAAATAACACAGTTTTGGACTTTCTGGTGAGTTCTGAGATCAGTCAGAGCTGAACAAAAGCACACAGGCACCCTCCCACTACAGACATGGTTGGTGTGTCCATTGCTAGTTTAGAGCTAATGTCTACACGGTCGGTACAGCAAATTTTGCGTGAATGATATGAAGTGAAAAATGTCTGAAAGCATCTTTAAGACTTTGAGTGTCAGTGAATCCACTTAGAAAAAGGAGGAGGAGGTGCAGCAGCGAGTCAGACAGATTGAAATATGCATTTTAAGAACGGATGGAATCTTCCGCGAGGGACTAACATGTACTCTCCACAACGCCCACAGCTGCTGCTGGACCTCGGTTGCACTGGCTCTGCGGTACACTCCTCGATCACTCAGCAGCTGTCTTAGCTTTAGAGATATCTAACTTCTCTTGTGCCCTAAAATGACACGGCCACCCCTGCCTCTACATTTTAATGTCCAGCAAGACATACTGTATATATTAGGTTTAATAAATCCTTACACATTGGAGTTATCATCATGCTAATGAGGTCCTATCTCCTCAGAGTGAGTCTGCAGCCACTCTCAACCTCAACACCCCTTCTGTCTGGCAGGATGATGTATAGCTGTGCTAACTGCTGGAGCACTTCAAACAGTAGAACTGAATTATAATATTCCTATTGTCCCAGAGGACTGATTCAACTATGGGGACTGGACGGGGCTCTAATACTAAAGCCTTTTTCTTCTCCATATTTGTCAACTCACTCAACCCAAACCACATCCAAGTAATATATCAGGGTGCGGACAGCATATATCTCTTTGAACTGGCCTTCACTGTCCTGTGGCTCCTGTTTAAAAGGTCTGCAGCCCGCCAGTATATGCACGCTATCTCTACCCGTATCTCTGAAGGTCTTTTAGAAGTCACCACTAACTAGAAACTGGGGAATAGACTGTCTGGGTTGACGGAGAAGAGACGGGGGTCCCCCCAAGAGGCTCCATCAGTCCCCGACGCTCACACCTCATACAGATTCTCTTTCATGTGGACTATTAGCATCAGGTAACGCTGCAGTCCACCGCTTTGAAGTCGAGGCTGATATCAAAGGATCAGGGGGGAGACGGGGGGAAAGGGGACGTGGACGAGGGAGTGTATTTAGATATGACTGGTACGCTGCATGTGAATGAGCGGAATGTAGCATAAAAAGTGCATGGCGTTAATATCACCACTGATGGCAATCACTACTCGGTGCAATCCTCTCATTAAAGGGGACATATTATGCTCATTTCAAGGTTCATACTTTTATTTTGGGTTTCTGCTAGAACATGTTTATATGCTTTAATGTTCAAAAAACTATTTATTTTTCTCATTCTGTCCGTCTTATAATACCTGTATTTGACCTCTATCTGAAAACCTCAGGCCCAGTCTGCTCTGCTGTAAGCCTGTACCGTGGTGGATGTATCAACATCTCTGTTCCCAAACAACCGGCTATCGGCCAGTAGCTAGTAGTGCTAGTAGGATGACATAAACAGAATTTAACGTAGTATTAGCAAAGAATTTACTTTGATTGTGGCTCTTTACCAATACATCACTGGTCTGTGGTTTATTGTAAATCTATTTTAGAGGTCCTTGACATGAAAAATGTTTGAGATTGCTCTCAAAAGTTTGTATGCTGGATTTTTCTAACTTCCATTTATGTCCATCGCTCACTTTATGCTCCTCTGGGAAGCAGCCGGACAAAAAGTAAAATAAATTAATAAGTGAATAGTTATAACAGTGTGTGTATTCATATTTGTTTTTACTGTTCAACACAGAGCTATTTCAGTAGAGACATTAAATATATATCAATAGAATAGAAACAATTTTGTTTTACTTTTGTACGGTACTTTGTAGGCGGACGTTTTACTGGCGTCCGCTAGTCGCTTTCAGTCCAAAATGGCGGAAGAGTAACTTTGCTGCTGAGCGCTGATGTTACAATGGAACGACCAATTGGCTTTTTCTCAATAAACATTCTTTGGTTCGAAACCTTTATTCTCATTGCTTGTATGGGTGACAAAAAATGTGATGTTCAATCCATTAATTCAGCATTTGTGCGATATGATATTAACCAGCATCCTCACTACTGAAAAACAGAAGAATAAAACATTATAGAAAGCAAAACAAACAATGATAAGTATCAAACTAAAATCTGAAAGAGCTGAAAAGACAAACACAAAAATGTAAGACACACAATGACAACATGACAGTGCTGGCTGTATTTAAACAGTGTCAAGGGGATGTTGTGAACACGTCAGACGCACTGCTGTCACTGTGAAAGTTGATCTGCGCAGTGTTGCATATTCCTCGTGTTTAAAAAAAAAAAAAAAAAAAAGCAGCTCATGACCCAGCACTCCAGATGTGTTTTTCACACACCACTTTGTGCTAAGACTCTCCTCTGTGTGTTGAGCTTCGATCCAGAGCAGTCCAAGCAGCGCGAGCGCTGCAGGGGAGGGGAGATTTAGCTGAAGTGCTTCCATCCTGCTATGCTAATCCTGTGGCTGCAAAGAGAGAGAGGATAACAGAGAGACAGGGCGACAGAGACCAGGGGCTTTGCATCTAGCCAGGGATGGTTCTGCAGGTTCAGCCAAGTGGGAAGACCAGATATGTGGGGTATTGGAAGGAAGCCTGATAGCTACATACATACATACCCATGCAGGGTCTCAGTCACAAACACAACTGTACAATCATGTGCACACGTGCACACATGTATAAGCAGGTGACATGTTGGGCCAATTGAAACCCAATTTGAGCCAGAAACAGGATGTGTCACCACCTACTGTATATGGACTATAAATAAAGCAACTGTCCATTATATGGTTGTGCAACAGTTGAAAGCTGTATTTGAAATCACTCTATTTGATAGCTACTGCACTAAATAGCTCTGCCTTTTCCGTTCATTGTAAGAATGGATTCACGCTCCACATAGTATCCTATGACATGCCAAAATTGCAAAAAAATGTTTTGTCCATAGCATGTACACCACTTTTTGCTAAATATCCGACAATGTACTTTATACATTTGCATTGATTAGATATGTAAATTGCAGTTTTATAATAACTTTTTGCTAAAAAATCAAGTGTTTCTTATTAGGGCTGCAACTAACAATTATACATCAATCATAATTATTATCAATTATTATGGCAATTATTTTTCTTGCTTAATCAGTTGGAGGGGGTTTTTTGGTAGAAAATGGCAGAAAATCACAAATTGATGAATTCAAAATGTGTTTTATGCAACCAATAGTCCAAAACCCAAATGCATTCAGTTTAGTATCATATTTCATAAATAAAATAAATTCAGTGAAGCTACTACTGGTTATACCAGTGGTTACCTTGGTAACATCAGGTGTGGTTTAATACTACAGCAAACTCTCGTTGAGCAGCTGCGTTGTCAGAAATACAACCGACGAGCAACTGCTGTATCTGTTTACAGTGCAGCCAAACAAACTCATGTTGTTTCAATAGAGAGTCAGTCTATAGACCCGTTTACAGCCAATGTCATGATTAGGCTACATCACAGTGTTAGCTGGAGGCAAGTTACACATCAAAACTGTCATCTTGCTGCGTTGTTGGGTGCCAAAATCAATATCACATACATTTGTGACTCAAAGCTCTAGTGAGCTATAATATCGGCGAAGCATTTCAGAGATGGAAAAATAACATTGCTAATAGTTAAGCTTAGCCTTCTTTTAAGCTAAACTCTTGGCTAAACTGCTAAGCTAGACTAAATTATTAGAGAGATGAGAACAAATGTTGCTAATAGACAGAATTAATAGAGATATGTAGAGAAAATGTTGCTAATAGACTAAACTATTATAGAGATGGAGAAATTTTTTTGCTAGTAAGGCTAAACTATTAGAAAGATGGAGAGAAATATTGCTAATGCTTTAAACTATTAACATATTAATACATTAATATGTATATATATATATATATATATATATATATTAAAAAGATTGCTAACAAGTGTCTAAATGAGACTACCAAACGTCATCACGCCGACGCGTCCACCTTCACAGCCTCGTTATGTATACCCGCGCTCATGCCACCGTGATGTAATTCTTTATAGCCTGACGTTAGCTTTTTACTTCTGGCGATTGCATTCATGCTTCAAAAATCATAAAAATGGTGTTCATTTCTGAAGCTTATCTTGCTGAACGAAATGCGCAAGTATCATTAACGTTTGTTTGACACAGAGCTTATTTTCTGCAATAATCCAAAACCCAACACCCAAAATCCCATTGGCTTTTTGTCCAGGGAACCCATGGCGATGCTAACTTCCTGGTTGGCCTACAAAAAATATGTCAACCCTGGTGCACACTATAAAGGAGTTTGAGAAGTTGGAGGAGTGCAGCCTGTCTGATTGCGTGTTAGATTGTCAACACATCCTATAATTTCAGAACCGTGGATTTCACGTGCTGTTTAGAAATTGCAGCGCAGCTCTCCCACAGCCACCACTTCAATTTCCTAATCGCTTCGGTTAATAAAGATGATTGGGGTCAGCAGCTCTCTCCCAGGCTACTGGATGGGTAGTGTGCATGAGAAACACAATGAGCATTGTGTGTCTGTGTTTTTTTTTTAGCTGCACTCATCTGCCGGTTTAAACAAAACACGCAGAGAATGACTTTGATGATTGTGATGTTAACCACAGCTGCATTAAAACAATGAGTCATTCACCAAAAGCTGCAATTATTGGTATTAAAACCTAGTGCACCTAACCCTTCCACAGAGTGGTTCAACAAGTCATCTCCGCAAACAATGCGCGCTCACATACACTATGTTGCAATTCAAGTGGCTCACTTGTAGCACTCTGAAATAAACAAATAAATAGCGCATTTAAAAAACAAACAGAAAAAAACCCACCAGAGTATTACTGAAAAAATGCACAAAAAAAACACTGGATGTGGTAAAAAACACACAAATGAAATGGATTTCAAGCTTACGCCCTTTACTGTCTCCCTCTGAGTTCCTATCCTGCCTCTAAGCCCCCAGCCCGACCCAAAAAATGCTTTAGTTAAAGTGATATTAGGCGAGAAGCGAGTGGGCGGTGATTTTTGGTTAAATGTGGGGGTAATCAGCTTAATGCAGAGTTAAAGGGCCGATGGGACGCTGGCCAAATCTCTGGGCTATTAAAGTCGCACAGTGTCCCCGACAGTGACCTCATCCTCAGCTTTAATTATGGCAATAGTGTCTATCTCCTTTGGCTCCTCTCGTTCACCCTCTCTCTGATTCTTTCGTCGGGCTCGCTCGTTCTCACTTCATCTCCTCGCCGTGTCTCTTTTTCTTTTTCCTTTGCTGCTGTTTCGACGTTGTTCCAAAGTGTTGTAAACCTCATTTAAACTCCCGCAGCACTCACTTTCTCGCTTTCATCGCGGATGTTGCTTCTCCTCCTTTGCTCTCTCGTCTTCCTTCGCACTTCTGTTATTTCTGATCCTTCCTTCCCTTTTTCCACCCACACCCCCTCCCTGCGTGCTCTTCTCCTTCTGTTCCATCCTTCCCTTTTGAGTGTACAGCACCTCCCCTCCACCCCCATCCTTTCCTTTTTTTTTTTTTTACTCTCACATCTTCCATCAAGTCTTCCCTTTTTCTTCCTGGGCTTCTCTCCTCCTCCTCCCCTCCCTTACTTCCATGCATTTGCTGTGCCTGTCATTTTTGTCAGCGCATGCTGGAAGTGAGTGGCAGCAGTGAGGTGGAAAGTGTGCCGCTGATTTGATTATAAGGCGGGAGGCCAGGGTGGCCTGGACGCTATGTAATGATTGTTCTGAGGAAAGGTTTTAATAATTACAAGTTAAAAAAAAAACAGCATGCTGTAGGGTTAGGGTTTCTTAGCTCTAGCATTTACTTGTTTTTTATCTCTCTCTCTGTCTCTTCTACTGTTTTTTGGCATTTCAGTGACCCCCTTCCTGTATGCCTGACATGGCTCAGTCTCCATCTATGTCTCCCTCATCCAGTTTCAACCTCATCTTTACCCTCGTACCCTTTCAGATAAAAAAAAAGAAAAGAACCACAATAACATTATATAACCTGTCTCTCAAATTCCTTTTGCATTATGATTCCACCTCTGCACTCCCTCGTTCCCTCCATTTTCATCACCTTTAGTCCCTCTGTCAACTTCCTCTCACCTCATTTCCACTGCCTTTACTTTCTGTTTTCCCTTCTCCCTAATCATCTTCTCTGTCTTTATATCTGTATTTTATTCCTTCGTATATTTTATTCCGCCGAAGGCTTCGCTTGCTTCCTGTTACAATGCGGTATCAATATTGCAAAGAGAACCACTGGTGGCTGCTCATGTTCAACCACTCACATAAATTCTTAATTCCTCTAATTCATCTTCATGGGCTTAACACACATAGATGCACACACACACACACACACACACACACACACATGCATACGATCTCTCCAACCCATGGGGAGATGAACACAAATGATATATACATTATACACACACAAAGAACAACCAAACAGCATTTGGTGAAATACACACGAGCAAGTGTGCACGCTGGAACATGCATACACACACACACACACACACACACAAGTAAACATACAGATAGTGTCACACACCCGTAACATCCCTGCCAAACATCTGTTGGCACATCTATAATTTCAACAGAACCCCGGTATGCCATTGAGATGCACACATTGCCAGCTGGGCTAACACTTCTGCCAGCATCACAGCTGCACTGTGTGTGTGGAGGATGGGGGTGCCTCCTGAACGTGTGTGTGTGTGTGTGTGTGTGTGTGTGTGTTCAGCACAAAAAAAAAACACCCATCTGACTACTCTTCTTCGTACACTTAATTAATGCCTTTGTGCGTGTTACTATACGTTGATATGATGTACGTCATTTACCATATCTATAACGCGGCAACCGGGATCTAGAGCTCGACTTGTTTGCAAAGCATCCTTTCCCTCTACTGACATGCTTTGATGTGCGTAGCCAATCACCACCATGCATCAGTCCAACGTGACAGCCAGCGGTAAATGCCATGTAAACCATGGCGGATCTTTTATATTTTGCATGCAGTATTTATTCCCCTGTACACTGTAGCTATGAAATCTCCATGTGTAACATGTGAGTCTAGATCAGGGATGTCCTTGAACTTTTTTCGCTGAGGGCCACATACAGAAAAATATACGAAAGGCCGGGCCACTCAATAGAGGTGAGGTATATCACCTCACCTCTAGTGTATTAAAGTTAACAAAATTAATCAAATGAGGTAAATTATGCTTGATATTTGAATATGCTTAAAGAAAAAAAGAAATCCTACATCACAACTTTTTATTAATGGGTTTTCATTTATTTTGTTACATAAAACAGCAGCCTGAGATTGCTTCTTAGTCGGGATGGTGATCCCCCTTCACAGCCCTGTATACAGGGGGAAAAATAAGGGGACAAGGGCATGGGTATATATAAGAGACGAAGCTTCGCACGGAATGCTTTCATGTGTGCGTAAAGTCATGGTGGGAGCTGGTCTTTGCCTTGCAGGCTCTTGTTCAATGTGTTGAGATGATCAGTAAGATCAGCTAGAAATGCCAGGTCTGCCAACCATAGAGGGTCACTCAGTTCATGAAGAGGTCGGTCATGCTCTTTCAAAAACTGGTCAATTATATTGACAGTTTTCACAACTGCAAGTTTCATGTGTCGGCCATATTCCATTATATTTTTAGAATTAGCTGCGGGGCAATTAAAAATGGACCACGGGCCGCAGTTGGCCCGCGGGCTGTAGTTTGGACACCCCTGGTCTAGATGTTTAAAGTCTCTGAGTTATTTTCCTACTTTGCACCTTAAAGCGGCAGTAGGAAGAATATTTTTGGCATCATTGGGCAAAAATTCCAAAATAACCTTTCAGCTTATTGTAATTCAAGTGTTCTGCGAGAAAACTAGACTTCTGCTCCTCCTCATGGCTCTGTTTTCAGGCTTTAAAAAATCTAGCCCGTGACGGGAGATTTTGGCCAATCACAGGTCATTTCAGAGAGAGAGCGTTCCTATTGGCTGTTCATCCAACGGAGGTAGCTGTCAATCATTTTGCAAACTCCAATCAACTATGAATCAATATTATTTTACTGTAATGCGTATTTCTTGCATAAAATGTTTTCAGAAACATCTTGTAGTGTACTGTGTCGGCTGTTGGGCGGTGCTTGGTATTTCCTCAACTGATCTCAACATGGCTGCCGTGGTTACAAACTTTCTCATTTTTACAGCTAAACAGTACACTACAAGATGTTTCTGAAAACATTTTTATGTGAGAAATTGGCATTACAGTAACAGAATATTGATTCATATTTGATCAGCGCTGCCTAGTTTGACCGTTCGATCGGAGTTTGCGAGTGATTGACAGCTGCTCAGAGACGGAAAGGCTCCAGCTCGGCTCTGATTGGTTGTTTTCCTCTTGTCTTTAGGACACCGGAGGACACAGAGGCACAAAAAAAGGTTTAAACTAAAAATCTTCAAATTTAACAGGAATTACAATTCTTCAAAGTGTGAACTTATTATTGCAGCAATAAATCAGTCAAACTTAAACAGGAATTCAAATTCCAGTAAATAAGTTATAAAGTATAGAAACATAGAATTTAATTGAATAGATCGGCCCCCATTGTCGCCGATATCCGATCCAGCTTTTTGAGTCAGTATCAGCCAGATATCCGATCCAGTATCAGTATCGCTGCATCCCTACTTTAAATGCTGTTTCCCAAGGTCCAGAATAACCTTTGAACCAGAGTCTATTTATTGTTTTCTTTGACAAAAGTTTGTCCTTTCTTATAATGTTTCAAAATGTATCTTGCAATTGATAGTTTGATCTTCTCAGCTGCTGATAACCACTCAGTTCGCTGTGTGAACCACATTCACCTGAATATTGGAGTACGAACCTTCTACTATTGGAATTTCCCTTGCAAGTTTTTTCAAAGATTGGTATGTCTCTGATTCGGTGTTTTGGGAAATCCCTGATCTAAGCTTTAGGAGCAGAATGTTATCTACAGTGCAATCTTTAAAATGGATAACTGTGCTACATTCACATTTTTCACCCCAAACAAGCCAAGACCTATTCTGCTTGAAGGAGGCTAATTCATCACGGTGCGGAAAAACCTTTGGATTTGAGTAGTTTTCAAAATGTGACTAATGTGGATGCCATCCGCGTCCAAATTAACAAATCGGCGTAGGCATTTGCAATTGAAGTAACCTCTTTTTCTGATTGTGTATTGGCTTGTGTAGTTATATATGTATGATGGATTTGGTTAGGCAGCTTTATACAGATATTATGCCAATGCGATGTGTTGTTTTTCCTATGTGGTACTCTGAATAAGGTAAGATATTGATTTGCATGAAAAGTACATTGCTCCATCCATCAGTTCTAGAGGGTGTCTGTGAGATTGGATGGGTGTTTTCAGAGATAGAAGTATTGATTTAATATCTCAGCATTCATACCTTGAGGTCCTTGCAAAGATTGGCAGGCTCAATTTCATTTTAATTATACCTTTAGGTGCTGCTGTCTGTATTTAATTGCAAAACCTCTGAAATATTACATGCTGCAATTTGATCTCAACAGACTATGTTCTATAATTGGTGCGTTTTCTTCCTGTCCTAAGGAGTAGGAAGTATCGTCCAACTTTCTCCAAGCCACCAAGATAACCGCTAAGGATGTACTGTACATTTGAAGGCTTTATCCTGGTGCGACGAGGGGCCTGTTAGTTTCTGTGTGGACATGGATGAAAACAGTAGTAACTACAGAGCTGCAGGAGTCTCAGAGGAGCTGTGAAGCCTGGGCAGACAGAAGAAGTTAGAGAACGAGATGGGGGGAGGGAGGGCCGTGGGTGGAGCGTGAGAAAGTTGGAGGAGGGACATTTTTTTCAAAGCTATTTCTAAACACTATATGTTCACTATGAGGAAAAGTACAGCGGCCAGTAAACAGTTAGACCAGTGTTCATGCAATGCTAGCTTGTTGTGAAGGAGGCTAAATAATGCTCCAAAGTCTGGCTAAATTTTGTGGAGGAAAAACTGGCATGGCCATTTTCAAAGGTGTCCCTTGACCTCTGACCTCAAGATTGTGAATAAAAAATGGGTTCTATGGGTACCCACAAATCGGGTATCACTGTAAAGTTGAGACTATTGTGGATCCAATGAGCACAAGTGTATTCATGTGTGATGATGTTAGTCCCCATAGTAGCCATTTCATTTTAGTGAGACCGTTTTGTGAAACTTGACCTTACTGTATAAAATGACCTGTGGTGACCTCTAGGATAATCACAGCCTCATGAAACATTACAACCACAAACTACAGACCTAGAGCATTCAGAGGATGGATGGCTTTCCTTGCTATATTGACAATAAGAGGGTTTCTGAGCAGTTTCCAGAACAGAAGTGCTCGCCATCCAATCGCTGAAAAATGCAATTCTTGCAGAAATCTCCAAATGTCAAAAGTTTTTGATACCAAATCACAGCATGGCTTTTTCTATGGTGTTCCTCAAGGTCTTGGTGTCTTAATGCGGTAGTTTGGAAGGATTATTGATCAATTTGATCAATTCTGTGGTAAAAAATGGTTAAATTTAACACCAAATCTGTATAAGAAATGGTACCAACCCAAAAATTGCTGCAACAACTTATGAGGCATCATAGAGCATGGGGATGACCATCATATACTTTCATCGTAATATTCTAAACCCTTATACTATTTTACATTTGATTTTAAATAATTAGTTAAGTAATGTTTATTTCTGACTCATGACCAGAGCAACTTGACACACAGTGCTGAGCTTTATTTCAAATTAATCTTTCCAGCTTTCAGATGATGTACACAACTTATATGTGACATCTACTGCTGACCTGCTACCTCCCCCTAAATACCTCCTGTCCCCCCCAAAAAAAAGACAAAAACGGGTCTACCGTTGGTCTCAAGGTTAATGTCAAAAGTCGAGCAGGAAATGTCCCTTTTCCTGTGAGTCCTGTTACGTTACATCACATCCTTCACTCTGCACTGCAGCATGGACTGACAGAGACAGACTAAAGCTCAAAATGTTGAGAGGTACAAACGGCATTAAGCCACATTAAAGAAGATTAGGGCAAGCAATCAAGTATTGGTCGCCATGGAAACACCAAGCCTAAACTGTTATTAACTGGAGCCGGCTGGCTAGCCGAGACTAAGATTCTACAATGGGGATAAGCTAAATGTTATCTACCTCCCACCCATCCCGCCCCCCTCCCTCAGTTTTCTGCCTGTAATTCGGGATAACATGACAATCTACATCCCAGATAATCTTTGTCCTCTGAATGTATTTATACTTGTTCTGCTTATTTATGGCATCATGGATTGTGTAAACATGGATCTTTGCTGTGGTTTGTATTATATCCATACAAATCTGTGATTCCACGAGCAACACTTAAAAGTGTTAAAGGGCCGACAATTCAAGTGTGACACTAAGGCTGGTCATGTGTTTTTGGAGGATTTTTAAAATAAATGAATAAATGAACTTTGACAAATTGTGGCCAACAGCACTTCCCTGAACTCCCCCCTTAGGTCCTCACCATAAGAAAGAGCTCTTTATTTTGCGTGTTTGTGTGAACAACCGCCATGATGAGAGCTGCCCTAATTCCTACTGTGCCAAACAAAAAAAAAAAAAGTGGGTGAGACGCTTTTCAGCCCTCCGATTGGGCTCTTGAAAGGCAGTCGGCTAAAATGCAGGCTTAAATACGAGCACTAAGCCAGAGAGCGCCACGAGTCGAGTCACCAGCACAGAGAGAAAGAGAGCAAGGGAGCATAAGGACATCATTTAAAAAAAAATAAAAAAATGTTATTTCAAGCTAAGCACTCATAAATGTATTCTACAGCACATTATACACTCATTATACAGTCAGAACGATAGTGCGCCTTGGCTGGAAGCTAAATGATTCAGGTATTTTAGTCTGTCAAAACAGGTTTCTTATATAGTTTGTATAGATTTTTTCTTTTCTTTTTTCTTCCCTTGTTTATTAATTTATATACTGACTATAATGATGAAATGATAAAACATATCTGGAGCATATTTTTAGAGCATTGTAATGCTCAACAGTGCACATAATATACCCTACTACAAATATGCAGTAAAACAACAAAAAAAAAAGGACCGTTAAAACAAACAGTAAAACAAACGAGTGCATAAACATAATACTTGATCTGGAACTGTGTTCCATTAAAAATCATCAATACAATTCTGCTAAAATAATTGCTCCAAAAGTGCTCTAATGCAAATCCTCTGAGGCGTATTTCCTGTTGTTTACTTTATCGAAGCAATGATGCAATGCTATCATAATGCACAATTCAAACGGGAAATCTCTCACCGTTGACTACTGTTCATATTTTTTCCCCAAATAAGGTCCATTGGTGTTACACCAGAAGGGAAGGGGCTTCGCCTCTCTATGGTATGTACAGGAAGTGTCGAGGGCAGAGCTAGTATCACCAACTAGTGCTTAAAGCTGCTCTATTCATTAGGTTTTATGTTAACAGACGATCAAATGACTATGTTTAATGTGAAAGGGGTCGCTCGAAGTTTTCACCCGACTCCATAGTTCCACTCAACTCTATGGAGTTTTTGCTTGTTGTTTTGGTTTCAAGGCCCATGACTTTACCGTATGGTTCAGTCTTACCACTCAGACCCACTCTGCACGACCTGCTCAGCAACAAACAGCAGACAGACACAGTTCGCTACTAGCTAGCAAACACAGTGGAGCATTTTGCAGCTCACACCGAAATATTTCCGTCAGGAGTTGGTGGAGACCAAAACAGAGTTGAAAGTAGGGCAAATATTGGGCCTGCATCCATCAGGTGGACACAGACACAACTCTAAAGGAAAACTACTGTTGCTACATATGTGGTGTGTTCATAAGCAAATGTTTGCTAACAAGTTTGCTATATCAACTGTATAATTAGTGATAATTAGTATGTCAATGTTGTTAGCGGGGTACGCTTTAGGCCGTGGCTACCGTGATTGACAGGTTGCTACCACGGCTTTGTTCGGTCTGGGAGTTGTCTGTGTTTTTTTCTTACAACTTGAATCCTTTCACAGTGTGTTTTCAGTTCATGAAAGTTAGTTGAAACATTTTGGTCGCCTAAAAATGTCTTATTCAGTGTTCGGTTGTACTTAGCTCCACCCTCTCGTGTCACTTCTGGTTGCATAACCCGGATGGCAACAGCCAAAACCCAAGATAGTGACGGCCAAAAACCAAGATGGTGACTACCAAAAACCAAGATGGCGACGGCCAAAAACCAAGATGGCGTCGGCCAAAAACCAAAATGGCGACGGCCAAAAACCAAGATAGCGACGATCCAAAATCAAAGATGACGGCAGCCAAAAACCAATTTGGTGACAGCCAAAAAACAAGATTGCGGTGGCCAAAAACCAAGGTGGCGATGGCCAAAATGGCAAACTCAAGGCTTGAAAACCATAGTCCACAAACCAATGGTTAACGTTACGGTGACTACGTCCACTTCTTCCTGCTAAAGATACATAATTAGTGCAGACCTGGTATGTAGTGCTCTCAAGACAGAGTATAAAAACATAAAATGTATATGTCTAAAGGAGAGGCGACACTTCTTCCTTTCTTTAGCAAAGATTCCATATAGTGTAAGAGAGAAAATGAAACATCACCAGCAGCCATAGTTTATCCAAGCTTTTATTTTCTACTCCTACCTCGTTATTAGGTCAACAACACACCATCCCTGCATGCTCGTCATCCATTACACAGAAGTGTCGACACTGCTCATCCAGGAAGTAGCTTTAGCTCCTGCAAATTGAATTGGGAACATTAATATTCCGCTTGGGGCCCCTGTGCACTCGGGCGGGGCTCTATACGGAGAAGTAGAGAGAGACGTATAATGTTCTGTCAGCATATGCGCTGGGCCCCGTCCATCTGTGTGATGGGGCCCCACAGCAGCACTAATATCCCTCTACACTGCCCTGGAAACCAGTCCAGTTGAGGGCCCCACTGGGGGGGAGAGCAGGAGAAAATGTTCCCTTTACTGCACTTGGTGTGCGGTATCCGTGTGTGTACTCCATGTATGTGTGTATTTCTGACCTGTGTTTGTGTACATGTACCGACACGTGCTTGTGTCTGTATTACACAAGCACACACATGCAAATCCTGCCCTTTCATGACCACGCGAGTTCAGCAGCATATACTACAACAACCCCGACATGCCATATTGTGACAGAGGTCACCTGTCTGCAATCTGGGGACTGTTCTGTCACTCTTTCTCCTCCCCTTTCCTATTACCCTATTAGCTGCATCCCCAGAGGCACCTTATCCTTACTGCCATCTGCTGGCACGGCATGCATACTGATTAATTAACAAACACGGCTAAAAACAGGCTGGGCACTCATTAAAACATTCATTATATAGGACATCCAGGAGGAGAGAGGAGGGGGGACGAGTGTCAGAAGTGTGTCTCCGGATTCCTTGAGTCTTTCGCTTTGAGGTTCATCAAACTCTTGGTTTCGCTTCCCTCGCTTTTTCTATCCTCGTCCTCCGATACCATCGGGGAGCGGAGCTGGAAAAAAGGGGGAGAGGCTTGGGATGTGCTCCTCTAATAGAGGCCAAGAAGTGAGGATGAGTGAGGAGATGAGACTCAAGGAAAGGTGGGAGATTTGAGATCCAGCCAGGCATATTGAGAGCCGCGGCGATGTCAGATCCGACAGAAGTACAAGGCGATTAAGAGTGAGTTATGAGCCTCGGGGGAGTTATTGGCTTTGGGGGGTTTTTATGGGCATTGTGATAGTCGGAAATTGGTTGGCCCTCCATCAGGATCTTAGCATTATTGGATGTATTTTATAAATACGTGTGTGAGTATGTGTGTGAGGGAATGAGTGCACAAATGAGTGTGCGCACATTGTTAGAGGGTAACCCCCCTCGTACCCCCTGCTGCTCCTAGAGATTGAGATCAGGGTTAAGCACTATCTTGCGTTTACACACAAACACACGCACACACACACACACACCGTGAGATAAAGCCCTCTCCTTAATGTAAGATCAGTGGATCAGCGATGAGGAAGGATGGATTAATTGCAACTGATGTGACCTGGGGCCATAAAGGAAGAAGTGAAATAAGAGAGAGAAAAAACAGAGTGGGAGTAGGTCTAAAACCAGCCTGCTAGCCTTATCCCCTGACACACACAACACACACACACACACCATTATCATGAAACATCTGTCCGCCCTGTTGACCCCCCTCAGCTCAGGTCAAATAAGGCCGATTACACTGTAGTGAGATGGATGGGAAGATACAGATTGATGTGTGTGTGTGTGGGTAACCCTGTCTGGATGTTATGTTGTGTAGTGTTATGTGTGCCCTAGGCCAGCGGTGTAATCCTGATAATCACATATCTTTCACAATAAGACACATACCACTGGGAGAATTCCTCAAGTGTATTTCAAAAACACAGTGTTGCACTGTAACTGAACTCTACAATATGACATAATGGAAAAGGAAAGTAGGTGATTAATTCAATTAAATCCGTTAGTGGAGTTGGGTTGATTTCCTGTTTGGCCGGTCTGGTCTATGAGCTTACTCCAGTTTGATTTTATAGCATTTTTAGCATTATGACACGTTCCGGCAAATTAAAAAGTAGCCAACATCATCAACTTGCGCCGACGGCGTCTCAGCGGTAAATCCAGCTTGTGTTGCAGTAATAATAAGTAGGGCTGTCAAAGTTAACGCGATAATAACGCGTTGACGCAAATTGGTTTTAACGCTACTAATTTCTTTAACTTATTAACGCAACTTGCGTTTTTTAAGGTTGTAGCGGACTCAGTTCAATTCCAACCAACCATGTCACACTAGCTTGTCGCAAAGGAGGCTAAATAACCCTCCAAAGTTAGGCTAAATTTTGGCGAAGAAAATCTGTCTTAGCCATTTCCAAAGGGGTCCCCTTGACCTCTGACCTCAAGATATGTGAATGAAAATGGGTTCTATGGGTACCCACGAGCCTCCCCTTTACAAACATGCCCACTTTATGGTAATCACATGCACTTTGGGACAAGTCATAGTCAAGTCAGCATACTGACTGCGGTTGTTGCCTTTTGAGCTGCAGTTTGCCATGTTATGATTTGAGCATATATTTTTTATGCTAAATGCAGTACCTGTGAGGGTTTCTGGACAATATTTGTCATTGTTTTGTGTTGTTAATTGATTTCTACTCCAACACTCTCTCTCTCTGAAATGACCTGTGATTGGCCAAAGTCTCCCATCACAGACTAGATTTTTTAAAGCCTGAGGACAGAGCCATGAGGAGGTGCAGAGGTCTAGTTTTCTCTCAGAACACTTGCATTACAATAAGCTCAAAGGTTATTATGGGATTTTTGCCTAATGATGCAAAACATATTCTACTGCCGCTTTAATGTTAACAAGCTACAGTTGAAGTAAAATCGTATTACATGTCATAGACTTTAAAAATATCACAGTGTATCTGCACAATGTTACAAATGGCTGTTAAAACAGACTAAGCTGTAAATGGCTGTTTTTACAAGAAAAGTATTTTGGCAGAGTCGTGTGTCCTTAATCAGAACAAAAAAAAAAAAGTGCCACATTCTTAACTACATTGTCAAAGAAAATCTATCCAATTTAATTTTGGTGGGAAAAAAAATAAAAATACCTCTGCCAAGGAAGCTGTGTTTTCAGTTTGTCTCTTTCTTTGTTGGCATTAAACCTCAAAAACTTGTTAACAGATTCCGATTCAATTTGGTGAACAGTTGGGCCAAGGAACAAATTATTACTTTGTTTTTCTTTTCTAAGGCTTTTTTACACCTAGCGTTGTGAGATTTTAAGACATTTTTGCTTGTTTTTCTCACAAACGACTGCAGTTAAAAAGGATCTGACCCATGCATTTAACATTTCGCTTTTCACTCCTCGTATTTATACAGACTTGTAATTTCTGAAAGTGCTCTGATATTGAAATAACACATTCAGATGCTAGTGCAGCTCTACTGGACCGATTTCAAACTTTGGCACTCAAATGAAGTCTTACACCGTATGTTAATTATGTGGAACGTAGAAATGCCAAGTCATAGCACTTAGAGCACTGGCAATCTGCCACAGGTAAGATTGGACAGTGCAAAACATGCAATATGCACGACCCAAAATTCGCTGCTATCCCCTGCAGGGATGTTTTTTTTTAGTTCAGGCCAAAGATGCAGGAACCATTGGAGAGTACTTCCAATTCAAGCCGAGTAACTGCTTGACATATGCCTCCCTTAATGACACTTCTACCACCTCTGCAAATAGATATTACGGTGTCAAGGTGTTGCTGTTTTTTGTTAACACCTCAGAGCGAAATGCTAGCATAATGAAGTGAAACCTCGTGCTGTGGCACGCTTTTCATATGACTCATTATTCTTTCAACAGCTATCCATCACAGATTTCCGATGTGTCTCGCAGAGTACCCCCGTGGTCAAACTGTCTGGTGCTCTGTGTTGCCAATAGCACAATACCCTGACTGCAAGGTTTGACTACCAGCTCCTGCTGTGCAGTCACATCTGTCTTTATTACTCTGTTTCCTGCCACCAGAACCTTACAGCTGCTATTGTGAAACACTGATGAAATAATAAGGGGAGAGCTGAAGTCTTGTTTAAAGGCCCCGACGCATCAAGCCGATGGACAGTTTGGTGCCGTTGGACAGTTTGGGGCCGTCGGTGAGCGTGCGCTTGCAGTGTATCCCGCAGCGTTGGCTCTAGTCTGCCCGTGTCTGAGTTTTTTTTTAATTCAGCATGTTGAATAGGCGGCAGAGACCATCGGTGAGAGAAATCACTCCGATTGGCTGTTCAGCTTCAACGAATCAGTGCACGAGAAGAGAAACGGAAGTGAGGAGAGCAAGCCAACGAATAAATACAGAAGGCTCTTCTAAATTTTTCATCTTCATCTCATTTGATCATTCCAATACACACATATTTTCGCAACCACATGGCCGTCTGGAACGAGGCAAAGTGGTGAGTGAGAGTGGTGTTAAAATGGTCGTCAAACGCCGCTTTGTTTCATATACGTGTCCTAACAACGGCTTGTATATCCGCCGTCCTCGGCCTTCCGGTTTCCCTTTTTGAATGACAAATACAGACTACCGCCACCTGCTGGTGTGGAGAGTTATTTCATCCCATGCAGGCGCATAATGTACGCGCTAACTAGACGTCGGCTGTATTCTTTGCGGTGTGTTCAAATGCAACTTCTCGGCCAAGACAAAGGAGACGTGAGGCGACGCAACAGTTGGACCTCATCACTGCTACTTCTTTGATGTCGGCTTGATGTGTCTGGGCCTTTAGAGCTTCACTACTCTTGGAATGTAATTCCCGGGCCGGTCCTAGACTTTTGGGGACCCCAAGCAGGATTTGGTTTGGTGGCCCCACCTCATTGTAATGTGTTGCCACTTCACATGGCACTGAACCAACATCTTTATTGTAACTAGTTTAAGCACACGTAATGTACAAATGAGCATGTAGCAACACTATCTTTAAATAGACTACAGTAAACACAGTATTTTTCCATTACCCCTAACCAACACATTCCCATCCCAACTAGTCACATACTGCCGTTTGTCGTGCCCCTTGGCATCACTTTATTTTTGGCATCAAAGTGTCATTTCCTCTCACGCTGCCGTTGAACATACATGCTAACTGGACGTCGGCTGTAGTCTCTGCGGTGTATTCGTGTGCAACTTTTTGGCCAAGACACTTGAGACTCAACGGTCGGCCTTCGTCGCCGCTGGGTCTTTGATGTCAGGTTGGTGTGTCTGGGCCGTAAGACTAAGTGTTCATCCCACAGAGAAATACAGCAGAGCGGAAACTGGAGTGCGTGGAACCCACTCTACTGTACTGTATAAGCCTATACTAAGCTGTGCCCTGTGCGCTGACGCCGGCCTCCTTGATTGTTTTCACTTGAGTCTCACAGTATGTGAGCTGTAACCCCTCAGGCTCAAAGCTGTGCATTCGGAACTGCTCTGCTAAATGACTGCTGCGAGCTAAGCGGCAGTCATGTCTGTGCCTATAGACATTAATGAGATTTAGCCTAAACAAGATACTAAGTGTGTTGTCTGCGTTCATTCTCATCAACTTTTTCTCACAACACAAACACTCTGCGAGCTGTAAATACCGCAGTCAAAACTCTATAAGTAACACGCAGCTTGGATTATTATGTAAAACCCGTTGCATCATGCATCATATTGATATTGTTTCAAAACAGATTAATTTACCCCTGAACGTGCATCATCGCATGTATCGCTCCTGACGTGCCCAAACTGTGGGATTGTGCAAAATCTGCACTTTTCCTCATCAACTCTGCAGGGGTGAAGTTATAACTATGCAAGTCAATAAGAGCTGATGGATCCAGTCAAAGGGCATAAGGAAGGCAAGAACAAAGAGACAGAGATATATTCTTCATTATATATTTAAAAGGCGCCGCAAAAGGCCAGCGGAGCCGAGGAAAATTATCAGTCAGTCACAAACCTCATGGAACCTGCCAGGTTGACATCCACAGCTGCAGAGCTTCAGCTTTTACCATTTGCAATTTACAGTAAAGCCTTTTTTATGGTCTCATATTAGAAAAAAATATGCACTGACTTCATTGTCACCCGGCCGGACGCACCTCTGAACCAGAAAATCCATATGTTGTAAACAGTCATGAAAACACACACACATACACACACACACACACACACACAGGGACACTCTTAATAAGAACATCACATGCCTCGTCTGCCAAAAGCCGCATCAATATTTCATATTTACCACACTATTTATCCACTTCGTTTATCATTTATGAATGTTATTTAGTGTGGCACAGTGCGCATGCAGAAGATTTTTTGTGTGTTTGCACGTCTTTTGTAAGTGTGCCATTTAGATAATGTCACAGGCAGGCCGTAAGCTCCTCTGGCATCTCTGCAACGCTGGTATACAGCCATCGACACGGCTATTCTCTGTGAATAAACAAGTGTCCCCTCTTCTCAACACTCGACCCTTAATTATTCATATGGAGCTGAATGAGACATTGTTTATCAAGGCTACGGCACCGGGGGACCTTGTGCTCTGGGCTATACACCTATGTGTATGTGTGTGTGTGTGTGTGTGTGTGTGTGAGTAGTATGAGAAAGCAAGAAGGAGAGTGAAAAAAGATATTGAACTAGCTCACGCACAGGCAGCCAACTTTCTAATTGGTAATTAAAATACCTTTGACAAACTAGCTTTAGCTGTCTGCTCGCTATTGGTATGGTAATGAGGGTTGAAGAGGTAAACTGCGTTCCCACCAGAGGGGGAAGAGGGGGTGAAGAGAGACTGTGTGTGCTTGTCATGAGGCACACTGCTTATTTTAGCATGTATCAGTGGGTGCTGACTACGGGTGCCACGGTTCGTGTATTCCTTTCCTTTCGAACCATACAGGACATTTGGTTCGGTATGCCCTGTGACCCACACAGCTGTTTATGTCTACTACTCGCACATGCGTAATGCTGGGTACACACTACACGAGAATCAAGCCAATTTTGGGCCTGATTACCCCCTCCGGACAATTGTCAGCCAATCTTTGATTGTAATGATGGTTCTAAAGATCATCTTTCCAGATATTCCTGTGGTGTGAGGTATGTTAGGAGTGTTTTTTACGTCCCTCAATCGGCTCGGAAGTCCATCCTGGCCCCACCAATTTCAAATCGTAATTATTAAACATGCCGATAAGACGAAAGAGTGATAGCCAATTGAGAACTAAGCTGACGAAAGCGGAAGGAACATCACTGCCATCATGTATGCCGCAGCTAATGCATGAGCTAATGCAAAACACGAAGCATAAAGTAGTAGTAAGATGGTCCTCAGAAATAGAGGACCAATTTGTTGATTTGTGGCAACAACACAAGTGTTTATTTAAAGTGTCTCTGTGACTTCATCCATTATTTTTATTTTTTATTTGTGAATTTTCAGTACAAAGTAGTGCACAAACTAACATCGCTAACACCTCCTGCCCGGCATCTGCCATGTTTGTTTACATTTGATCGCGAGAGATTTTGCGAGATTTCTGTTTTTTTTTAAGTCGGAACTCTTGTTTTTCATGAATGAATCTGTTCGTGTGCGATGTGCTGTTTTGGCCAAATTGTTGCTCACCACGCACTATAGGAACAGAATTGTTAAATTCATCATAACATGTCGTGTGGCGTCTCTCACATTTTCAAAATCTTTTTAGATTTGATAAATTAGTAGTCGGTTTACCCCTGTTAGACGGGTTAATCAAGCTTGACTTGTGTCAAACGGTAGGCCAACATTTTTAAACTGAAGTCGTGTTTATCTGTGGAGACACTTCAAACAACTAATTATAGCGGCATCACACAAATGTGTCAATTAGCAGAACGGAACAAAAATGGACAGCTTCCCACCACTTTTGTGTACCGTTACACTCCAAATATTAATTAATTTGGCCCAAAGCTGTCTACATATACATTCACAGAAATCCAAGCATGACATTAGCCCACAAACACACCCTTTCATTATCGATTAAGCTGTAGATTATTAATTCATTGTATCAGTCGATTAGTTGTTTGGTCTTTAAAATGTCAGAACGTAATGAAAAATGGCCATAGCATTTAACTTTCACATGAGAGAAGAGTAAAACAAATCCTCACTAACAAGAAGCTGGAGCTAGAGCATGTTTGGCATTTATGCTTGAAAATGATATAAATGAATAATTGATTATCAAAAGAGATTCCCATTATTTTTCTGCTGATCGACTAGTTGATTAATCAACGAGTCGTTTCAGCTCTAGTGTCAGTTTATTAAGTTATTTTGAATACAAGGACAGGGCTGCAACTAATGATTATTTGCATGTCAATTAATCTAATGATTACTTAATTAATCAACATATCGTTTGGTCTAATAAGTCACAAAATACTGAAAAAAGTGATTTCTTCAAATGTTTTGTTTTGTCCAAACAACAGTCATGACCTTAACATATTCAGTTTACAATCATATGAAATAGAAAAAATGCTGCAAATTGACATATTGGAAAAGTTGGAATACTTGAAAAATGACTTAAAGGGGACCTATTATGCTGTTGTGCTTTTTCTCTTTCTTTTAGTGTGTTGTATACTTTTTTGTTCATGTAAAAAGTCTGCAAAGTTACACTGCTCCTGAATTGCCTGAAATGCCTTGCTTGAAGTCCTGCCTTTTCTTCTTTAACGTGGTGATGTCACTAAGTGACACATTTGTGTACAATAGTTTGGCACGACCTCAAACAAAGCTAGTTAGAGCAGAGCTGAAGTCCGAAAAGTTAGGTTCGGTTGACCAATCACAACCGTTGATTGATCACAAGCGTTTTTTTTGAACATTAAAGCATGTAAACATGTTCTAGTAGAAAAAAAAAAAATACAAATATACACTAGAAAATGAGCATTATAGGTTCTCTGTTAAGATTGTTGGATAATCAAAATAGTTACCAATTATTTGTGCGATGATTGATTAATCAATTTATTGTTTCAGCTCTATACAAGGATGTATCGCTATGTGTAATAATATTTATTTTGATCCCCGCAGCACTGGAACAGTTAGTCATGCTCATGCATATACTGTATAGGAAAAGCATATTAGAACCGATTACGCGTATACATTGCCAAGAATTGTTCTTTGTCCAGGAGAAATGTAGCTTGAGAAATCAGTTTTTTTTCTATTCTCCTCTGATTTGGGTTTTCTGGGAATCTTCTCAGATTTCTGCAGAAATCCAACAGTAACCCACTTTTTTGAGTGAGCAACCTTTTTCGTAAAAGTCACAATGGCAATCTCACTAGAACCGACTCGGCCCGAGACTGAATTTAAAGTGGTCATATTAACGGAAAGGCCACAGCACTCATTAAGTACGCATCTTGTTCTGCCTTCTAAAGAGCACTGACATGTCCATTTGTCACGCAACTATCATTACATGCACAGAGTGGTGTTTAACACACCACAAAATAGCATGAGCAAGACATGTTTACTCATGTCAGACCCGTCTATAACATATATGTGTTTCCAGTCTGTGGATGAAATAAAACAAAGATGTATATACGTTTGAAAGCTCAAAAGCCATCATCGAACAGATCTAGGTAAAGCCAGCAATTCCATGTGAGGAAAGGTTTCTTATACTGCAGAGCCTCACACTCCACTGAACCTGCACTGAAACAGTTTAGAAATAATACAAATATAAAGTTTAATTTGACTTCTGTTCTATGTCTTCTTTTTTTTTTATTTGTTAATGTCACAGCCCAAAATATGTGGCATTTCAAGCATAATAGCATGACATCATGTTTTAGCAGTTTAAAGGCCACATCACTAATAACAAAGGGAAATGGCAATGCTTTTATGCAACAGGTGTATCTTTAGATTCAACGCACTGCAGAGTTCCGTAATCACAGGGTCGGTCCGTTTGGACAAAATGAAGACGGGAGTCTCTGCATGGAGTCGCAGGTGGCATTTCGGGATGAACCGCGTCATCAGTTTTTACATGGAAATTAATTTCTTTGTTGCTCTTTACAAAATGAGGCACCGTGTCGAACATTATTATGCATTATGGGATAAACAACTGCGAATGATTACAGTACAAAAATGTCAGGTCTCGGTGCATGTCAACAACACAAAATGTTGACCCTATGTTCCAGCTTATGGCCCGTTTAACGGGCGGGTCCATCTGTGTTCTGTTCTGTTTTTTTCAAATAGAAATGCCCACTCAGACGTTTGCAAAAAGCAGTGATGTAAATTTCACTAGCTGTGCTAAGTTTGGAGATAACTGAAAAGGTTCATTTTGATTTTTGAAGTTGGGTTGTATGCATACTCCCGTGTTCTACAATATAACGGCTCCTGTTACTGTTGCAACGGGCTGTCTGACAGCGAGGTATATAACGGCTGTGGACGGGAGCAGCAGACAAATTAATTTCTGCCACCCAAACAAATCAATATCCCTTCGTCTACGTTATATATAGAGTATTTTCACAGCTTTACCTTGCTGTCAGACAGCCCTTTCTGATGGGGGACTGAAGCAGTTATAGCACGGTCTTCAAGACCAGACCAGACTCCATTCACAAAAACAGTCATTTTACCTCGAAGGACACAGGACTTGCTGGTCTACCAATACATCCATCGCTTAGTTTGTTTGTGTTATTGTGTGACTTTGGGATCCGGTTTTCCTGTCTGCTTCTTCAAACTGGGAGCGTGCCGACCGCCATATAATGTACCTGTAGCAGCGTCATCACGCAGAAACCTAGATCAGGTCACGTGGGGGAAACAAGTTTTTAGAAGGACTTGGGACAATAGCATTTTGACACTGAAACATACATACTTTGACCAAAATCTGCATGTTCAGATTTAAATACATAAGGAACACCACTGGGAAAACTTACATAATGATATGTAGTTGTTCGTCTTTTGGCTGCTCCCATCAGGGGTCTACCACAGCGGATCAAATGAGTATCCGCACATTGATTTGACATACGTGTTACTCCAATTCACCTGGGATACATTTGGTGGTGGGCGGAAACCCACGCAAACACGGGAGAGCATGCAAAAACTCCACACAGAAAGGTCCTGCCCACACCGGGGATCGAACCCTAGACCTTCTTGCTGTTGCTTGCCGCAAGCTACAGAATGTAATTAGAAAACTCAATAAAATAATAGACCTGTCAATAAAATAATGTTAAACACTGAATAGCATGTTAACAGGTCTCCTGACTTTGTTGTATGCATATCCTTAGCATTCTATTCGTGGGCGTTTCTCCATCTTTAGAGCGAAGTTTCCCTGACATCTTTTATATGGAGTGATATATTTGCTGAGGTGTGGACCTTGGGCAGACATGTAACAGACCTCCGTGTCCTCTCCTTCCCCATCAAGGCTCTCGCTTCCACTTCTCCTTCAACCTTTTCTGCCACAAAATTCAACCCTTTCCTCGCTTTCCCGCCTCCCGCTGCTCCTCCCCCTCCTCCACTATACCATCCTGATCCGCGTAAGCCCCCCCACCACTCACTTCCTCCCTCTCACAACCTTCCCCGCCTCCCTTTTCTTCCCCAATTACAAAGCACTGTCAGCGGGGTTGTCAGTGTTGCACTGAGGAGTGCGGGGCATAGGCAGACGCACTGTTTGATCATTCACTGCACATCCACGCAGAAAGCCACCCTGGATAAGCACACACTTTAGAGATAACGTCCTTGTATCATTTAAATGTTAATAGGCTTTCTATGGGCTCAAACCTACATTTATTATTGTGCAAATGAGCCAATTTCCCCATATCTGTGCTGTCGTTAGAGCTGGCATGTTTAGTTGTCTGAACATAATTAGAATTATTGTACTGTAAGGAAGAGAGAAGAGGATGGGGGGGTGTGGGAAACAGAATAGAGAGGAGAGGGAGCTCGTCGTCTGTTCTATGTAGAGTGGGACAAGCTCTTTGGTGGAAGTTTCCTTTTGAGAAAGAAAGAAACATTCTCGGTTTCTTTTTTTCATCCCACAGATGTATGGATCATCCCCAGTTTTCCCTGTGCTTTCTGTTCTTTTTTTCTTTTTTTTTCAGACGAGACTGTTGGCACAATTTGCTTCTGTGGGGGAAGTCGCTTTCCTGTAGGCGGGGGGTAGGAGTGAGCGAGAAACTGAGAGACAATAGCAAATAATGTAGCACGGATATACAGTTGGTGCAGGGAGTACAATCAATGTGAGACGAATCAATTTCAATATCAGGGATCTGTTGGGGGCCCTCTAGCCCTGATGCAGCGAAGATGGCTCTGATGTATACCCCTCAGTGAGACAACGCTGTCAGTGTGTGTGTGTGTGTGTGTGTGTGCTCGTTTGTTTGAACTGTAAATGTGAACATTTATATGTCATTTAGAGGTTGTCGGTGTTATTACATGTCATCATTGGTTTCTCTTGTCAAATTACGATTTCCATTTAGAAGCTGAATACCAATGGATGTCTGTAGAATATGACAGCTATCGTAGGGCATCAGTTACAGCGTGTCTGTGATTACTCTACTATATACACATCTTTGATAGCAGGACATCCAAATGCACTACACATACAATACATAATGAAGGACACAGAAAAGCGATGCATTCCACATTCCTGGTCGACAAAGATGAAAACCCAAGATTTCCTGGACGTCTGAGATCTTATCTTTATATCTTAATATTAATATAACATTTATTGATATACTATATTATATTTTTAAATGCACATCCCTAGTCCACACTTGAACCGGGCGACCCTCCGGTTCCCAAGCAAATTCCCCACGGACTGAGCTACTGCCTCCCTTATGTATTATTTTTGAACGGAGAGGGTACCGGTGTAACACCAGTGTGTTACATTTAGGGGGATCTATTGGCAGAAATGGAATATATATATTAATAAGTATGTTTTCTTTAGTGTATAATCACCTGAAAATACAGATAGTTTTTGTTACCTTAGAATCAGCCGTTTATATCTATATATGGAACGAGTCCGCTTCACGGCTACCATGTTTCTACAGTAGCCCAGAACGGACAAACCGAACACTGGATCTAGACAGGGTCATTCGTGTTTTCATGTTTTACGTTTTCACGATTCCGCGTCGGCCACCGTAGTTCTCATACACGCTTGGCACAGGAGAAGTTTCAGTTGGTTGCAATCTGCAACCTCACCACTAGATGCTGCCAGATCTTACACACTGCACCTTTAAATTGTATGTATAGTGTGTCTTTTAGAGTTAGTCGTCACTGATGAGTAAAAGCTAGCCGCAGACAGACAAATTATTCTGACCACTTCCACAAGCCTGAAAGGAGAGTGTGAGTGTAAGACTGATACACAGAGTGATTCATTTGAAGTTAGAGGCTTCAAGAATTAGGACTGCCCCATAGTATATCTGCATAACTTTCCTAACAGGACTGGTCCAATCAGTGTTTCTAATCTTTAAAAAAAATATTGTTTCCAAATACAGTTGTTGGAAAAAGGGCCAATACATATAGTTAGGCAAATTGAGTAATATTAAGGTCTGATTCTGAATTCTGAAGGGGACACCCCCTGGAAGCTTCCTTGTGGAGGTAATCGGGGTATGTCCCAGGGGAAGGAAACCCCGGGGAGGGATTATACATCCCATTTGATTTTCCAGTAAGAGCCGGAGGATTTGGCTGCGGGGAAAGGACCACTGAGCTACCTTGCTGCTACTGCAACCCAGACCTGGATATAGGGTGGAAAATGGACGGATGGACAGATGGGAAAAGACGCTCGTGTCCATCACATTCTCACCCCCAACTTGTCAAATACCGCTGTTTGGTCAGTGCCCCTTGGCCTAGGAGACTGACGCACAGGGTACCCCTCTTGGGTTACTTTTGGACGGACCGGGGACTGCGTGTCAATGTGTGCTCGTTACGTGCATAGTGTCCTTTCAAATTAAACTTTGTTTTCACAGGAAGTTAGGTTTAGGCAACACAACCAATTTTTTTAGGATTAGGAAACAGTCGTGGTTGACGTTAACTTCTGTGACTAACGACTCACGTGACTGACGTGACAAAATAAGTTTCACATGGGACACGAACACCGGTCTCCTGGTTGAAAGTCTTGTGTCTATTTGACCCATCCTCCCGCCCACCTTGAATGGAATCTCACACTATTAATACTACATCACTTGATCCGTCGGATAACATCGCAAACGGGTTTATTTGGAGTTAGTTGGTTCATCACATACCGTTGCTAAAGGGCACCTCCGTGCACCGGTTTCCGTTGTGGAGTGGCACTTACCAAACGGTGTTTTTTTGACGAGTTGGGAGTGAAAACGGGTTGTCATGTCCAGTGAAGATGGTATCCAAGACAATGCATAAACATACCTACATACATACATACATCAGAGAGACGTAGTAAACCAATGGTACTGGTTTGTCAGATTGACACAACTTCTGCATGTCCACATTAAGACGTGAGTTGCAGCAGGCTGTAGCTAAGAGGACAGTATCAGATTCTGCTGTCAAAGCTTACAATCCGAATAGATGTCAATCATCCGTCTCCCTAGCGACAGATGACCTCTATCATATCCCTCTTTCTTCTCTGTATCTGTACTGCACTTCTCTCTCCTGTCTGTTGCTGTCACCCTTTCTGTTTGCCTGTCTCTAACCATCTTTCCTTGTACCCCGCATCCATCTGTCTGCCTTTCCATCATATTTTTTTTCTCTTTTCCCCTGTCATTCTTTCAACTTCTCTCCATCATTCCGCTTCTTCGGCTCGCCCGCTTGTTCAGTATCTCCCCTTTTCCAACCCGAGATCTATCCCTCCCTCCTGCTCTCCTAATCCATTCAAAGCCACCTTCTCATATCCTCCTTCCCTGTGTTGTCTCTTGTCCATTTCGCCGTCGCGACCCGCGCCACCACTCCCACTCTGCTGTCCCTGCGTGTTAAAGTTCCCATCACTTGTCATTGCGTTTCGTCTCGTTCTGGAAGCGCTCGGGACGGGATCCATCCCGTCGAAGGCCATCTGTTAGCCGATCTGATGGGGCTGAGTGTGGCTGTAACACTGGCAGTGACCACTGGCACTGGCGTAGTCTGGTTGTCTGGCTGTGGCAAGAGCGACCAGACAGCCAAACAGACAGCCAGCTTTCGCACTGTGTTTATGAACAGTCTGATTGTTCATTTGCAGGCACCTAGCAAAGATGCTCAAGATGGATTGTGGTTTAGCACAAGGATGAGGCGAATCGATCTGAGATGAGCTAATAGCTCCTGTACACATTCGGTTCCTTGCTTCCCTTCATCCTCCTTCACCCTTTCTCTGTCTCTGCCTCCTCAACTTTTTTCCTCCGAGAAAGAAGTACCTCAACAGCAAAGTATTACACACACTGACACAGTGTCCGTTTCACCCTCCTTTGCAATCAGGTTAGCCGGGCAAAAAGGTGTGAAATTGCTTACTGCTTTGTGAACCAAATCGGTGTTTCTTGTGTTAATCCTGGTTTCTGGAGCCAAACCTGCAAGAACTGCTTTCCTTCAGAACACACAGAGCATGGAGCATGCAAATGTGCATATGGCTACAAATTAAAAACACACAAAGCCAAAACAAACAACTGGCACACATTGTAGGGTAAGTACATAAAAAAAAAAAAAAAAAAATCAAACTGGCTTTCTCTCTTAACACACACATACAGAAGGTACTGAGAGTATGAATTTACACTTGATGCACATTCTGCTTGACAAAGAGGATAACTCATGAGGTCATGACGTGCAGTACCCGAGCTGGACTTAAACTTCTCAAAAGAGACACGTAAACGTCTTTGGGAACACGTTGTGTGCCGGGAGGCAGTTCCAAAACAGAGATGAAAAAAAATGTAAATGTACTACATACAAGTGTAAAAGAAACAGTTGTGCAGACATATCTGAGCCATTCCCTTGCACATTAGCCTATGTGCACCCCCAGATATGCATTGTTCCAGCTGGAATTGGGATTTGGCTTGAGACTTTTAACAAAAATACTGCGTTGCAACCATAGATTGTATAAAATGCGGATGTTGTCTCTGTGATTTTACCCATAGGTTTTCTGAGGAGCCGTTGTGAAGCTCAAAGTGGGCGGCTCTGGCCGTCGCCATCTTGGCAGCGATGACACAGTCTAAAGAGGTGGATCGCCAGTGGAGCTGAGGCAGGCCCCGGGTGACGCAGCAGAGCAGACAGCTGGCGGCTAGCGACCTGGTAAGGCACCCAACACCCTCAATTATGCCCAACTTTAAGCCTTGAGATAAATTAAACGAATGAGTTATAAAAAATAAACGGGGAAATTATAGCGTTTTTTGTACCAGGCTGTAAACATGTTTATTTCTGCTGTAAAGTTGGGCATTTTGACATGGGGTTCTATGGGGATTGACTCGGTTTTGGAGCCAGCCTCAAGTGTCTGAACTGTTGAACTGCATTTTTCGTTGCTTTCACGTTGGCTTCATTCCTCAGCACCGGAGGTTGTGACTTCTTTACAAACTAGGGTATAATTTTTTAAAAGGCATGGGCATTTTTTAGACATTGAGGAGTCTAAGAAAAGTTGCATTATGGACATTGTAGGATCTAGTGTTTCCAGAGCTTGGCCCCCATAAAAGCTCCTACCAACGATGAACCGTCAGTGAAACGGTGAGGAGTACCAGCTTCATGATATAAATGGGGAATCTACTTCAGTGGGGCGATGCTATCAAGTTGCATCAGTGTAGGATTATTGTCTTGTCTTGTATTTGTCATAGTGTTGCACTTGTTTGGTTTGTACATTGTAAAATATGACGGATGTAGGTGTGTGAAGAATGGGGGGTAAAAAAAAAGTTTCGCTGCCAACCCCCCCTCAATTAACACATTGAAAAGGTGTGGGGGTACGGTGTCTCACACATTTGACAAGCACTTTTATTGACACATACTGACACCTTTCTCAAATGAAAGCGAGACCAAGTTGGCCATAATCAATGTAAAGAAAAAGCCAGCGAACAAAAGCGCTCCATTACTAATGAGTCACACACGCAGGTAGCAGAAGTAATTATTATTTTTTTTCAACCCAATTAGAGTTTGACTAGATTTTATTATTCATATTAGGCTGTACACAATGTGATTAAGGGTTTGATTAAGCATTGATTATGTTGCGCACAGGTAGCTTGTTAACAAAGTGGGTTTGGTTTCAGAAAAGACAAATGAGATCTTACTTCTGTGGGACTGGCACACACACTCTCCTCTACCGCTGCCACCACACACACACACACACACACACTTTCACAAATAACCGAGTATCAAACAAACCCACAACACACCCCAGAAGCCACTGGTGACTTGTTTGAAATCAGTTGATTTGGCAATTAACATGGCTGAGTAGCTGCTTTGCTGAGATGCTTTGTATTGATTTGCTTTTATGTGAAGTTGGAATTCACATCACAAAAAGATTATAATCAGGGCGTCCATGATTGTATGATTTGCAAGTGATTGCCTTTAATTACGACTCAAACCAAATATCGACGGCGCATCTATAAAAGCCCAGTGTGCGTCATTGGTACGCTAAAACAGCTTCCAACTACCTAATCAACTTCAGCTCATATCAGTTTCTTCCGGAGGTAAATTTTCGATTAAGGGAGGAGAGATCCCTTCCTCGTTATTAAAGAATGTTGACATTTAAGCTGCAGTTTCCATCTAAAGATAATTACCTGCAGTGTCTTAAAGCTCTTAAGGTAATACTGCGTACTTTGTCTATTACTAAACCTGGCTTCGCTCCTACATGTGACACAGAATCCAATTTAGCAGAGGGAACGGAGTCACTCGTTCCGTGTAATCTTTAATAACAAAATATCTCATGCGCAGTGCTTCAGCAGGTTATTCTAGGAAAGAGCTGGGATTAACTGTCACAGGTGTACTCACAAGGAGCAAACAGAGCAAATGTGTGTTTTGATCTCTTCATAAGATAACCATGAAAAATTCCATAAGGACATGGTGCCAGCTATTGTCAGAGCTCCCGTGTTGCTTCAATCATCTGATTTATTCACCAGTTAAAGGCGCAGAATAAAGTGATTCTTCCTTTTTAAGTGTGATCAAATGGACTTTTATTGAATTTGTTTACTCCCCAGGTTGAATTATGTTATCAATGAGCTACAGGAAACAACATGGCCTTGGAGATAGAAACTGATGGCTGTAGAAGGATAAAAAGTGAATAGTATTGTAGCTTTGGGGCGTGCATGCTTGCCAGCAGATAGTGTAACAGAATCAAATGACCAATAATAGCTCCACTACTGAAAGTCAAGTCTATTTATGCGGTCCAAAATCACAACTTTGCCTTAAAGGGCAAGGGTTTATGGTTATCCCCTGTTTGCAGTCTTTATGCTAAGCTATCGTAGTTTTTTGCCTGTGCAGACCATAGACTGTATAATAAGAAGTGGACGGAGTCATCGTGACGTCACCCATTAGTTTGTCGACTGCCGTTTTGAAGCCTCAAGTTCGGCATTTTGGCCATCGCCATCTTGTTTTTTTTTGCAACCAGAAGTGACACGATAGTGTTGAGCTAAGTACGACTGAATGTTGATCAAGATATTTGTACGCAAACAAAGTTTTACAATTAACTTTCATGAACTGAAAACACACTGTGAAAGGGTTAAAGTTGCTAAGACGAAAACGCGGACAACTGCCAGACCGGACAATGACCTGGTAGCAACCTGTCAATCACGAGGTAGCCACGCCCTAAAGCATACCCTGCTTTATGATCTATTTGACTCTGAATGGGACCATCATTTAATAAATGAACATCATGCTGTATTGAAGAAGACTTGAAACTAGAGATTGAGACCATAAACTCATGTTTACAATGTTTACTAAGGTAATAAATCAAGTGAGAAGTAGGCTCATTTTCTCATAGACTTCTATACAATCAGACTTCTTTTTGCAACCAGAGGAGTCGCCCCCTGCTGGCTATTAGAAACAATGCATTTACGGTACTTCTGCATTGGCTACACTTCTCAGACCCGGAGGTTGCCACCTGGTGCAGATGTACATTCAGGGTCTTGATCAATGACAAAGATAGATACATTGTTTCTAAAGCAATGATGATATTGTCTATCCTTGTCAACCAGGAAGTTAGCATCGCCCTGGGTGTTCTCGACAAAAAGCCAATGGGATTTTTCCATTGGGTTTTGGATTATTACAGAAAATAAGCTCTGTGGCAAACAAACGTTTATGATACTTACACGTATTGTTCAGCAAGATAATCTCCATGAATGAACACCACTTTTATGATTTTTGAAGTGTAAATGTAATCGCCAGAAGTAAAAAAAAAAAAAAAAAGCTTGCATTGGAATATAAACGAACTATGCCACGGGCGTGTCGTTGTGTGCGAGTATAAACAACGAGTCTGTAGAGGAGGATGAGTCGGCGTGATGACGTTTAGTGGTCTCATTTAGCCGTTTGTTAGCAACCGCCTTTTTTAAGACACCTAAGGCTTCAAAATTCACGAGTTGGGTATTTATTGATGTATTTTATCTTGTAGAACAAAACGTTAAAAGCTCTTCAGCTTGTGTTAACCACAGACCTTATTTCAGGCATCTAACTAAAAATCCATTAAAAAAAACCTGTTGACTTTCAGACAGGGGAACCGGAAGTGCTAAAATGCTAACTATTCTTTGGGTTTTAGGACTCATTCCTGTAGAACTCTATTACCAGAATGTGTCAATGAATGTCAATGTGAAAAAAAAAAGAAAGAACAAAAATCCAATCACTTTTCTTTTTGACCAAAGCATGCCGGGTTCAATTGAGGAAACTGCATCAAACATTTTCCCATGAATCCCGAATATCCCCTTTTTTGTCTATCTGGCGCCCGGCGAAGGTCAACGAGGCCGGGGTGAAAGGAAAGGTGTCTCAGCTGACTAACATGCTCACTGGGTACATCTGTATTCCTCCATAGCCTCACATGGCTTGGCTTGTGATATCCGGCTCTTGAGTGGCAAGTGTAAGCCTTTGATTCGAAGATGTTTCTGCCCCCTGGGTGGTGGGCTGCTCTACAAAGTCATAACACGGCACAATGGGCTCCTTGTTGTCAGATGATTAGGCGGACTGGTGTGTGTGTGAGAGAGAGAGAAAGAGAAAGAGAGGGAGAGAGTGTGTGTGTGTGTGTGTGTTGTCTAGTTTGTCTGACAGCAGTTTCAAATAACAATACATGTCAGAGCCGGTGAATAAGCAGTCTGACTGGCAGAGCCTTTTGTCTTCCAGACCTTTTCAATATTGTGCGAGAATGTCAGTGTGTTGATTGGGGATTTGCCGGAAGGGGCACATATTGAGAGAAAACTGAGCTTTAGTCAGTTAGAAAAGCCTTCTCACATTTTTTGTCTCTCATCTAAAACGACTTTGCTTTTTTTTTCTGTATGTGTGTGAATGTTCTCACACCCTGAGCGAGAGGTTATTGTTAATGACAGAGCGTGCAGCCATCAAAGACAAACAGGTGGATGAGTATCTTTCACACACACACACACACACGCACACATTGCTTTGCTTCCACCAGCATCCTGCCAAACACTCCGTTAACACATCCTTGCCGTGACTGATCTCTCTTTATTTTCTTACTCATATCATGTTTTTGTAAAAAAAAAAAAAAAACGGAACAAAAATGTAGAAACAAGCAGGCAATAACTGTCTAAATACAAATTCACACGTTTTATTGTTTTGCAGCAACTCCTCTGGCGTTGCAGCTCAAGCAGCAGCAAATTAGGTCGGCGAAGGGCAAGGGAAGTGCTACATGGGAAAAAAAAACAACCTTTTTTTTTAAGACAAAAGAGAAGCAGAGAAACAAAAGCAAAAAAAAAAAAAGGTGAATGTGACTAATTAAATTAAACAGAGCTTGCCTCGAGGGCAGCTACGGGGGAAGAAGTGCGGGACGACAGGATGCGAGGGGTGGAGCTGCGAGTAGAGAGGCAGGATATTTAACTGCATATCAGGTCATGGAAATCAAAGCCCCGGGGCGAAGCCGAACCAAACATGTCCCGTCCTATGAGGTGCGAGCGCGGAGACAAGCTCTGACCCTTTGAACTTCGACCTCGCCGTGTTTTGGAAGAGGTCGGGGGGTCACATCTACCTCTCTGTTTGGCGTGTCTAGCCCTGAGGGGAGTGTTTTTTAAACTGGTATTGGCAGGCAAGGAAGATAATGGTTGATAACACATTTTTGTTATTGTGTGTAGTTTTACACTGAGCCCTTTAGGCGTTTTTCAAGCTCTGAAGGTGGCCTATTTTGCGCACGATGAGGCGGAGGTTTCATGCCAGGATTGGATAATGTGTATAGTTAAAGCTGCAGTAGGTGGAATTGGAGGAAATATGATTAAAAAGTTTTTTTTTGTACAAAACGGTCACTATATCCTGACAGTAGTGCATGAGACAGGTAATCTGAAAAAATCATGTTCCTCTGTGTCCTCCGGTGCTCCTAATGGCATCTGCAAGATTTCACAGACCGGAGGAAAACAACCAATCAGAGCCGAGCTGGAGCCTTGCCGTCTCTGAGCAGCTGTCAATCACTCGCAAACTCCGGTCAAACTAGGCAGCGCTGATCAAATATGAATCAATATTCTGTTACTGTGATGCCTATTTCTCACATAAAATGTTTTCAGAAACATCTTGTAGTGTACCGTTTAGTTGTAAAATGAGAAATTTGGCCGCTGTGGAGATCAGTTGAGGAAATACCAAGCGTCTAGTTTGACCGTTTGACACGAGTGATTGATAGATAGATCGATAGATTTTTTTAAAGCCTGAAAACAGAGCCATGATGAGGTGCAGAAGTCTAGTTTTCTCTCAGAACACTTGAATCACAATATGCTGAAAGGTTATTATGGAATTCTTCTCCCAATGATGCCAAAAACATTCAGCCTATACTGCCACTTTAAGGTGGAGGGTTCTGGTAAATGTGATTTCCACTTGTTTCTTTTCAGTAACTCATTGCATTGTTCCCACTAGTATATATTCGGCTATTACTGTTGCCATATCAAATTCACTGAAGCAGAAATATATAATGTAGGCCACTCAACCAGCATTCACCTTCAATTTATTGACTTTCTAAATGTTTCCCACCGGACATTAAAACTGATATTTAGGCAGCGAAATGTGTAGACCCACAGGAGTCCAATTTACTGAGAAACCCTGCACGATTCAGTGCTGAGCACTAAAATAGCAAATGGAGATAAAGTTCATTTCGTTAAAATTAGTTTCATGTTTTTTTTGTTCTCTCCAGTAATGACCCCCCTAACCTCTCCTCTCATTTCCATTCCGGTTTGGTTCTGTCTCTCTTTGTATTTCGCTCCACTGTCTCCATCACACGTATCAGGAATCACCCGTGTATGTCCAAAACAATAAGATTCTCTTCTTCCTTTTTGCTAAAAACGAGTGCAATTAGGACTGCTGGATTTGACTCTTTGGCAGCACTGTGTCTGCTACAGCCTCAGGGCTTTCTTGATATGGATGGGATTATTATAGCGCTGACGTGCAGCCACTGTGTTCGTGCACAACCCCAAAACAAATACACACGCTCTAAATTCATTTTTCAAAATGATTATTGCCAAGGTATGATGCTACCTCATTTTGGCACAATCAGTTATCTGCTGGGTGGGCTCAGTGGGGTAGAAGTAGGCCACAATAGACAGTGTGTGTGTGTCTGTGTGTCTGTGAATGCACACAGGCTCCTGTGTACATCCCATCAATTCAGGTTGCAGGCCCACGGCCACGTTTAGCCATCTGACTAAAAGAGGACATATCGTGAAAATCTCATTTTTCTCAGTGTTTGTGCACATACATTTGGGTATCAAGAGTGTCTGACAAGCCACAAACAATAAGTGAAATAAATCAAACCGTTTTTTTTTGGCCAGATCTGGCTCCCCTTCCTATGTCAACTGCAGGCTCATTAGAATATAATGCCGACAGCTTATACCTTTGCAAAGGTGCACCGTATTTTTTCTCGCAAGCTAATCATTTCAAACTGGGCTTTTTTGGGAGGGGAGTAAACCTTTTCCACTTCCCCCCTCTGTTTTATAGACCCGTTTTTTCTTTTTTGGGGGATACAGAGTGTCTTTAGGCGGAGATAGCAGGTCAACAGTTTATGTCACATAGAAGTGGTGTACATCATCTAAAAGCTGGGAACCTGAAAATTAATTTTGATGATGCAACTCAAGTTGTTCTATTCATAAATCAGAAATAAAAGAAAAAAAATATTAGTTAATTAAAATGAATTGTGTATAAGGGCTTAGATCATTATGATAGAAATATATGATGGCCATTCCCATGCTATATTATGTCTTGTAAGTTGATTTGGTACTACATTTTACCATCTTTTACCACTCGAGAATTGATAAAGATTATCAATAATCCCTCCTGGTAACAAAATCTGAGTAACGGCAAAATACAAGTACCTTTAAAACGTATTAATTTAAAACATTGTATTTTGTTTGTTCCATCCGTACAAAATTCAAAGTGTAAAAATGACATGTTGTGGTTTTACTGGGGGTTATGTGACAGACTATTTCTTGGCTTGAAGCTAGAGCCAAACTGTTAGCTTAGCTGTTTTCAGTCCCGCTGCTGACATTAGTCTCATATTTATGGCACAAACACGAGAGAGAGGCAACTCTCGGTAAGAACACAGATAAGCGTATATCCCAAAACGTCAAACTATTGTTTTAACTGCGTGTTAAACTGTAGCCATATTGTTGAACCACACAAAAACTTTTCAACCAATTTTTTTTTTTTTTTTTTATAATAATAATAACTATATTTATATAGCACTTTTCAAAAACAAGTTGCAAAGTGCTTTAAAAAAACATTAAAAGCAAGATGAATTAACAGGTAGTAATACATAAAAATAGAATTGATGCAGTAAAAATGACTAGCAGGGTATGAAGTACTAAAACACAGTTACAACAAGTACAATAATAGCAGAGGAATAACCGATTAAGAGAAAGCAATTCTGAAAAAGATTTGAAAGACAAAACAGAGCTAGCCTGCCTGATCTAGTTTAGTTCAACTGACACAACTAGACACCTTTTGAACTGCAAATCACCACATCGTTAAACACATGCACAGGTAAATGCACACACATATTCGCCTATAACCGGATGCACCAACACACTAAGAAATTCACTTTCAAAGTCATTCAGTGGGTCTTACGTCTCTGCTGCTAACTATCATTGCCATATGTCCATACATTTGAAAGTGCGAAGCAGATAACAACTGTGGGTGTGCAGCAATCGTAAGTAATGACTAGAATAATGAGTAGTCAGGGGTGAAATGCCAGAGCAAGAAAGATAAGGAAGTAAGGAAGAAAAAAAAAAAGATCATAGCTGACTCAAATTGTAATTCTCAGGTCTTCTCTCTTTCCCACTCTTTCCCTCTCATGTGTCAGTCTCTTTTACGGCCCTCTCGCCACACGTCCACCTCATCCCTCATCTCTTTTATCTGCCTGTTTCACCCACTCATCTTCACCTCTGCCTCATTTACAATTGCTCCTCTCCTCCGGGGAGCGTTAGCCTCGGTCGTCCGTTCGCAGGGCCCTAAGGCCATGATTAGAGAGAGAGAGAGAGAGACTGATAGACGGAGGAAGTGAGTGCTGCTGAAAAGGTGGATGGGTGGGTGGTTGCGGAGGGTTCCGGCATGTCTGCAATGCGCACAAGCCAGACGCAGCCAGTGACCCACCAATCAACCCCGAAACTGTGCTGTAGCTACATACGCCTCACTTGCAGAAAAAGCGCTGCTCTCCAGTACACCCGCAGGGCCTGTTATTTCACAAACAGTCGATTCCAAAAAGTGGATTAAAGACACATTCGCACTTCAGTTACACATCTCTAAATAGCTGTGACAGAACAATTATTGTAAAACATCTCAGGTTGCAATAGTCAATTTGGTGCCTTGCTCACAAGTTTCCTGCTTCTGGCTCGCTGTCGGTTTTCTTGCTGGACTCGAGTAAAACAGTAAAAACAGCATCTACAACCACAAACATACTCGAGTTTCAGATCAGGGATAATCAGGAAATCGAATGTAGGCTGGTCCCAGTGTGTTGTGGTGTTGGAAGTGCTTAATGTTCTGTTTTAGGATGGACAGTCAGAGTGTGCATCGGTGCAGTGGGTGTGTGTGATGGACGGCATCAATCCCAGAGGCTGAGGAGGTGACTGAAGCTTTAGCAGATTACAAAGGCAACAACTAGCCAAATAAAATTAATAAAATATCCAGTACTAACCAACTAATTTAGTAAAAGGTTATTAGCACTGGTGCCAGAATAGGGGGAAACAACGAGACTCTTTTTCCACCCATTTTCAGGTGTTATGGTAATAAATTGGTAACGTGTAAGCCAGGTAGTACTGTTATAGCACATTGTTGCCACTTGGCATCAGAAACCGATGCACAGAGGTACCCTTCAGAGACAGTTTGTGACGAACCAGACTTTCAACTAACTCCAATGGCGTTATCCGAAGGTCGGAGCAAGTGACGTATTGTTAATAGTGTGAAAGTCTGCTTAGGGCGGGAGGGAGAGTTGGTGGATGAGTCAACCAATCACAAGCCTTTCAACCAGGAGACCGGAGTTCGTGTCCTGTGTGAAACTGAAAGTAACGTTGACTTATTTCGTCACGTAAGTCGAATCAGTGAAGTTAACGCCAACCACGACCATTTCCTAACCCTAACTAAGTGGTTGTGTTGCCTAAACCCAAGTTCCTGTGAAAAGGGAAGTTTATTTTGAAAGGACACTATGCGTGTAACAAGAGTATCTTGATCTGCCGTCCCTTGTCCGTCCAAGAGGGGTTCCAAGGGTTAGCTAGCTTGCTTTAAAATCATGACATGTTTAGCCACTAGTGTTCTCAGTTAAGCTAGCTAGCAACACAGTCCTTTTGATTGTTCCACGAATGCTACACACACACGCACAAACCCTGGACCAATCAGTGCTCTGGGCATGCATGGAGACACCCATCTCATTAATATATGAGCTTTATGAAAATTGGAAATTTTTGTGGTGGTAAAGAAAAAAAAAAGGGTTTTCCTCCAACTGATGCGTGTTCAGGCCTAGAAACACAGACGCGACATCAAAGAACTATCGATGATGAACGCTGACTGCTGCGCCTTTGTCTTGGCCGACAAGTGGCATTTGAACACACTGCAAAGACTACAGCCGACCGCCAGTTCGCACGTCGAACATTCTGCACCTGATAAAATAACTCTTCCTACCAGCAGGTGGCGGTAGTCTGTACTCGTCATTCAAAAAGGGAAACACGAGGACTCTGGATATGCAAGCCGTTGTTATGATACGTACATGAAACAAAGCATCGTTTGCCGACCATTTTCACACTACTCTCACTCACCACTTAGCTTCATTCCAGATGCTCATGCTCATGAAATTATTCGTGTCTTGGAATGATCAGATGAGATGAAGATGAAAAATAAGAGGAACCGTCTGTGTGACTTTACTCGTTGGCTTGCTTTCCTCACTTCCGTTTCTCTTCTTGTGCACTGATTCGCTTAAGTTGAACAGCCAATCAGAGTGATTTCTTTCACCGACGGGCTCCGCCGCCGATTCAACATGCTGAATCGGCCGAAAAACCTCCGACACAGTAAAACTAGAGCCGATGGTGCGGAGAAGATTAGGCCGATAGCCCACCGTCGGCTTGGTGTGTCAGGGCCTTTTAAAGGAAATATATATTATATATATATTATTTTACACTCCATTTTAATTATTTAACCGACAACATTATGTATATAATTATATTTTTGACATGCCTGATAACCTTTTACTACATTTTGTCAGTTTTAGGGCTCCATAAACTTAAGTGCGATTGACTTGTCGATGTAAACACAAAAATACTTTTTCTCTCCTCCTCACCTCAATCTTTAACCCCGCCATTCTTCATTTCATGTCTCACTTGACCTCCATACTCTCTCCTTCTCCCAATTTACCATCAGAAATGAGATAGATCAATAGATGGATAGACAGAGTTGCCTCTTTCATCTACTGTCTCCTTCTTCCATCCCTTCTTCCTCCATCTTTTCATCATTTTCCTTTCCTTTCTCCAGTTTTCTCTCATCTCCAGTCGACTAAACTCTTCTTTTACCCTTTAACCCGTGCACATGTCAATCCCTCACATCCATCCCTCAGTTTTGACCTTTGCCCTCTGTTCAATCTCTCTGTGCTTCCATATACCCGTTTTCTCTCTGGGCATCATCCTTCTTTACTCACTTCTCTGATCCTTCCATCCTTCTTATCTCCTCTATAGATCCCTTCTTCCTCCTCCCGGAGTCCCTGCAATTAAATCCCTATTTCTCCTTTTCTATTCTCTGGCTCTTTACCTCCGCTTTCTTCACCTGTCCTGTCTGCCCACAGACCTCCTGCCCTCGCCTCTGATCATCCTTTTTCTCTCCAAATATCAATCCTCATTTCAGACCTCCTTACATCTCCTTGCCTGCCATCAGGCCGCTCTGATCATTCCTTCCAGCTTTCGTTCTCCCTCCTCCCCCCCACACTCCCTCCCTCCCTTGCTGGTTCCTGACCTCCATCCTCCCTGTGATCATCCCTCCAGAGTTGAGGCCATCTGTTCCTGCAGGAGAACCAAGTGCATGCTAGCCCCCCCAACGCCAGCCAGGATGTGTGTGTATTTATGCGTGTGTGCCAATTTATCTGTGTGTTTGTTAAAGTGTGACCACAGATTCCTCTGTGAGCGTCTGTAAAAAAAAAAAAAAAAAATTGGTGAGTGTTGCATATTCATGACACTAAGGGTGGAGTAGCATTTTCTACCTTTTATGGAATTATCTTCCAGGCGTCAGTGATGTATTGCTGCATAAACAAAATCACTTTGATGTCTAATGCATGATAAATGCATATGGATTATATGGAGATGATTATAGCTAATAAAGCGGATACCTGTGTGCGCTCTCTTTCTCTAAGTGTGTGTGTGTATGTGTGTAGTATTGTTTTTGCGTACGTAAGTTTGTGTGTGTGTGCGTGTGTGCGTGGTAACAGAGTTCAGGCCCTCGGTGCTCTCCCTGCTCGATTAGGAAGTAAACAATGTTTATTCAGGAGCAGCTGTCTAAGGGAGGTGGCTGTATGTGCACACACACACACACACACACACACACACACACACATTCAGAAAGATGAAGATGAAGGCTTGGGAAAGAGAGAGACTGATTAGTGGCTCTGTGAAGCCAAGGAGAGGTCCCGGTGGAGTATACACACACACACACACACACACATACATGCATCGCACACACACAAAGAAAAGAAATGAATGCAATAATTCCACATGCAGCTACTTCTGCAAAGACAGGCTAACACTTAGAATGACCATTGCGAATAAGTTTCAATCCTGCTTGCATTGAGAGTCATGGGTGTCATTGAAAGGAGGCGGCGTGTGCATGGCTGCACCGACTCTTCCTTCAGCCCGTAACTGAAACAGAATGTGGAACTCAAAGTGAACTCTACCCAAAACCGTGAAGAAAAAGACATCACAGCGACTTGTACTCTCCATGGAAACACGTGGGAAGCTGATGCAGCTTGCACGGTACTGTTTACTTTCATAAGAAAAAAGGGTTATATGCAATAAAGTAGCTAGTATTTTCATTTTGTTGTAAAGGTAATAAAAAGACTGTTTGATATATCTAACATATGTCAGGGTGGAGGAGTTGGTAAAAGAAACCGAGCTGATTTCTATTCTGAGCAACAGTATGGACTTTTCCCAGAAAAAAAAAAAAAAAAAAACTTCAGAAATCTGCTTTTTACAACCAAAACGGCGACGACTTGCCGTCCAGTCCACCCACCTCTCTCACTCTCTCTCTGTTAGCGTTCCTGATTTTGTCTCAGCAGCAGCTGTGCGTATTCCTCCTCGGGGTGAATCCGCCACAAGCAAGGAGGCCCGCTTCACAAGGATGACCCAATTTATCAGACACAGCACTCACGCTGTTGATGGATCTAATTAAAATCTGTGTACAAATCGCATAAAGGCCAGCGGTAATCATATTTACGGTGTGAGCTTTCGGTCGTTCTCTCACAATGTTAAACCAGGATAATCCACCGCGTACAGTATAAAAGGACCTTTTTTCCTGCAAGTTTGATCCTGTCACTGTCTACTGTTGGGTTTTTGTTTTTTTTGTTTGCTGTGACATTTTCAGTTTTACATGAATTCACAGTAATCGCTTAACATTGACTCAGGCGTGCTGAAGTAGAGTACAGCCGTGTAAATACAGTACTGTAGACACGATTCAGTGTTGTATAAAGCATTCTAACAAATAAAAAACTGACATTGTATAGTATTCGTCGGAGTCTCTGGGAGTAATCAAGCTGTTGCGTTGCGCACAAAGCAAACAATTGATTTGACTCCAAAGCTCTCAGTGTGGCTCTCCCTGTGAGCCTTATATTGGAAAACAGTAGGGCAGCCATAAGCAATTCCACTCCCTGACCTAAATGTATTTTAAAGACTTGCATTTGTTTAAACAGTGCACACCTCCCTCATCGCACCCCCGCTATTAGCACAGTTATTGTGCCACAAAATTATTCTGATGGGGTGAGCCAACCCGTGTCAATACATTATGAATGTGTGTGCTGAGACTCTGAGGTACTCATTTCCATATGAAGTTAGTTTCATCATACCCAATATGGATTGAGTTGTTTCTAATGGACTCTGAAACTAGCTCCCAAAAGCCTCAAAATAAGACTTAGCTGCCCCGCCGCCTGCGTCTGAAAATATCAATTTTCGTCGGCGAAATATCCACCATTTGGGAAACAATAGAAATCCAATCGTGTCAAAGCAAGTGAGGCGAGGCAAATTTGTTTGTATAGGAGATTACATACACAATGAAAATTCAACGAAGTAAGGAAAATACAAGTGCACCGCAGAAAATTACAGTCACACTGCACAGCGAGACAAGAGTGTTATGTTGAAGTCAGTGCTCGGTCACGGATCGATGCACCTATTGCATAACCAAAGTGCCAGTTTCAACCGTAAACTTTTATAGCAATAGTTAGTAATTTTTTCCTCATTGCCTTTGTTGACCTTTTGACCTTATGCACATTGCACATAATTCAGCAAAAAGGCTGTTAATAGTTTAAAATATTTGATTGCAATTAATCGCATGATTGTCCATTAAAAATTAATTGCTTTTTTTCTGTTCAAAATGTACCTTAAAGGGAGATTTGTCAAGTATTTAATACTCATCAACATGGGAGAGTGGGCAAATAGGCTTGCTTTATGCAAATGTATGTATATACAGTATTTAATATTGGAAATTGATTAACAAATATGACAAATATTGTCCAGAAACCCTCACAGGTACTGCATTTAGCATTAAACATATGCTTAAATCATAACATTGCAAACTGCAGCCCAACAGGCAACAACAGCTGTCAGTGTGCTGACTTGACTATGACTTTTTGAGGAAGTTTCATTGAATTTCGCCATTTCCATACAGCTTTTCTAATTTGATATAAAATATATAGTAATAATTATATAAATAATTATATATCATATATAATTAATAATTATATATCAAATATGTGAATGGATACACGGCTAGTGATGGCTCAGGTCTGTGCAACCTAGATAGTTTCACGGCATGTCCAGTAAATTGTGCCGCTCACTCAACAACGAGGAGGCTCCTTCCAGTAATCCAGATGGCTCATATGGTCTTGCACATAAAGTCTTAAAACTTCCTCTCCCCAGGGATAGGCTCCCCCAAAATCTGAAGTTTTAAAGACCTCTTTGATGTAAAAAGAGGGAATTCTAAATTATTTATGTCGGGCTCATGTTTGTCTGTACCTTTACACCCATGAGCTGTATTTGCCATTGTTATTCACTCTGAACTAGTTTAATTTCCCTAGGAAATTATCCCGGGGTCTGTCACACTTTTCCCGGCTCAACATAGTCAAATGCTCAGAGTCTGTGTTTGTCGAGCACATGCAGTAGCCTACATTCTGTTTTTCAGGTTAAGTAACAGCATGGTAGTCCCTTTCACTGACATGCAGTTTTGGCTCAGTCTTTAGGTTTTCTTTGAAAGTATTTACTTATGGCTGCTGTTAGTTGTATGTCAGGCAGCTCTCATAACTTCTTTATCCCGCAGAGTATAGTTGGCCAGATGGTGTAGCAACTTCATGATGTGGTTTACAAATCTAGGTTTTGTTTGCATAATTTGAGTCTTTACATTTGTGAGAGAAAACTAATTGCAGTTGTGTTTTTTTCAACTTGACTTATTAATTTTCTGTTGCTGCTGCTTGATATTTTTGGCAACAGAGCCTTACGCCTTTCAGCACTGCTTGGTCTGGTCTCATCCTGTTCTTTTTTTTTTTTTTGTCTCTCTTCTTCTTTCTCGCATAGTCTATTTCACCCCCACCCCTCTGCAAATATGAGCTTAGAGCACAACTGAACAGTCTTAATTAAAAGGGTTGTTTGCACAAAGGCTAAAAGTCCTGATAACATGATGTTTTCCATCCGTCTAAAATGAATGCTGCTCAGTGTGATAGCACAGCTCAGGCTGAAATTAAAAACTGTTGTTATGAAAGACATAAAGGCAGACGCATAAGAGTCGGTGGCCCAACCAACAGGTGTTCTATATCTACACAATACACTTGGGTGCCAGTTAATTAAATCCAATGCAATATATACAATGTATATGAAATATTGGGATTCTTTGCAAAATAGTCCAGATCTCTTTCTCCCTGGCTACATCATCCAGCTCTTTCCGGAGGATGCAAGTATTCCCTGGTCAGGTAGGATGTGTTCTCCCTCCAGTGTGGATTGGGGTCTGCCCCATTGGTCTCATCCCAATTATATGTCTCACAGGGAAACATCCAGGAGGGATCCTGACCAAGTGTTTCCTTTTAATGCGATGGAGCATTGGATCTTCTCTGAGCTCAGTGTCTTAGCGTCTCACCCCCTAACCCCCTGTGCCTGGGTACTAACTACCCAGAGCTTTGACCATTGGTGAGAGTTGGAACGTATCTTGACTGGCAAATTGAAAGCATTACTTTAAAGGCCCAGACACACCATACCAACCATAAAGAACTACAGGCGATGAAGGCAGACCTTTGTGTCGCCTCACGTTTTTTGTCATTTAAAAAGGGAAACCGGAAGACAGGGGACGGCGGATTTACAAGCTGTTTCTATGATACATATATGAAAGAAATCTGCATTTGTTGACCGTTTTCACACCACTCTCACTCACCACTTTGCTTCATTCCGATAGCCGATGAAAATAGTTGTGTATTGGAATGATCAGATGTGATGAAGATGTAAAATGAGAAGAACCTTCTGTGTTTGTCTTCTTGACTTTGATTGTTTCCTCACTTCCATTTCTCTTCTCATGCACTGATTTGCTTAAGCTGAACAGCCAATCAGAGTGATTTCTCTCACCGACGGGCACCGCCGGCGATTCGACACGCTGAATCGAACGAAAAAACTCTGACAAGGGCGGACTAGAGCCGACGATGCGGGACACACCGCAAAAACTAGGCAGACAGACGCTCAACGACGGCCCCAAACTGTCACTGGTGTGTCAGGGCCTAAAACTCAGCGCCTTCTCCAATGACAGACTCCCCACCAATGGGTGAGAAGACTTTGAGATACTTGGAGGAACTGACCCTCATCCCAGCTGCTTCACAATTAGTCGCAAACAACCCCAATATGTGAAGGGGGTCAATCACAGCATTACATCATCTGCAAAAGATGCAATCCTGAGATTAGCAGATTGGACAATCTCTTGATTTATTCTAGAGATTCTGTCCGTGAAAATCACAGAACAGAACTGGTAAAAAGGTACAGCCTTGGTGGAGTCCAATAGCCAGAGGAGCCCACATGACTTACTGAGGCCTGGCACCCAACATTCCCTCTCCTCCCCTCCCCTCAGGAATTGGGTCATAAGCATTACGTTTGCAGTGTAGACTGGATATGACTCCTCCAGTATACTGGGAGGTAAGGAACTGCCCCACTGCTCACCTGTCCCACGGCCAGAACAGATTCGGCATTACTTCACCTGAACCTAATGTTTGCGAACAGTTTGAGTCTCCTTTTCAGTATAAACAGGCTTGCTGAGAGAGGCTGAGCGGTGGGAAGCACCCGCTGCTTGTATTTTTGGAGCATACTGTCCAATCCACTTTTTTTAAAGATGGGACACCACCATCTGCTATAGTCCATAGGTAGAACAGGTGAATGATTCTCTTTCCCCGCTGAGAGCAGTCTTTGGTAAGGCCCGGTCTCCCTTTCCTGGGTCGTCTGATGCCTTGCCAGAAGCCAAACAACATATACGATATATAAATGTAATATACTGTTTCTGCCTCTTCCATACACCCAGGCTTCTGTACACTCCTACTCTTAGCTCAACCGACATGCCAGTTTATCTTATTCCTGTCACATCTAACATTGACTAGTAACCCCATTAAGCATAATTTACCTCACCCCCTCCTCTCTTCTCTTTTTCTCCCTCACACACTTAGCCTATAACGGATTACTAATAAAGTCACTAAGCAAGAGGGATTCTCTTTTGCACACAGGAGTACATCTTCACCTCACTCGTTCTCTCGTTCTCTCCGCCCTCTCTCTCTCAATCGTTCTTTTGCTCTCTCGTTCTCTCTCTATTTTACTGTCTCTCTATTTCTTTCACACACACACACACACACACACACACACACACACACACGCACGCAAACAAACATGCACACAGTTCAGATGTACAACAAAATTGTAGATCCTTGTCTCATCCCAGCACAGAAGATCCTCCTGGGTATTGAAGTATGTACGTGCTGGCATGATGTCTGGAACAACAGATGGGAAAAATTCTCCCAGGTGAATGAAATATCAGAGGTCTTCTCTAAGACAACATGGAGAGAGAGAGAGAGAAAAAAATGAACTGAGGATTGCACAAGCAGACAGCAGTGATATACAGTATCTGAAAATCCTATTGAAACTCACTGCTCAGCAAGTCTACCTTATATTTCTACGGTGAATTACTTATCTATTTTGCACACAGGGCTGTCAATCAATTCAAATATTTAATCGGGATTAATCAAATGATTGTCCATAGTTAATTGCGATTAATCACAAATTAATCACGCATTTTGTATCTGTTCAAAATATACTTTAAAGGGAGATTTGTCAAGTATTTAATACTCCTATCAACATGGGAGTGGGCAAATAGGCTCGCTTTATGCAAATGTATGTATATACAGTATTTATTATTGGAAATCAATTAACAACACAAAACAATGACAAATATTGCTACGAAACCCTCACAGGTACTGCATCTAGCATACAAAATACGCTCAAATCATAACATGGCAAACTCAAGCCGAACAGGCGACAACAGCTGTCAGTGTGACCGGGGCTGTCGCAATAACCACAATATTGCAATATTGCGCTGTTAACAAGCCAAATGCATGGGATGGCAAGCATCTACCACAACTGCTTTGTTCATATGTTTTTATTTTAAAATTCTTTGCAATTGGTGCGCCACATATTTCGCATATACCCAGAGCAAGTACCTTGTACAGACATTTTTACTTACTTGGATATTTTGTATCATAGCAACCAAACACAACCAAAGCATCTCAGCTGAGAAAAAGCTGCCCCTCATTGCCCTTCTGTGTCCTGCATTTAGCAAGTATTTAATTAGTTTTAAAACGACCATTTAAAAAGCAACAATATACATAGTAATTGCCTAACATTAAAGCTTATTTATAGAGCACTTAAATCAGGACAAAAGATTAAAAAAAAACAGGTCCCTAAGTGGGACAGTGTGATGACTTGACTTTGACTTGCCCAAAAACTGCCTAGGATTATCACAAAGTGGACATGTCTGTAAAGGGGAGACTCGTGGGTGCCCATAGGACCCATTTTCATTCACATATCTTGAGGTCAGAGGTCAAGGGACCCCTTTGAAAATGGCCATGCCAGTTTTTCCTCGCCAAAATTTAGTGTCTGTAGCGTTATTTAGCCTCCTTCCTGACTAGCTAGTATGTAAGCTAGTATGACACCAATAGACCACTAATAGATTCCTTAGGTTTTTCTAGTTTCATATGATACCACTATCTTCACTCTAGCTACAACTAGAACTACTCAACATAATAACTTTGTAGCTGGACATGTCTTCTAAATGTACCTTGACGTTGCGGTATGAGGTCATATGGATCTATAATATTTCTTTTAAAAAGTAGGGGCAAAACTGAACCATGATCATGTTTATGTATAAACCAGAAAATGCCCTCAAAAATAAAATAAAAAAATCAGGTTATCAGGCCTTTACCTTTGCTAGACATCTAAAGTGCTGAATACTGCGGATAAAGCATACAGTATACAAACAAATATGGGGGATTTCGAAGGATAACATTATCTGTCCAATAGCAGACTCCTCAGCTAGTATTCCCTGAGGGAGAAAAAAAACACAGCAGGATCCACCAGCTTTTTTCTCTACAGTGACAATAAGTTATTCCCTATGCTTCTAGGATTCAGTAATATTAATCCTCTGTAGAGTAAGCTCACAGCTACAATGCCTTAGCCCTATACTGCAGCGGATTCTAAAATCTAAATCCAGTAATAAAATCAGCTGTTACATGTATGAGCCATGTTGACATTTGGGGATGCACATTTGGCTTTAAATCAACTTCATCTCCTATAGTACTGAATGTCACAACGTCCCACATCCCAGTGTTTTTACGTCTTAATAAACGTGACCTTTTCCTTTTGCCAATTGGACGCAATGTAAGAATCAATATGCTGGTTCTGGTAAAGCAACTGCTCTATGGATTTTGAGGGAGGCTAATAGCCAGCTGGTCCCAGTGGTCACCACAGAGTGTGGTGTGGAGAGGTGGTCGGAGCTGGGCTGTGTTTGTTCGCCTCTCGCCGACCCTGAATTATTAGCAATAAGGATGGTTTCTCACATCAGAATGATTCATCCATGTGCACATGCTCTTGCCCTCCAAGGCTCCGAGCACAAGACAAAGCAGATGAACATAACGCTAGACCGCGATGCCCCCCGGTTCATTACTGTTTGTACATGACTGAGAAATGCTGTCTTAGTTTAGTTCGCTTCTTTTTAGCCTTGAAGCAATAGCCTGACATTGTGTGAGCTTATTTGCTTTCTTGCCAAGAATCTGAAGAGATTAGATTATTGATAACATTCTCATATCTTATGTGCCGAACTGTTTCTTGGCTGGGCACAGTCTCTTGCTGACGTCTCTGCTGCCTGGCAACATCACGGTGAAATCTAGATTTGACGAAGTGACTTCTACCGGCCAAGAAATAGTTTTAAGGGTCGTACACATGACACGCGGAAAACGCCCGCTGTGCCGCTTTCATCCTTTTATCCAAGGTGTTGGGAGGCTGCTCTCCTGTCTCGCCTGTCGTTACTGTGCAACCAAAACTGTTTACTGCAATGATGGTGATGAAGTTGCGGTAATTTAGCAGTAAGCCTCACGGACTAAACTAAACAAAGTCAAAACCAAGATAAATGGATTTCCAGCATCGTTAACCCCTGACCATAAATTTAAGGGTGAAGCAAGTAAAATAGTCCGTGGGACAGATCGTAAAGCTCTGGGTAGACCTGCACTAAAATAATTAACTTATCCTCCATATATTTACTGGAGACTGCCGTGACGGCGTTGAGCAAGCATTAGTTGTTGCAGCATTTTTTGGGTTGATACCATTTCTTACACAGATTTGGTGCTAAATTTAACAATTTTTTACCAATCGAGAAATTGATAAAAATGATCAATAATCCCTCCAAAAGTCAACATAGAGACACAAAGACCTTGACGACCACCATAGAAAAAGCCATGCTGTGATTGGGTATCAAAACCTTTTGAGATTTCTGCAAGAAATGCATTTTCCGGCGATTGGATGGCGAGCACTTCTGTTCTGGAAACTGCTCAGAAACCTCCTTATTTTCAGTATACCTAGGAAAGCCATACATTCTATTTAGGGATTTAAGATATTCTGTTTTATACTGGCCCGTTTAGGGACCCCAGTATGCTGAAATATTCAGAAACACCATTTTAGAATAGGCGAAAATAACACATAACATAAATAGCACATAACTCATACTGCATTAAAAAAACTGCATGTTTTTTGCCCAAAACTCCATTGCATTATCATAAAATGGGCATGTCTGTAAAGGGGAGACTCATAGAACCCATTTAATTCACATTATGTTGAGGTCAGAGGTCAAGGAACCCCTTTGAAAATGGCCATGCCAGTTTTTCCTCGCCAAAATTGAACGTAATTTTGAAGCGTTACTGAGCCTCTTTCCCAAAAAGCTAGCATGGCATGGTTTGTACCAATGGATCCTTAGATTTTTCTATTTTCGTATGATAACTGTACCTTCACTCTAGCTCTAAAACTGAACCTGCTAAAGCCTCTGAAAGACAGTGAAATCGGTCAGGATCACCGCATGTCTCAGGGGGCTAGAGCTGCGATCATTAGTTGATTAATCGATTAGTCCAAAATTAGTGGGCACCTATTTTGATAATAAAATGTTTTAGTTATTTGTCAAGCAAGCAGGACAAACATTTGGTGGTTCCTTGTTCTTTGTCATATATGACCTTTAGGTTTTGGACTGTTAGTTGGACAATTTATTACAATAATAGTGAACATTTTTCACTATTCTCTGACAATTTTTAGATGATAGATAAATAATTAATAGAAAATAATTGGCTGAATCATGAAAATGATTGTCAGTTGCAGCCCTACTACTGTACTGTACTGTGTCCTTATGTATCTCTCTTCCCTATATATATATACCAAATTACATGTTTCTTATCAATAAATCTCCCAATGAGTTAGTAATATTGGGACCTGTAAATACTATAAACTAAATATTATTTTTCCAGTGGCGTGCCTTCTTCCCTCCCCTTGTTTTTGTACCAACATGTAAGCTCAAAGTAATCCTGTTTTTGCCTTGTAAGAAACAAAAAAAACACCCCTTTGTCTTTGGTGCTAGATTAATAGAGAGCTCAAGATGTTTGTCACTGACACTCTATTTTAGTCTGTTTTAGCATAAAAAATGAATATTAACCACATCGGGGCAAATGGTAAATCAAACTGTGGCATCAGACATATTTATAAATTTCGGGGTTGAGAGTTGATTCCTCATTAAGACACCTAGCCGGATAAATAAAAAATGAAAATAAATACAACACAAACAAAGGGAAAAATATAAAAGATGTTTCCTGATTTCGTCGTGACAGCCGAGTCAAACAGCTTAAGTAAAGAACCCAAAGAAAACCACCTAGTGTCAAGTTAAAATCAGACGCTGACACCATGAAAATGCAAACTCCGCTTTATTTCATTTTCATGTTTCTCCCTTTGTTTCCTGCCGAATGTTATTGTGATTTTTTTTTCTCCTTTTCTTTAACCTCTCCTCACCTCGCTCAAGTGTTTATCTTTGCTGTCTTAAGTAGACTGACTCGCAGGTCGCCATGAAGTGGATGTTTTTACTATCTCCCTGAGAAAGATTATTCCGTCTTTGCATATTTAGGCACTGTGCTCATACAGGGAATTGACTTTGTTGGGAAAATAGGGCAACTACAAACAAAACAAAGCTTTGGATGCCATTCCTGTTTACCATGGGACTAGCAGTACTGTACAGTGAGGGAACAAACTGTAACGATGCATTTTGGAAAGCCCGATCCATTTAATTAGTGAATAATCTGGTCAGCTATTGTTATTAATGCTGCGAGCTTGAGTTTGTCACAATAACATAACTGTATGAAAACAACAAAGCTGTTGTTTTATGGGAAATATGGATGCTGCAAAAAAACACACACTCACATAATTATTCAGGGAGCTGCATTTTTCATTATCGCCAGTCATGCTGTTTTTGAATGCCGTCAGTGACAAAGAAAAGTGACACTCGGGTGAGCTATGGTTCCCTGATTACAGCGTTTATTTTGAAATACATTTTAAAATTACCCAATCAAAACCCTTCAGCTGTTGAAGAAAACAATTTCCTCGTAATAATTTGGTGGAATAATAATTATTTCTTTCCTACAACTAACTTTGGATTTGGACTCAAACTGCACACAGCGCCTAAACCTCAGTGTAAAGATGCTCTCTGAGATGTGTGGAGTGTATAGGCCTCTGAGGGAGTCGGGGTCTGTGGCTGACAGCTGAAGCGTTTTGTACGTAGCAAGCTGAGTAACACACACAAACCCACACACACATAAAGACACACGTGTGTGCTCCTAACTGACACGCTCAGTGACACCTGCACTGTCTCGCAAACAAACAAATGCAAAGACAGGTAGTGACAGGTGAGGTCATGTGCATGCACGCACACACAACACACACACTTCCCCGGCTCCTGAGTTGATCAGAGACTGTTACAGTGTCACCTCGCTCCCCAGCTCAAACCCCCCAGGAGATCGCTCCCTGTCACTGACGCCACTCTGCAGACAGCCTCACACAGCCTCTGTCTGCTACCTGTGTGTGTGTGTGTGTTTGTTTGTCTAGGGAAGTGAGAGAAATGTTTCCTCCCTGTGGAAAAATGTATACTATTCTAATGAATCTCTTCTTTTCAAGATTGTTTTAGAAGTGTTTGTGATGTGAATCCAGCAAAGCGTTAATCACATCGATATCAGTTTAAGTGCCGATGAAATCACAAAGTAAACAGTTCAAATATAGCTAGCGTTAATGTTTACTTTTGAAATAGCTGACAAAGTTCAACTTTAAATAAAGAAAAAACATCTTTCCCAAAAGCTGCAGTTCAAAGTGTCTAAATTTACATCTTGTTTTACAGTTTTGGCTACATAAACCCAAAAAAAAAAAAAAAAGGCTGGTTGCAGTTAATATTACATTGTTTCCCAGCTGACAAGGACATAATTCTTTTCATCTCTCACAAGGCCCAGGGAAATGTGGATTCTACGCACACAGAGCAACAAAGACATAGCACAGACTCTTGTAGTCCCTCTGTTTTGACATCTCCAGGCAGAATGCCACAGCTGAGCTAATGGTGTGGTAAGCGATAAAATGTAGGTTTATGAGGGATTAGTCGACTGTGTGTGTGTGTGTGTGTGTGTGTGTGTGTGTGTGTGTGCGCGCAACAGACACACACACACACGCAAGCGCGCGCCGAGGCACACGAGATTCCCCAAGTTTAGCGATGCATTAGTGGTGTTTACGACAGCTTTGAGTGGAGCTTACCCCGTGCTCCAGCACGGCCCGCCCTCCCTCTTCCCCTCACCCCCACCCACCACCACCACCAGCAGCAGCACTGCTACACACACGGTAGCCGCAGAGACCACTATGACGGGGGTTTAGTTAAAGACTGGAATTCTCAGTCACAGATGGTCAGGTCACTGAGATTGGGAGGGGTGGTGGTGGTGCGCTTCCATGTTTGCCATACCGGTGGTTCAGAGGAGGGGAGGCGAGGGGAGCTAGTTTTTTTTGCAAATATGGATGAGAGAGAGGGAGATGTGGTTTGGGGGAAGACAAAAGTGGGCCAGAGATAGGAGACGGTGAGTGTGTGTGTGGGGTGGGGGGGGGGGGGGGGGGGGGGGGGGGGGGGGGGGGGGGGGGTGTTCATAAAGATGAGGGGAAGGAGGAGGAGAAGAGGGTGAGAGTGGCAAACATAAGGGTGTCTGGAAGGAAAGCTAAAGAACTATAGACAAAGGCAGGGCCAGAGGGGTGCCCCTGGACCTGAGCCTCTGTATGAAGTGACACATTTTTTGAACAGAAAGGACTACAGTGAGACGTAAAATGACCTCAAATAGACACAAAGTAAACTCATAGAGACACAAAATTACATCTAAGACAAGTAAAACAACCTCAAAGACACGCAGAACAACCTCAAAGACATGCAAAATGACCTCAAAGACATGCGACGCGATCTCAGAGACACAAAGTGAGCTCAAAGAAAGGCAAAATTACTTCAAAGACACGCAAAATGACCTCAAAGACACGCAAAAAGACCTCAAAGACATGCAATGCAATCTCAGAGACACAAAATGAGCTCAAAGAGAGGCACAATTACTTCAAAGACACGCAAAACGACCTGAAAGAGACATCATGCGACCTCAAAGAGACCCAAGATTACATCAGAGAGAAGAAAAATTACTTCAAAGATAGGAAAACGTCCTAAAAGAGACACAAAATTACCTAAAAAAGAGGCAAAATTACTTCAAAGACACGCAAAACGACCTAAAAGAGATGCAAAATGACCTCAAAGAAGACGCAAAACAACCTCAAAAGAGACACAAAATGACCTCAAAAAAGAGGCAAAATTACTTCAAAGATAGGAAAATGTCCTAAAAGAGACACAAAATTACCTAAAAAAGAGGCAAAATTACTTCAAAGACACGCAAAACGACCTAAATGAGATGCAAAATGACCTCAAAGAAGATGCAAAACAACCTCAAAGAGACACAAAATGACCTCAAAAAAGAGGCAAAATTACTTCAAAGTTAGTTCAAAAACACGCAAAACGACCTTAAAGAGACAAAATTACCTAAAAAAAAGGCAAAATTGTTTCAAAGACAAGCAAAAAGACCTGAAAGAGATGCAGTGCAACCTCAGAGAGACCCAACTTTACTTTAAAGACAGCAAAACGACCTAATAGAAATGCAAAATTACCTCAAAAAGAGGCACAATTACTTCAAAGACATGCAAAATGACCTCAAAGAGACGCAAAACGACGCAAAGCGACTTGAGAGAAACAAAACTACCTCAAAGAGACCCAAAGTGTAGTAGTAATTTTTTTCTGTCTGGATGTCTGGCTCCTATGAGTGGGGGGCCTTTTACATGTCTGTGTCCAGGGGGCCATTTGTCTGATAATCTGTCCATGTCAGTAGACTAATTGGAATTTGGAGTCTAATTGGAATTACAACTAGCAGCTACTCATTTTACAGATGAATCTGAGCCCCCCCCCCATCCAAACGTTTCTTTACCACGGAGGCGGCAGGAGAAAAGCAGGTACAGTATATACTATAGATGCAAACAACAACAAAGTGAAAGACTCACAGAGTTAGATGCACACGGGAAAAGAAATGATGTTAAGTAGAATTTAATTGGCTTTTCCCATTTGCACTACTACAGTAATCTTTACTACATGCATTATTGATCCGTTATTAAAATCCCAAACAGCCTGCATTTAGCGGGGGGTCACAGTCATGTGATCCGACAGTCCACGACCGGGATCCTCATGTGCTCATCGCCCCAAAGCAGTTCTTAAAGCAGTCCGTGCTCAACGCCACACAAAGCTGCTCATTTATTGCAACAGATTTTGTGCCCGCCGAAGAGATGTTTGAAAAATGTAAAAGTACTAACTGAGCTCAGAGGGAATTGTGTAGTGCATAGTACAGTAAGATATGTTTTCCTGCTGAGACAGTGACTCAATTGGTGTGTATGCGCTATTGTGTGGGCACTTTTGTGTTAGGGTACTTTGGAGGTGTGATTTGTACATGTGTATGGGGTGTTTTTTTGCCATTCATTTCTTTCTGGAACGACAAAATACGTAGCGAAAGGTGTGTGTGTGTGTGTGTGTGTGTGTCAAGTCAATACAGTTATTCTCTCAACAAACACACGGAAAAGCACTTACCCACCCTCCATCTCAAGTGACAGATTAAACATGGTGTCTTTATAATGGAAATGTTTTTAGTTTTTTGTATCTAAAAGAGGAGCTGTGCTTGATATGGGACGTGCACACACACACACACACACACACACACACAACAAACAGTGGAATCTTCTTTAATCTATACTAATCCATTATCCTCTGGGTGCGCTGCTTCCGTCTCCTATCAGTGGGAGGGACCAGTGTGTGTGTGTTGTGCTTGTACTCATGTTGTTTCTGTTAATGTGAGCCGTAGTTTATGTGCAGTCTACACAGTACGACTACATACAGTATATTGCCGATTTATTCATGAGAAATGTATGTTAATTTTAGGTCCATTCATGTCCTCATTGCACGACACAAAAACTCAACAGAATCCATCATTTAAAATCCAAAGAAGCAAATTATCCATCACGCCCCCTTCCTGTGCACATTCTTGCATGTGTGCGGATTCAGACAAGACTGGGTACGGGTAATGAGGCAGCATCTGTTGTGTTCTCTACTGCGACGAAACACCAATCAAAGATGATTATGATGTTGACAAAGTTACCCAGCAGATAGCACTTATTCAGCCTCGGCAGGAGTCGACTGTTTTAAATGGAGCCACAGAAAACATTTTTATTGGGTAGCTTTTGGTGGAGTTGGTGTGTTTTGGTGTCGAGGCTTGTAAGCAGTATAAATTATCTTTTTTGTTGAGCTGTTGTACTTACTAACGAGTTCAAAATGCAGCACACAAATAATTGATTAACGGACGATTATTGGATACATAACCTCACTGATGAAAAGCACTCTACCTCCCTGAACACTTGAAAGAAGTGAGTGAATCATCCTGTTTGCATGTCTGAAACCACCAGACGTTGCTGCTATAGGCCAAATGAGGTCACATTGAAAGTGTGTGGAGGAGTAGATGAAGGAATGATTGGAAACCATAAACTGTATATAAGAAATGTAGGTAGTCATGGTGACATCACCAATTTGGTTTGTGGACTGCTGGTTTTGAAGCCTGGAGTTCGGCATTTTGGCCCTAGCCAAAATTTCCAAAAACCCCATCTTGTTTTTTTGCAACCAGAGGTGACATGAGAGGGTGGAGCTAAGTGCAACCAAACACTGAATAAGAATTAATTTTCAGGTGACTAAAGATGTTATAATTATATTAATAAATTTCATGAACTGAAAACACACTGTGAAAGGGTTAAAGTTGTAAGATGAAAACACGGACAACACCAAGATCGGACAACGTTGTGGTAGTGACCTGTCAATCACAAGGTAGCCACGCCCTAAAGCATACCCTGCTTTATGGTCCACTTTACTCTAAATGGGACCATGATTTACTAAATGAACATCATGCTGTATTGAAGGAGACTTGAAACTAGCGGTTGAGACCATAAACTCATGTTTACAATGTTTACTGAGGTAATAAATCAAGTGATCTGATTTAATACAATCAGACTTCTTTTTGCAACCAGAGGAGTCGCCCCCTGCTGGTTATTAGAAATAATGCAAGTTTAAGGCACTTCCTCATTGGCTTCACTTTTCAGACCTGGAGGTAGCCCACTGTTGAAAACACAAAAGAATGAATGGGTACAGTGTGTAAGGTACTGGGTGATTGTGTGCTTTACGTCTAAAAGAAAACATTTTCACTAATTTCTGACAATTAATCAACAAAATGATGCATTCATTATTTAGAAAGAAAATATTAATGATGACAGAAACAACTTGCAGACCTGTGATTCTTAGCAACCTGCTATCTCAACTTTGTGTTATGCAATCAGCTATTTGTAAGGATTGTGCTCTTTGATAGATATTCGTTCAGGAGGCCTGAAGCGACGGACTGTCAGTGTCACCGACTTTCTTGCTAGATTTAGGGGCTTTTGGAGCTAGTCAGCAGCTTGTGCAGAGTGGCTAAGATGAACCTTACGTCTTTGTGGTGCAACCAATCATAGACACAGCTAGTATCAAACTACCTAGTTTCAATGTATCGTTTAGGGTGGACTTTGCAGCCTAACTTAAGAGAGAACTTACGTACAGCTGGTGCAACAGCAATTCCTGAACCCAAGTACCTCTTTTCCCACAGTGCTTATCGTGCAGACATATTCTGCCTTCAAAAACATTTTAGTGCCCAGTGTTCTGCACCACACACTTCTGTTGCCTGTATATTTGATACATACTGAACTTCCTTTTGTGTCTCTGTGTTTTGTCTTAATTTATTTTAAAATGGTTGGGAATAATACCAAGCATTTGTGTATGAAATTGGTATACAAATAATTCTGCCTAGTCTTGCCCTACCATATTGTATCAAAATGTTCCGTAAAGTATGTCTGGGAAAATCTCAGTCAGAACCAGAGTTTCATTTTCACAAGACAACACATCTGCAATTGTTATTTTACTGACAACCAAACAGATGTATGCAAAATGCATGAACATCCTCACGACTAATGGCCTGGTTCCATGAGCTTTAGGCAGATACATTGCAGGCCTGATTCCAGGAACACATGTTGTTAAAGGATTGTAGTTTTATAATACCCAGGAGTCATCTAGGGATAATGTGAGCCCTTTTTATTTATGACCAACTCTTATACTGACAGCTCTTACAGTGGAGCCATTACCCTGACCTTTAGGCTGAAGGTAGTTTGAAGTATTCATATAATTATAATAAAGAAAAACAGCTTGAATACATGTTTTTTTTATATACTTTCTCAGTAGGACTACTTCCTGTCTTTTCCCCTTCCCGCTTTACTTTTTCATTGCATCTAGTAATCCAATCCATTAATGTTAACTATGATGCACTCGGTATGCAGAACTTCTCTGATAAACGTGTGCTCATGTATTTAAGATTATTTAAATACAAAATATAAACTCAGATATGGTTTTCCTCTGGATGATACATTTCATCATTTGAAAAAGTATCTAATCTTCACTCTTACTTAATTTTGATGTACACTGGAAATTCATTAATCTTTTTTTTTTTCCTTCCTGCATCTATCTATCTGTTCTTCCACCCATGCCTCATCCATTATTCATGCACCTTTCTACTTTATTTGTCTCTAACATAAACTGACTCCACTTGAGCTGTAAACAGATAAACGTTACCTCCCCGTACATCTATTTACCCGTATTTTCATCATCATGTCCTTTCTAAAAGAAACACATTTGTTTTTCACAACGTGAATCATCTTTTTTTCCCACTCCATTATAGGGCTATATAGCAATTACAGCCCACTTGTGCCAGAATGCTGTTGCTGCTTATGCTGTTACCTGCTCTCTTATCATTACATCTGATATTAATGGAAAACCAATATGAAACGAGGCTGCATCACAGTGCCAACATGGAGGAAGCCAGCTCTGCGAAAAGCTGGAAAGGTAGTAAAAAAAAAAAAATCTACCTGAATATATTACGGACGTAAATGAGAACAACCCTAATCTTTTACTCAGGAAATTGAACGAGAATCCACTTGAACTTCCAGCACGCTCCTTTCCTGCTCTCGTGTGACATGCAAAATGCTCAACGTGCAATTTAATTTGATAGTCAAACATCAGTTGCTAGGTTAGGTTGATAATCTTATTCATCAACTGTGTATTGCACTGGGAAATACACTTATTCACTTTTTTGCCAACTAATGAGTAGATCAAAACTACTGTATATTCTCACACTTTCTTTTTACTGAATATGAAGCTAGAGCCAGCAAGTGGTTAGCTTAGCCTTGGACAGAGCCCAGACGTGGCCGACAGACACAGCCGAAGACCTCAGTAGTAGCACCCAGGATTCGAGCTGGGCTATGAGGCGATTTGTGCATTGTGGCCACATTTGGTTTTGCACACTGCCCCAAAAAAATAGGTTTTCCCGTACACAATAATTGGAAAAGAAGCAGTTGTAAAACAATGAATACATTCGTCGGAACATCATGTAATCGTGTCTGAATTTCAAATTTAACACATTTAAACACATTTGACCGTTTGAAATATTTTTTTGTAATTCTGATAATACAGCAGGTTACTAAAGGTCATATTGATAACATTTTTATGTAGACACATATTTATTTAAAAAAAGTAATACATCAATATAGCCTTTAGAAAGGTTCCAAATAAAACAACAATTACAGTTGTATTAACAAAAAAATTATCTAAAATCCTTTCATTCTTGATAATCTGTTATCCTTCACTCTGCAAACTCCCATTATTAGTTGATCAGAATTTTCAGTGTTCAATTCCCTCTGAAATGTGCCCATTGTACCATTTTTTTTTTCAAATAAAAACTCATCATATTGTGATAGCGCACAGATGCAATTTTGGTGAGCAAGCTAACAGTACTGCTAGCTTGGCCGCGGGTCGAAGCGGTCCGTCGAGAGTCTTGCCAAAGAATGTATATTGATAAGAAAGGAAAGCCAATTGGTGGTTCCGTCAGCGCCCAGCAGCAAAGCTACGCTTCCGCCATTTTGGACTGAAAGTGACTACCGGACGCCAGTAAAACGTCTGCCTACAAAGAGCGGTACAAAATTATTTCTATTCTATTGCCATACTTTTAATGTCTCTACCGAAATGGCCGGTGTACAACAATAATATATCATAAATATGCAAACTATTATAACAATTTACTTACTTACCTTTTTATTTCTTAAAATGTTTTGCCCGGCTGCTTCCCAGAGGAGCATAAAGTGAGCGATGGACATAAATGGAAGTTAGAAAAAATCCAGCACAGTTTTTGAGCGCAATCTGAACCTTTTCATGTCAAGGACCTCCAAAATCAATGTCCAATAGACCACAGACCATGGATGGATATAAGAGGTTGTGCCCTGTGCTTTTGCCCTGTGTGTTAGTGAATAGCCTACAACTACATTAAATTCTGTTTATGCCATGCTACTAGCACTACTAGCTGCTGGCTGATAGCCAGTTGTTTGGGAAAAGAGATGTTAATACATCCACCACGGTACAGGCTTACAGCATACAGCCCATGGGTGTATTATAAGATAATAAAAGCGATGAATTACAACCAATATATCCATTATTACAGCCGCATACAGCTAGCAGGAAGCTGGCTGAACTGGATGTGTCATATAAGCTTGCAGGGTGGTGCAGTTCTGTGGGTCTGATGCACGTTCATTATGCCGAGGAAAATAACTTGATTCCGCTATTAGTGAATTTTACAACTTTTAGGACATAACGATTTAAAAGAGGGCTATTTAAGTGTTCGTACTGGTAAGTTGATTTACCTCAAAAAATTATCCTGTGATTTGCAGACGTATCTTTATACATCCATTGGCGTTTTCAGTCCAAAATGGTGGCAGAGCTACAACAGCACCATCCAGCGGATGTTGTCAAAAAAGCACAGGAGTTTCGCCTCTTTGCTTCTATACTCTTTGGTCTCGCATTTGCCCTTGTTTCCAGTCTTTCTTCAAAGTTAAACAACTAACTGCTGGCTAAAGCTTCGTATTTGGCCAAGTCAATGTTTTCATCTAACTTTAGTCAAGACCACAAATTAACGTATGTCCTTGCTACTTTTTTTAAGGATTTACAAAAGCCTGCAAGAACATTTTCAGCCCATTCCAACTACTTAGCTCACATCTTCATATCTTTGTTTGTTCCTCTCTCCTTTATTTCACTTTGGATAAAGGAAGTAGTTTTGGCATCCTCGCTTTACCTCTTCAGTGGAGTCAGTCAAGAGTGATAAGAGCATATTTGCACAGAAGACAATGAAAAGGAGTGTGTTGGTGGTGGTGCTTCAGAAACACAGCATCCTGGAGTCTTCCAGCGTTTTGATGTTTGCCTCTTTGATCTTGTTGGCTGCTCCACTACACTAGATGGCACTCAGTCGAGATCCCACCTGTGCCAGTGCTACATAATTGTCAGAATATGCCAGATTCACAAGTAAGAGTTTCACCAGTTAATCATGTTTTTCCAGCCCTCGTATACCACAATACTTCACAGCACAGCTAGTGACCATTAGAGCTGATCTTGCACTATTGCAGCTTCTCAGCTTTCCACAGCACTGTGGTGTCATTATGATTGGGCAACTGCAAGTTTGCAGCTAGAATTAAGATTAAAAAGAAAAAAGTACATGCAGCCTCTGTTCAGTGCAGGGGTAATATCCCAGATTTTAAAGGACAAAGTGAATTACTATCAGGGCTTCACCGCTGCTGCAATGCTCTCCGTTGGCTGAAACTTCGCAAAATACCTATGGCGACCCCACGAGTAATGTCAGCGACGGTTTTGCATCATCTGTCAGAGGTAAAACACCTGAAGTGGCATCACCAGTTGGGGTATTGACAGCAAATCTCCATCCACAGAGGGCAGCGCAGCAGCTGGCATGATTCATAGCGGATTAAAGGAAACAAATATGTGACCGTGGAGGGGAAATGTTTTCCTACGCCTCCAAGAGAGGGAAGATACTATGCAGTTCTTCCCCTATAGACAATCACAGAGGTTATTAAGTGTACGTTCCATGCAATATGTGCAGCTGGAGCAGCTGGAGATGAGCTACACAGTAATACATTTACTCTAATTACGTTTATTGCATTCCATAGATTTATACCACTGCTGTGTCCGAAATTACTCTCCCATTCACTCATTCACTGCTCCCTTTATGATAGAAACTTGTTAGTTTATTCTATAGAGGGCACTTTGAATCTGGCACTTATGAATAACCCTCATTTTGCGTCATCACTGACAGGTGGAGTGTTGCACGGATGTAGTTTTCAGACCTATCAATGTAATGCAGTGCACTGTTGGATTGGTAGCAGAATGTAGCATCTATATGCCATACTTGTTTTGTTGCATTGTGGGGAGTTTTAGAGTCCTGGCCTTAATGGCTAATGGCTGGAAGGGAATGAGCAAACTGGGGAAACTCTCTTGAGAATGTTAAGTTTAGGCATTGATCATGAAAAGATAAGGTTATGATAGGTCATCGGGCAGTGACTCTCGGGAGATATTTTGCATGTTTTTTTGCAGATCTCAGATGAGATTTCGCAATTTGCGGGCTCCCTTCTAGACACAACCCTGGCCTTGTTCAGACTGCCAGCACAAATCCTTTTTTTTTGGCTTATTAAGATTATATCAAGACTGATTTCAGAAAATTTGGACAGCAATAAAAAAAAAAACCTCCATGAAAATTGATTTTTGCAAAACGGAACCAAAGCACATTTATTGGTAGTTTGAAATATGACAATGATTGAAAATACTGGCATCATATGAAACTAAAAAGCCTAAGGAAACCATTGGTAAGAACCGTGTCATACTAGCTTGTTGCGAAGGAGGTTAAATAAAATGCTCAAAATGTGCACTAAATTTTGGCATGGAAAAACTGGCATGGCCATTTTCAAAGGAGTCCCTTGACCTCTGACCTTATGATATGTGAATGTAAATGGGTTCTATGGGTACCCACGAGTCTCCCCTTTACAGACATGCCAACCTTATGATAATCACATGCAGTTTGGGGCAAGTCATAGTCAAGTCAGCACACTGACACACTGACAGCTGTTGTTGCCTGTTGGGCTGCAGTTTGCCATGTTATGATTTGAGCATATTTCTATGCTAAATGCAGTACCTGTGAGGGATTTGGGGCATTGTCTTGTGTTGTTAATTGATTTCCAATCATAAATATATAAATAAATTTGCATAAAGCAAGCCTATTTGCCCACTCCCATGTTGATAAAAGTATTAAATACTTGACAAATTTTCATTTTAAGGTACATTTTGAACAGATACAAAATGTGCGATTTGTTTTGCGATTAATCACAATTAACTATGGACAATCGTGCGATTAATCGCAGTTGAATATTTTAATCTATTTACAGCCCTAATTAGCACTAATGCTTTTGAATATAAAGCTATAATTTATGGGTCTCTCTTTGGAAGAAAGATGCAAGTTCCCAGTAAACAGAAATGAGAAAAGCCAAAGAAAACGGCAAGGCAATGTCAGCACAGCGTGTGTTTGTGTGTGTGAGGGAGAGAAGGAGAGAAAGACCAATTTAAAGGTCATTGTCACAATGAGGCCTACTAAGGAGTGTGTACCGCACACAGCCTGACCCAGCATAAAACCAAGGCAATTAAAGCCCAGCCACGGACAGGGGAATCGACACGGCACAGCAGTGGAGCGATCCAACATGGCCCCGGTCGCACAGAGTAAACAGAGACTGAGGGAGAGGCTGAGGCGACTGGCAGCGAGAGAGGGGAATAGGTTATGCAAATGACCCTGGCCTCCGACTGAAGGGAGTCAATGGAGTTCCTCCACGCTGACGGGAGCAGAAAGTTAACTACACAAACAAGTCACTGGAGCTCTGAACCCATTCTCTCCCTCACTCCGCCTGTCTCTTTCTCCAGCCTGACTTGCTTAACTGAGCTCACTCTCTGCATCTCTCTCTCTCTCTCTCTCTCTCTCTCTCTCTGCTGTTTGTAGAGCTTTGACCTGGATGTAAAAGACATTTTGGCAATCTTCTAATCACATCTTTGATTTTGGATTCAAACCGACCACAAAAACAAATTCACCTTAATGCGTTTTCAAGTATATGTTCGCCCTAAAAGAAGCCGCATCTTGTGTCTCCAGTGACCAAAATCAAATCCCCTCGGTATTCACATTCAACCCACCGACCGCGTTATCATCGCTTGTAGTCTGCGGCTGACTTGAGAGGGAGCGACAGGACTATATGTGGGTATATTTTCATGCCATTCTGGTGGGAGAGACTTGGCCTGGTTTTCAAAGCCTGCTTCCAGATGGTGGGAGCAACTTGCGAGGCAAAGGAGGAGAGGAAAAAAAAAAAAGAAAACAAGCTTGACTCCATAATGCCAAGACCAGATGAGAAGATGTAACCCAAATCACACACACAGGCATCCAATCTTGCATCCTGATCACAACTTCAAAGACCACTTTAAGAGATGTTCTTTTGCAGGAGCTTAAGACACGCTGCGGCATGCTATTGTCGGAATCTAAACAAAACCGTCTGTTCATCCCACTTAAATCATACATTACATTTACAACACATATGCATTAGCAGGTACAACGCATTAACATTTTCTTTTTACATGTACGGTACATATCATCTGTGCCTAGGTATCTTAGTGCTTTTTTTTTCTTTTGATAACGGGCTCTATTATGGTAATTGCACGTTTCAGCACCAGGTTATGTAAGTGTATCTCCGTGGGAAGAAAAATATGCAATGCGGTGTTCTGTATATTCAGTTTAGCAGCTTCTTCTCGTCCTGAATTTTTTTTTCCGGTGGAGTTCATCCACACTGTCACTAGAAGTTGTAGATGTTTCCATAATCCATTGAATCCATTTGGTGGGGGATTGGCCCACAAGTGTTCTATTGGGTACAGTGAGGCTATCATGGGAACAGTTCTGGCACAAGTAGCACATAGCACTATACATCACCCCATTGTGCAATCCTGTACACATGCATTGTTTCCTCCTTGGATTTTGAAAGGCTTTTCAGTCTAGCTTCATGACCCCAAATGTTGTCTTAAAGAGGACCCATTGTGCTTATTTTCAGGTTCATACTTGTATTTTAGGTGTCTACTAGAACATGTTTGCATGCTTTAATGTTCAAAAAAACACTTCACTTTTCTCATACCAACTGTGCTGCAGCACTTCTTTTCACCCTCAGTCTGAAAAGCTCTGTTTGAGCTACGGCCCCGCCCCCTCCCGGAAAGCCAAGTCTGCTCTGATTGGTCAGCTGGCCCACTCTGTTGTGATTGGTCAACTGAACCAAACCCTTCAGATTCCGCTCCAACTCCGCTCGGACTAGCTTTGTTTGAGGGCGTGCCAAACTAGTCGCTAGGCAAATGTGTTACTTGGTGACATCACCACGTTACGAAAGAAAAGGCAGGACTTCAATCGGGGTTGTTGTCTTAAAGAGGCAGGCGCTAAAATTGAGCGTTTCAGACAGAGGGTGAATACAGGTATATTTAGATAGACAGTATGAGAAAAATAATGTGTTTTTTGAACATTAAAGCATGTAAACATGTTCTAGAAGAAATCCAATCTACAAGTATGAACTTATAAATGAGCATATGTCCTCTTTAATGAGTGTATAAATGATGGGAATCGTGTGCTATGGCCTTCACAGTTGCCAGACCTAAGCCTAGTTGAACTATAGTATATTGATTGGGTCAGATGTATAATCCTATATACGTCTTACATCATTTTGCTATTTCTTTAGGCAAAGGTTACATTTGGCAACTTGTGTTTAGAAAACATTGAACACAGGGGACTAACTTTTGTCAAATTAAATAATAGAGTGTAAGCGAAACAAAATCATTACAGTTTTTCTCAGTTTCCCTGAAACAATAGTAGAGTGAAAATATTTACACTCCAAACACTGTGTGCAATTCTCAGATCCACAGCTTGTTTTCTTACAACACATTACAGTATTGCACACAAACATCATAACCTTCCAAACACAAATGTGTCATTTCTTCAGTCATCGTTCATTATCGTAATGCCACAAGAACTGATAGCAGTAACATGCTAGTAACAAGTTCATCCACAAGTTTAGAGCAACTTGTTGTTAAATGCAGTTTAGAGGTGCAACTCATCAGCTATCATTTATCAAACATATTAACACCACACAGAGCATCCATGCTGCCACAGTCAAGATATGGATGGGAGGGTTGCACCATATCCAAAGTTTTTATTTGTGTATTAGGGAAAACATCACATAGAAATGTTTTGAGTGTTGGGATTGATGAGGTGTGGAGATTTCAATTTTAATTTCTAAATGGTACATAAATGTGTTGGATTGAGACTTTCATTATTATTGTATAAGACATGTTTTCTCATCTTCATTTTGCATTACTGTTACATGTAAGGCACTGACTGTGAAAAGGGGTAGAAGAGGACAATTTTTGACTTTATTATTGGATTACTGTATGTACAGTAAATATCAATGAGAAATGACAAAGAGACACAAATTGTCTTCTATCATGCTGACACCAGTGACGTATAAATGACACAGTAATTTGTAAGTCATTTTGCGCGCAACAGCGACGCTTTTGTTGCTTTTGGTGTGTCATGCGTCCGCTATGTAGTCTGTACTGACAGCAGTGTAAACACATCCGTGCAAATATGCTTCACTCAGAGCTGGTGACGAAGAATAAGAAGTGAGAAAGACTGCTTATGGCGGGAGGGAGGGGAGGTGGATGGGTCCAACAAACACAGGACTTTCAACCAGGAGGCTGGTGCTTGAGACCGGTGTTTGTGTCCTAAGTATGTTGTTTTACTTAATTTACGTACCTATTTTAAGCCCAACTGTGATGTTTTTCCTAAACCTAACTAAGTGGTTTTGTTGCCTAAACCTAACTGCTGCAGTTACCGTAGTTTTGTTGTCTAAATATAACCGTTTCACGGTAACAACGTAGCATTAAATGGCACGTGGAAAGCCGTTAAACAACATTAAGCCTGTGGCATATACAGACGTAGGCAAAGTTGTTGGTAACGTTCCGTTAAAGAGAGAAAAACCCACAATGGTCACTGAAATAACTTGAAACTGACAAAAGTAATAATAAATAAAAATTTACTGAAAATGAACTAATGAAAATCAGATATTGTTTTTGAATTGTGGTTCAACAGAATCATTTTAAAAAACAAACTAATGAAACTGGCCAGGACAAAAATGATGGTACCCCTAGAAAAGATGTAAAATAATGTGACCATAGGGACATGTTAAACTAAGGTGTGCCCTGTAAATAGCATCACAGGTATCTTCAAACTTGTAATCAGTCAGTCTGCCTATTTAAAGGGTGAAAAGTAGTCACTGTGCTGTTTGGCATCATGGTGTGTACCACACTGAACATGGACCACAGAAAGCTAAGGAGAGAGTTGTCTCAGGAGATCAGAAAGAACATTATAGACCTTCATGTTAAAGGTAAAGGCTATAAGACCATCTCCAAGCAGCCTGATGTTCCTGTGACTACAGTTGCACATATTATTCAGAAGTTTAAGGTCCATGGGACTGTAGCCTACCTCCCTGGACGTGGCCGCAAGGGGAAAATTGATGACATATTGAAGAGACGGATAATACGAATGGTAACCAAAGAGCCCAGAACAACTTCCAAAGAGATTAGAGGTGAACTCCAAGGTCAAGGTACATCAGTGTCAGATCGCACCATCCGTCACTGTTTGAGCCAAAGTGGACTTAATGGAAGACGACCCAGGAGGACACCAAATCATAAAAAAGCGAGACTGGAATTTTCCAAAATGCATATTGACAAGCCACAAAGCTTCTGGGAGAATGTCCTTTGGACAGATGAGACAAAACTGGAGCTTTTTGGCAAGTCACATCAGCTCTATGTTCACAGACAAAGAGATGAAGCATCCAAAGAAAAGAACACTGTACCTAATGTGAAACATGGAGGAGGCTCGGTTATGTTATGGGGCTGCTTTGTTGCATCTGGCACAGGGTGTCTTGAATCTGTGCAGGGTGCAATGAAATCTCAAGACTATCAAGGCATTCTGGAGCGAAATGTGCTGCCCAGTGTCAGAAAGCTTGGTCTCAGTTGCAGGTCATGGGTCCTCCAACAGGATAATGACCCAAAACACAGCTAAAAACACCCAAGAATGGCTAAGAACAAAACATTGGACTATTCTGAAGTGGCCTTCTATGAGCCCTGATCTAAATCCTATTGAACATCTGTGGAAGGAGCTGAAACATGCATTCGGAGAAGGCACCCTTCAAACCTGAGACAGCTGGAGCAGTTTGCTCACGAGGAGTGGGCCAACATACCTGTCGACAGGTGCAGAAGTCTCATTGAGAGTTACAGAAATCACTTGATTGCAGTGATTGCCTCAAAAGGTTGTGCAACAAAATATTAAGTTAAGAGTACCATCATTTTTGTATAGGCCAGTTTCATTAGTTTGTTTTTTTAAATGATTCTGCTGAACCATAATTCAAAAACAATATCGGATTTTCATTAGTTCATTTTCAGTGAATTTTTATTTATTATTACTTTTGTCAGTTTCAAGTTATTTCAGTGACCATTGTGGGTTTTTCTCTCTTTAACGGAATGTTACCAACAACTTTGCCTACGTCTGTAAATGGCACACTAAAAGCCTAAAATACGTTTTCATGACACGCAAAATTGTTATGCGATTTATAAGCCTTCCCATTAGGGATGCGCCTATTTATCGACCGATATTCGCCTTGTTGACTGCCATCTGCCTATCGGCAAATAAGATGACATTCGCTGATGGCAGTGGCCAATGTTTATCTGTGTTGCATCAGTTTTGCTCCGGCTAAATGCTGTTTTTTTTATTAGCGGCCGGTCTGGGACAACAGTAATCAGCTGCTGATTCAGAGAAGAAGCCACTAGCTGGAGAAGACTCTGGCATGCTGGTGGCTGCCGTGTGGTTTGTTTACAAATAAGAGTGAAAGAAAAAGTTGGCCGTGTGGGAGTATTACACTGTCTCGGACAAAGATCAGCATCAAGAACAATATGTTTAACAAAACATTAAGCAGTAAAACAACGGCTTACAAGATTTCTGAAAAAACAATCACTGCATTCTGGATGGGAATGAACCTGCTGTGGGTAATGTGTCACTAGAAGCCTGTCAGTCTAAAGAGGGGTGCCGCAGCACCCAGTACGTTATACAGGGAACATCTTCCATGCCGTGCCGAACAGAGTGCAGCAGTACGTTGAGGACGCCGCATTGTAGTCCCGCTGCCCCGCCTCGGCTCCGTCCGGCTCGGACAGCTGCGGTAGCGAGGCCCGAGGCTGCACCAGCAGAGCGTGGCTCTTCATCCGCTCCTTAGCAGCGTATTGCCGCTACTAATCCACTAGTTAATTGATCGCGGATGGCGTCATTCTCTTGGATGGATAAAAAAAAAACAATGAGAAGTCCTAAAATGGGTTGCCAGATATACCTGGACGGCTGTTAATAGGCATACTGTATATGGGCGTCCCTCCCAAGTAAAGTCTGTGTGAGAAACACTGCTTATGTTTCTAATTCCAGTGTGCCTAGAAGCACAAGGCAAAGCCTTGTGCAAAGCACACTGGTCTATTATTCGACGCGTTTATTTCTTATTCAGACTTCTGCCTAAACTTTGCCGCGCTACTCCTCCGGCAGCGTTGCCAGCACAGGTACAAAAAGTACATCGAAACGTGCGGAATGATCGGGAATCGTGTGCTATGAAAATCAACGTGAAGAGTGCTCATAAACACTCCTCTTTGGGGCCATACAGAGTCGCCATACTTTAATGTAGAAACGTGATTAAAAGTTTAAACGGGTCACGAGACATGGGACTTTATTTGGCCAAATGGAAATTTTTTGATAGCTGGCACGGTTTTCACGAAATCGCAGTTTACGTTTTGTGAAATTTTCAGACCGTTTCAGATTTTATAATGGGTGTGTATTGCGTGGGTCGTTAAGGGCTAGAGAGCGTGACATCATCGCTAGAGTGCGGGAAAGCTTTGAAATCTTTTGAAAATTTTCCGAACAAATTGCTCTGTAGCCCACAACGTCCACTCCTCATACACAATTAATACATCAAAACGTAGGTATTTTTGTGCCGGTCGCAAACATGTAGCTATGGAATCAGTCGGACTTACACATTTGGCGACACATGCCTGAACGTGAGAGCAACTGCAGGCTTCGCTCCCATAGGGCCCCATATTAAATTTCACAGAATGTTTTGGATCAGAGAAAAAAGTTACTACTTTTCGAAACTGCCGCCGAGGTCACATTTTTGAAACTACAGACCCAAATGTCGCACCATTTGTTCATCAGAGACTCCTACCTGGTCTCATGAACAATCTAAGCGATAGGAGTCACGGTTTCTGTCGTAGAAGCACTTTTATGACATGTACGTCTCTGGTTAACTCCTATTATAAACTGCCCCACTGCAGCAGTGGCTAATCACCACGGCAACTTTCGATTGCTGCTAGACAGCTGATTCACATTAGCCAATCAGAGCAGGCTGACTAACACACACACACACACACACACACACACACACACACACACTATTTACTGTATCACTCACTTTCAGTGAGCCGGCATGCTCTAAACCAGGGCTTCAATGGATTAGGGCCATAATTAATGTTATTAATTACACCTGTGATTAAAAGCCCCCAACTCTCATTGTATGACAACAGGAAACTAGGTATTCTCTTACTTTTCAAAATAAAAGCCCTCAACTCTTACTTTATAATAACAGGAAACTAAACACTCCTCTCGGCCCCCCAATCACCATGGCAACCACTGACAGACACGCACGCAGCGAAAGGGCCTACAGTTATGACCTCACTATGGACAGACAGTCTGAATTCTGCCCCACCCCCCCCCTCCCCCCCCACCCCCCCTCCACACACACACCACCCCTAGCCCCCACCCATCCCCCCAGCACCGGGCACACTGGTCAAATTTCTTGCGAAATTTTCTAGTTGCTTTTACATTTCCATTTAATTTATTTTTCACAAAACAAATGTGTTTATTGGGCTATGTAAGTACTGAAACATTCTTCTCATTGAGTAGGTAGTTGCACAGCAGCTAATAAGGCTTTGTAGCAGTTATTAAAAAAAAAGAAAAAAATACTATTTTTCTTGTGAAATAAGGTTATATTAAAGGTTGTTTCATAAATTTGTACGATTTAATTTGTGCACATTCAAAGTAATGAAATGCTGAATGACTTTTAATCAGCTCCATTATTTTTTATAATGAAGAAGTCTTTTATTTCCCTGGCACAAAAAGGGAATAAATATGCCTATGAAAACGGCCATGCCAGTTTTTCCTCGTCAAAATTTAACATAACTTTGTTTTAGAGTTCTTAGAAGTCTTTTATTTCCCTAACACAATAGGGGAATAAATAACATCACAAACAGAATAAATAAAAACATTGGTATTAGCTACTGGCCAAATTGTTATTTTAAATGTTGTACCGTATCGTTCCAAAATTTTCACATCCCTACTTCCCATGAGATTAGGTTGGCTGACACAGCTCGCCAGTCATTTGACTGTCTTGACCTAAGCAATGACAAAGGTATGTGTCACTCTGGTGACAGTGATGAGTTTGTTGATGAAGTTATTTACTTCTGACAGACGAGATAAATGTTTTGAGCGAGTGACGGCCTTTTTGCAGGACAAATGATGTGTTGTGCTGCTCAGTATAAATTGATGTGATAATGTTTTGAGAGCAGACGCCATGCACTGAATTTCAAAGTCATAGCTATGTCGACTGCAGGTCTGGATTGTGAGGCAGGGGTGAGCGGGTCCTTGATGGCAGAGGTGGTGTTGTTAGCCAGCATATGGTGAGGCCAGACAGCTTAGACCCTATTTGGACCAGTAAAGGAGTACAAGTCAGGTCAGGCAGCCCAAGCACAAAGATTGTGCTGACATGACCTGAGGAACAGATGATCCTGACTTGCGTGCACCCCTCACATCCCCCGCTCCCTCCACACACACACACACACACAGACAAACACTGCATCAAATGAGCTGTTGTATTCAGCACTGTGTACTTAAAACAGCCACCAAACACAGGTGTTATTGTCATATGCAGGATTTGAAGGCCTGACATGAACTTTTGTTTCCACAGATGACTGGGATCAGACAAATCGGATGAGGTTTTAAGTTGTCTTAATGCTGGTTTAAGATGAAACACCGTTGACATGCATGCATGCATGTCTACAACTGCGTGCTTTTAATTTTATTAACCCTTTACCATCCTGCCCTCTTTTTTTTTTAGCCGGGTAAAGGTGGGGAACAGGGGATGTTCAGGGGTAGATAAAAAGTCAACAGTAGATGTCACATAGAAGAGGTGTACATCATCTGAAAGCTGGAAACCTGAAGATTAATTTGAGATGCAGCACATTGTGTCAAGTTGACATTGATAAGAAATTAAAATTAATTTATAAATTAATAAATTAAAATACATTGTGAAAGTGTATAAGAGCATAGAACATGATGATAGAAATATATGAAGGCCATTCCCATGCTCACTCATGTCATATATTTGGGTTGATGCCATTTGTTACACAGATTTGCTGCTAAATTTAATCATTTTTTACCACTCGAAAACTGATAAAAATTATTAATAATCCCTCCAAAATACTACATTAAGACACCAAGGCTTTGAGGAACACCATAAAAAGCCATGCTGTGATTTGGTTTCAAAAACTTTTGACATTGGAGATTTCTGCAAGAATTGCATTTTTCGGTGATTAGATGGCGAGCGCTTCTGTTCTGGAAACTGCTCAGAAACCCCCTTAATGTCTGTATAGCTAGGAAAGCCATCCATCCTCTGAATGCCCTAGGTCTGTAATTTGTGATTGGTAAGTTTTGTGAGGCTGTGATTATCCTAGAGGTCACCACAGGTCATTTTATACAGTGAGGTCAGGTTTTAAAAAATGGTGTATACAATGAGATGGTTACCATGGGGACTAACGTCATCACAAATTAATGCAATTGGGCTCATTGGATCCACAAGAGTCTCAGCTTTCCATTCATATCCAATTTATACATTTCCAAGACAGTTTAGGGACCCCAGCATGCAGAAATATTCAAATGCATCATTTTAGTATAGGCAACAATAACACATATATACTGCATTCAAAAAACTGCATGGTTTTTGCCCTAAACTGCATGGGATTATCATAAATGTGCATGGATGTAAAGGGGGGAATCATGGGTACCCATAGAACCCATTTTCATGCACATATCTTGAGGTCAGAGGTCAAGGGACCCCTGTGAAAATGGCCATGCCAGTTTTTCCTCGCCTAAATTTAGCGTAACTTCGTAGCATCATTTAGTGTTCTTGCCGACAAGCTAGCATGACATGGTACCAATGGTTTCCTTAGGTTTTTGTAGTTTCATATGATACCGGTATCTTCAAAGCTTGAAAATTCCCACAACAACCTCTGAAAGACAGAATAGCAGCTGGGCCCTCCTTCGGGTCGTCAGAGTGTTAAGGGGATAAGTAATTGCATTAGTTAATTGCAGTCTATTGCAAATGTAATTAAAGATTACATTACAATTGGATGAAGTTGTTTTAATCTGCCTATTCTGTATTAGAAATGAAGCAGAGCAGTAATGCAACCTGAGGCTCACTCTACATATCATGTGCATGATTTAATAATTGGAAGACATCCTGTGCCATGCTGCAAAATGGCCATATTGTCAGTTGTTTACATGTACTCCCACATTCAGAATGCAAGTGTTTATTGCTCTCCAGTACAGAGAACAGTTTTAATCACAGGAGCTCATTGCTACTGGATTTTCTCTATTCGTTCAGTAATTGGATTAGAACAAACAAAGATGATTACTGAACCCAGTCAATGGACTGTACGGCACTATGCACACTGTCCGTGCACCACACACAGACCTGTTAACAGCGGAGTGAAACTGAACTAATGGATGGTGGCAGACTTCAGAGTTGTCAATCACCTCAAGGCTGCGTCTGACAAGCTAAGACTTTAAGGACTTTCTGAGCGGAAGTGAGGCCACGTTGCAATCTTCTGGGTGTGAAGCGATCAGGGAAAGCGGATGACAGCATGATGGCTGATTATGTGATGAGGCATCAGGTGAAGGTTGTGGCTGGCTAAAGTCTAACTGACCTACTGTACGTATTGCTGACAGTATTGATCAAGTTTCTTCCCATACTATTTGATTAAATTATCCTGGTGCTAGTGAATGCAACGTATTCTCATAAAACAGTTTTTATGATATCTTACGAAAAGTTATTCCTAATTTTTGTGCATTTTCCTATGGATGTCCAGCGTCAGTTTACGCTCCACTTTCAAAAATGAACTTCGGTCTTCACAGGAAACAACTTGGTTAGGTTTAGGCAACAAAACGCAAAAGTTATCTCCTTTTTTGTTCGTTTTCCTACGAATATCCAGCAATGCATGTCAATTTCTGTTACATGCAAACAGTCTTTTCAAAATAAACTTCTGTCTTCACAGGAAACAACTTTCTTAGGTTTAGGCAAGAAAACTATTAAGGTTTAGGAAAAGATCGATTTGGTTAGGATTAGGCATCAAAACTGCGTAGTTAGGTTTAGGAAAAGATTGACTTGGTTAGGATTAGGAATAAAACTACTTAGTTGTGTTTAGGAAAATATTGACTTGGTTAGGATTAGGAACCAAAACTACGTAGTTAGGTTTACGAAAAGCTTGTGGTTTGGCGTTAAATAACTCTGGAAGTGGCATTACTTACGTGACAAATAAATCAATGTTGACTTCAGGTTTCACACGGGACAAGAATGCCGGTCTTCTAGGCAAGTCTTCCCTACGTGGCGTTCGCCGCTCTTTATATTTCCTGGTTCACAATTACGTGAATTACAAACAAATTGGTTTCTTGGGATGTACACACATTACAGTGCATTACTTTTCGTAGGTATAGCTACTAATGGTGTATAAAACCCGTCTGGAAATATTCATGATTAAAAGTTGAGGAAGTGAAACATGCCAACACACTTGTATTGTCCTTTAAATAAGCCCGGTTGAATCTTTGATTGGTGGGTTAAGCTCAGCGGTTGGCAGCTGAAATGTTTTAGGTGTATATGTCTAACAGTGGGATGTGCTACTTTACTTGATTAGATATTTCCATTAGAATAAAGTCGGGTTCCAGAGCTGAGACGTTGACACATCTGAGAGTTGGAAAGTGACTGTAACAAATATCAAACTCAGCTGCACTTGATTTGAGAAAGCCTCAGTCATTACTACCTCTTACCATTACGTCTGTTGTCAAAGCATTCACGTAATTTATTATCAATTCATAGCTCTGCTATGAGAGGGCTTTGTCTTCATTTCTATTCAAAGTGGGCTTCTGTGTTCAGCAAGGCAAACACAGCCGAGCTGAGAGAGACTCTCCAGCCTCTCTTCATTTAGCTCTATACGACAAAGGGAGATGAGTTGCATTTCTGGATGCATTCATTATTCCTCCTCTGTCTCTCTTTCTCTCTCCCTCTCCCTCTCCCTCTCTCTCTCTCTCACACACTCTCTGTCCTTGCTATTAAAATCTGTGGGTATTTTTGTTCCCATTAAATGAATTATACCCATTACTCTCTCTGACAACTCTGCATTGAGTGTGCGCGCCCCGATTTAACATTGTTCTAATTCCTCTCACTATTATTGCAATAAAACATTCATCATAATAATTAACCATTTTGACATCTAATTTAAGCTAATTAATTCGGGAGAAAGAATGCTTGTGTTATATGGAGCTCCGTGATTTGCCATGAAACTTCTGCTAATCATGGGACCAGCAATGGGCCTTGATGAGTTTCAACAGGCCTTGGGTCTGTGCAGAAACACACGCACACACACACACACATATATGCACACACATGTTACATGGGTCACCTGTCCATTAAAAGACAATGACAGTGATCCATCTTGATAATGGCCATAATGGCTGATGCCACTGAGGATAGCCAAGGGTGGCCATTCTTCTGTGTGCAAGCGTAATGATAGACACTTCACTGAAATGCTCTATTCTTAGATTATTAGCACTGTAAACTATCTGGATAGAGGCAATCTGGCTTTTCCAAGTCAGGCTATTGGTTTTCTCCTTATTGCTCTTCTGTTATAGATCCCTCTAGGCAGCCCATTGGTATACTATAATTTGCGTGTCTTTGTTCTCTGCATTTGGCCAAAAGCTTTTTTTCATTCGAAGAGACATGCGAGCGCAAACAACAGTAGGCAGATATTGTTATTGGCACATTGTTTTCTTTACGATGAGGCAAACTCTTGCATAGAGTGCATTTTGAATTCACATATTGATTGTGTCTTTGAAACTCCAGCCCAGAAAATATAGAGTTATTTTGCCAGCTTGTTTGTTTGCTTTTGTGCTGCTTGGCATTGAAACAGGTACCTAGTGCAAAAATAAAACATACCTGATGAAGGTGTTTTTAGGTGTTTTATTCCAAGTTCTATCTCTCTTTCTTGCGTTCCATCCAGCCAAAGGACTTACATGCAAATACAAATTAACTTACAAAGAACTGTTTCTTTGTGCTAACTAAATTAACCTTCTGAGACCCGGAACCCGACCGACTTTACTGTCTTTCAGAGGCTGTAGCATGATCAGTTTTAAAGCCAGAGTAAAGGCACAGATATCACTAGACTAAAATGAACTCAACAACAATGTCATGCCATCTTCTCGGAAAAGAGCTAAATGATGCTCCACGTTTTGGAATGCAGTATGAATGTGTTGTTTTCACCCATTCTAAAATGATGCATTTTGAATATGTCTGCATACTGGGGTCCCTAAACAGTCTTTAAACCTACGGCATTCAGAGGATGGATGCATTTCCTAGCTTTATTGACAATTAGGGGGTTTCTCAGCAGTTTCCAGAACAGAAGTGCTCGCCATCCTATCACTGAAAAATGCAATTCTTGCTGAAATCTCAAAGTGTCAAAAGTTTTTGATACCAAATCACAACATGGCTTTTTCTGTGGTGTTCCTCAAGGTCTTGGTGTCTTAATGTGGTATTTTAGAGGGATTATTGATCATTTTTATTAATTCTCGAGTGGTACATTTTTTTTTTAAATTCAGCACTAAATCTGTTTAACAAATGGTATCAACCCAAAAATGGCTGCAACAATTTATGAGACACGAGCGAGCATGGGAATTGCTATCATATACTTATATCATCATGTCCTATGCTCTTATACACTTTCACAATTTATTTTAATTCATTCATTCATTTGTGTTTATTTCTGATTTATGACTTGATACACAGTGCTTAGCTGCATCTCAAATTTAATCTTCAGGTTCTCAGCTTTCAGATGATGTACACCACTTCTATGTGACATCTACTGCTGACATGCTATCTCCCCCTAAACCCCCCCCTGTCCCTCCCTAAAAAAGACAAAAACGGGTCTACTGTGGGTCTCAGAGGGTTAACTGCCTTGCTGCATCATATTTGTGAACATGTCAACCCAGTGAGCACACCAATATGCCTACTTTTGCTGTAGCATTAGGTAGGATCCCACTCCGGATGCATATCTTCCTCCACAGTAACACCAGTATATAATGATATATAATGTGAAATGTCCTCAGCAGTACTGGGACAGGTATATTTATCATACATGCTAATAGAGTGTGGAAACACTCATTTTGTCTCACGTAGTACAAGTCATTAATTAAACTCGCTTCCAAAGTGATTTGTTCGCATGCTCTACGGAAGCGCGCCAGTGATAAATACTTATGTCCCAAGCAGAACAGATTGTCAGACTGTAAATATAAATTCCAATTAAAGGTGTATGAGAGTGAGAGCTTCGGTGACTTTGTTGTGACACCAGACAGGAATAGGAATTAGGTTGTTGAAGTTCCATAGATGAGAAAAATAACAATTTTAGCCTTGCTGGCGGCATGTCTCCAGGGATGGTAATGTCAGTCAGTCGGTCCGGCACTTTGGACAAGACTGAAACATCTCAAAAAGACGAATTGCCTTGAAATTTGGTACAGCCATTCATGGTTCCCAGAGGAAGAATCCTACTGACTTTGGTGATGCCCTGACTTTTTAATCTAACATCTCCAGAAGGTCCAATGTTTAATGTATCCTATGAAATATGTCAATATCTACAAAATGGATTTGCACTAAATTTGGTATAGAAATTCATGGTCCCCAAATGACAGCCTTTTTCATTCTCAGGGCGTTAAATATCGAGGCTTTGTCACGGCTGTCGGCATAGGGTACCGCCACACACAACACCCTTTAACGTCGGTTTGAAACGCACTGTTCCATTAACAGTAATGTAAATCCATCCGCGGCAACAGTAAACAAAAAAAGAAAAGAAAAGAAAGTGCGTCGGGAGTTTGGTGACATAGTTTAAAATGCGAAAGACACACAGGGCCGGCGGGATGGGAGGTGAATTGGTCCAACAAACACAAGGTTTTCATCCTGGATACCGCTGTTCTTGTCCCATGCATTACGTTACAATCAGCGGTCCATTTGTGTCTTGTGTTCACAACGTTCAGTGTCATTTTCACTGTACAAACATAGTAGTTTTAAGACAAACCATGTACTTCTTTCCTAAACCTAATTATAGTGGTTTTATTGCCTAATCCTAAAGTGACGCCAAAGGGCGTGACAAAGCGGCGGTACGTGACGAGTTAGGATGAGAACGTGTTGCAAATGATGTTTCCTAATGACTTTCAGGATCCCCTGACTTCTCCTCTTGCATAACCACGAGGCTTAGAGCGAGGTTTCTGCTGTTTTCAACTCAGAGCTGGAGGGATTGTGAAAGCAAGGTCTATGTGCTTGAAATCCAGTTACGTGGAGCTTTTCTGAATTTGAATGTTTTTTTTTTCCTTTTTCAAATAGACACTTCTTCAAACTGGCAGTGTATTAGAGTCACTTTTACACTGTACCCTGTGCCTCTCACAGGTACTTCAAAACAATGACTCCAGAAGTTTAGGTATTTTATTCCATTTTTAGACTCAAATGCCTTACCAGCACAATTCTTTGAAAATCCATCAGAAGCTGATATAAATCTATACAAATATAAAGGGAAGATTTTCTGGTTTAGAACTGGCGGTGTCCTTAATGTAATTTGTCATATCACATCACAGATTGGAATGGTGCTTTTTTTTTTTTTTTTTTTTTTTTTCATTTCTAGCATTATTATAGAATTGCACAAATTGTTCACAGTTGTTTTGTGGGAAATTTTCAGCACAGGACTCCTTACATCACGTGCTGGTCAGTGCCCGTTGGCGTTTGATATCGACGCACCGAGGCATCCTTTAGCGTCTGTTTGAGACACACCGGACTTTCAACCAGCTCCAATGTACATTTTTAGACTGTCAGAGCAACTGACGTAGTTCAAAGTCTACGTCAGGCAGGTGGGAGTAGAGGTTGGATGGGTCAAACAAACACAGGACTTTGACCAAGGACCATTGAGTTATTTTACCGTAGTTTTGTTATGGAACTTCCATACTTTACGAACACCAGTTAAGTAACAAACACACTTATTTTAGCCCAAACCACAATCTTTTCCTAAACCCAAGCAAGTTGTTTTGTTGCTTAAAAGCTGTTTCTCACCAGGGCATTGCAAAAATGCGGTGCGAAAATGTGAAAAAATCTGCATGCAAATTTTCGCAATGAGTTTCCGCTTAAATAGTGCTGTGTCCACTCCACAAAACAAAGACACAGACAGAGAATGTCTAAGGGGCTAACTACACAATACATAAACAAATTGGACCCTAAATGTGATGTTAACTCTAACGTTAGCTGTTGTGGTTAGCCCCATTCCTTGACCAACATATGACGTTAGCAAGTGCATATCAGCTACATTACCATCTTCATCGTATCCCAGCAGCTGGGCGATCTCAAGCCATATATTTACTTTTATTTGGTTGTTGAGGTAGTAGTCTTACATTATTGGGTGTTGAGAAGGGGACGACCCATTGTTATTCCAAAAAAAGCCCATTTCCCAACAGTCCGTTAGCCTGAAAACAAACGGCCATTAATCCAAGGCTCTGAAAATACACACCCTCCGTGCAACAAACAGGTGCACATGGCTAATTATTATGCATAACGATGGCGATCAAAGGATTTCATTGTTGAAAGATATATTCCCTTAGGCATTATTCTGCTGAAATTGAGGTCCATCCGAATATTTTGTTCCCCAGGGGTGTGCAAGCATTCATAAGAACCCACAGAATTAGTTCTTAGACATTTCCATGCAATTTTTTTCAGATGAAAATCAGTGCTCATTGTAAAATGGCTTCCAGTAAACTTACATTGGATTGGATTGAATGTGTTGGTTCCTATTGAGAAGAGAGACACTGCAAGCCTGGATGAATTCATCCATTTGAAGGACATGCAGTTATAAATGTTACTTAGAATAGAAAGTTCTATTCACTAGAAACGTTTCGAATGAACAAATGAAAAAATATGAATAAGCAAAATATAAATAGTGCTTTGTACTCTCTTTTCCTCTTCTGAATTATTTTTCTCTTTATGGTGAACTGGTCCTGTATTATCGAGGTTTGCTATTGGGTTGTTTTGATGCCCTCCTCCTTCCCAGTTCTATTATTGGTTTTATCTTCTCTTGAGCATTGAAATATTTGTAGAAACTTTTTTCCCTATTGCGTTTCCATTTGAGGCAGGTCTCTTTGGACCAAATTATTGGGTTTTGAATATGGTTAACAACTAAAGCTTTTTATTTATTTTTATTTTTGTTCTATTTTATCTTGTATCCATATTCAACAATTTAAACGGGCCCTAATCCTCCTGCGATTTCATACTCAAAGGTCCACTTACTCGCCATGTGTAGCCTGTGAAAACAGTTGTATGATGTCTTCTGTGGCTGCAGAGGAGAAGTCTGAGGAAATAACCCTGATGATGTCATCAAAGTTATCTCAGCCTGGGCTTGGAGACTACAAATTTGTAACAAAAAGGCCTGCAGTTACAAACTGGGAGGGTGGAATTCAAAAGTAGTGTTTTTTTTTACCAGACAGGAACTGTCTTATGGAGAGATGCAATTGTTGCATTATCTGAAATGTAGGATCCAGGCTTTAAGACATGGCTGTGCTGCGTTGATTTTGACCAATCTTTTTTTTTCAAGCCGTCTCCTGTGAGACCCCCGAACTTTATAAAACTGCATTACTAAATTGCTGGAGTACCCTTTTAAGGGGGGTCTTCTAATTGCTTTAAACATGTTGTCCATCAGTGGTGTGCACAGGGGACGGAGGATTGCCACCCTTTTGCTCTAAGTGCCAAATCGCCTGTTTTTTAAAACCTTCATTTATTAGGCAAGTTTGTGTCCTCATGTGACACTTCCATGCTTCAATTTTGCTTTAATATCACACCAGAAGGTTGAGGGTCACCTGGCGTGGTCAGGCTAAGTACCCTGAAACCATACGTGCCGATTTATGTTTGTGCCCGTGGGTGCCCAAATTTTGTGAATCTCACTAAGGTGATAATTGTCACCAAACCCCATTCATTGCACTTGCTTTAGTAATTATTAATTAAATGTGACACTGCTCTGCTACAAATTACAACAGGCTACGTTTCCCATGGATTTTGTGAGACTGTGGTGGGTGGACCTCAGAACCCTCTAGGGGGGTCCGGAGGCATGCAATACAATTTGTAAATTTTTAAGTTAAATGCATCAATCTGGTGCACTTTGAGAGCGAGGAGAGAAGAGAGAGAGTCTATGTTACCGTGTCAATGGAGAACCTCCTCCTCATCAGTCGCATCAGTCGCCTCTCACATAAACAGATGCTAGAAAAAGGGTTTTTTTTTCCCTCCCAGCAACTTGTGTCAGAGTAAAAACCCTGCTGCCGTTTTGCATCTTTACGCGCAGATCATCCCGTTGCGCGCCCTGGAATTTTATTTATATTTGTTTTCCCCGCGAGCCTCATGGGCCCCTTTTCGTCATCGTGCTCTGGGGCTTGGGCCCCGGTAAGCCCTTGTATCAAAACTGCGGTGCCGCTGAGAGATCCCACGAGGGGATCCTCATCTTCCACACCGAGCTGCCGTCTCTGACCTGCTGAGTTGAATTCCCCAGGCAGACGTGGAACCCATCTGTTGAGAAGCATACAAATATTTTCGGTTCATTTTGAAACTGTGGCGAGTCTAGATGATTAACAGGAAACACTGGGCTACACCACACCAGCACACAGACTTGAGGGGGCAGTACGCTATTTACATACACATTGGCCACAGCATAAAACTAAGTTGCTCAAAGCTGTAATACTTTTAATTGGATGGCAATTCATAATACAGTAATAGTAGTATAAATAGATGATTATTTTTTAAGATGCATTTATATTTATTTATGTATTCATATATATATATTTTTTTTATCAGTCTCCCCAGTGGGTGCTCAACCTTTTCGGTGGGTGCTCAAGCACCGGAGCACCCACATGATCGGCGCAAAAATGCCTGAAAGTGCTCTTTTCGTTGGACCAAGTGCCCTTCTTGTTAGTTCAAGTGTTCTTGTGTGACCTTTGGGCAAACAAAATAACCCTTCCCCTAATCCTGCACCGATAAGAGGTGCCCTTTTTTTTTTATTTTTGCTGCTTCGCGAGTCTGTGCACACCACTGGCCCCCAGTCTATGTATGGTCTGTATTCATGCATTTCCATATAAGTTTGAAAAATCATCCCAGCTGAATTCTTGCAGTCGTGACTAAACTAAAATTCACCACACACATCTCAGGAAAAAATCTCTCAACATGTTCTTTTTCAATGCAGTGTCCTGTTGCCATTTCCAGACATGCTTAGCCATTAGTGCCAGGGAAATTGATGGGATGCACACAGAGGGGGGGGCCCGCACACAGGTATGGAACAGCGTACCGTTCATGGCTCTGTCTGCCAGACTTCCGTGGCTAACTGCATTAGTTCTGCCTCAGTGACAGTTTGAGACCCCACAGAGGAAGAGACTTAGCTGCAATGAGCCACCCAGGGGAGAGCGAGCGATCAACGGTGTTTACCTCTGATCACAATTTTTTGTGCGTTGCGAGAGAAATCTGTGTTTTCGTGTGTTTTCTGAATCTGTGCATACACGCGTGTTTGCTTTTAACAATGGCGTCGGTGTCTCTCTGTGTGGGTCTGTGCAGGTGTATTCTTGGGAGGCGGTTGAGATGTGGGGATGAGTATTTCTGGAACGGATATGTGGAAACGGTTTGGCATACCTAAGCGTGGATTCGAGTGTCTCGCTGTGAATGTTTTTCAGGGAGATGATTAAGGTTTATTAGTATGGGACTGTACAGCCTTTCTACCTGATAGTCAGATGTCGCAGCGGCTGTTGCATGAAATTCATTGACTTTATAAGGAGGGCATGCTGGGTTTCAGCTGGCGGGGGGGCACCGACAGCTTTGTAAATGTTTGGGAGATAAAAGGCTGTGTGTCTGTGCGCCCGTGTGTCTGTCAGTGTGAAGAAATCTGCGTGTCTGGTTGCGGTGTAAACAATGGCTAAAGGAGTCTCGATAAAATGTCACCGGGGTGTTTGACCTTGTTTGACAAATTAAGGAGCAAATAAATAAATCGGCTTGGATTGCAACACTGCAGGGGAGTAATGCATAAGCACACACATACACACACACACACACACAGAGAGGCACGAGTAAATACAAAATGCGGAACTCTAGAATTTGAGGGTGTTGTGTCTAGGATTAGTTTCAGACAGCTAGGTTGATAAAATACCTGGATTTATGAGGTTTAACAAAGCTGGTATCTGTTCTCTGTCTTGTTTAATAGCAAAGAGGCTTCTCATTTCTAACTGTTGCTTTAGCTGGTTGGAATTAAAACATCGCCAGTGGCAGATTATATTAGCTGTTGTGAATTAACGTTTCCTTCATACTGTAAGCAACTCGATAAAAGGAAAAGTGATTTCCAAAATGAAACTCTTGGCTGTTGTCCAGATATTGTGCTCTCTCTACAAAACGGCGTCTGTACCTTTCCAAAGATTGTTTGTTAGAAAAACACCAATTCACAGTCACAAGTGGACTGTGTTTTTTGCAGTCCAACAAGAGCAACAGAGTGGTGGGTTTTCTCTAAGTGAGAACAGTTAAACCTTCAGTATTGCACTTCCGTAAAATAGGGCTGGCAAGGAACAGGTTACAAAAAGCATGGTCAAAATCAAAGCAGCAGACAGCGAGATATTCTGACTTCTGCTCCCTAGTATTGGTCAAGCTAAAAAAGCCTGGATCCTACACTTCCAATAATGCAACTTGATCGCATCTTTTGTTAGACTATCGCCACCAAAATGTTCCAAAACCCCCCAAAAGCTCCCCATAGAGCCACAGAAGACATTATGCTTTACCTGAGTACCACCATGACGAGTAAACTTTACTCGATATGTAATTAAATGGAGTGCCTCTTCAAGTAATGTTACCATTTCTTGCAACTGTTGAAAGCTGAATTAAACTGGACTTGATAATGGATTTGTTTCCCACCAATCAAACCCCAACCCTAATTGTGTCCTAGCTTAGTTGTTTGAGCGAGTACAAATAATGAAGAAAATGACATATTTCGAAGTTTCCAACAATGCCGAGCCAGTAAGCGTTGCTAGCGATTCCATTATTAGACAAAGCTCATGTTTCTTGCACATTTAAAGCCGTTTCTCATCAGCGAGATGCGAAAATGTGTTGCCGGAATGCAAAAAAAATGTCAACTATGCACACCATAGTACCGTTTTCCATTTTCGCAATGAGTTTCCTCCTAAATAGCACCGGGTCCACTCCACACAACACATCCTATCCGCACAAATAATGTCAAAGGGGCTAACATTAACTAGACAATACATAAACTACTCAGATCCCAAATGTGATGCTAATGCCAACGTTTGCTGTTGTGGCTAGCCCCGTTCAATGACCAACATATAACGTTAGCAAGCGAATATCAGCTACATTACCATCTTCATCGTATCCCAGATGCTGGGCGATCTCAAGGTAGTAGTGTTTGTTGTATGTTATTGGGTGTTGAGAAGGGGACGGCCCAACGTTATTCCGAAACACCAATGACCGAAAAATGTCTCACTGGACAGAAAAAAGTTAATTTGTTCGACAGTTCATTCCTGTGAAAACATACGGCCATTGTTCCAAGGCCCCGAAAATACACACTCTACGTGCAACAAACAGAAGCACATGGCTAATTATTATGCAGAATGACCACGATCAGTTGGAACAAGGATTTCATTGGTGAAACATATATTTTCACAGGCGGAAATCCGCTGAAGTCAAGGTCCGTCCGAATATTTTTTCCCGGTCAAGGATGTTTCACAGTGGTGTGCAAGCATTCATAAGAACCCACAAAATCAGTTTTTATAAATTGCTGTGCAAATTTGTCGGACGAAAATCTATGCTTGGTGTGAAAAGGCTTTTAGTCATACTGTGTTAACTTCTTACCTTCCTCCTTTTTTCTTCCTTCATTTGCATCAAGGACTCTTTAATACAGCATCTCTCTTTGTGAATGTGGTCCTTGTGTCCTAACGCTCCCTTTAAAACTCAAACTGTCCTTCTCGTTCAGGGTCTTTCTAGCTTAAACTGTGCAATACTTTTTTTTCCCCCCTCAAACATCATTTCAACTTAACCTTGACTTCAACACACAGAACAGTTTCTCAATAAATGGCTTAACTTTTAAATGTGTATTGCCCTGTGTGTGTAGACTATTAACATTGATATATCATGAAGAAAAATTAAGTTTGAACGCTCAGTAATAGCTGTAGAAAAAGAATGAGGTCATTACTTTAAAAAAAACGGTTTCCGTATGAGTTGTTTTCTCTGATATTTTCCTGTTTGTCCACATGGGGATAATTTGGAGAGAGGTGTGCAGAACTGATTTAACGTTCGCCAAAACGGAAAGAGCTGTCTTGTTTTACTCATAGCGCTTTAAATACACAGACCGTCCAGATGCTGTTCAGTCCCACAGTGCCCAACTTGGTGTGCAGCATGAATCTGTAACCAGACACTGAAAAAGAGATGCACTCTGCTATCCAGCTACACTTCACTGCATTAGCTGTCTCTCAGTATTAGCCCATTAGCTAAAATGTTTCTTTGGCAGCACAGATTCCACATATGTGAGACTTCACTAGCGCAGTGTAGCCGTGATATTCACTGACTTGTCTTGTGTTTCACATAGATTATAAACCACAGTCTTTTGTGCAACCGAAAAGTAACAAAGGGATATGATTAAATTGCTAACATTCATTTCTGTAGAAAAGGTGTAGGCCTAAATCAGGGTTTAATAATGAACTATAGTACTGAACACTGCTGCACCGCTGCTCTACCTTGAGACTTTGCTCTCCTATGAAAGCCGTGTATCACCACAAAATCAGTTTGAGGACTAAGAAAAACAGTTTCCAGCTCTATTTTTTTTTCAGATAATCATTGTTTTGAATTGTTCATTTAGCCTGTGAAGTAGGGGGATTTCCTCAACCCCTAAAAGAACAGGTAATCCTTCAGTCAGTGGCGGACTAAAAATGGCTCCAACTGCATGGGGCACCAGTGCAAAGAAAGTTGTGATGCATTTATGGTGAAATAGTTCCACAGTTGGTTAAGATTAAAATCGTTTTATTATGTGATTTAAAATGTACTACACCTCTGTAATAATAACACAGAGGGAATTATTACCTATTTAGGCATAATTATATGAATCACATGATGGCACATTGTCTCGCACATGGGAGTATGTAGAGGCTGACTACTTTTCTTACCCTAGAGGGCACTCCATCAAGTTTTCTCCACTAGAAGTTAACCCTAGAGGGCACTTAATCACGTTATCTCCACTGAAAGGGCGCCCTAGAGGGCACTCATCAAGTTTTCTCCACTACAAGGGCACCCGAGAGGGAACTTCATCACAATTTCTCCACTGGAAGGTCACCCTCAAGGGCAATTCATTATATCTTCTCCACTGAAAATGCTCCCTTGAGGGAACTTCATCCCGTTTTCTCCACTGGAAGGGCACCCTAGACGGCACTTCATCATGTTTTCTCCACTGGAAGGGCACCCTCGAGGGAACTACATCATGTTTTCTCCACTGGAATGACACCCGAGAGAGCACCTCATTATGTTTTCTACACTAGAATGGCATCCTAGAGGGCACTTCATCACGTTGTCTCCACTAGAAGGGCACTCTAGAGGGCTATTCATCACATTTTCTCCACTGAAAAGGCACCCTAGAGGAACCTCTATCAAGCCTTCTTGCACACTGGGCTACCATAGAGGGCACCTCACGTTTTATCTAGGCATCCAAGAGGAAACTTTCTGTGTTTTTTCTAATCCCCCCCCCCCCCCCCCCCCCCCCCCCCCCACCCGAGTCCAGTCCTTCAGTTTAAATTCACCAAATTTAGAGATACATGTTTTACACTGGGCAGCAATGAAGTACTCTATATACAATACTTTGTTGCATAATGTTACAACCTAATGGCACTGCAGCACTACAGTATAATTATATGTACACATTAGTGCACTGTTTTGGCTGGTAGGCTATACAGAAAGTGCACCAGTGCCAATTCCAAATTCCAAAACTTAGTGTTGAAACAATTAATAACAATATGGTAATACATTTTATTTATAGTGAGCTTTTCAAAATACTCAAAGACACTGTACACTAAAATTGCAGATTGATTGATTAGTCAATTAATAGAACATTAGCCAACAACAATTTTGATAATGGATTCATTGTTTAAATCATTTATCAAGCAAACACAGCAAACATTCGCTGGTTCCGCCCTCTCAAGTGTGAGAATTTGCTGCTTTTCTTTTCTGGGCTTTAGACTTTTTGTTGAACACAACAAACAATTTAAAGACGTCACCTTGTGTTCTGGGAAATTGGGTCATTTCATAGACTAAATGACTAATCAAACAAAATCTAGACAGGTTAAGTATTAATGGAAGTAATCATTAGTTTTAACGCTTGAAGGAATAGCGAGTAAAAGGCTGCATTGCTTTTTTTTTTTTTTTTCTCAGCTACCGCCAGAGCTATCACACCTCCATGCACACTTTTGTTCATTTTCTTCTCAGCTGTCGGTAGCTGGGAGGAAACATTGTCCATCAACAAGTAAAAAGACTCAATACAAAATGGTAATTTCAGCCCAGCACAAGACAGCATACTATGTTCTAACCCATTCAAGCGTAATGAAAGATGTTTTTACACCAAAATATCAGATGTATAGGGAATCAGAACTTGACGATGCTGTCACTGAGGTGCAGCCCAGCCAACATCTTCATATCCCAAAGAACTTCTTAAGTGCATGGTAATCAAATGTAATAAAGAAGCTATTTTAACAAATGCAAATGACAGTGTTTGAGTCCTTTGGGAGATATGATTCAGCGTTCAATCGAATCCCAACTGAATATGCTAAAAAACAAGTGCAACATTCAGCAACGCCGACTGCTTCTGCATGGGTGTGAATAACTAGACGCGCTCGCTAAACTCACAAATAATGTACCGACACGAGACGGGCAGCTAACTGCCAAACCTAAAATTAGTTTAAAATTGATTGGATGTTATAATTACTTCAGGTTCAGTACTTTAGAGAGACTTTAGATGCTTGAGTAAAACCGAGTGGAGGAGCGACCATAATTTGTACCATCTGCGGCGTAGCGGCCTCTTTGAAAACTACAGTGTAAATTATGCACAATCCTCTACTCATCTTTCAAGTTCATGGAGAAATATGCTCAAATACACACACACACACACACACACACACACACACACACTCACACACACACACCCCTTTCCTCTTTCCCAGAGCTTCTCTTCCTTTATCTAATCTGTGTTTTATTGAATATGGTAATTATAATGAAAGGCCTATCTTGCACTCGGTTTAATTTGTTTCTGTGCCTTTTTTCTGCACTCTTGCTCCCTCCCTCTGGTGTGTGTGCTTGTGCGTGAGAGAGAGAGAGAGAGAGAGAGACCCGGCATGTGTCCTAATGAGTGTGTGTGTGTGTGTGTGTGTGTGTGTGTGTTTGTGTTTGTGCATGAGACAGTAGTCCCTGCTCTGACACACTACGTTACAGTGGAACCTTTGTAATAGGGAAATAAGACATGGCTGCTGATGTCACTGGGGTTTAACTGTGGCTCGAGGGAGGAAGATGCATGCACACAAGCACAACATACACACACACACACACACACACACACGCACACACACACACACACACACACACAGCATGCAGACAACCCAAGACATCAACAAAATTCTTCCAGCATCAGACCTATGGGGGGTTCAGGGGATTAAATACAACATGTAACCTTGGAGACCCGCCTCTGGTTGGCTGAAACATTTTCGCTCTCGGTGCGCCTGTGGGGTTGTTTGTTGTTTGTGCTCTCGTGTTTTGTCGATAAAACCTAGAATGCTTGATTATGCTGAAAAGGCTGAACCATGCCGTTCCAATTCTGCCACCCAGGTAAGGACACGTTTGACGCACACCACTTTCTTTTCTTCTCTCTCCCCATTATTCACTCATCAGGACCTCAAAGGCAGAGTGAAATTAAATACAGGGAGGAATAAGGGAGAGGTTGTGCGTTTCTTTTTCAACTCCGTATCAAAACAGATTCTGGACTAAAAAACATAGACAAAGCCAGAAAAAAAAAAAAAAACGCACCTAGAGCCCATTTTCTCTCACTTTCACAAGAATACTAAGAGAATCAATTCATCTTTTCTGGCCCTTATTTTTGTACGAAACCATGATTCTAATGAAAACAAACTCCCTTCAAAGAGCTTCTTCGAGATCCAGAGACTGGCTTTCTCACCCTGTTCCTGGTTACTATATATTTTAAGTGGCATTACAGTGAGAGGACACAGCGGGAGATGTATAGTTACTGCAATGGGGAGTCTTTTGATATAATGACTCCATTTGACTGGGGTCTGGGGAGCCTTGTTTGAAAGCATTACCTTTAATGTCGAGCTGCTTCCACTCACTCCATCACCTCTGATGCTAGTCAGTGTTAATAAGTAGGAGGAAGTCTCATTTTTCACAGCGTTAACTGCAAGTCACACTGAATGGTGGTGTATATAAAACCAGTGAATTTTGTGTGTGTGTGTGTGTGAGAAAGAGGGCGTAAGAAAGGGTGCAGGGAATATAATATAGCAGTAGATGGCCGTAGCCTTCAGTATGAAATTACTGGCTCTGTACTGTGGATGAAATACTGCACGATGCACTCTCTGAAGTAAACCAAGCAGCTGAGTATGCCCCCACACACCGAGCGCACAGTGTCTCACTGAATAAACACTCCATTTGAGACCTCTTACAAGATGAGACCTTAGAGATGTGATTTATTCATTGTGCATGTACTCTAGTAGTTTCTTTGTGTGTGTGTGTGTGTGTGTATGTGTGTGTCGCTGTGTAAATAAAAGAACCTGCATATTGTGTTTTTTTAATTCCTCTCATGCAGGTCATGGTGGATGTCATCCCATTAATAAAACAGGGTCTGGCCTTGTGTGCATGTGTGTGTATGAGGTAGAAAGGGTATTTAAACCGCTGTATATTGCCAACCCTGTCTCATGGGAAGGTGTAAAACATTACACGGAAATTCCTTGTGTCTTGTGTACGCATTTAAGCCTTTTTTATGTGGCTTTTCGCGTTTCATTTGTACGCCACACAAACATCCGCAGTTAGGTTCAGGCAAGAAAACCACTTAGTTAGGGTAAGGGAAAATGGTTGGGCTTAAAATAAGTAAGTAAACTAAGTAAAACATGTAAGGAAAAAACGTAACACAACCACAGTATACATGTCACAAACGTCAATAAAGAACACCGGATAAACGTCATTTAAGTAACTTACAAAACAAAACTTCGGTCAACAATGGTCTCCAACATGGGTCTCCTGGTTAAAAGTTTGGTGTTTGTTGGTAAGTAAGTAAACTAAGTAAAACATGTACGGAAACAACGTAACACATCTACAGAAAACACGTCACAAACATCAATAAAAAATACATGACAAATGTCACTAATGTAACGTACAAAACAAAACACCAGTCAACAACTATCTTGAACACAGGTCACTTGGTTAAAAGTTGGTGTTTGCGGGTAAGTAAGTAAACTAAGTAAAACACGTATGGAAACAACGTAACACAACTACAGAAAACACGTCACAAATGTCAATAAATAACCAGTGATAATTGTCAGGTGACAAACGTCACTTACGTAACTTACAAAACAAAACACCGGTCAACAATGGTTTCAAACATGGGTCTCCTGGTTAAAAGTATGGTGTTTGTTGGTAAGTAAGTAAACTAAGTAAAACACGTATGGAAACAATGTAACAAAACTACAGACAACACATCACAATCATCAATAAAAAACATGTGACAAACGTCACTTATGGAATTTGCAAAACAAAGCACCAGTCAACAATGGTCTCCAACATGGGTCTCCTGGTTAAAAGTCTGGTGTTTGTGGGTAAGTAAGTAAACCAAGTAAAACGTACAGAAACAACGTAACACAACTACAGAAAACACGTCACAAACGTAAATAAAAAATCTGTTGCAATCTCTCCGTGACAAACGTCACTAACATAACTTACAAAATAAAACACCGACAACGGGTCTCCTGGTTAAAAGTTTGGTGTTTGTTGGACCCATACACTGTAGCCACCTCCCCAGCCACCCACCAAAGGTGGTCTTACTTGCTTTGTTATACTACGTTACCAACTCTTACCGTAGCCTTTATACGTGGGTGTGTTTGCAGTCAGTACAGGATACATGGCGTATAAATGACATGCGGAAATCAAGAAAGGCGTACTCATTGAACGCTAAATGCTTTGTCCACTATCTTGGCATATATACGCCTTTTCGTGCAAACGGGCTGATATGCCAGAACTTGCCGAGCAGCAGGGAACTTCCTGATCTGCTTCTTTTTTTTTTTTGCAGATGCATCACGGATCATAGACAATGATGTAATAGCGTGCAACAGATTGGTGTGTGCACTCTTAACATTTTCCACAAGCATGTTTGCTGCGTGTCTTCATGTGTTGTTTGTTTCCTGTGTCATTTTCCGTTCACACCTGCAGCATCACTTGCCAACCAAGGACCAGCCGTGCCTTTCCTCTCTGAGGGCAGACGTGGGCTTGTCTCCTCTTGTCTCCACATGCAGTGTCGGATGAAAGTGCCACACGGGTGTCACACAAGGGGTTTCCCTCCACTGCCACTGTCTCACTCTTCTTTCATGTATACATTTTCAGTAGATGTACCTTGCCTCTGTGTACAAATACACTTTTCTTTCAGAGACAGTTGTCAAAGACGAATTTATTCCTCCTCAACATGGACGCTACAGTAAATAAACAAGATCTGAAAGAATGTTTCCCTGAACAAAGACCCCGACTTGATCTCTCATTAGCGTTTCTTAACATTACAATGCTCGTCGGAAATATAGTAATCATGCTCATTTGGTCCCTTTCTATTACCTTTTTGCAAGCACTTTTCCATCAAAGGCCGACTGGCAACCCATCGGGAAGGAAAGAAAGGGCCCTGAGCCAAAAGCCTAGTAGTCCGCGAGGAATTGAACATTACTGTTGCACAGCCCTGTCACTGGATTTAAGTATTTCAAGAGTGGGATTCTATCCATAAAAGGGAATGACTCTGACATAAGAAAGAAACAATATGCTAATACCACAGTGAGGTGCCTTTCATTTTACTGTTGGTGTGAGATTTTGCTAAAATAATTTCAAGGAATCTAATATCATTACAAGGGAGATTTCTGGCTTATAAAAATATTGGATTGTGATAGTATTTCTCCAAATACCACACCGAGCTTCTGTAGAGCAACATTTGAGGAAAGTGCAGAGAGTTTAACGGTTCGACATTTTGGGAAATGCGCTCATTCGCTTTCTTTTTTAAACATTAAGATTTTCAATGTTTCCACAACAAGAGATACAATACAATCAATACAAACAGCATCAGCCGTCAATTCCCCACACCCAAAAATATCCATATTGGAAAAGAAAGGAGAAAAAAATGAATTAATTTATAAAAAAATAAAAATAAAATAAAAAAATAAAACAATAAACTGCAACTTGACCAAATGGCTTAGGTTTAGGCAACAAAACCACTTAGGTCAAGGAAAGAAAAACAATATTGTTGGGCTTAAAACTACTCCGTTTTTACAGTGCAAATGTGACTTGACGTTGTAGAACACAGGACACGAACAAACAGCTGATTGTAAAGTGAAAGTGAAGCATAACGCATGGGACACCAACAGCGATCTCCTGGATGAAAGCCTCGAGCAAATTAACAGCCAGTAAAAGTGAGCATATAATAACTCAGCCTCACAGTTGTTTCTCTTGTAATGCTCCCAGTTAAGCAGCTTCAGTAATACAGCATATTGTTAGCTGTGCATATAAAGACTTTGATCAGCTGTGAGGCATATATTTTGGTTTTGGGTTACATCAGTTTTTGACAGGGCCATATCATCAATAGCATAGGTCTGTTTTTGATGAGGGAGTAACAAGTAAGTAGTCTGGCTAACGCACACTGACTGAACTTTCCACACCGAGACGGAAAAAAGTTGCGGAACAAAGTTCAGAGTCAGTGTGCATATTTTCTTTGATCTTGTCAGCATATCACGCTGATAATGAAGGGGCTGTGTGCCGCTGGTTAGATATTTCCATTTGATCTAATGAGTCTCAGTCTATCATTTATCAGAAAAACAGCAGAGTCACGGGTAGTTCATTTATGGTTTATAATCCATGTTTATGCATCGTTGCATCAATGAACATTTTTGGTAGATAATTGAAGGAATGGTTTGACCTTGTGGGAAATATGCGTATTCACTTTCTTGCCTAGATATAGATGACAAAACCAAAACCACTCCCATGTGCAGAAAATATGAAGTCAGGGGCTGATTAGCTTAGCTTAGCATAAAGAATGGAAGCAGGAGGAAACAGCTAGCTTGGCTCTGTCCGAAGTAAAAAAGAAATATAAGGATTTGCATAGTTCCACCATGTAACTCCTTGTAAAACCACAATACATAGATGCTTATAGGCAGATTGTTCACCTTTGGACAGAGCCAGACTATCACCCTAATTGTTGACTCTAAATTGCCCCGTAGGTGTGAATGTGAGTGTGAATGGTTTTGTGTCTCTATGTGTCAGCCCTGTGATAGTCTGGCGACCTGTCCAGGGTGTACCCCGCCTTCGCCCAATGTCAGCTGGGATCGGCTCCAACCCCACGCTGGCCCTGAATAGGATAAGCAATTACAGATAATGGATGGATGGATTGATAGGGGCCGTTCACATGCCGCGTTTTTTTGCACCCTCAAATCCATTGTTGCCAATGTAGACACGTGGTAGGCGCGCTCAAAAGTGAGCGCAAAGCAAAGCAGCGCCAAGCCTTCCCAAGTGCCTATTTTTCAGGGTGCAACGACTGTGCCCCGAGATAAAAAAAAAGTTTAAAAGGCAGCAAGTAAACAAGCGATATTGACACGCCATCACTGGTCCGTCCAAGCGGCGGTATTTGACGAGTTGGGAGTATGAATGTGTTGTTTTTGACGCAAAAAATTAACGGCCCCTTTGGAACTTATGGCCCATGGCAAAATACATCTAAATATGTAATAAAACTGCATTTTTATATACAAATAGGCTACATATCATACTATTTTACCAACACAGTGTTTGCTGCATATTTCTTACTGAAATGAAATGCGATTCTTTCATTTTGCCGCCCTGAGAAGGAGCTCGTCACTGCAGCACAATTAGATAACTTGGGTCGCAACTTCCTCTGCTGTTTCAACCTCATCATCCAATTTTGATTGCAATCAACATAAAACATCTCTGTAGGAAGTTTGTTTTTCTAATGTTTCCATATACATGCAAATGTGGGGCCACTCTGAGGAGCAGGCATACGGCAAAATCAGAAGCGCTGATTGGCTGTAAAAATCCACAAACGTCTACAGCTTCTAGCTACAATTCTCTCTATTTAATTGAAGTTCTTTTTTGGGCCCTTTTAAGGTGAAAACTCATGTGTAATTTCAACATATGGACGTGTTACACAACGTGTTGTGCGCAGGTTGGCAGGTGCGGACTGGTACACGCATTACATTTATTTGTGTGTGTGTGTGTGTGTCAGCACATGTGTGTCTGGAGGCCTCTGTCCTCTCTTGCCCATCTCCCCAGGCAGAAGACCCCTGTCTCGCCTGCCATTTCTCAGTCTGACAGCTGAGAGCTAGACAGCGGAACGAGAGGGGATGGAGGGAGGGAGTGTGGGGAGAGAGAGGGAGGGAGGGCGAGGAGAGGAGAGGAGAGGCAAGGCTTGAATTTGAGGAGGGTGGAAAGAAATGAGACAGAGGGCAAAGAGGTAGACACACAGAGGGAGTGGCTATCGCGAGATCGCACCCCCCCCCCCCACCTCCCTAGCTTCCCCTCTTTGGGGACCAGGTGTTCTCCTTCTGAGGGGGCATGGCTGGAAAGAGGAAAAAAACCTTACCCTCATGTTTCACTCAGCATTTCTGCACCTGCATCTGTAGGGTTGGGAGGTGAGGAAGGGGGGGTGCAGAGACAGGGCGTCAGATAAGGCTGGTCTCTAGAGACTAGCTTTGTTGTTACACCACCCTATAGCAGACCTCTTTGCCCCCACCGACGGCCTCTCCCTCCGCCTGACACATCTCCTTGAAATGAATGCCAGGCTTTGAGTCAGCAACTCAAGCGTTTCTCTTTCCTCACACCAAACTCTTCTTTTTTTTTCCATCTGGTCAGGTATTTTCTGTTACTGTTTTTAGCTGTTTTTCCTGACAGCAGGGAACGTGGCAGATATTCTCTGTTGTTTTATCGTGGACTGTTATTTACCTACGCTTGCACACTTTCTATTGGTTTTTGTCTTATTAAGCAGCTGTGCGTTCTGCAGTCAAGTCGCAAACCTCATGTAATTTTGAAATTCAGTTTTAACAACAATTTGTTTTCCCTCTTGCATCCATGGATGCTGTTTTCTTGTTCCACCATAGCTCACCAACATTAACCCAGCCCTCTTTTCTTTCTTTTTTTCGCCCTGCGTGCTAGCAGCTATTGCTCTCAGTGATGTTTGTTCTTTTATAGTAGTCATCCTGGCTCTGCGGTTGGCTTGTTTGTCTCCGTCAGCCATGTTGCGTTAGCCTATACCGCTGGAGGCTGAGGTCTGTCCTCCACTGGGTTGTTCCCCCCCTTGAGGTCAGGGCGTGAGTCAGAGGCCTGATTCCGTCACCCCAGGTTACCAACTCACTACTTCCTGTCCAGAATATGGAATGAGAGGAGATGGTGGCTGAGGGCAAGACGTTTCAGGCCCTTTGAGCGTGGTGTTATCAGAAAAGCGGAGTAATTGTGATCTAGGCCGAAAAATCATTTGTTTTTTGCCCTGGTTCGACAGAGCCCAGAGGAGTGACATATCCAGTATTTATGTTCACAATTGTCATTTTACATACAGTATGTGATCGTGCTGGCCACTGGCATTTGTCTTCAAATCAAAACAAAATGTATTCTTTGTTGTGGCAGCACATAATCTTCAGTCACAAAGAACAATGTGTATGGGCCTTGGATAGCCAGGCAATATCGGGAATTGGTCTTAAAGCAGTGATATTTGATATTTTTGGGCACTTTGGACACTAAGTTAGCAAACAGTTGCTAGACAGTTGTTAGAATTATTTTGTTTTTATTTCCACCTGGTGAATGCAAGTCCAATATTCCTTTCAGCTCTGGTTTATTCTCACCCCGAGCCCAATCGCCAGGAAAAAATGTTGACTTTGGACGTTTCAGCAAACCAGGGGTAATTTGAATGTTGTCGTTTTTGCATTCGGTCAGAGCATGTGACGTAGTTTGAAGAGCAAAAAAGAGACACTCAGGGCAGGCGGGAGGGTAGGTGGATGGGTCCAAAAAACCAAACCGGTCTCACAGGAAGAAGTATAAATACCACAACATTACACGGACGTTCCGCGTGTCATGATTACGCATTTTAGTCTTTTTGCGTGCCATTTTTACGCCACGCAAACGTCCTCTTCTTGCCTGAACCTAACTTAGGTGAAGGCAAGAAAGCCACTTCGTTAGGGTAAGGGAAAACATCATGGTTGGGCTTTAAATAAGTAAGTAAATGAAGTAAAACACATACAGAAACAATGTAACACAACTACAGAAAACATGTCACAAACTTCCATAAAAAAAAAAATCATCATTGGACAAACGTAACTAATGTACTTACAAAACAAACCACCACTCAGCAACGGTCTCGAACGCGGGTCTCGTGGTTAAGAGTCCGGTGTTTTTTGGACCCATCCACCTCCCCACCTGTCCACCATAAGTGTTCTTTCTTGCTTTTTATACTACATCGCTAACTCTTACCATAGCATTTATATGCGGATGTGTTTACATTGCAATCAATACAGGATACATGACGTACAAATGATACCTGGAAATCAAAAAAGGTGTACTTATTGAATGTTAAATGCCTAGCGCATTATCATGGCATTTATAAGCTTTTTTTTTTTATACACCTCTTTTGCGGGCTGAACAAACACAAGTCTTTCATCCAGGAGACCGCTGTTCGTTTTCCCGTGCGTCATGTTACAATCAGCTGTTCTTTCGTGTCCTGTGTTCACAACATTAAGTGTCATTTTCATTGTACAAACATAGTAGTTTTAAGCCCAGCCATGTAGTTCTTTCTTCAACCTAACTATAATGGTTGTGTTGCGTTGTTAAGGTTGTTACGTTATTTGAACACAAACCATGATCTTTTTTCTAACCATAACCAAGTAGTTTTGTTGGCTAAGCCTGACACATCGTTTCACAACATTACATTAACCACGTGGCATTGCGTTTCTGCAAGCGTGATACGAAGCTGATATGAAACATATTTATGAAACATGTTTTTGGTTCAGAAACGTCGCCATTCAACGTATCCGTGGTTTGCAGAAATGTCCAATGCCAAAAAAAAATTCTGGCGAATGCGTTGCTGCTGAATGCTCTGCTATGCTCACAGGCTAGTTGCTAGTCTGCTGTTCGGTGCTGGGCAGGTAGCGTAAAAAACGTGTTCATCAGAGCTTTTCTTGCTGAAAATGGCTGCCTGCTGCAGCTGGAAATGGTTCGTATGATATCTTACGAAAAAGTTATTCCTCCCTTTTCGTTCGTTTTCCTACGAACGTCCAGCAACGCGTGTGAATTTCCACTCGTTACAAATCATACAGTCTTTTCAAAATAAACTTCCGTCTTCACAGGAAACAAGTTCCTTAGGTTTAAGCAAAGAAAGCAAATTTGTTAGGCTTCAGAAAAGATCGACTTGGTTAAGATTAGGCAACAAAACTACTTAGTTTGGTTTAGGGAAAGATTGTGATTTGGCTTAAAATGACTCCGGAAGTGGTGTTACTTGTTTACGTATTTTACTTGACAAATAAATCAAAGTTGACTTCTGGTTTCACACAGTCTCCTGGGCGAAATTCTGTTATTTTTTGGCTCACCCATCCACCCTGACCTCCTACCTACGCGGCGTTTGCCACTATTTATATTTCCTGGTTCAAGATTATGTTAATTACACACGATATACACAAATTACAGTGCATTTCTTTCCATAGCTATAGCTACGGACAGTGTTATTAGACCATCCTGACTGAAGAGAACCACAGAATAGAGATATAATTATCTGTGAGCTCATCACTACGAGGAACACCTTTCACATTAATCCACTGGTAATATAAAGACATTGATTAATACAGCTTAAAAATCAATCAATGCAAAATGTGTCCTTCAACACTTACTTAAGTTTGCCTTAAGATAATGAATGCTATAGACACAGACACTATGTCTTAGGAGTATCAGACATCTTTGGAACAAATATGTGAAGACAGAAGTAACTGTGGCCTCAGTGGCTTGGAGAAGGTCATCTTAGGAAACTGAAAAAAGTACCTTAGTCCCATTCATTCCTGGGAACAGATAAGAAAAGCGCAGATGAGGGTAATTTTGGCCCTGGATGGCTTTCTGGTACAGTCTGTCCACGCTGTTGTGGAGTTATCAGACTGTAAAAGATGCTGTCGACAGCATCTTTAATAAGACCTGAGGAAAAGAAAAACTATGGACAACATGAATGAGAGTAGAGTGCGTCTGTCTTTGACACTCTTCACTTTCCATCGAGTCAAACCGCAGATTAATTAACCGTGTTGTATTTAATCAAAAACATAATTAAAAATGTTTTGTTCTGACTTTGAAAACATTCACATTCAGAGGAGTCATTTCCGGAAGTTTAATTATTACAGTATGATGCCACATTATGCATTCAAATTACTGTTCAGCAACCGATGCTTATTTTGAAGGTTGTATATATATATATATATGTATATATATATATATAAATATGGGTGCGACTACAATATGCTTGCATTGCTGTCAGGTGTGAAATGATTTAAATGAAGTGAAACTGATTCATGTTGACAAGTCGTTGCTTTTCTATAATGGCTTGACATCTCAATATTCAGAACAACCATTTGACCCACGTGGCAAACACAATGTCAATCCTGCCTTATACCCGAGGTGAGGTGAGATGAATAAAAACGAGCAGTTGTTTGGATGGAGTTTGGCGGGTGGAAAAGATAGCAGGCATCCCGTTAAATGCACACAGAGTACGTCCAGGTCAACGGGGCGGCGAGGCTATGTCTCAGGTCAATAGGTTGTTGCAGACCTAGCCGGCCGGCAGATAAGGAAAGAGATGGGAGGAGAAATGGGCATCGGAGCGCAGACTGTAATAGCTGTCTGCTCTGGCCTGATGAGGTGGCTGGGGAATAGAGCCCAAGGATGCCTGAGTGTGTGTGTGTGTGTGTGCGTGTGTGTGTGAAAGTGTGTGTGCGTTGACTGATGGGGTGGCGAGGGATAAGAAGGCGAAGGAGGAAGGAGAGCAGTACGTGTGCGTCCAGTTGGTACATGTGTGCCTGCATGGGCGTGCCATGTAGTGCATGTGTGAATGGACGGGGTGCGTATGTCTGATGAGGTAGCCGTGGTGAAAGGTGATAGGGCCAGCCTGTGTAAATGATGGCTGATGGGGTCTCTTGAAAGTCTATTTAGCCAGGGTAATGAAGTGCGTCTGCCAGGGGAAGAATATGAGGGACAGGCTCGGAGGCTCAGACAGACAGCTAGGTCACCTCACTCAACCTCGTATGGAGAGACAAGGAGAGATGGACAAGATGATTCAGTTGTAATGACTCTTATTTTCTCGGTCTGCCACGGAGGCGCCTTGAAGGACAAACAGATCAGGTCAACTCGCAGCCATCGATAGAATGTCAGCCTTCCACCTGCAGGTCGTCTGGCTTGGCCCTGCGAAGTAAACATGTTTACCTATACTTTCTTTCTCTCTTTCTTCGTAGCACCACAGCTGGGTGTCAAACCTCCAAATCGAAAAAAAAAATATTTCAAGAATGGAGATTCATTTTTGATCTTTCAACCATATCCCACGGTCCATGACCTCATCTCACTCCAAAAAAAGCTGCTAAGGGAAGCTTGAGTTTAGAAAATCACAGATTTACAGGTACGGACTGAAATGTGTCCTTGGCACCGTAAAGTGTGAAATATCTGAAGTTGTCATTTTGATGCTTTCAGCAAATTTTTAGGCTTGTCCGCTTGTTATTTGAACAGATATTTCTAATTTCAAACCGTTTTTTTTTTTTTTGCCAAAGTGGTAGGTCATCAGTAAACAAAGTACTTCATCGGTGATGGAGTTTGGCATATTTTGTTAAAGGTACAGTGTGTAGGATTTGGCATCTAGTAGTGTGGTTGCAGATTGCAACCGAGTCAGCGAAATTGTGAGCCGCCGAGTGTAAAACTGTGGTAACGCTGTTCGCCTCGCTCAAAGGCAATCCTTACCATAATAACACTACTTTAGGAACAAAGGAAGTCAGACGGCGGCTGGCAGTACGACGGTTTTGCACTCTGCGGCTCACGTTACCGCAGTTTCACAAGCGTGTTGGGAGAACTATGTTAGACTTTAGATAAGGTAAAAAACTTGAAAGGCTTTCGCTTGAGCCAGTGTTTGTTTTTTTCCATTCTGGGCTACTATAGAAACACAGCGAAGTAACATGGCGGACTCCGTGAAGAGGCCCGTGTAGATATGAAGGGCTCATTCTAAGCAAACAAAAATAACAATTCTTAGTCTAGGTTGATTACACACTAATAAACACATAGTTACACACTGTTCCTTTTAATAAAAAAATGGGTTAAAATTAGGGCTGCCAATTGATTAAAAGATTGAATTGCAATTAATTGCATGATTGTCCATAGTCAATCGGGATTAATCGCAAATGAATTGCACATTTTTTATGTTCAAAATCTACCTAAAAGGGAAATTTGTCAAGTATTTAATACTCTTATCAACATGGAAGTGGACAAATATGCTAGCTTTATGCAAATGTATGTATAGGCTATATTTATTTTTGGAAATCAATTAACACAAAACAAGGACAAATATTGTCCAGAAACCCTCACAGGTACTGCATTTAGCATAAAGATATGCTCAAATCATAACATGGCAAACTCAAGGCCAACAGGCAACAACAGCTGTCAGTGTGTCAGTGTGCTGACTTGACTATGAGGTCAAGAGACCCATTTGAAAATGGTCATGCCAGATTTTCCTCACCAAAATTTAGCGTGACTTTGGAGCATTATTTGGCCTCCTTTGTGACAAGCTAATATGACTCTAGCTTTAAAAGTGAACGCAAGTTGCGATAATGCGTTAAAGAAATTTGTGGCGTTAAAACTATTTTGCGTTAACGCATTATTATCACGTTAACTTTGACAGCTCTAGTTAAAATATGTTTACACTGTGTTCCACAGGCTAAAGTATCAGAAAAAAATATATGTTTTGGTACAGAAGCTCAGGTACTTTAAAGCTCGTAAGGTAACAAAGAAATAAGAGATTATCTTGGTAACAGTACGGTAATGCTACGGTCATTGTACATATTTTGATAATAACAATGAGAAAATCCTGGAAATTAAGTTTAATTTTGCAGCACAGAAGTTTTGCAACTCTCCTTTCCAACATGTATGCCCACTTCACACAGCAATAGGCCACATTTATATTGGTGAAAAAGTAGGCCGGGTTTGAATTTCTCCCTCCTACTCTCTTTTATTACTCTTTACACAAATACTTATGTCAATGTCAGTATGTACAAAGGAGTGCAACACTGTGAATGCCTTCTCAAAGTGTCCCCATTATCCCCATTTGAATGATTATTGCATCCCGACCCTCTTTAAAAGGCAGGCTTTTCACACTGACTTCAAGTGTGGCGGTTCAGAACAGCTATCAGTTAGGGTAATAGGGTAATCATAGGGCAAGAACATGAGTGTCATACTGGGGAAAGGTAAGGACCGTAGATCACAGTAATAACAAGGGAATAGCAGGTTAACCATTGTATAATCTGCTCACAATAATTAGGTTATGTCAGGGTAATTGTGTCGCTAATAACGGGGTGATATCACAGTAGGGAGTAATAACTGGGACGTATTGACATCGACAAATTCCACAGTATCACCAAGTTATTTTTCCCGTATTACCTTGTTATTACCAAGCTTAACCAAGCTGTGACCTTTTTTCTTTTTCTTTCTTTTTTTCATCCCCCATTTTCCAGTTTTATACAAAACCAAATTGTTTCTTGGAGAGATATTAAGCAGAACCCCAAAGGCCATTTATTCACAAAGGCAACCACCAGATCGGTCACATGCTCTGGCCTCATGTATCTCTGCACGTAAAAGAAGGCCATCTTGTGATATACACAAACAGATCTCTGTTTCTAGGCTGTCAAGTGAGGGACCGTTGAGTCTCCCTCATGACCCCGGACTTTTTGCATCTGGACTCCAGCATTCTTCTTCTTCTTCTCGTGACTATGAACTTGTGCCAGGCCATGTAAAGATCGCACTGGAGTGAAGGGGTGGGATTGGGATGTGGGGGGGGGGATGGTGATCAGTGATTTTTTTTTTCAAGGAAGCGGACAGAAGGCTAGAGTGACAGGCACCAGAAAAAAGTTTTTTGGTGAGCTATTGAGGTCAGGGAATGAGGAAAGTAGAGCAAAACCGTGGTGACTACATCTTGAAAGTCCATGAGATTCTTTTGGGATAGCTGAATGCCTTTTCATGAAAATGCATGTGCTAAAAACAACAGTGAAAGCAGTGGATGTGCTCTGTAAGGATTATAAGCAATGGAGCAGGTTCGTGCTTTGATTGGACGAATGGTTCACAGCTTTTGGCTGTGAATGTTTGTACAGAAAGTCTCCTCTGACTGTAACAAAGGAGCTGCTTTAATCCAAGTTTATAACATTATTTTTAGCCATGCTAGCGGCATGGCTCTAGGGATGGCAATGTAGGACTGTTGGTCGATCCATCACTTTGGTCCAGACTGAAATGTTTCAACATCTGTAAGATGGATTGCAATGAAAGTGTGTACATTTTTGGACATGCATGGCCCGCAGAGGATGAATCCTACTGACATTAGTGACTTTTCCACTAGTTCCAACATGAGTTTTTTTTTGGCTCTAAGTGAAATGTCTCAACAACTTTTGGTTGTATTGCCATGGAATTCGGTGAATACATTATTGATCCCCGGAGGATGAGTCCTAGTACATTTGGTGATCCCCTGACTTTTCCTCTAGCACCGGCAGGAAAAACTTATCCTGTGAAATATCTGAACATTTACTTGATGAATTGGCACAAGAGTTTGTGCAGACATTCGTGGTTCCAAGACGATGAATGTGAAGACCTTGGTGGTCCTCTGACTTTTCAGCTAGTGCCACCATGAAGTTCACAGTTCTGTGTGTTTCTTTCTCAGTAACCATTGGATGGATTGCCAGGAAATTTGGTACACATATGCCTGTCCAACTCAGGATGAATTGTAATTGCGTTGTTGATCCCTAGCTTTTCATCTCGCGCCACCATCAGGTCAAATTATGTATTTATTTAATACTTTGGTTTATGACCAGATACCTGCAGAACTAATGTCATTCCCATTAACCTCAGCTGTACTTTGTGTTTATTGCTAATTAGCAAATGTTAGCATGCTTGTGCCTAACTTGGCATGCTAACTTTAGCATTTGGCTCAAAACGCACCTGTGCCTTCAACCCTGTCGCCTACAAAATTATGTTCCCATACAACTGAACTGCATTCTCAATTATGTTTTGATGGAAACATATTTTCGCACAAATTACGTTTGCACTTTTAAACAGACGTTGTAAATTTAAACGAAGCAAAATGCAATAAAAGTACTTGTTAAGGTTTAGTAAAAAAACATCATTATTAACTTGGTTGACTTTTGGTTTCACATGGGACACAAACAACTGTGCGAAAGTCTGGTGTTTGTTGACTTGTCCACCACCCCAACCTCCTCCCTACGCAAACTTCCATGTACTATGATTAGAAACATATTTGTGATATGTCAAAAACAAACATAATCCCTCGAACCTTAACTCATAATGCAGTTTTATTGTATGGGAATGTCATTTTTAGGAGACCGGGCTAAGTTACAGCCTCACAGATATCCAAGCATGACATCCACGCTAATACTATAATAAAAAATTATATTTTTTGTTTTAAAACGCATAACTTGAGCTACGTTTATGCCTAGCGTCCACACTACTCTGGCGCTTTCGAGCCCCTAAAAAGGGAAATGTTTGAAAACGCTGCTGACCCCGTTTTAGTTCTAAAACTCTGCGGTTGCGTTTTAGTCTGGATGGACGGAAACGGAGACCTTTTGAAAACGACGACGCAGACACCCACGTTCACTTCTTGATTGGGTCTTATCAGTCATGATGTGTCCTTCATTGATTCGTCACGCCCCGTCACATGACCCTTTTCCGGAAGAAAACAAACAACATCAGCCTCGACCACCAGTGGTCAATTTGAACATGGATAACGAGTTACAATCGTCGCTGACCTTGTTGTCTATGCTAGCAGCTGTTGTGCAGTTAAATTCTGCATTTTATAATGCTACTACTGTCTACATGCTCAGGAGACAAGCTAGTATTCGAGCACTTTGCATAAATTCCTGTGTCCAGCGCTGCTTCCTGTTTACACCGATGCACGCATGCCCAGTGTACGTGAATTGTCATGTGATATGCGTTTTCAGGCGTGGTAGCATGGACGGAGATTCATTCTGAAATGGCCCTAAAACGCTCGTCTGGACGGAGATCAGCGTTTTAAAAAGAAAACGTTTTAGTGTGGATGCAGCATAAGACTTGTTTTCCGATCAGTTACACGACATTATTCCCAAGTGAACGCGACAAAACACACAATAGAGAACTTCAATGACACTGTTTATTTATCACCACTTGACCTGTGCGTGTGTGTGTGTGTGTGTGCAGATGTGTGTGTTTGTGTTAAATGCGCCTCACCGTGTATTGTCTGTGTATGTCGGTATGTATCTGTGTATGCCTCTCTTGTATGATTGTAAAACCTTTGATATCTAGCTCGATTGTGATAGACCCCCTTTCTGTACATGAACACATATTCTGCTAGTAAAAATACACAACAGGCCAAAACAACTCAACTGGTGTCTTCGCTACACACAACAAGGCCCAGCGTCCGTTAACGGTGAAAAGTAACAATCAAATAAGAACATCAACTTAATCCTTGGTTGGTGCGAAGGGGTTTGCTTTTTAGGCTGAAGCACTCCTCCTCGTCTCAATTGATACATGTCTTGATTTTGTAGCACTTGGTATTATTAGATTGAATGACATTATGAGGTGTAGAAACTAACCAATGGTTACACAGTTTTCAGAAAAAAGTATATTGTATATATATATTTATATATATATAGTTATATATAGATTTATATTCATTTATAAGCTTTTTAAAATAGCACAGTAAACACTTTGCACACATGATAAAAACCACTGAGTGTGTCTGATTGTTTATGTATAGGCCAATGGCGTCAAAGGGAACCTTATCCTGGTCAAGGATCATTTCACTTTCTCCGCAGTCAGCTCAGGAAGGGACTTGAGAACTGTTTAGTCACTAGTTTAGAAATGAGAACATTCATTTGTGATTATTTTATTGATAAACTGAACATGAGGATTGTTGTAATTTAGCTTTTTTTTGTTTTTCCTACGCAGTGTATTCGTTATAACATCTCCTTCCTGAAGTGGCTAAACTCGAAAGAGGACTGAACCCGGCTCCGGACAGCGCGTTCCTGTCTGTAACGGTAAGTTGGAATACTTTTTAAGAGTCTGCACACTTTAACCACACAGAAAGAACAACAGAAACGAAAAAAGAGAAGTTATATAAAGACAGTCAAGTCAAAAAACCGGAGATACAGAATTTATAGTACTGCACATCACCTCTGCTCCTCCCCATTTTCCTTCTTTTTTTGTGTCATTTTATACCTGTACAACACCTGCTCTCTCTCTCTTTCTCTTTCTCTCTCTCTCTTTCTTCCTCGCTGGCTGGCTGTCAGTCTCCATTTTTTCCCCCCACACAGTCTCTGTACAGTTGGCTTAGTGGTGACCATAGAAATAGCTAAAGGGTTCCGTGTGACATTGGTTGAAGTTTGTACAGAAACATTAGTTTTTTTCGTCATGTAAACAGGCACACACAGATCTCTAGAGGCTAACTCCTCAGTCCAAAAAAAGAAAGAAAACCACCTCTGTGAGTTCTTCTTGTTTTTGTATTCCTCAGTTCCTCTCATCCCGTCTGCTGATGACTTTATAATTTTCACGTGTCGAGTGATTCGGCCCCCTGGTCTCAGTCCTGCTGAGAGGAATAAGGCCTTGGATTGCTCCTCAGATATCTCGAGGTTTACAGCTACTCAGTATTTAGTTCTCCTCTCGTCCCTCGGCGGCCGCTGCCAAGGCTTTGTTACAGTTCGCCACCCAAGATAATGAAGCTTAACCAAGGTCGCTGTTGTCCAGGTTTGCTGTTTGTGTGGTTTTATGTCGCTGTCTCCAGCATCAGTGTTGGTGGTCTAAGCACAGAAATTCACGCCGTCTCTGACAGGTCCACATGGAACGAGCTAACAAATCCTTTTGCGGGCTGGAAAAAGACAAAGAGAACACACTCGTTAAGACAAATGGCACCCGTGTCCCTCGGGACTCTTTAGTGACACAATCGGCTTGAAATACCATCTCTTGAAGGATACATGCCACAAAGGACTCTCTGTGAAGTTATTTATATACCCTGAAGGCTGGTCCTCGCAGTATAATGGTAAAACTCATGTGGGAATTGGGTAAAAACGTGTCCGTCAGTGGAGATAAATGTTCAAAAAATTTGGTGGCTACATAATGCATGCATAGAAAATACACACAGAGCACTAATTGCTTCATTAATTATCTATAAATGGATCATTAAACATTTATAAACCCTTTATCAAGGCAACCCTGGTGATCAGAGCGTTGCCGTATCCAGTTGTAGCATGCGGTGCTATTTTTAAAAGTAGAACATGATGCCAATTGGTTAATCGAGCCTCAGCCTCTGGGACTGTTCTCATCTCACTTTTTTTTTTACACTCTGATGAACAACAGCACCTTTAGCCGTGGCAAAGGAATTTATTTCAAAAGACCGGGGAAAACGGGTGGAATCGTAAATCAAAAAAGTAAAATAAGTTTTGGACAGAGCGAATATGGAGTGCGTTCATCCTAACCCTGCGAGGCACACGAGATGAGCAGACGCTCAGGCAGCTATATTTGGAGCAAAGCAGGCTCCAGCACCTAAAGGCTAAAATACAAATTATTTTCCACACAGAGAGGAAGATTGCTCGGCTCTGTTTGCTAAGTCGCAAAACAAGAGGGCGGGGATGAAGAAAAAGCAGGTTATATAGTGCCGGTCATTTACCTGAGAGACAGCCCCACAGTCGGCATGCAGTATCATGGAGGATGGTGTGGTTAACATGGTGGTGACTGGAAATGACTTCTCTACTGAATGTGTATATCGAATCCATTCTCTACTCTTAGAGCTAATAGAATATTCATGTAATGGGAGGGGAGCTCGGAAAGCAATTGACATCTGCAAGAAGTGTCCTGCCATCCTTTCCAAAGACTCCCATTCTGCTTCTTTAGAAGTGCAAGCTGGAAACTCAGTTTTATTCCAATGGATATCAGTTAGGGCTGCCAATCGATTATAATATTTAATCACGATTAATCTCAAGATTGTCCATTGTTAATCAAGATTAATTGAAAATTAATCACACATTTTTTTATCTGTTCAAAATGTGCCTTAAAGGGAGATTTGTCTTGTATTTAATACTCTTATCAACATGGGAGTGGGCAGATATGCTTGCTTTATGCAAATGTATGTATATATTTATTATCGGAAATCAATTAACAACACGAAACAATGACAAATATTGTCCAGAAACCCTCACAGGTACTGCATTTAGCATGAAAAATATGCTCAAATCATAACATGGTAAACTGCAGCCCAACAGGCAACAACAGTTGTCAGTGTGCTGACTTGACTATGACTTGCCCCAAAACTGCATGTGATTATCATAAAGTGCGCATGTCAGTAAAGGGGAGACTCGTGGGTACCCATAGAACCCATTTTCAGGTCAAGGTAGCCCTTTGAAAATGTCCATGACATGAGGTTTTCCTCGCCAAAATTTAGCGTAAGATTGGAGTGCTATTTAGCCTCCTTCCCGACAAGACTAGTATGACATGGTTACATGGTTGGTACCAATGGATTCCTTAGGTTTTCTAGTTTCATCTATCTATTGTATCTTCACTCTATCTATGAAACGGATCCCGTTACAACCTAACAACCACAAGTTGTTTTAATACGTTAAAGAAATTGGTGGCGTTAAAACTAATTTGCGCTTTGACAGCCCTAATTATTATACTTATATTATAGGATATATTGTATCAGTAGTTTAATTCAGTGGTTCCCAACCCTGGGGTCAGACTCCACGGGGTCACAAAATAAATTTGAGGGGTTGTGAGATGATTAATCCGGTATAAAAGAAAAAAAAAAAGTTCTGCTATACAAATTTCTATAAATATTTTTCTCTAATCTTTGATTTTTAGTGAAATGTTGGGATTCAATGTTATTTAAATGAAACAATTTGACAATTTGGGGGGCCAAACTAGTGCGGCCGCTCGTTTAATTTTTAACAAATTGTATTTTATAAACTGATCATATGTTTGTTTTTCAGTAGTAACTAGTAACTATATCTGTCAAAGAAATGTAGTGGAGTTAAAAGTATAATATTTCCCTCTGATATGTAGTGGAGTAGAAGTATAAAGTAACCTAAAAATCACAAGTTGCATGAAAGCGTTAAAGAAATTAGTGGCGTTAAAACTGTATGCGTTATTATCGTGGTAACTTTGACAGCCCTAATAGCAATATCTTCCATTTGCCAAATTCCTCATGCTGTAATAGTTCCCTTCCTTTCCTGCACACAAACTTGTGTGCATGACTCCTCCAGCTGAAGATTTCTCGACCTCAGGGTTGACAGCGCACCTCACCCACCCTTCTTTATGTCAGGTATCGATCCACAAGCGAGCGGGTATAGATACTCGACACTTCCTTTTTAGAACAAAATGGACTTCAGTCCTCGTGTAAAAGAAGCAGCGTGGGTTGTGTGTTTCACCTTTCGAGCTATTCAGTAGGGAAGCCATCGTGCTGCTCGAGCAGAGCTGAGCAAATGGGAGAAAAAAAAGATGTCCTTTCCAACATGAGATGATCTACCTTTTCATTTCCTCTCTATGCACTCAAATTATGCTTTAAAGCATAAACGGCACTTAATTGTAGGCGTGTGATGATGGCAACGTGAAGTGTGCTTGTGTCGGTGACCTTTCATTATATGAGCATCAGATAAAAAGGCTGGTTAGGGAGGATTTTGAGGGGAAATTTAGAGAAAAAAGAAAGAAAAAGGGGCCACAGCAGTTTCACATGACTCAAATTAAAACTGTGTTTATTTTATAATAAGTCACATGTTTACAGACATTAGTTAGGGGTTAGGATGGGGTTAGATTGAATTTTTCAAAGTGGGTTTTGGAGGAGGGGGGAGTTAGCAGTAATAGATTACATTTTACATTCGACAAATTATAATTTACAAAAAAAAAAACAATACAACAAAAGCTTTTAAAACTCCTTAAAAAAATAGAAGCAATAAAAGTTGATGAACAACATCATAAAAAAAGTCCCGATCAGAATCAAAAGGCAGATTAATCGTCCCCCTTTTAGTATCTGTACTGGACCAGACCAAAGTCATAGGGTCCCAGGGAACTTTCATACTGATACTCACAGTGAAAGGTGGGTTTGTACGGTAGGGTCCCCCTATCATACTCTTTCCTCTCTAGCGTGCTGGAGCTGTACTGCTGCTGTTGCTGATGGAGGTGATGGTGAAGGCTGTGGTGTGACTGTGACCTTTGACCGTCCTTGCCAAAGGTGGAGAATGACCTATCGCTGGACGAGGCGGCGGACGAGGTCATGGTGAGTTGGTCGGAGAGGATGACGGAGGAGGGTACCTCAGTGTCGGGCAGCGTGGCGTCCATGCCGGGGACGTGCAGGTTGCTGCGGTAGTCCGGCCCCTGGCGCCCGTCGGACGGCACGAAGGACGGCATCCAGCAGCGGTCGGAGTGGCCCAGGGCCTTGCACTCCTCCGTGCAGTTGGAGAACAGGTCGGCGCCTACGGAGTGGATACAGATCAGGGTGGTTGGAGGGAGAGATGGAAAGATGGAAATGTGAATGGAAGATTACAGAGATGTAAGGGACGATAAGTAAGAGGGGGAAAAAAAAAATAGGAGAAGGGAGTAGCGGTACGGATATTTGGAGTGGAAAGGCGAGATGGAGGAGGAGATGAGAGAAAGAGACCAGAAGAGAGAACACAAGTTAGCAATCATTTGCCAATGTCGCGAGGAGAAAAAGTGCAGCAAAAGCTATTCATCAAAGAGACAAGGCCAACATTGATGAAGCGAATTGTTTGTTTTCCTCCTCACCTCATTCATTCCGAATGAAATGTGCAATCAAAGTGATGTGGTGTTGCGAAAACATTTCACCCCTCCCACCCCCCTCTCCACATCAACATCCTCAGACTCACAATTGATTCCCAAACACCAAGAGACAAAATGTGAATCCATATTCCATCATCCTCGCACACAAAAAATGACAATTATCTTAAGAAACGCGCCACAAAAAGCGAAAAAGATATTCACTGGCTGCTTAATCACACTCTAATGTCAATCATCCCTATAGAAAGCGACAAAGTGTGTAATTGACACAGACATACAGCCCAAAACAAAACATCAACATAAGAAAAAGATTAAATTAACATCTGAAATGATATAATAGAATAACGCACGCAGTCCCGCAAACACACGATCAGCATGAAAGAGGTACCAGTTATGCTAATTACTTTCTTTCTAAAGAGAAGAGTGTGTGCGTGTGTGTGTGTGTGGGGTGGAGGGGGTTACGAGAGAGATTATAAACGGGAAGAGAAAGGAAGAACAAGAGACATGAACAGAGTCATCACTGTAATGAGACTCTGCAGCCATTCTCCCCCTCGTGTGCAGATTGGATTTGGAGTTTTCCCGGGTTTCCAGCGAAACGCCACGAGGGGGAAACGCTGGAATGGCGGGATCAAAGGGCGAGACGAGCAGTTTAGGGTCAGAGGAGGAAAGCGATACATCAGCAAAGAGGCAGAAAAAGGGAGAGACAGAAACACAGAGAGCGGACAATCTGTTATCCCCCGAGGCTGAGAGGGCTTCAGATCAAAGGGTCCACTTACACAAATCTATTCTACTGATCCATCCCACTGATAATGCCACTGTTCCTCTACTACTAAAAGCAGGCGTGCACGCCACACACAAACAATGGAATGTAAGAATAGACGGATCAATAGATATTTTGATTTTTATAACTGAATAAGATACCCCATGAAGAGTATATATAACTAATTTATTTAACGCATTAATGCAACTTGCGTTATTTAATTAACCTCTTAAAAATCAGACGGGTCGCCGAGCTTTCAGGCTCAATTTATATTATTTATTTATATTTATTTGATAGCTAGAAGGAAGATATTGGTATCATGAAACTAGGAAACCTCAGGAATCCATTGGTACAAACCAGGTTATACTCACTCGTCGCGAAGGAGGATAAATAACGCTCCAAATTTGAGCAAAATTTTGCACAGAAAAAACTGATATGGCCTATTTCAAAGCGGACCCTCAAGAAAGGTTGATAAGAGTATTAAATACTTGAAAAATATGCCTTTACGGTGCATTTTGAATGGATAAAAAAATGTGTGATTAATTTAATCTCAATTAACTATGGACGATCATGCATATTAATCACAATTAAATATTTTAATCATTTGACAGCCCAATCAATCGATTTTTCAGATGTTTTTCAGAGGTTGTAGCGGGTTCAGTTTTAAAGCTAGACTGAATATACTGGCATCAGGTGAAACTATAAAACCTCATGAATCCATTGGTACCAACCACGTCATACTCGCTCATCGCGAAAGAGGTTGAATAACACTCCAAACTTGCGCTAAATTTTGGCGAGGAAAAACTAGCATGGCCATTTTCAAAGGGGTCCCTTGACCTCTGACCTCAGGTTATGTGAATGAAAATGGGTTCTATGGGTACCCACGAGTCTCCCCTTTACAGACATACCCACTTTATGATAATCACATGCAGTTTGGGGCAAGTCATAGTCAAGTCAGCACACTGACACACTGACAGCTGTTGTTGCCTGTTGGGCTGCAGTTTGCCATGTTATGATTTGAGCATATTGTTTATGCTAAATGTAGTACCTGTGAGGGTTTCTGGACAATATTTGTCATTGTTTTGTGTTGTTAATTGATTTACAAAAATAAATATATACATACATTTGCATAAAGCAGCATATTTGCCCACTTCCATGATGATAAGAGTATTAAATACTTGACACCTCACCTTTGAGGTACATTTTTGACAGATAAAAAATGTGTAATTCATTTATGATTACAGATATTTTAATCGATTGACAGCCCTACTTTAAATATGTCTGTTGGGTCTGCTTAGCTCTGTCTCGCCTCTCTGGCCCACATAATCAGCACCAGTCAGTGCTTTTGCTGCCAAAGGGTTTGTTTGTTTTTATCACCACCTAGCAGGTGCAGGTTGTGGGTCAATTGTAGCTCTGTACTCAAGAGAAGAGACCGTGATCGGGTTGAGAACAAAACTAAGAACAGTGCAACAGAACTACTCCGGGACATCTGTGTAAATGCTAATAGAGATCTTGAGTGAAAATACTTGACAAATCTCCCTTTAAATTACATTTTGAACGGATGAGAAATGTGAATTAATTTGCGATTAATCTTGATTAACTGTGGCCAATCATGCAATTAATTGCAATTAAATATTTTAATCGATTGACACATATGAGGTATATATATACTGTATAATTTGCCATAATATAGTATAGAGCTGAATGTTCTATTGCAGCTTCCACTTTACCTGCAGCTTTAAGGAAAGAAAAATAACTTTCCATTCCCTGTCCATATTCTCCCCCTGCATATTAAGACTCCATCTCAAAATATCAGCCTGTCGCAGATTATGGATTATCTTTACATGAAGTGAAAGAGGCGAGTACAGAGACAGTGTCACTGGTCATAAAAACGATAGTGCTCATTTATTTTGTTTAGTTTTTTTCTGTCAGATAGGATGCCCCTGCTCTACTGGTCTGTGCATTTCAGATATGTTCTTTCAATATGACGTGAATTTATCAAGCCTAAGACTAAAGCATTGCAAAGAAATACATAAAAACCTGTGTATGGGAAACACTAAATTACCGTGGTAAGATCCATCCTTGTCTCGTACAAAATTATGCTTCCATACAACTAAACTGCATTCTCAATTACGTTTTGAGGTAAACATATTTTCTCCCGGATTCAATGACTGTTTTAAACAGTTTAAACATTTGGTTAGAATAGAATAGAATGTCTTTATTGTCATGCTCATTGTCAAAGTATATATAATGGAATCTGTATTTTTCACTGTCACTGTTAAAGAGGACCTTTTATGCTTATCTTCAGGTGCATACTTGTATTTTGGGTTTGTACTAGAATATGTTTACAAGCTTTAATGTTCAAAAAACGCTTTACTTTTCTCAAACTGGCTGTGCTGCCAAACCTCATTTCACCCTCTGTCTGAAATGCTCTGTTTTAGCTCTTGCCCCGCTGTCCCGAAAAACTCAGGCCGCTCTGATTGGTCAGCTGGCCCACTCTGTTATGATTGGTCAACCGAACCAAACTCTTCAGACTCCGCTCCAGCTTCTCCATAACTAGCTTTGTTTGAGGGCGTACCAAACTAGTCGTTATGCAAATGTGTTACTTGGTGACATCACCTAGTTACGAAAGAAAAGGCGGGACTTCAAGCGAGGCGTTTCAGGCAGTTCAGGAGCAGTGAGAGTAACTCCCTTTGGCTTGGACTTTGGACTTTGTAACTTTGCAAACCTTTTACATGCACATGAAACTATATAACGCACTAAAGGAAGGGGGAAAAGCATAATAGATCCCCTTTAATATTTCCCTAAACAGATGCCTGAGTGGAACATCTATCAAAAATAAGGCAGTGTTCCTTGTAGTAAAGATGCAAATACAGCATTTTCTATTGTTTCTATCAAGGAAACTGAACATAAATTTGGGTAGGATTAGTGTATTAACAGCACAGCAGAAAAGTTACATAGAATGTTGAGTTTTTTTACCTCTGTTTTAATATTTTTTGTATTTAATATGGAAAGTGTGATCAACATTTCATCATAGTTTATTGTCTAACTGTGTATAAGGATACAGATTAATGTTTTATTTTTTTTACCGAAAGAAAAAGAAAACAGGCAGAAAAATGTTGTGCTTTGTGTTCAACTCGTCAAAGACCGCAACATTTCAGAAGCCTTCTAAATATAATACAATACCAGAACAGCTTTGACTTAATCTACTATTTTGTCATCTGTCACTGTATTATGTCATCCAGGCCAGTGCACATGTAAATACCGTGTATTATTAACGACAGCACTGTCAACACATTGTCTAGGACCTACCACTGCGGCCCATTCTATTTTTTGTATTGGTGTGCATTGTGTGGATCTAATCGTGTTGCTAATTCAGGCCTCACGGGGAGCGAGACAGGCAACAAAGACTGCTCCGTGGCCAGAGAGCCAGAGGAGACGCGAGGCCCACAGACAAGGGACAGCGAGGGCCAAACAGACGGGGGAGTCGCAGATTTCACAGACAGAGACAGCAGGCAGGAGAAGCAGCAAGACTGCAGGAACCATAAGGAAGGAGAGGGGAGACCCGGGCAATCGCAGATGGAGAGAGCAATGGCCAGAAAAGACAGGGGGAGACCCGGGCCTCGCAGATGGAGACAGGAGAGGGATTAGATGGAGGTGGGCAGAGAGGGTACCTTAAGTACCGGAAATGAAAAAAATCTTCACTTAAACATTATCTTTCATGTACTTTAACCCCATCATATGTAAACATGATAGGGTAATTGTACTCTCTTATCTATCTAGTCAGGGTCATGTGGGGCTGGAGGCTATCCCGCTTTAATAATGACTAAGAATAAATGTAGAAAATGTAGAAATATGTGAAAACAATACTTGATGCTTAAACTTTGATGGAGTTAATATATTAACTGAGGATTAACGGCACAATCTTATTTTCCTGTGGGATCAATGGAGCATATAACCTGCTTTCAAACTGTTCTGGGTTATTCATGTGAGTAAAATTGCAGACAAACAGGGACTGAGGGAAAATAGCTGCCTTTAAGGGGCGTTTTTTTCTTTCTATTTCATTTCACGGATTGCGTTCGATTCAGCAAGTTTTAAAAGGGACATATCATGCTCATTTCTAGGTTCATACTTGTACGCTCCGTTTTAGCGCATGTCTCTTTAAAGGGGCAGTAGGCAGAATATGTTTGGCATCATTTGGCAAAAATTCCATAATAACCTTTCAGCATATTGGAATTCAAGTGTTCTGAGAGAAAACTAGACTTCTGCTCCTCCTCATGGCTCTGTTTTCAGGCTTTAAAAAATCTAGCCCGTGACGGGAGACTTTGGCCAATCACAGGTCATTTCAGAGAGAGAGCGTTCCTATTAGCTGTTCATTCAACAGAGGCAGGTGTCAGTCACTCGCGAACTCCGATCAAACGGTCAAACTAGGCAGCGCTGATCAAATATGAATCAATAATCTGTTACTGTGATGCCTATTTTTTGCCTAAAATGTTTTCAGAAACATCTTGTAGTGTACTGTTTAGCTGTAAAATGAGAAAGTTTGCTCTGACTGGTGGGCGGTATATCCTCAACTGATCTCAACATGGCTGCTGGGTCACAAACTAGTACACTACAAGATGTTTCTGAAAACATTTTATGTAATATTTGTCATTGTTTTGTGTTGTTAATTAATTTCCAGTAATAAATATATACATACATTTGCATAAAGCAGCATATTTGCCCACTCCTGTGTGATAAGAGTATTAAATGCTTGACAAATCTAACTAATCTTTATTTAACAGATAAAACATGTGCAATTAATTTGTGACTAATCGCGATTATATATTTGAATCGATTGACAACCCTACTTTAAATATGTCTGTTTGGTCTGCTTAACTCTGTCTCGTCTCTCTGGCCCACACAATCAGCACCAGTCAGTGCTTTTGCTGCCAAAGGGTTTGTTTGTTTTTATCACCTCCTAGCAGGTGCAGGTTGTGGGTCAATTGTAGCTCTGTACTCAAGAGAAGAGACCGTGTCGGGTTGGGAACAAAACTAAAAACAGTGCAGCAGAACTACTCCGGGACATCTGTGTAAATGCTAATTGAGATCTTGAGTGGCGTTGGCTGGCATTTACCCTCCAATTCACCCCTGGAAACTAATGTATATTTATGTCTGTCTTTAAAGGTTGGGGGCATATAAATCATAGTGTTTCTGTTAATCCCCACCTTACAGTTAGCCTTTAGCCTTTTAATGGACTTCTGGCAAATTAATTTCCTCCTCGGACACACGTGGGTGTTGACCTCAGGCCCTCCAATCATCTCTGTGCCGTTGTGCAAGATAAAACGGGTCGGTAAGCCACACGATTCTAAATGTACAAACAAATCAGCCTGAAGACTGAAGCACAGGTGCAAAAACCAAATGTGTATGCAATTTGCAGCAAGCACGTGTGCCTACAGATAAAGATACAGAGTTAATGTTGAAGGATTAAGTGTTTGTTCCATATCTCAGTGTATTATTAAGCAGGCACAGGGGCGTATTGTACTCCGGAGATGCTGTATAAATAAAGTCTGCAGCAGTCACTGTTTACCCTTATATCAGGCTCGGAGAAGGCTCTTGTCACTGGCTTCCAAACTACTCAGTGATTTTTTTCGCCTGCCGGCTCACTCTTAAAAAACAGCGACACATATGTTTGCAAACACACGCGTGCTTAAAAATACTCCTCTTAACGCGGAGATATGTAAATGTACACAAGTAAATAGACAGGCGGGCCGTGCGCACATGACACCCAGTGGCTGTTGATTCCCGCGGAGCACCTTTTTCTTCCTCGGGCAGAAAGCAAAACAACAACCAAAACAGTGACTGGCAATGACAGGCCCTGCCAGCAGCCCTATCTCTCATCATGACCTCATCAGGCAGGAAGACAAACACACGCACACACACACACACACGGGGAGATGTAAACGGCGCAACACAATGCAAACACAATCTTCTTGCTAATAAGCAATCAGCACTTCTGTTTTGTTTTTTTTCACTACATCTCTGAGTGTTTCCGAAATCCCACGTCGGTGTGATTTGACTAATTGCGCTGCCTGACATACATCCAGCATCTGGGAGTGGGGAAATGGAGGAAAACAAATCCTGGGAAAACATGAGTCCCGTGTTTGAATTCACTCCGCGGGTATATATCCGCTGCACTCAGGTCCGCCGTCGTTCCCTCCCCGTGCTCATCCGTCTGTCTGTCTCTATTAGTCCCTCTTGTTATTTCCTCTCACATCTAATCCTCTCTGCCCCCTTTCTTCCTCGCTTTATCTCCTTTTCTCTCAGAAAAAAACACTCCTCTTCCCCCAGGTAGAGGGTGTATTCTATTCATACCTCTGTTTTTCATCTTGTCCTCCACTGTTCCGGAGAGAATACAGACATAAACCGTCAATATTTGGACAGCCAGTCAGGACAGGATGGGAGCAGCGTAGCTTCCTTACAGGGTTTGGCCAGTGAGGCCGTGATGAGTAAACCAGAGACCTCCCAGGGCCAAAACAGAGCGAGACGGCTCCCACCATATCCAGTAATGACAGACAGAGAAATTGTTCTCTGAGTCTCTGAGAGGCAGCTACCATTTTCCATGTTTGTCAAATGGCAACCGGGCTGGCAGGGAGAGCCAAGATGGCCGCTTGCCATAACAGTGTCCGTTTGATTAATAACGCCCCTTGTATTGTTAGAGCAAAGGTTCTGGATGACCACTGATTATTGATCTCTGGTTTGTTCGCTTTTCATCACTTAGTCTTGACCAGACTTTGACTTCGACATTCACCGAGACCTCCTGACTTCACCGTTTAAAGGGGACATGTCATGATATCAAATTCACTTTTTCAGTGCTTGTGCACATCCATTTGAGCATCTGGAGTGCCTATACCAACCCACAAACTGTGAAATAAGACAACCCAGTCAGTTTTTTTGTGGGTTGCCTGGATCAGAAAGTAAGCCCATTTATTTTTTTTAATTAGCTTAGCTGATGGCCCTAACTGTTTTCATGCAGAATATGAACAGGCTTCCAGTCGTACTGTCTTGTAATTTAATTTTGTAATAGTAGGCTATCACAAAAACTGTCAAACTGATGGACTTATGGAAACATACCCCCTTTTCCCATCAGCTTGCTTTAAAAAAACAAAAAAAGTGATGTGGGTAGATTTGTAGGCACGTCAAAAAGTCGTTTACAGATATGTTTTGTAAAATTACACATTTACGCCTATTTGTTCCCATCGCTATGACTCATGTATGATCATTTTCCTCAAAATGCGATCATTTTAAGCCTCTGCTGTGATAGTTTAACATTTCCCATCTGGCAACGCTGGTTGTAATAAAGTGGAATTGTCCTTTCAACCTGTTGCCAGAATGCATACTCAAGTATTTATGCGGCGCAAATGTGCACAAAAGTGATGCAGTTTGTGTTCTGTATCACGTTAGAGAGCAGTGTAATTGAAGCTACTGGTCACAGATCAGATTATCCAACACCTGAGCTCAGGGTCTGAAATTAACTTGTTTCACTGCCTGCCACCGTTGCAGGGAACTATTTTTTTGTCTGCCACGTTTGAAATATATGCGCTAAGTAAAGGAATAACATTCTAGATCTGATGTCATTCAGTGTTTGATATATTTTACATAAAAAACATTTTATGCATGGTAAATTACTGTGTTCGAATTATATCTTATCGTCTGGGGGAGCCCTATTTTACGGGGTTGGGTGGGTACTGTACACAGTACTGTACTTTGCTATTGTCATCTATAGTGGTGGTTTTCATAAAAACAGTTAAAATGATTAAGCAATACATGATGGTATTTTTATTTAAATATTTGCTTTGATTAAAAAAAATCTTGGCATCAGTAGTTTTAATAACCCACTTACAAGTAGTGTCAAGAAGTTACCCAGGTCATAATTCCCTCTCTATTATCTATTTTATATTGATGTGAAAACATCTTTAATCAACTGGATTTATTCAAGTTTCTCTCCAAAAACGTAATTTTAGAGATAACAATTGAACACATCATGATAAAGTTAGAATATACCTCCACCCAATAGTCATTTTTACTGAACAGAGCCTGAAGGAACCATAATGGAACTCAACGGAACTTCCGTTAACGTTAGTAGCTCCGTTATTAAGCCAAGCAGGACTGTGCTGCCCACCGACTACTAACAGGTAACGCTACTAGATCACTTCCTGTTGACTTCAACACAGGTTTGTTGTCCACAGTGTAACATTATCAGGGAAAAAACAGGGTGTGTCCCCTCAGGTTAAGTAGTAGCGCCATGCTTTTAAGTGTTTTTTTTTCTCTCCGCCATAGCTCCGAAACATGATACAGCTTGCGTATGTCTGCGTCATTTTGCATGTTTATCAATCTGCTTCAATACAGAGGAATCGATAGTCAGGGAGGCATGAGATACCAAGGAATCGGACAACTAGGAACCGGTTCTCAACGGGAACTGGTTCTCTATGCCCGTCCCTAGCGATTTCCCTGTCTGACGATTTTACCCGCCACTGTGGGTGCCAATTTCTGATCCTGCCTGAGGTTACGTTGAGCATTATCGACGCATATCTTGATTTAGTGTTTTTCTGTAGGACGTTTAGCATTGCAGCCTTGCTACGGCAGATGTTCACTGAGGGTCAAATCTCTGAGCAGAAAGGATATGTGTACTACTCATGGTCAAAGCAGGTTTATGACACCTGTGAGATTTCTGTTAAGCTCAGAGCGTCATGTTAAGCTAAAAGTCCAAGGCCCCTTTTTCACTTTTTGATCTGTGTTTTCAGCGGATAATTAGGCATATTCAAGTAGGCTTGTGTCCTCTCTTTCATCCATTTCAGGGTTGGGAACACTTAATGCTATTAATTTCTTTCAGAATGCACAGCCTATTCATACCGAGCACATATTCATCAAGACACTCGACGAGATGTTTCAGTGTACCGGTAATCATTACATTACCACTTCTTATTTTGGTTTAGATTCATTTCCACACAGAACTCAGTAAGTCGAAGTGAATCCACTCCTCCATTGACCTTAATCGTGTTATAAAAAGGTCATCCAAGAATTTTTTTTTAAATGCTCAGTTTGAGATAAGAAAGACGTGTTGCAGGAAGTAGGCTTGCCGATTAGTTAATCAAATTGATTGATCGTCTCCTTTCCTCTGCTATGACTTTTATTGATATTCAACGAGCCACTCGGCTTAGAAGAAGTGGTGACATCTCCACCTGTTACAGGCTAAATGCAAATTGATTTTTTTAATGAGGCAATGTTTTTATCCTATCTGCTGTAATAGATTTTTACTTTTTCATGTCACATTGAGATACATTCCTCTTCTTTGCATTGCTCTCTGCTAGTGGGCTTTTGAAGGCTTGAGTGTGAACATATATTGTACTTCCTGTGCATTTTAACAGCGCCCTCAGAGGTTGTACATTTAAGCTGTTCTAGTCTCATTACTTCTACTACTATTGAATGATTGTGTCATTCTTCAAGTTAAAGGGGACATATCATGAAAACTCACTTTTTCAGTGCTTGTGCACATACATTTGGGTCTATTGTAATGTACTGGTAATGTTGGCATTGGACATTTCTGCAAACTGTGAATACGTTGAATGGTGACGTTTCTGAACCAAAAATATGTTTCATAAATATGTTTTATATCAGCCTCGTATCAAGCTTGCAGAAAGGCAATGCCACGTGGTTAATGTGAAATGATGCATTAGGCTTAGGCAACAAAACTACTTGGTTAAGGTTAGAAAAAAAATCGTGGTTTGTGTTCAAATAATAACGTAACAACGTAACGTAACAACGTATAACAACGTAACGTAACAACGTAACGTAACAACGTAACGTAACAACGTAACGTAACAACGTAACGTAACAACGTCCCGCCCGCTTGGCGTGTGTCTTTTCACTATATAAACTAGCTCACTTGCTCTGACCGAATGCAAAATGTCGACATTCAACATATCCCTGGTTTACTCAAACGTCCAATGCCAACATTTTTTTCCTGCCGACTGGGCTGTCTCTGGAGTGCCTACAAACCCACAAACTACAAGCCATTCAGATTTAGCTCCCCTTCCTACATCCCATGCAGGCTCATTAGAATATATCGCCCACGGTTTGAGAACTACCTTTGCAAATGTGCACCATATTTTTCTCTCAAGCCAATCAGAGCAAACTGAGCTTTCTCTGGAGGGGGCTTAAAGAGACAGGCGCTAAAATGGAGCGTTTCAGGCAGAGGGTGAATACAGGTATATTCAGACAGACAGTATGAGAAAAATAAAGTGTTTTTTGAACATTAAAGCATGTCAACATGTTCTAGTAGAAACCCAAAATACAAGTATGAACCTGAAAATGAGCATGACATGTCCCCTTTAATTTTCCGAACATTTGCTGGTTCCAGTTATTCCAATACAAGGATTTGTGGCTTTTCTTTCTCTTACATGATAGTAAACTGAATATCTTTGGGTTTTGGACACGTTGGTTGGACAAAACAAGCAGTTTTGAGACATTACTTTCAACTCTCTGAAGCATTTTTAACTATTTGCTGACACAAGAGGCAAAACATTGAGAAAATAATCCGCGGACAAATTAATGATGCAAATAATCGCTGGTTGCAACCTTAACATCTTTGTACACCAAGTTCGTCATCCGATAAACAACGCTAAGCACAGAAACCTTGCACACTGAGTCCGATGCATTTATTCTATTTGTTGTGAAAATTCTCAGTAGAAGACAACACTGAGTTAATTACGTGGGCGCAATGGATAGCACCAGTCCCAAACGGGGCTAATGAATGAATCACATTAGCAAGAAGCTATCGTTTAGCTGCCTAGAGCTCAATCACTACTGTCTAATCTTTCATACATCCTTTGTTTGGCAACTGAGCTGTTCTGCAATCACCTGCCACAATCTAATAATAATAATATATTAGACTTATATAGCGCTTTTTAAGGATCTCAAAGACGCTTAACATATTCGGGGGGAAAACGGTGTGAGACAGACAGGAGACGAAAAACAAAAACAGGCGACATACACAGGCACAATCACATACATACACACGGACTGATGGGTAGGGGGAGGGAGGGGCCTACGGGTAAGCAGATGAGAAAAGATGTGTTTTGAGGCGGGACTGGAATATGGTGAGGGAATCGGAGTCTCTGAATCTATCTTTAAATGCTGCATCTCTATATTCTTTTATTTATTTATTGTAAAATCCTTCAGTTTGTGGTCAAACAACTCTCTTTGCCTTTTGGCAGATGCGAAAAATGCAGAAAATCAAACCTGTTCCAAAAACTTTAATGACGGACGAAAGAGTCGGTGTCTAAGCGTGATTTTTAAATGTGGGGCAATTTCGGATGAAAAATACAAACTTTGTGTGCAAAGGCCTTTAGTCTGATATAACTCGTTTGACAACATAACTGAAGATGTTTTCCTGTCTGAAAGGATATCTGCTGTGACCGTTTTTTGCTTTGCTTTTGCCATTGTATCACCATGTAAGCAACATTATTGTCTTTTGTAAGCATTCAGCCCTTTTTTCAACTTCTTGTCCTTCACAGTGAGCAAGGTCTCTATTTTTTTGTCATCCTGTGAGCTTTTGTAATGAACCCGAGCCATTATATTTGGCCTCGTGGATCATAGACTCACAGCCTCCGGTTTTGTCAGCATCTACGGCCCGAGAGGAGGTGTTTCAAAACCCTGTGTGCTAAATTCCTCTGACAGCTCGCTGACATGGGAAACTGCAACACGGTGCCCGCCACTAATTCATAATCAGCCATCTAATACACCGTTGCCACAGTGATTTAATTGTCCCATTTGTCACGGCTGTTGTTCCCACCAAAACAAACGTCATGATAATGATCGTTTCCAGTCTCCCACCCGTCACGCAGCCTTCCACAGCTGATCGAACGTTTCTGAGATGCCAAATTTTTTTCACTGATGAATATTTAATCCTCTCTTATCTGTCACCTTTTTTTTTGTTCTGCTTATTCACTCTCGCCGCCATCTCGTATTAGGATGATGAGGGAAATAATGACGGAAAGTAGTGTCTAATTTGAATCAAACAACCTAAAATAAAATATGTGGGGAGGCGTGGTAGTCAATCAATAGTGCTTTGGCTCCTAACGCAGCGGTTGCCTCGCTCCAGACACGCTGCTTTCAGAAAAAGCCATTTGCCCACTTTTTAAAGGTATCCCAGCCTCACAGGCACTGTCCCTTTGATTTAAAACCACGTCAGGAGACTTATTTGCTAAAGTGTCAGACGAGCGGCCGAGCGGGAAGCTATACGGCAGGTGTAGTTGATGATATGCCAACTGGAAATGGTTTTCCCTTGATTTGAAATATTCCGAGGCGCACCAAAAGGGAGAGTGTTGCCGCGCGGTCCCACGAGGAAACCTTGCCTCTAACCCCCCTTTGATAATTGCTATGCAAAGGTTCTAGAAATGAATTACTGATCAGCCGAGTGTTGCGGAGAGCCAACGTGTTGGGGAGACAGAATGAAGGATGAGACCCTGCCACAAAACCATGGATAAGAATATGTGTGTGTCAAACACACACACACAAACACACATGCAGAACGCGAGTATACAGTACATACTGTCTGCGCATGCTAAACATATGTGTGGGTACGGATTTGCTTATGCACACAAACGCTGCAGAAATGCATAACAAATACACGTGGACTATACATAGTCTTGGCTCAGGCTTCTTCAGTTCTGCTCTGTACCGTCTTTTGCAATCCGCATAAAGCTGTTATCGGCACAAACAGCATACAACCCACATGAGACAACCAATAATATTCTCACCCCTATATAAAAGAAGTCTCAGATATACATAGAGGGAAATGAGCAGTTGGTATGCCTGTATAGAGGCATTATACACCTGGCAGAGTGCCAAGCACTAGCTACCACTCTCTCTTCTTAAACTGAATCTCATTTAAGCTTTCCAGAGCACCGCCTCAAAGGAAAACTCCTTTTCAATACAGACATCATCACCCCGCCTCGTTTTCTCCAGGCACAAAACACACACGCACTAGCGGATTACATACAGGTATCATGTATCCGCCTACATATTAAATCAGACAATGGTATACCTTTACACTCACACACACACCAACCATCTGGTTTTGTTGTTTACAGAAGTCTGTGAAACTCAAGTGTCCCTCTCTCCAAATACCACTCGTGTGATATTACCTCCCATGGAGTGGTAAGCTGTTCCCTTCTAAATTCAACATGAGGAACAAATGTTGGTTTCCTCGTAGAGAGTACAGAACCGACTGGGTACACTCCCAAGCCGGTGCCAAATGAGCACAATCCGAGCCAAACGAAGCTGAGGAAACATGTTATTGGTGCATAAATGTGCTCCTTTGACTGTGCGAGCAAACCGGCAAGAAGGAGCTCAAGGCAGTGTATTTTGAAATACAGTACATCATGTCAGGGCTGACTCCGCACTGAAGGAGGTTACCAGCTGAATAGCTGAAGATGTATTTTACATATTAACGGGTCATATTCGGGTCGTATGATATCTTACAAAGAATTATTTTTCGTTTTTTGTGCGTTTTCCTACGAATGTCCAGCAACATGTGTCAATTTCCGCTTGGTACATGCATACAGTCTTTTCAAAGTAAACTTCCATCTTCACAGGAAACAAATTGGTTAGGATTAGGCAAAAAATCTACTTAGGTTTAGGAAAAGATCGACTTAGTTAGGTTTAGGCAACAAACCTACTTGGTTACGTTAAGGGAACGAACCTACTAAGTTAGGTTTAGGCATCAAACCTACTAAGTTAGGTTTAGGCAACGAACCTACTTAGTTAGGTTTAGGCAACATAACTACTTAGTTAGGTTTAGGCAACAATCCTACTTAGTTAGGTTTAGGAAACAATAGTGGTTAGGGTTACAATAACTACACTTGAAATACTTGTTTAGCTTTAGGCAATACAACTACTTAGTTAGGTTTAGGAATAGATCTTGGTTTGGGTTGAAATTACTACGGAAGTGGTGTTACTAGGAAGTTACGCAATGAATAATTCAACGTTGATTCCTGGTTTCACACGGGACAAAAACACCTGTCTCCCGGGCAAAATTCCAGTTTTTTTGACCCCTCCATCCACCCCAACCTCCTCCTTACGTGGCGTTTGTTGCTTTTTACTTCCTGGTTCACGATTGCATGAATTACACACAAATTGATTTTGTGAGATATATTTAAATTACAGTGCATTACTTTTCGTAGGTATTGCTACGAATGTTGTATGAGAAAAGCCTTCACATATTCATAAAATCCATGTTCCTTGTTATTCCTCCTCTTTCTTGTATATCTATCTCTGGTCTCTTGAGTAGGATTTAATAAAAAAAAAAAAGTTTAAAGAACAACTCATACACATCCAACTCAGAATGTAAGTTTAAACATTAATATTTATCTCAAAACACAATGCATTCTTGACAAATAAAGAAGTGAGCCTTTGGATTTTATCCAGTTCTGCATTTTAGTCTCGCACAGATTGACCTTCCCAGCCCGTTTCATCAGCGGGGGTCTGGCAGTGACACCACCACTGCTGCATATTGGCTCTCTATTTTGGCTCTGTTCATTAATAATGCCAAACACCGTGGAGCCTGATGAGGATCATTCACTATCCTACAACACCTATCTAATCTGCTCTATTTGTATTCCCAGCACTGATATGATATTTGGCAGGCCCCGGTCTAGACAGGGGTCTTACACGAGCCGCGTGGAACAATCCCTCAGAAGGAAAGGGCAATTCAATATGAAATGAGATTTTGTATCGCTCCACTTTTTGTCTGACTCCACTTTGATCAATAAACAGGTACTAACCTAATGGAATTTGAGAGAGAACAAGCCAAGGCTTATGATAAGACCTAAAGCCTTGTCTAAAAAAATCTACTGCACTGTAAAATGCAGAAAAGAGATAAGAGCCGGTAAATAAAGCTGAAGTGAAGGGAAATGTTCTCTAATTCTTGCCTTAAAGGGGACGGATCTTGAAAAACACACTTTGCCAGTGTTTGTATACATAAATGTGGGTATCTGGAGCGCCTACCAACCCAGAAACTTTGAAATAAGACAACCCAGTCAGTTTTTTGTGGGCTGCCTGGATCGGAAAACATTTGATTCAACAAGCCATTCAAATTAGGCTCCTCTTCCTATGTCACATGCAGACTCATTACAATATCCCGCCCCCCATCTCCACGTGACGGTTATCACGTGTTTTCCGTACTGACGTTACATTGTTACCGGACGTGTTTTGAATAGTTTACGTACTTAATTGAATGGGTCCAACAAACAGGACTTTCAACCGGGAGACCCGTGTTTGAGACCGGTGTTTTGGCTTGCAAGTTACGTTAATGACATTTATCACGTGTTTTGTAGTGACAGTTATCACGTGTTTTCTCTACAGACATTACGTTGTTTCTGTATTAGTTTTACTTAGTTTACATACTTATTTTAAGTCAACAAACACGACTTTCAGCCGGGAGATCCGTGTTTGAGACCGGTGTTTTGTTTTGCAAGTTATGTTAATGACGTTTGTCACATGTCTGTGACGATCTTGTCGATCTTGTTTTGTAGTGACGGTAGTCACGAGTTTTCCGTATTGACGTTACGTTGTTACCAGACGTGTTTTACTTAGTTTACGTACTTAGGTGGATGGGTCCAACAAACAGGACTTTCAACTGGGACATCCGTGTTCGAGACTGGTGTTTTGTTTTGCAAGTTACGTTAATAACGTTTGTCACATGTTTTGCAGTGGAGGTTGTCACGTGTTTTCCGTACTGACGTTACATTGTTTCTGTACGTGTTTTACTTAGTTTACGTACTTACTTCAAGCTTAACCATTACGTTTCTCCTTAACCTAACTAAGTGTTTTTTTTAACCTAAATCAGTGGCTTTGTTGCCCCCTGCTGGTACTGCACGTTCATACAGGTGTGTAATATTTACATCTCTGCGAGGCAAAACGTGACACTGACACGCTATCCTCTGGTGGACAGGCGGGTCTATTACAAGCTTTGGGGTGATACCGGGATTCTATATTCAGACAGACAGTATGAAAAAAATGACAAACACATGACTTTCAACCAGGAAACTCGTGTTCGAGACCAGTGTTTTGGTTTGCAAGTTACATTAATGATTTTGCGTACCGGCGTCATATTGTTTCCGTACGTGTTTTACTTAGTTTACATACAGTACTTATTTAAAGCCTAACCATGACGTTTTCCCTTAACCTAACTAAATGGTTTTCTTGCCTGAACCTAAGTGAGTGGCTTTGTTGTCCCCTGCAGGTGCTGCATGTTGATACAGGTGTGTGATATGCACGTTGCTATGAGGTAAAACGTGACACTGACACATTGTCCTCTGGTGGACAGACGTGGTAAGTCACATGCTTTTGCGTGATCCCGGGTTCCATATTCAGACAGACAGTATGAGAAAAATAACGTGTTTTCTCAACATTAAAGCATGTAAACATGTTCTAGTAGAAAACCCAAAATACAAATATGAACCTGGAACTGAGCATGATACATCCCCTTTAACTACAAAGATTTGGCCGACAAAAACAAAGAATTGCAAAAGCTGCTAACGTCCTTGATCGGCTGGATCTATAACCGACAAATGCAGTACAATACACCGACTGCGAGGCTGATTGAAATGCATCTCATTATATCAATTTAGCTCCCGTGCCTTTTCCCTCTCACTTGAGTGAACCTATTGATTTGTGCCACTAAAGCACTATAGGCCTCAAACTGCCTCTGCTGCGAGTCGCTGTCCTTTCAGCACCGCTCGGCGTTAGAAGGAGGGGAGGGAGAACAGCGAGAAGGCAGGGAAAGAAAAGCGATTTCACCCCCCAAATATTCCTCCCTTTCACCCGGGTGTGAAATACAATCAACACCTCTGGGGCCCTGCTCATGCCAGCCAGCCAGCCAGCAACACCGAAGCCCGGGCCTCCGCACACTCTCAAATTAAGGAAATTAAAAGTCACCAGTCCGCACCAACAATTCAGCATTATCCCATTCACAATCGCAAACACACACACTATGGAAACAGGGGATTGAAGGGGTGGTGTGTGAGCACTGAAAGGACAGTGTAATTATGTGATGTGGTGGTGGTGGTGGTGGTGGAGAGGGACTCACCGGCAGAATGACCCCGGTTGGTGGCATCGTGGTCACTGTCGCCCTGCTCGCTGTCGCCATGACCACTGTCTTTGGAGCTGACGATGTCTGCCTCTTGGAATGCCGAGCTGTGAGAGGCAGGGAGAGAGGGAGTGTGCACAGAAAAGGAGACGAAAATAATGGAAGGGGGTCAGAGAGAGAGGTCGAGGTGCAATATTGAGAAGGGGGGGAGACAGAGAGGAGAGGAGGATTAAATGAGACACAGAGAGAGAAAGAGAAAGAAGAATCAGGAATCAACACCGCGTTAATACAGTCACGGTGGCCGTCAAGAGGCTAAATTGGATGTTACACATGGCATGTAATGAAATCCAGCATTAGGAGCTGTAATAGGCGCTGCTCTGCCAGTTATGGGCCTGATGCCAAATTGAAGATGAGCGTTATGGATACATTGGGAACCGTGTAGCCTCTCGAAGCCACGATTAACGGCGCGGAATATACGAGACTCACACACTGATGGATGCAATATTCAGTTTTTATAGATGTGTGAATAACCTTGGTTCCATGAGGCCTATTTAGATGTTACAGGTCCTCTGATGGTGGATGGTGTGCGGCTCACTAGGCTTTGCACATTGGTAATAATATGGTGAGTGTGTGTGTGTGTGTGTGTGTGTGTGTGAGAGAGAGATAATGACTGAATAAAGAGACATAGGCAAGCTTTCCAGCTTTCACAATACCCGCCTCAGAAAGGTCATGAGGATATTCTGGCCTTTAGGAAGATCACAAACCGTGAACTACACAAAACGACAGTGTGCTTGGACATGGAAACAATATTGATAAGAAGAAGATGGAGATGGCTTGGACATGTATTAAGGAAACCATCTGATGACATGACAAAAGTGGTATTGCGTTGGACACCAGAGGGGAAAACGCAAAAGAGGGAGGCCCAAAACAACCTGGAGGCGAACCATCAAAGGATAAATGAAGAAAGCAAACAACAGAGATGAGTGGAGATCCTTAGTCCTTGCCCTATGTGCCACCAGGCGCAACAAGGACTAAGGAAGGAAGGAAGTGTGTGTGTGAGATAGTGCTGAGGTGTGTGTGTGTGTGTGTGTGTGTGTACCTGTTGACACGTCTGGGTCTGTCCACCAGATAGCTGAGTTCTTGTCGTTGGTGTTTTGTCTAGAAAAGCCACAGAAACACACAATTTGATCATGTCTTAATGCTAAACAGGCGCATTAATGAATGCACAAGAAGGAGGATAACATAACTGATAACATATTCATATACATTGGTTGTCAACATGTCAACTGTAATAGAAGAGGCAGCACGAGGCAAAGGGGGAATCGACAGTGCGCGCATCCACTCGGTGAGTGAGTGAGTGGGCGAGAGAGTAGAGCAGTGGAGAGGAGAGTGGGTTAGGGAGGCGATTGAATGCGTAAATGATTGAGCCGCCCGATGCTGAAACTGAACAACCTTTGTTCACGGTGCTGCCGTGCCTGGCCGTGCGTGGAATACTTAACGCGCAGCAAATGCAAGGCTGTGACTGGCTGTCTGGCTCCGCTCCAGAACGGCACACACACACACACACACACACCGCAATCAACAGAAAATAGGGCCACCAAACTAATCCACAGCTTCTCCAAAACAGAGGGCCGTCAATGTCACCTCCTACCTTCTTCTCCTGATATTTTTTTAATGTTTGGCACCCAGACTTTATAATAAGGATGAATCAACTCACATTATCTGTGCTGAAGAAGGTTTTTCTGTGCGTAAGAAGGCTGCTGGTGTGACTTTTACGCACGGGAAATGCTCTCTTTGGTGGGCGTTTTCTACAAAGTCTCTGATGCATTTATGTATTTCTTGTGTTCACTGTGATTATAATTTGGACTTACTATGATAGGAGCCACACCTTTTCCTTCCAGGTAACTCAAATATTCAAAAGCTGCTGATTAAAAATCTCCGGATGAATAACTCGAGTCAGATAAATATCACCCAGTGTCTTCCAACTTTCGTGGTTTCACTGTGGAAATGAAAAGCACTTTATACGCCCCAAAGTCAAAATCCTTGTCACTCACTCTTACTGTGTAAATATGTGCGCACAATCTGAAGGTTTATCTGATAGCGGTCTGTTTGTTGTGAATAAAAACGAAACTAAAAAAAGAAACCCACATGAGATTCAACAATTGACACGTTCAATCAGCATTACACGCTTGACGATGATTAAAAGGCCACTGAGCAGAACAGCCGAGTCAATAGCAGCAGATACCAATTCCATCCATCCTCTCGGGGACTTTGTGTGTTGCGCGTGACCGGGGTGGATAACATATACTTTTGACGTGGAGCAGGCACAGCTGCTGATTTATGAGGTTAACCCTTTAAATCACGGCTTTGTGGGGGGCTGTGGCTCAGAGTGTAGAGCAGGTTTGTCCACCAATCGGAAGGTTGGTGGTTCGATCCCCGGCTCCTCCGGGTCACATGTCGATGTGTCCTTGAGCAAGACACTTAACCCCAAATTGCTCCCGAAGGCTTAACCATCGGTGTGCGAATGATTATTTAGATTAGATCCTGATGGGCAAAGTTGGCACCTTAGCAGCCTCTGCCATCAGTGTATGAATGTGTGTGTGAATATGTGAATGCTGACATGTAGTGTAAAAAGCGCTTTGAGTGGTCGGAAGACTAGAAAAGCTGCTATATAAACGCAAATCCATTTACCATTTGTGCACTTTTTTTTTATTATTAATGCATCTGAAGTGGAGCCCTGCAGCTTTATTCCGGCCTCCTTCTTACCTCGTTAGAGAGAATGCTGCCGTTGGATATGATGTCCGGTTGTTGGTCACTATAACCCGTGACTATGGCGCCGCAGGGGTTGCTGTGATCCGCGTCGGTGCTGCGTGACGGGCTGCACGGCTTCAGGAACATCAGATCCGTTTTGGCCGACTCCGGTGTCAGACACACCTGGTAGCAGTAGGAGTTCTGGTTCTGGTGGTGATGATGTGAACCGAACCCCCCCACACCACCCACACCCACTCCTCCCACTCCAGACTCCTCCACGGGCACCTGCCCCACGGGCCCGACCCCTGACGTCACGTTGGTGCTCTGAACCAACATGATGTCGGACTTGCTCAGCTTCTTCTGTTTCCTCCCGCGCGCCTGCCTGCTGCAGCACGAGCTGCAGCAAAGGCAGCAGTCGCCCGACATCAGGCACGTGTACAGGTTGAGCTTCTTGTCCTTCTGGCAGCGCACGGCCAGCACGATCATGGCCAGGAGGAAAACGAAGGACACGGAGCCCAGGGCGATGATGAGGATGAGGGTGAGGTCCAGGGAGGTCTCCTTGGCCTTGGAGGAGGCCGAGCCGCGGTCTCCACTGCTGCGGCCTTCCACCACGCTGTCCACTAACATCACGCTCACGCTCGCAGAGGAGGACAGAGGAGGCTGCCCGTGGTCCCTCACCTCGATCAGCAGGTCGTAGTAGCCCTGCGGGTCCCTCTTGGGTGAGATCCTGCGCGCCGTCCTCAGCTCCCCAGTCCTCCAGTCCATTCTGAACATCCCCATCTCGTTGCCCCGCAGGATGCTGTAGGACAGCCGCGCGTTCTCTCCATCATCCGCGTCCATAGCAACGACGCGCGTCACCAGGTAGCCCGGCTCAGCGGAGCGCGGCAGGTGCTCTTTGGCTGTGCCGTTCTTCCCAATTGGGGCTATTACAGAGGGCGCGTTGTCATTTTGGTCCACTATGATGACATTTACGGTGGCGTTGGAGAAGAGCTCAACAGCACCGGAGTCCTTAGCCTGGACCATGAAGTTAAACTCCTTCAGCTGCTCGTAGTCGAAAGAGCGCAGCGCGTAAAGGTAGCCGGTGTCCTGGTTTATGGACACATACGTGTCCACGGACATGCCCTGGATGTCACACTCCAATATGGAGTAGGTAATGAGAGCGTTTTGTCCTATATCGGGGTCCAGAGCGCTCACGGCGTGAATGAAAGCACCGGGCACGTTGTTTTCGGTCACGTATACGTCGTAAACCGTCTGCGTAAAGCGGGGCGCGTTGTCGTTCTCGTCGGAGACGTGCACTTTGATGGACTTGCTGGTGGCGAGCGACGGCTGACCTTTGTCTTTGGCCACCACGGTGACGGTGTAGGAGTCCGTGTTCTCTCGGTCCAGCGGTGCGTCCGTCACGATGGTGTAGTAGTTCTTAAAGGACGATTTGAGCTTGAAAGGAACGTCTCCGAGAATCTCGCAGCTCATGTGGCCGTTCTCGCCAGAGTCCCGGTCGGAGACGCTGAAAAGTGCGATGACGGTGCCGGGAGCGTCCTGCTCACTCACGGACTCGGTCACGGTGCTGAACCCGATCTCCGGCGTGTTGTCGTTCACGTCCACGAGTTTCACGAGCACTTTGCAGTGCGCTGGCACCGCGTTGGCACCTAAATCTTTAGCCTGGACGTATATCTGGTGCGTGTTGCTCTCCTCGTAGTCCACCTCACCCGCCACCTCTATTCTCCCGGTCCTGGCGTCGATATTGAATAAGTCCTTTACGCGCGGGGTGTTGTGGGAGCTGAAAGAATAAACTATTTCCCCGTTTTGTCCCTCGTCGACATCCGTAGCGTTGAGCTGGATGACCAGAGTGCCCACTGGAGAGTTTTCTCTCAGGTTAACGGAGTACACGGACTGGTCAAAAGTGGGCGCGTTGTCGTTCGAGTCCAGGACTTTAACGACCAGGAGAGCCGTGCCGGTCCTCTGCGGGACCCCGCCGTCCACCGCCGTGAGCACGTACCGGTGCACCGCCTGCTGCTCCCGGTCCAGCGGCTTCTCCAGCACCAGCTCCGCGAATTTGTTCCCGTCGCTCTGCGTCTGCACGTCCAGGTAGAAGTAGTTGTTGTTGGTGATGGCGTAGGTGCTGAGCGCGTTGGTGCCCACGTCCGGGTCGAAGGCGTTCTCCACCGGGAACCGGGTCCCGGGGATGGCGCTCTCGGATATCTCCACGGAGATGTCGGTCTCGGGGAAACCGGGCGGGTTGTCGTTGATATCCATCACCTCGATTTCGACGCGGAAAAGCTCCAGCGGGTTCTCCAGAAACACCTCCAGGTGCAGTAGGCACGGGATGGTCTGCTTGCAGATCTCTTCTCGGTCGATTTTCTCCTTCACCACGAGCGCGCCGTTCTCCAGGTTCACCTCCAGGTAAGGTGTCCGCGAGCTGGGCACCGTCTGGAAGCGGCGAGCGGAAAGTTTAGTAATGTCCAGACCCAGATCCTCAGCGATATTCCCAACCACTGAGCCGGGCTCCTGCTCCTCTGGCACGGAGTAGTGGAGCTGAGAGACCGCTCCATCCAGCAGGATGGAGAGCAGCAGGAATATTAACCAAATCATCTCCTCTCCTCTCCGCTAAAAGTGCACTTCAAAGATGATGATAAAATTAAAAAAAAATAAAAAAAAGTGTTATTCCTTTTTCTTACAAGAAATTATCATTTCCCATTTCCTCTGTCCGTAAAAAGGCAGTGAAATAAACAGCAACACCCGATTGTGAAATTCCTCTCCTCTGCCTCGGGTCAGTGGAACATTGTGTCGTTTCAGCTGTGAGAAGCACAGCCATTTGATCCCGAGCTTTCTCTCTTGTTTTTAATCAATTCTGCACCGGTCGTCTGTGAGTTTTTGGCGTCAGCGCAAACATTGCAAGGCTGCTGGAGGAGCCAGGACGCATAGACAGCCAGCCAACACACTCCTCTGTGCTCAGAACAGACAGCCCCTTTCTTCAGCACACAAAGTCACCAAAAACAACATAAGAAATTCCACAAGAAAAAAAAGGAGGCAGCAAAAAAAAAAAGTCCTCTTTTACGCGCAGGCGGAATCGACCACAAACGCAACTTCTTATAAATAAAGAACCGGTGCGAATAACAGGACTTTCTCTCTCTTCTCTCTCTGAGAGGATGTAATCACTGCGCCTAAGCGCTCAAAGCGGATGATGTTTGCAGCTCGGCTTCTGTAAGGCGAGTGTGAGCAGCGGGGTTGGTTTTGCGCACAGCTCCTTTCCCCACCAGCCAATGGTATTCTCAAACACCGGGTGTAATGGCACCTGATTGGGGCTCCGCGACGCCAGCCACGAGCACACAATCGGGCCCTCATAACAAAACCAGTTAAGTGCCGCTGCGCTCCTCTCCTCTTCTTCTCTTCTCCCCATCTCTCCTCCAGGCCCAGCCTCAGTTGTAGCAGGGAAATTAAATGTTTTTACACATCCAGTGAATTAAGAAAGTCGAATAAATAGTGGGTGACAGTTGGAGCTCTGCGCAGATAAGATTGCAGCTGTGGAGTAGTGCTGGTATTTCTGAAATATCCTATTGGGGTGGGGAAACTGACTTTATTTATTATGATCAGGATTTTTTTTCCTTTCTTTTTCACCCCCCAGAGTGACATCAACATGCAACAAAAAAAAGCACCATGACCCTCATGAGGTTGCCCTTGAAGCAATTATTTAAACAGTATGGTATTAAAATCTCTGCTCTGATAGCAATGCATGAGTCAGAAATGAACACAAGGATGCCCACAGCCAAAGACCACCATGTAAAAAGAGCCTGCGCAAGTACAGATAGCTAGTGACGCAATACCCCCACCGTGCCATGGCCATCCTCTCATCTCTCTCTCTCTCTCTCTCTGTCTCTCTCTCCATCTCTCTCTGATGAACCCACAATAGGGAGGGGGGGGGGAAAGCATTTTAAATAAAGTAATATCTCCAGTGTTGTTTGGTGGTGAGCATCAGTGTGATCCAAGGGTTCCATCAGAGCAGGATCACACATGAGCTACTTTAATTCAGTGTAATGAAGCGTCATACTTTCAGTCCTACCGTGTTGCTAATAGCCTGGAGTCTATTAGTTTCCTCCTATCTTTCCTCATTCTTATCATTAACCCCCTCGCATGCCCGGCCTCCACTGTATATACCGCAGTTAGTTGCATCATGCGCTAATTTAATTCATAACGCATAAATTAAAACATGCAAATGTGGTAGATAGTTTGCGAGTGAGGGGAGAGACGCAAATAGTGGGGGTCTAAGTGCTTTGGAGGATGATGACAAAAAGATGAAAAAGAGCGTAATTGAAGGTAATTAGCATAAGTCTCTAAATTCCAAATGTAATAGACGGGTGCGCAACAATATCGGCCGTAATGCAAAGCGACGTGGCCATTGTGCGGCGGATTAAACAGCGAGCGATCCGCGATTCTGCATCTCGCCATACAAGTCAGAAGAAACAAAGAGGAGACGTTAGATGAATTTCCAGCCCGTGTCTGAGCCGGAGCTGTGTGACTGAATGGAGCTGACACTGGAGTCGGATCTCAGAGCAGAGCAGAGCAGAGCGCACAGCAGCAGCTCCTCTCTCTCTCTCTGACTCTGTGACTCTGTCTTTCTCTCTCTCTCTCTCTCTCTCTCTCTCTCTCCGTTAGGGTGTTACAGAGACCAACGTCGCCCCCTCGCGTCTGCCCTCTCTCTCTCTTTTTTCCCAAATTCCTGGAGATGAAGAGAGAGAACTTCGATACTGCTTTTGACACTCATCAGTGCAAGAGCTAATTTCAGTTGACAAAAAACACAGCATGTTAAATAGTTATGACGTTACTTAGTTCTCATTTAGGTTCTTTTTTTGTACATTCATACACTAAATTGCTTCTGAATACTTCTTCCACCAGTGTACATCAACAAGTCTGAAAGAGAAAAAATAATATTACAAAAACAGAAAAAATATGTAAAGTATATTTTTTTGTTTTTATACATACATTTTTATACATAAATTTAATTTAATTTATATAAGATATTTTAATTTGTATTTATTTTAATAAATTAAATATTGTAAATATAATGTAAATGTATGTATATACACGTATATAAGTATATAAGTATATATATATATATATATGCCAAAAGAGAACAAATATTACAAAAACAGAAATGAAATATAAAGTATAATTTATAAAAAATATAGATATTTAAATATGTATTTGTTTTAGTAAATTAAATCTATTTTTAATAATGTAAGTGTAGTGTATGTATGTATGTATGTACTGTATGTATGTATATATACCTACATATGCATATACATATACATATACATGCATACATATGCATACACTTGTCTGTAACTGTAGATTGTACACTCCTCCTCAGGTCGTTAAAATAACAAAAATATCAGATAAACTGCAGATGATGTGACTTTGGTGTCCTTGGTGGTAGCTATGGCCTATTTTGATGGTGTTTAATTGTTCTGTTTTTGTGCACAACCTCTGACACTAATTACCTTCTAATAAGTTGAGCCTGCACACTCTGAAAAAAATTTAGCTAATATATAAATATGTGCGCTTGTTATTCGTAACCTCTAGTTGTACTTTTTCGCAGTGTACACGTGTGGTAAAAAGGCCCTGCCCTCGCCCGCAGGCGTTCTCAATCACTGTGGCCGGTTAGACCTTGGCTCAGATTGATTTTAGGTGGAGCTACACTGGGAATTACGTCACCAAACTCTTTGAACAAACAGCGCCTTTTTCACAGCAGACATGTCGAGTTAATAGTGGGAAAAGCACAGGTGTTACTAATAGCATTAACAATGTCTCGGTGACAGCGTGGCAGGGAGCAAGCACTGTGAAATACGAAGCAGCTAAATGGAATTCAGTCGTTGTTAATTTTATTACCTAAACCTGTTTTTTTCTTCTTCTACTGTGACATGTCAAAATGGCTTCAATTAAAAAGCCCTATAAGAATAATAAAGGTGTAATATTTCCCAGGCAAAGTGAAGGACATGTCAATCAACAACAGTCTGTACACAGTCCTGAGAGGACATCTAATCAACCGAAATATGTGGAAACACCTGTGTGGGTGTACTGTGAGTGTGCGGGGCTTTTAAGACTGTTCACAGTTATGTTAAAAAAAGAAAGATATGTAAACAGAACACTGAAATAGACACTATATTAACAAATAACCAACTGTAGTCCTTTCACATTATTGGTTTACACACTTAAAGAAACCATTTTAAATGTTGGTGAATACACTTATTTGCATAGTTAATGAGAGTTAGATGAGATGATTGACACCACTCTCATATCTGTCTGTTAAAAATTAAGCTTTAGCCTGGAGCAAGTTAGCTTAGCTTAATTAGCATAAAGGAAGCGAGGAAAAAATCTGCCTACCAGCATGTTAATGGACCCTTTTTTACAGCAGATATTTTTAGTTTTAGTACACATTCTCCAACGGTTTGTATACTTTTTTGTTCATTTTCCTACAAATGTCCAGCAACATGTGGCAATTTCCGCTTGTTACATGCACACAGTCTTTTCAAAATAAACTTCTGTCTTCACAGGAAACAACTTCCTTAGGTTTAGCAAGAACGCTATTTAGTTAGGCTTAGGAAAAGATTGATTTAGTTAGGTTTAAGCAAGAAAACTACTTAGGTTTAGAAAAAGATCGACTTGGTTAGGATTAAGCAATAAAAACGACTTAGTTAGGTTTAGGAAAAGATTGGGTTCTGGCTTAGAATAACTGTGAAAGTGGCGTTACTTAAGTAGGTCAGTGACGTGACAAATACATAAACGTTGACTTCTGGTTTCACAGGGGACACGAACGCCAGTCTGCTGGGCGAAAGTCCAGTATTTTTTGACCCACCCATCCACCCCGACCTCCTCTCTTCGCCGTTCTTCATACATCCTGGTTCACGATTACGTGAATTACACACAAATCGGTTTTGTGGCATGTACACAAATTAAAGTGCATTACTTTTCATAGTTATACCTACGAACGGTGTATGAGACCACCCTGCCCGGTAATAAGAGGTAAAAACTCCCGCAACACTTGTAGTATATAGAACAACTTTGTTTGGTAGACCGTTGCATTTCGGTTTGTCCCAATAAGCGTTGACCGTGACAGCAATCCTGGAACGAGTTCACCTAAATGGAATGCAGTCCTTTTTGAAGTTATCAAGTAGCACCTGTGCTTTTTCTGCTATGACAAGCAAACATGTCTACTGTGAAAAAAGGTGCATTAGTGAGCTTCACAGGTGCTGGTAGGCAGAGTGTTTTGCATTTGGACAGAGCAAGGCTAAGCTGTTTTCTGTCTTTATGCTATGCTAAGCTAACCGGCTGCTGGCTGTAGCATATTTAACGTACAGATATGAGAGTGGTATCGATACTCTCATGTAATTCTCGGCAAGAACTCAAATGCTAATACAAATGTTGAGCTATCTCATTAAAGCAGTGATTCTCAAGGGGTCAATGGCAATCTGTCAGGGGGTCCGTGGGATAATTTGCCATAAATTATTAAATTGTTCTGTATTAAAAACTGCATTTTTACAGATGGGGACCATTTGCGCCAATAAAACATTTTTTTTTTACATTACTCCCACGCATGTTAGCTTAGGGCCAATAGAAACTCTGATAAGATTGTGACACATCATGTCAAGTCATGAATCAGTCACTTCACTCTGGGAGCAACAAACCGTTCCTGCTGCTACTTAGCTTAGCTTATTAGCCAACTAGCTGGCGAGCACAGAGAAATATTTGAGTCAGTCCACTTCGTCAAGTTACGCTAAGCCCAAGCTAGCTAAATTGAGAAAATATGACGAAAGTTACATCAAGTTTGGTTATATCCAGAACAGTGACGAGAGACTAAAATGCGTCATGTGTCTTCAGGTGCTAGCGAACGAAGCCATGAAGCCGACTAAGCTAAAGTGATATTTGATTAAAAAAAAGCACCCGGAATGTCAGGGCAAGACAAAGTGGTATTAACATGATTCAAATTGAAATCTGTTTCTGTTTATCACTATGAAACAGGTCTGACATATTTAGGTTGGAAAGTTTTAGAATACAAATAGTTCCAATGGCACCTAAGAGTACAAATGATAATAACCAATATGCTTAATCAGTGTTACGATTATGAGGGGGTTCTTGGAAAATGTTCTCCCCTGTAATCGGTCCCTAGCACCAAAATGTTGGAGAACTCCTACTTTAAAGGGCATTTACATTAGCACAATACTAATTCCTATGTTGAATCTATATAAATTCATTTTAGCATAACAAACATACAGTGTATTCCACACATAAAGAGTTTGGTTAGCCGGTGTTTTTTTCTCATGAGCAAGAACAACATCACTGGTCATTCTACTTTAACTGTTGCCACATTTATAATTTAGTAGCTCTCAAATGACAAATGGGACATCATTTTTGATAAATGATGTCATAACCGGCCTTGATGTGAGGGGCTAACAGACTAAGGCCGGTCTGTAGGTAAAAGCTCAGAAGGCCATTAAAATTTCATAATGTGAACAAAAAGGCAATTAAGATATCATTAAGGGGGTTAGCACCCAAAGGATATACCTCAAGCCTATTACAGTGCCCTTCGATAGGCCAGCCGCTGCTTAAAAAGTGTACTTCAGAGACCGCAGTAGAACTGAGTTGTGGTCCGATGACAAACTAGTAAATGGGAGGTATAGGCCCTCTCAATATGTCAACAGGAGTCTGTGTTGTTTGGATTTAAGCACACAATCACCGCGGAGGAAAATTAGTCCGAGCCCGGTTTAAATGTTCTCTTGGTGATCAGTACAGGAAGAAAACAAGCTTGTTAATTTCTGTGATGTTAGCTCATTGGCTCGCCGAAGCCCCAGGGTCGTAAATGCTGGGGAAACTGTAAAAGAGAACAGAATAGGTCAATAAACAAACAATGTAAATGTGGACACCGGAGTCAGTCCCTCTTATTGTTGCAATAATCAAGGGTGAGGAGAAGAAACGATCAATACGCAGCAAATACAATTTGCTGTTAATAACTGTCCCGCTCCTCCTTGATTCAGCCATCTCAGAGAGCTGTAAAGTGAAATTTACAAACAGTGGGGATACAGTCGAGCAATAAAAGCACAATATATTCGCCCTCTAACCCCAAATGGGTGTGATCAGCCTCATCTGTACCATTTGGGCTCCTGTAATTGCTTTAGCCTAGAAAGTACAGTGAACTGTGAGCCGGACGAGACCATGTACAAAATGGATGGCTGTGCCCTCAGCCTAAAGTGACTGTGTGTGTGATCAGTGTCTGTCCCAGACAGCTGCAGGGTGACTCCCTGCCCTGATGGCCATTACTCAGTCTGATGGATAGCGGAGGGAGTGGCGGGGGGGGTGAGGAAAGCAAAGGGGTGGCAGGAAGGCAGAAGGGAGAGCCGGGGCTCAAAGGAAGCAGTGGACAGTAGATTAGGGCAGGATGAGCGAGAGAGCGTGAGGGAACGGCGGTATGGATGGAGGAGCAGGGGCCTCGGGAGGTTGAGGTGTTAAAGTGAGATGAGGGGAGGCGGAGAGAAAAGGGTGTGGAGAGATGGCGATCTGGGATCTGGGCTTGACAGCAGTGAATGGCGCTGATAAGAAATGGAAGAGGAGGAAGAGGGGAGAAGGGAAGAAGATGCTACTTTAGGTAATTGGTTTATTTTCACTGAGAGAATCCATCACCATCTCTGTAAATACATCAGTAACTGCATGTCAGCGAGATCATTTTCTACTCTTGCATCTTGGCATGATGCAGAACAACAAAAAAAAACTGTCCATAATAATAGCTGGTGTCATTTAAAGCAATGAAGAACACACATCTTACACTGTATAAGCAAGCATAAAACAGTGCAGGAGACATACATAATAAAAACAAATGCAAGCAATGAGTTAGGAAAATTAAGTCACATGTTATTTAAAAAAAAAAAATGCATATCACTGAATGAAACAATACACAGAAAAGCCAAATTGTATTTGATTTGCTCCTGTCTTTTGCTACATCACACACAGCAACAGCTTGGTGGCAACAGTTGCGGATCACCCTGTTGTTTACGTCTCAAAGCATCCAGCGCTCTTGGATAAAGCCCATAAAAACCCTTCTCAGATATGGGCACTTCGGACTGAGCAATATCAGAATGAATCAAATGCGGGGCTGTCATCTCCACGGCATATTCCAACAAGCTGCCTGCTACACTTACTACGCTGTAAAAGTGAAAGCGAAGCTTAAAAGCAACACATTCTAACTAGGGCTGTCAATCCATTCAAATATGTTATCGCGATTAATCGCATGATTGTCCATAGTTAATCAGATTAATCGCAAATTAATCCCTTTGGGAGTGGACAAATATGCTTGCTTTATGCAAATGTATGTGTATATTTATTATTGGAAATCAATTAACAACACAAAACAATGACGAATATTATCCAGAAACCCTCACAGGTATGCATTTAGCATAAAAAAAGCTCAAATCATAACATGGCAAGCTGCAGCCCAACAGGCAACAACAGATGTCAGTTTGTCAGTGTGCTGACTTGACTATGACTTGCCCCAAACTGTATGTGATTATTATAAAGTGGGTATGTCTGTAAAGGGGAGACTCGTGGGTAACCATAGAACCCATTTTCATTCACATATCTTGAGGTCAGAGGTCAAGAGACCACTTTGAAAATAGACATGTCAGGTTTTCCTCGCCAAAATTTTGTGTAAGTTTGGAGCATTATTTAGCCTCATTTGTGACAAGCTAGTATGACATGGTTGGTACAAATGGATTCCTTAGATCTTTTAGTAAGCCAGCCTGCTACAACCTCTGAAATCGCAAGTTGCGTTAATGTGTTAAAGAAATTAGTGACGTTAAAGTTAATTTGCTTAACGCGTTATTATCGTGTGAACTTTGACAGCCCTAGTTCTAACACATAGTAAAACTGCATGAAATGTTGCGTTTTGAACACAAACAAAACAGCTTCTTTGGATTCAGGTAGCAAAACTACAACTTCTTTAGGTTTAGGCAACAAAATCACTTAGTAAAGTTTTGGGGGGAAAAAGGTAATGTTTTTGGTTCAAATAAGTACGTCTCAAAAGTGAAAGTGAAACTTAACGCTTGTGAACACAAAGACAACCGCACGTTGTTGGTTCCACACGGGATGCAAATCTCGGTCTCCTCGGTGAAAGCCCTGTGTTTTGTGTCCCATCCATCACCCACCATGCTGTCTATACTACTGCAGACTACTGACCGTCATCACGCCGACTCGTCCACCTTTACAGCCTCATTGTTTATACTCACATTCATGCGACCGTGGTGTAGTTTGTTTACAGCCTAATGTTAGCTTTTTACTTCTGGTGCATTTACACTTCAAAAATGATAAAAGTGGGGTTCATTTGTTGAGATTATTTTGCTGAACAAAACATGTAAATAAACATTTGCCACAGAGTTTATTTTCTGTAATAATCCAAAACCCAATGGAGAAATCCCATGGGCTTTTTGTCGAGGGAACCAGGGCGATGCTAACTTCCTGGTTGGCCTACAATAATACGTCATCCCTCTATTGGGTGTATCAGGGCCCTACTGACCCACATCTGTGAGGCTTATAACTACTGATAATGCACATTTAATGGCCTGATAACATTTTTGAGATAACTTAGGGGTTGTCTTGGGGTCAGTAAAGCAAGCTGTAAACACAACATTGACATATTATAACCATATAAAACCCAAATAATGCGCTGAAAGACACTAAAACGCTCCCTAGAGCTGAAAGAGAATTGCATATTCGGGTGATGATTCTCTGTGGGTTCGTCATTAGAAGCAACTTCATTCACATTACATTAAGTCATTTGATCCATGTTAATGTAGAACTGTTGATTAGTGCAGCTTTAAATTTGCTTCGGGTACAAATTGATGCGACTATTTTGCCATTTATTTCTGACGCACTCAAAACGGCTGTATTTTCCATACGAACAGAGCAGCTGATGTCTGACAAAGAAGCAATAAAACACCGAGAATAATAATACGACGAATTAGCAATTGATAACATGGATAAACAGACACAAGACCTCATGTGCCACATGCTAATGATAATGAAAACAGAGAAGATGGAAGAGGAAAGTAAAGATCATCACTAATGCATTCAACAAGAGCTATGCAATTAGAACACCATCGCCACTATATAACTCCCGGCGAATTAGTATACAATCACCACCTCCCCGTGGCATATCCTCTCTACACATTCCATAGACTTGTCAAAGCCACAGTGCATGAGATATTCTGAGAAAAGCACCTCTTCTCAGCCATATGCTGTTAATACCGTCACTCTAAAAACAGCTCAATAAGCAATCTGTATCTGTCTCAGCTTGGCCCTTGGCTCTGATGTGCTCCGCCCGGGGTCTGTTTGGTTATGCAGTGATTGCCTCCTTCCCTGCCCTCCTCACTCGCTGCCTCCGAGGTCTCGCAGCTCCGGCGTACACAAAACTGCATTTCTGAGTCTCCCCAGACAGTAGACCAATCTATGTGCTCATATTCATCTTAGCTGGAACTGATCTGTTCTCTGTCTAATGCACTGGCCTTTCCCCGGAGGTTAGGTGAGGCCCCCATCATATTCCTCCCACTCTCCTCTCCTCGCTCCATGAGAAAATGAAAGATTTAATCCAGTGAAGACGGCGCGGACGCAAATAAACAAATATAGCGGTCGATATCCGTGCAGGTATACTGTATACGTGCGCGTGCTGCTCCCGCGGGCTCAGAGCGACGACTCGTGCCTTGCTGCTTGGGATTGATTGACGGCGAGACAGGGGAGGTCCCCCCACTCATTGTCAGAGTCAGGGCAAATGCTTGAAAGATTCAGACAGGGGGATTGGTCTCTATCAAATCCCTTTTAAAAAATGGATGATTCGTCTAAATGACTCAAGAGGCCATGCGCCTCACCCCGAACTCCCCAACGGAAAATAGATGTTTATGCTCAATATCCTTGCTTTTTTCCCCCCTCTCCAACCCTACTCATCCCCCACCCCGGCCTCATTCAATTCAGAAATTGTTTTGTTATGTGGTTGGCATAATAAGTTATGATCGATCTCTAGTGAGTGTGCGTTAGTGTGTGTGTGTGTGTGTGGCTATGAGGCCTATGTCTGGAGGCTGCCCATATAATATCTGCTAAGCACTCCATCTTAGCTGGAAGACAAGAAGATAGAACAATAAATATAACCTGATACTCTTGCCGCTGTGATAATTGAAGGATTCACGGTCTAATGGATGTGCAAACTACAGCAGTGATAGGGCATTTAAGTTAGCAGCAGTTGTGTTTTTTTTTCTTTCTCCTATTCAGAGCAGCCGCCAAAATACAAATGCCTCTAGCTTCAAACCGCTATGCTGAATGTTTTCACTTTCCTTTGGGCTTTTTTGGAATGTTTGAGCACGTATTTGTTTATTCAAGCAGTGTTGCATTCGAACTTCGTGACATTGGATTGGTTCTGCAAGAATGTGCAGTATGTAATGCAGTATATCCCCAAACCTCATAATCACCAAGGTACAGCTTGCTTCTTTGCTGTATTAAAGCCTCAAAACTCCTGGCAGTCAATTAGGGGGCCGTTGTGTGTGTCAACGAAGCGGGGAGAGTTTGCTTGCTGATATTATGGCTAATTAGCTCAACTCAGCTCCCCCAAGACGGAGAGGGAGACACCGCGGTATTGTTGTGGCTTCGGCTGGCGTTCCAGGCGGGAATCTCTTAAGTCGTCGCTGCATAATCCTCTCCTCAACATTTTTCTTCAGCTGAAAAAAAGTGGAGATCGTTTGAACTGTTGAGACTTGGATGTCTTTTTTGGAGACAGAGGCAAGCCGAGATGATTGGAATTCAATAGTTTCCCGGCGTACTTTATCTGTTCCGGCATTTGTAAGAAGCAGTAAATAACAGAAGACCAGAATTTAGCATTGAATTTCCTGGAGCTGCCATGGGTTTATTGAAAGGCCTGTCAGTTGCCGAGCCGGCTTCATAAACCCAGTCAGTGTGTTTAAGTACCCTGATTATTGTCTGATATGTACAGGAAAGTGATTTCTTAGACATAATGTCAATGAGAAACCTTGTTTCCTGAAAAGAAACCAGGTTAACACAGCAAATGTCTGCTGGAAAAAAAACCTGATTTATTCCTCGTATACCCTTGTCCAGTTTTCTAGTGGGTGGTTTTAAATGTGAGCATGTGCAGCCAGGACACAGCAAGTATCACAGCGGGGTGGGATGAAAGGAAAGATCTGCTATCTGGTTGTAGCAGTGCAAAAATAATCGTATGTCATCTGAAACTAAAATGAATAAATCTATATATGTTGATATGTTCCCAGACCAAGTAAACCAAATCACAGTGAGGACAAATGGTGTGCTCTCTAATGACAAAACCTGTCTTCTCTGCACTCTCTCTGTCAGTCCAAACGCTCCCACCAACAAGAACATCTCCAAGCTGCAGTGTCATATATCTCTAAATGGGTTCCTTATTTTAGTTGAATTTTTTATGTATCGACAATGTGCCAATGTTGGTTTCAAAAATGTAATGTGATAATCCACTGACAGGAAGTAAACTGAGGTTTTACAGCATACTTTGACACTAATCAGGTTATTGCACTACATGTAGAAAGGTTCTTTGAATCCCTGCCTTAACCTGATTTCTCCCACTTGGTTTCTTGTTTGTAGGTAAAGCAGGGCTGTCAATCGATTTAAATATTTAATCGCAATGAATCGCAAATGAATCGCAAATGAATCACACATTTTTTATCTGTGCAAAATGTACCTTAGATGGAGATTTGTCAAGCATTGTTTCCTTGTTTCTGTGTCTCTTGTTTGTCAGCTCGTTGTTTTCTGTCACTGTTGATGTTTGTCTGTTTGCATTAATGTGTCCATGTCTACTCTTGAATGTCTCTTGTCGCCGTTGTTGTCTGTTTATTTGTTTCGATTTTATTAAGGTGGCCAGCTTATTCGCCCCTGCTGTTTTGTTTTGTTTTGTTTTTTTTCTTAAGTAATATGGTTTGATTAAGATTATGATTACCATTAGTATTATCACTTTATCACAAGTATTTGATACTCTTATCAACATGGGAGTGGGCAAATATGCTTGCTTTATGCAAATGTATGTATATATCTATTATTGGAAATCAATTAACAACACAAAACAATGACACATATTGTTCAGAAACCCTCACAGGTACTGCATTTAGCATTCAAAATATGCCCAAATCATAACATGGCAAACTCAAAACCAACAGTCAACAGCTGTCATTGTGTCAGTGTCCTGACTTGACTATGACTTGCCCAAAACTGCATGTGATTATCATAAAGTGGGCATGTCTGTAAAGGGGAGACTCGTGGGTACCCATAGAACCCATTCTCATTCACATATCTTGAGGTCAGAGGTCAAGGGACCCCTTTGAAAATGGCCATGTCAGTTTTTCCTCGCCAAAATTTAGTGAAATTTTTGTGTGTTATTCAGCCTCCTTCACGACAGGCTAGTATGACATGGTCAGTATCAATGGATTCCTTAGATTTTTTATAGTTTCATATGACAGTATCTTCACTCTAGCTTTAAAACTGAGCCCACTAAAACCTTCGGACGATTGACGGCAGCCCGTCAGATCTTGAAGAGGTTAATGAAAAATCGCAAGTTGCGTTAATCCGTTAAATAAATTAGTGCCGTTAAAACGAATTTGCGTTTAGGTGTTAATATCATGTTAACTTTGACAGCCCTAGTCTGTATTAAATGTCATGACAATCCATCCAATAGTTGGTTGAGATATATTGGTTTGGACCAAAGTGGAGATTTACAGACAAACCAACGGCCAGATAGACATTACCATCCATACAGCCATGCCACTAACATGACTAAGAAATATGTATTCGAACAATAATGTGGAGTTTTGCAAAATCGGCAAACTTCAATGCTCTGATTGGCAAACAGATGTCTTGGTCATAGGGCCAAACCAAATTTCAAAGACTATTAGTCCATACCTGAGGCATTTAGCAGGGAATATCAAACCATCTGCTAGAAATGTTGGTGTTGTGTTTGATTGTTCATCACATTAAGAAATTGGTTAAGTCTTGTTTTCTGCAATTCCGAAATATCGCCAAAATCCGCTAGGCCTTGCCTAAGAGTGTCTTAGAGCAAATAATTCATGCCTTTATCTCTTCCCGCCTGGACTATTGTAACTCCTTATTTTCTTGTTTAAGTGAGTCTGCAATTGCTTGACTTCAATTGTTTCTGAACGTGGCAGCCAGGCTTTTGACAAACCCTAAACAAAGAGAGCATTATATCCCCATTCAGGCCCATTTACATTGGCTTCCTATGGGCTTCAGAATTAATTTCAAGGTCCTCCTAATCACATTCAAAGCCCTCCACGGCATGGCACCCTCTTATATTTTTCCAGATTTTTTGGTTTCAAAGGTGGCTCACTACAAGTAGTCTTCATCATAGTCCCACAGATCACGCATTCCAGAGTCAATAAATGTGTAAAGACTGGTAGTCTTCCTCATAATCTCTCTGTTCACGTCTGTATTAGAGACAGTCAATTAGTATAGATTGGTGGCAGTGAATAAACTTTGATTGCGAATAAAGCCGGGAGACGGCTGTTGGATCCCGAGTCATTCTGTTTACTGCCAGACACTTTTCTTTTGGATCTTGATACCCTCTCTCCTTATCAAAACAGCACTGCAGGAGAAAATATGATTGAAGGAAGCTCCAGTCTTCTCTCTTGGTACATCTGATAAAGAGAGCAAGAGAGAAGAAAAAAAAAATTGAGGGATTCCTGAATTGATATTGAAAATAATTATATTCGCACACGTATAGCTACAGTCACACCGGCTTGTTGGAGACTAATGCTAAACGTGTCATCTGCAACATTAATCCAAAGGCTCAAATTTTCTGCAGGCCGATATCGGATGAGTGCTCGTGCAAATGGCCTCGGTGTGGCTCCGAGAGGGATGAAAAAAACAGGATTTTACTTTGAAAGAGTGAACAGAGAATGATGAAACGGGGCTGACACACTGTAGTTTTGGTTGGCTGAGTGGGATGAAGGGAGGGTAAGGGATAGAGTACAAAGACACAGGTAGACAGAGGGCTGTTATGTGTGGGAAGGATAAGGAAGTAAACACAAAAACACACACACACACACACTCTGTGAGTAACAACTCTGTGGTAGGGATGGCATTAAGGACGCAAGTAGGCATCTTTTCCAATTAAACACACGATTACCACACCACGCACACACTTGCGTATAGCGCACGCCATTCCGCACCGCCGGTGTCACCACTAGCCGACCACAGCAATCACTTTGTTTTTCCCCTTCAGTGGTTCCCTTACTCCTTCTCAACATGGTGTGAGTGGACCCACCTCAGCGTGCCTGAGCGCGTATGTGTGTGTGTGATTACCACAACAGTAACAATCAACAAGAGGGCGATCCATCAGCTGTCAGTCCCGCTGTGAAGTTTTAATTAATTACACGGAGGGAGACAAGGTCAACGTTGCACACCACGGCGGACTGCTAGCCTTGCCTCTCTACAGGGGATCAATAGGGCTTTACACGCGCCTGTAGACTTCTATACAGAGAGTTATTAAGGAAGTGGGACCGGGGCCTATTGTGTCTCCAGCAGCCTTGTCAGAGCGAACGGGCGTAAAGGATGTCGGCTTGGTTTAAGTTCACAGTAGGGGAGATAGTGAATGGGACTTAATGGAGCTAATGGATCTGGGAAGGTGGGAGTGTTGAAGAGGAGACAGACAGGAGAGGGAGAGGTACAAGAGGTGGGCTAATGTAGTGCGGCGCATGCAGAGAGGTAGTTTGTTTGGGAAGAGTTGCTAGGATTTCATTTCAGTGCCAGTATACAGTATGCCAGCATGCGCATGCTTCATTTTTATTTTTTCCTCCAAACAATATCCAGTATATATATATATATATATGTATATGTACTCACTGGTACGCAGTACCGGCACTTCTACATTTTACTCCTTGGAGTACCGTGACTTTTTTTCTTCCGTATCGGCACTTCTCTCAAGCTGCCGGTACTCCTATCTGTCCTCTCCATATCAGACTCTCTGGGAGATTCATAGTGGCCAGCCAATTTGACTCAGGCCATTTAATAGGCAATATCAGTCGTTATAAGGAGGATAGATGTGGCTCATTGGGGGCCTACTACGCCTAATAGGTTGTGAAAGTGAAACCTAAAAGCAAAACGTGCTTACATGTTGTAAAACTGGGTGAAACGCCACGTTTTGAACACAAACAAAAAGGCTTCTTTAGGTCTAAGCAATAAAACTACAACTTCTTTAGGTTTAGGCAAAACAATCTGTTAGGTTGAGGCAATAAAAGTGCAACTTATTCAGATTTTAGGCAACAAATCTACAACTTATTTAGGTTTCGGGAATACAACTACAACTTCTATAGGTTTAGGTAAAACAACAGTTAGGTTTAGGCAATACAAATACAACTTCTTTAGGTTTAGGCAACAAAACTACAACTTATTTAGGTTTAGGCAACAAAACAACTTCTTTAGGTTTAAGCAATAAAATTACAACTTGTATAGGTTTATGTAAAAAAAAAGGTAGGTTTAGGATATAAAACTACAACTTCTATAGTTTTAGGCAATACAACTACAACTTCTTTAGGTTTAGACAATAAACCTACAACATATTTAGGTTTAGGCAATAAAACTATAACTTCTCAAGGTTTAGGTTTAAGAACACTTAGTTTTACACTGTCTATGCTACAACGCCTGACTTCCGCTCCTGTCATAATTACTACGGTCGCCAGAGGTCGCTGTCGTGTTATTTTATACCTTCTTTCGGTGATCTACCATGTGAATAGATGATAAAACCTACTAGTGGGTATAGTAGGCCCCTATTGACGCCCCCCTTATAGCGACTGATAACACCTATTTGATAGCCTGACAACAGTCTAATTGGCTTTAATGGCGATTCATAACGGTGCAGCGCCAGCGTTTTTGCGCTGCACCTCATAAGCAGTATGAACATAAAGACTACGTGGGGAGCATCTGGATGAGCCGACGCATGGTATAGGGGAGGGGGGGTGAGAATGAGTGTGCTGTAATTTATCAATACAATCTTCACATCCTTTTTGTAAAATAATTAGTAACCTGTTTGTCAGAACTTGTTTTATTTGCGAACGAATATAATTAATGAAACATTATTTAAACATTTTTTGAATCTGCTGTTCTGATTTATAGAATATGATTTTATAAGGCAAACATTTCCAGAAGAATTAAATGTGCAGACGAAGGCTGTGATAAAAAATAAAAAGAATCACTTAATTAGTAATATCAACGGTCCATGATGATTAAAAATTGCATAGTTTTAAGTCAAAAACCTTCAAATTTTCTTGAGGGAGGACCCCCAAACCCAATATTTCCTATTATCTTTTATTCACTGTTGGAATTCAGAATGATATATTATAGAATGATACTATGGGCTACAAATAACACAGGAAAGCACTTTAATTATCAACACTATGGGTAAATATTCAAACACACCATCTTTATCCTATAGTGTTCCAGTTGGAATATTATTGGAGTATTATAGGGCAATTATAGAAGATGCATAGCCCAAGTATTATAATAATATAGCAGTAAAATCACAACTGATGAATGACACAGTATAACATGTTTTAAGAAATAATGAATAAATAGGTTGCAAGAGATTGCTGATACCGGCTGATACACACGCTAATATTTGAATAAGAGGAGTACCGGCACGTTTTTTTTCCACTTCAAGCACTGAGTATAGAAAGTGTAAAGAAAAATAAATAGTTGTTAAGCATTTGCTCCCAGGCTGTGCATCATTCCAAAGGGCATGTCACTGCACGACAAAAGGTCTGGTAGTCATCTCTGGTGCAGCGCCCCCGCCGTCCTCATCAGTCAACCCGGGAGGATCGTTAAGCAAGAACGAAGCACTCGCGGAGAGGGATTAAGACCTTCACTTTATTATGAAGTGCAAAGGTGTGAAAACACTTGAGACACTGTACAACGGCGAGCATCGCAAAAAACACAGAGCGAGAGGGGAGAGTGAGAGAGGACGGGAAAGCGGGTTTGAAACAGCCGATGCATTATTCATCACAGTAAAGCACACAGCTCATTGATTTAATGGAAATACGATTCTTATCTTTAGATCTCTCAAGACAAAGGCCTTATTTCTCACCATATGTCACTGTCTGATTGGATAATGCTCTGACCGACAGGCAGAGACAGTAAATGTCATTACTGTGTATACGGTGCTTGGTCTGTAATGGGATAGCTACCTTTTTATTGTAAAGTCCACTTCATGAGCACTTACTCAAGATGGATCACATGGAACTTTATCTCTTTTTTAGACAAGGAATTGCAGTTTTTGTTGTACACAGCACACACTGATGCCTGTAACACGCACAATTTGTTAGTCTGCATTTTAATCATTTAATCTTTTTTTAAATGCTACATTTATGACTTAGAGAAAAAGCTGAATTTCAGGATTCATTGTGTTTTATAAGAAGGTACAGTACAAAGTCACAGCTATTGCATTTCCAGACAATGGCTCATATTCCCATTTATTCTTTTAAAAAGTCCAATGATGTGTTCAAATTTCAGTCACTTTGTAAGAGTAGGTGTTACAAAATCACACATACTGTGTACTGACAGCTCAAATTGGTTTGATTTAAACCAATACCGGATCTGTCTGTTTTGCATGAGCGCAGTTGTGAAAGAAGCCACCTGGGCTGTTTGGAAGGGTTTTCAATCAGATATTCCTTTACGAATGAGTAACATCTACTTGTATGAAACTCAGACAAAATCGTAACAACCGCGCCCGCTCAGCTATTGTCAGCTTTTGTCACACATATAACTGTTCTTTGTTGTACTTCTAATCGGTAGAATCACAGTTCCAATAAGGCTTTGGGGATGTAAACACGAAGAATAAAGTTGCCATGGAGTCAGTCACCTTGAGCCCTGTTTTTTCAGCCTATTCTTTACATTCTGGCAAATTGGCACAATTAAAAGTGTTGTTGTATGTATTACTAACTTTTTCTTAAACATTTATAAATAATTTGTAATCATTAACACATATTTAATATAGTATTTCAAATGTTATAATGTGTGCAACAATAAAGTGATAATAAATACTTTACTAATGTAATCAGAATGTAATTATTATTGTCTCTTATCAGCTGTGATATAATTTATATCTTATAAACTAATTATTTCATATAACACAAACTAATGATGCAATAACATAAATCATTAATTATAATTTAATTGTTTGTTAATAGTAAAATAACTATTAACTAAGTTTGATTAACTATCAATTTACCATTTATAAATGATAGTTATTATAAAGTGTTACCACGTGGGGATTCTCAGGCAAGTTCTGAAGTTCTAAGGATTGTCTTTTTTCTGTGATTTCTAAGCAGATTTATGAACGTTTACTCACGATGGACATTGTAGTGCAAGACAAACTATAAAAAATATGTGTATCATGTGTGTGTTCAGATTTAATGAGTTATGACTCCAAGAAGGAGTTGGATTTGTGACGGTATTTGTGATAATCGGGGGCGCTAAGGGTTTTGTACCTTTAAAGCTGCAGTGGGTAGAATTGAAGTAAATATGATTTTAAAAAGTTACTTTTATAAAACGGTCAGCATATCCTGACAGTAGTGCATGAGACAGGTAATCTGAAAAATAAATCATGTGCCTTTGTGTCCTCCTTGTAGTGTATTGTTCAGCTATAAAATGAGAAAGTTTGTGACCCGGCAGCGATGATGAGATCATTTGAGGAAATACCAAGCACCGCCCACCAGCCGGAGCACACTTTCTCATTTTACAGCAAAACAGTACACTACAAGATGTTTCAGAAAATATTCGAGGCGAGAAATAGGCATTACAGTAACAGAATATTGATTCATATTTGATCAGCGCTGCCTAGTTTGACCGTTTGATTGGAGTTCGCGAGTGATTGACAGCTCCCTCCGTGGAATGAACAGCCAATAGTAACGCTCTCTCTCTGAAATTAGCTATGATTGGCCAATGTCTCCCGTCACGGGCTTGATTTTTTTAAAGCCTGAAAACAGAGCCGTGATGCAGAAGTCTAGTTATCTCTCAGAACACATGAATTAAAATATGCTAAATGGTTATTATGGATTTTTTCCCCAATGATGCCAAAACTATTTTGCCTACTGTCTACTACTTTAATTGTCTCAATGAGCTGTTGTCACAGCCATTGCTCCAGCTGCTGACTGTGACAACAGTCAATGGTCCAAGCTGCAATTACTGAATTTTGGTTGTTTTAGAGCACCTGTCCCTTTCACCTCATGCAGCATGTTTGCTTCACGACCCCCCCTCCGGGGAAGTTATGAGGGGACATAAAGCCGATATCTCGCTGTGTTGTGGCAAAAGTGAGTATTGTACTTACATGCTCCTACTGTATGAGAGAACACCGTGGACAGTTTAGGTGAGGTCACGGATTTGTCTGTATTGGGAAATAAGAATGCATGTCGGTGTAAGCGGTTTATTCCAGCGTGAAGTTTTTGAACATGACGGATTATATTCTGTAACGACGGGGTACGGGGGAAAGTGTGTTTCGTCTGTTTCAATATTGACAGATCCAGTGAGATGTTTGGCTCCGGGGGGCTTAGCTAGTCTGAGATGCACTAAAGCGAGAAGAGCCAGGGGGCGATGCTCAAGTGTCTGTCTATTTATTGCAGACAGAAAAACACACACACACACACACACACTGACGGATACACTTCATATCTGGCCCTACAAAAACACACACACAAAAGCAGGCGCGCACACTCATCACCAGTCGTGCACTCACACCAGCTCGCTGAGGCGAATCAAACCTATACATCCCAGTGGAGTGAATTTTTTAACCCCTTAAGGCCTGCGGTGGAGAAATACCTCAATCCTTCTCTTTTCCTCCGTACATAGCCCCAAGGCTTTCACAAAACAAGGCTTAACCCTTCCACAACGAAACACACTTAACTCGAATTCCAATATCACTTTTTTTTCCCTCTGGTTACCCAACATGGCCCAAGGCGGTTGATGCAAAAGCAATGGGCTTCTTTTGATTCTTCCGCGGGTTCATCCTCAGGTGGGTGTAATTCTCTGGGTGGCAATGACATCGGAAAGTGGCGTAAAAGGTGAAGATGTAGGTGGAGACTAAATGACACTGAGGGAATGAATGATGGGCTCAGGATATGTCAAGTCTGCGGTGAGATTTCGGAGGCACAGGACTGGTGATTTGTGGTTTGAATAGATGGAGCTGAAAATCAAAAGATTTGAGTGAAGCGGAATGGAACAGATGAATTTTACAGATTTGGTGAGTGCATAGCCACAGTGTGCTGCAGACACACAGGACTTTGAAACCTTATTGTAACACTGACACAGGCTCCATCAGATAAGCAATCAACCCATAAGAACATGATTAAAAACACCAGCTTCTCCTTCGCAGTTTAACAATGAACTCAGCAGAATGTAGCAGTTGGCTACAATCTCAGTGAAAATAAGACTGAAATTGGCAAAATGAGAAGAAAACTGTGAAACTGTGGTGCTATCATCTGCTGCCCCCAAAATGTTAGATGAGTATGTATGTGTGTCAGCGGTACATGACCGAACCTGCTGTTATCAGGTATTATACAGAGGTAATTTCAGCCTGGTAATCTCACTGGTTAAAGACACACTTGAATGGTTTTGATAACTCCTGATCTTTTTTTTTTCTTCTCACCAACTGTGAGATTGTTAACAGGATTTTTCACTTTCTCATGTTCACAAAAGTATTACAATGAGGTGCTGCTCTAGACAAAATGTCAATGTTCAAACTGCGTCAGAGAGAGTTTGAAAAAAGGGGCGTGCAAGAGTTGAGACTTTCTTCACAAGAAAAAATATTATTTTTTGTTGTTTGTTCAAATTCCTATTATGATATGTCTGCAACTGCCCTTTAGGATGACACATGGAGGTTAGGGCTGGGGCGATACACCTATCTCTATCCCATCTGATACTATCACGATACTTGGGTGCCGATTTGATATGTATTGCGATTCTACAAGTATTACAATTCGATATTACGATTTATTGTTAACTTTTTGAACACTAAACCATGGGGAAAAGTTGACTCATACACTTCCAAGGACTTTTACATTGGAAAATATCTAAATGAATACAGTATGTGTCCCATGTGAAACTAAAAGTAACATTGACTTATTTTGTCACGTGATTCATTGGTATTGTCAGTCCCGGGAGTTGCAGAGTCAATGAAGTTAACATTAACCACAACCGTTTCCTAACCCTACCTAAGTGGTTGTATTGCCTAAACCTAACTTCCTGTGAAAGCGGAAGTTCATTTTGAAAGGACACTGTGCATGTAAGGAGCGTATATTGACACGCCATCCTTGGTCCATCCAAAAGTAACGCAAGAGGGGTACCCCGTGCGTCAGTCTCCGATGTCGAGGGGCACTGACCAAGTGGTGCTATTTGACAAGTTGGGAGTGAGAATGTGTTGATTGTGCAGGCTTTCTTATTTCTTCAGCTCTAATCATTTTTGTTTTTTATATCGCAGCCATATAAAAGAACATTTAATCAAAACATCACTGGCAAAAAAACACAAGCTTTTTTACATCACTATGATTCAATCATAGTGATTGAAAGTGAGTTCAAAAGTATGAGCTACGGCTACAGCCGGCTAACTGGGAAGAAACTGTTAACCAACAGAGGGGATGAGAACCTGATTATCTCTTTCATCCCGAACTCTTTGTTCCTTTTAACCTCAATTAATCTGCACTGCTTTGTATCCTCTGCACTGGGCACTGTTCAGCTCCCAGCTAAATATCAAAAGTATCAAAAGCTGAATGCTTTCCAAATAAATGAAGAGCGATACAGATAAAATACATCATGCACAGGCCTTTTGACACAGTGAATCAGACCACTCTGACTGATTGTATTTGATTGGTTTGTTAGTTAGTTGGCTGAGCAGCTTCTATTGCTGAGAAAAGAGGCACATCATTCCAAGGCGATGTCGGCAACACCAGCGCAGTAAATCAGCACGGCCTGACACGCCGGCTAAAAGGCACCGCTGAGGTCCAGGAGGACCAGGATAAAAGAATTGCACATACACCATTAGGAATAAAAAAAGAAAAGCACTCTCTATCTCAGAGAAACAAAAGAGGCCAGCCTAACGAGTGTGTTTATGTAATATGTCACTTCCTATCCACATATTCCTTCCACTTGATATGCATTTTATGGGTCTGCTCACATACATTAATTGGAAACAAACAAGGTTTAAACAATTCCCCGAGATGACTAGTGTGAAATGAATCACTTCCTTTGAATGTCTTTATCGAAAAACCTCACAAACAGCGACCGCGTTGCCATGTCGCACTATTGAATTAACCAGCACATCAAGATGAATTAGTGTTGTTGCCACTTCACACCCCTTCTCGCTCCTTTCTCTCACATCTCAGCTCATCTCTCCTTTCATCAGGAGCAGATGTTGAGGTCCACTTGACAGATAAACAGCATCTCTCATCGAGGCTGTGAAGAGTCTAAAGCAGCCCCTTCACTGTCACTTTGAATGTTCATTATTATGCTTTATCCCGACTGTCACGAGCAGGACACAGTTGTCTCCTCATCGGAGCCTATTAAAGACGACAGCGTCGGTCGGCTCTTACATGCCAGCTAGAAACTAAACGAACCAACCCAGAGCAGACAGCAAACTATATTTCCTGATACGTGTTGCATGTTTGTTATGTAACCAGACACCCCTAGCTCCTAGCTAGGAATGAATGTGTGAAAGAAAATGAACAAATGGCGAATGTTTTAATATTTATGTTGTCATTAGATTTTTATATAATCACATTCTTTATTGCTGAATGAGACACTGTGACAATCTCTTCAATAAAAGCTACATTATTTTCAATTGGAAGATGTACATTAGAAACAAACTGTTTGCAAAGAGGAACTAACTGATGGCTTTAACCCTCTGAGAACCGTGTTCCTGTCTTTCAGAGGCTGTAGCAGGCTCAGTAGAGAGAGCTAGACTGAAAGCACAGATATAAGGTGAAACTAGAAAACCTAAGAAATCCATTGGTAACACCATGTCATAATAACTTTTTGAGAAGGAGGTTAAATTTATGCTCTAAAGCTGGGCTAAATTTTGGCGAGAAAAAACTGGCATGGCCATTTTCAAAGGGGTCCCTTGACCTCTGACCTCAAGTTATGTGAATGAAAGTGGGTTCCATGGGTACCCACGAGTCTCCCCTCAGTTTTTGAATGCAGTATAAATGTGTTATTTCCGCCTATTCTAAATATGATGTGTTTTGAATATTTCTTCATACTGGGGTCCCTAAACAAGACAAATATTGTCCAGAAACCCTCACAGGTACTGCATTTAGTATAAAAAATTAAAATGGCTGGCAGCCGGTTGGAAGGGAAAATTTGATGGCTGCATCTGTGGAGCTAATAGAATCTGTTCAACTGTTGAAAGCAATATTGACAATTCTGCTTATTCTACATGAATATTTTAATGTTGGAATGAATTTGGGGCCTGTGTCATCAAATGTGCAACACGCATGCTGCGATTTGCAACGTTAGATCGTTTCCTCTCACCCTGATTTTCACATGTTTCTCTAATCAAAAGAAACACTATATTTGCGACCCATGCATGAGCATTCTGACTGTAGGAACAGGACCCTGGCAACATTTGCGATCTGCGTGGCAGCGCTTGCAAATCATTTTTGTGAAAGGGGCCCGAGGGTATTTGGTCAACCCGGAACCAAAATCGCAAATGGAACTGGCCATTGTAACCCAACCCTACTCACATTTAGAGTTTAATTTATGTATTTCATTCTAACAAACAGCTAGCGGGACAACTGTAATATTGTGGCAAGCTGAGTTTTGCGATGCTGCATTAACAAAACAAACATCAGTTAGACAAGCATAATTGGTTACTTAGAAGTCCAATAAATGTAAATCCAACACCACATCAGTTTGTAGGTTCCTCCACCTTTTACAGTTTTTTATGATTGCTCAAGTATGATTTTGAAAATAGGGCTCATTTTATCAAAACACTACACGCAATTCACACAACCACACACAACGACACTTCATTCAAAACTATAAAATGATTTATAAAACAAATGTTACCGTATTGCACACACATGGTTCGTGGGATCTGATTCAGTTTGAACCAATCTGTTAAGATGCTGCTGTGCTCAATCTAAAACACTTTTAACATTTCTACTTCTAATGGTATAGTCTGGGTACAATTTTTTTCAGAGATATTGTTAGAGTGAAGTACATGACTCAACACAACACAAGAGTGTGTTGTACTCCAAACTGATGAAAATGTTTATTTCTCTCCAAAAATCAGTCATTACATCCATGCATTTCCAAAGGTTGAATTTTGCACTGAAAATCAGAACAGAACATATCATTTCTTAACAGAATATAGTACATAAACACAGCGAAAACATTTGTGTAGGCAAAAAAAGAAAACATGAATTACAGTTTTTTTTTTTTTTGAAGGCTAATAAACATTTTTGAAAACAGGCCCCTCACTGCTATGTTGGCTTCCATTGTTGTTGTATTTTGGCAGGTGGGCAGGTTTGGGCAGGTGGCACAAGTATTGGCCAATTGGTCCATGGGTGTGTCATTTTGAATGGCAATGTTTTGAAATGACAAACAAATGACATTATGTTAGATTCCTATGCCTTACTCAGAGAAGAAAGAAGAGCAGTGTGTTGCAAAACGTGCCATGTTGAATTGAAAATTGGCTGCAAAGCAGAACATGTGTTCAGAGTTTTGGAGACTTGAGCTGAGGTTTTGCTCTGAGTGTCAGTTTCAATAATTGTGCTTTATGTGTCATTTTAGTGTGTTAGCAATTGAAAAAAAACAACTATAAGTGTAACACCTACACCCAGATCATGGTCAAACAACATGAGCAGTACTGTATATGGTAGGTAGATCAAATAAAAGATCTTCAGAGATTACAAAAGAAAACAGAATGCACTGGTGCTGCTTGATTAGAAAGCTTGAAATCTCAGCTTCCATTGAGGTAACAGAGGAATTACTGGTATTGATCAGTGAGCCCACCACTCATAAATTATGGTCAAAGTCAGCTATGAACATGCGTGTAAATTATGCAACTGTTCTGTGAATAGGGAATAGATATGGACCACGCTCTGTCGATTGGGATGATGCAGGCTCATTGATCACATGGCAACATTATATTTATACTGCAGCAGATTTTATGATTCAACACCGATGGGAGTCAGTTATATTTCCTTTGTAAGTAGTATTGTATATCTATCTATAATTACTATATAGTTTTCGGCGTGTTCATCTGATACCTTTCTAATACAGCACGTTTCAATTTTGTAGGTCTAAGGGCCCGCAATATGTCTTTTTTTCTGAATGAAACAATAGTTAGCATTTCCAGTGAAAAGATGTATTTTTAGGAGGTGTCGAAGGCTAACACACGGAACCTTAATTGTGGATCCAAGACTGCTGCTTTGTATTCGTAGCTATCCAATCATTTGAGTGAACCCCAAAGTAAACTGTAAGGAAATTGTGACTTTGAAGTTTTTGTCACTTTTTAACTCTTGCACAAACAATATCAAATGTTAACAATGTATCAGTAGGAATGCAACTGAATAGATGTTTTGTCAAATGTGCCCCTTATGAATACAGCAGTAGTTTCGACGCTGCAGCAGTTTGTTTTCCTGTTTGATCATTGTGGGTGCATGTAATTTGTCATTAATGGGGCACAGTGAGGGCACCCAATTGCAAAGTTTGTCTATTGGTTCACAGACACATTATTGTTTGCTTGCTGGGTTTGTTTGCTAGTTCGATATCATAGGCATATACAAGTACCGAAAACACATTGCCTTGGCCCTCTGATCAGTGTTCCTGGAAACTAGCAGCTGCTGAGTGCCACACACATTGTAGGGGTTAATTGCTCAGACAGATTTGAGAAACTGACGTGTGAATGTGTGATAAAGGGAAGATCTGCGTGACCGAGCATCAAAGTGATTGGATTTGCTGATGATATATGTGAGTTATAGAATGGAGATGCTCTGTCATTATGGGTTAATAAGTTTCCACCAAGCAGCAGCTACATAACATTAAACTTAAAGCGGCTGTAGGCAGAATATTTTTGGCGTCATTGAGCAAAAATTCCATAATAACCTTTCAGCATATTGTAATTCAAGTGTTCTGAGAGATACTTCTGCACCTCCTCATGGCTCTGTTCTCAGGCTTTAGAAAATCTAGCCCGTAACGGGTCATTTGAGAAAGAGAGAGCGTTCCTATTGGCTGTTCATTCAACAGAGGCAGCTGTCAATCACTCAAAAAATTCAGATCAAACGGTCAAACTTGGCAGCGCTTATCAAATATGAATTAATATTATGTTACTGTTATGCCTATTTATGGCGTAAAATGTTTTCAGAAACTTCTTGTAGTGTACTGTTTAGCTGTAAAATGAGAAAGTTTCCTCCAGCTGGTTGGCGGTGCTCGGTATTTCCTCGACTGATCTCAACAAACTTTCTCACTTTTACAGCAAAACAGTACACTAAAATATGTTTCTGAAAACATTTTACGATGGAAATAGGCATTACTGTAACAGAATATTGATTCATATTTGATCAGCGCTGCCTAGTTTGACTGTTTGATCGGAGTTAGTGAGTGATTAACAGCTGCTCAGAGACGGCAAGGCTCCAGCTCGGCTCTGATTGGTTGTTTTCCTCCGGTCTGCGAAATCTTGCAGATGCCATTAGGAGAGCACCGGAGGACACAGAGGCACATCATTTTTTTTCAGATTAACTGTCTCATGTACTACTGTCAGGATATAGTGACAGTTTTATAAAAATAACTTTTTTTAATCATATTTGCTCCACTCTGTCTACTCCATCTTTAATGCATTTCCATGTGTGGAGCTTTTGTGACTATATAAATCCAGGTATATTCACATACATTATGCAATTAGAGTATTTCTGTGTTTACCAACTTTTCATAACTGAAGATAAATGCCTGTTTCACTCCTGTGCTCACGAACATTATTGATATACACAAACCCGTAAGCGCATAAAAACACTACTTCCATTAATTTCTCGTCTTGTCTTCACAGCAGGTTGCAAATGCTGTTTCGACCCCTTTGTTTACATTCTGATCACGCATTGAGTCTTCAAAGAAACAATACTATTTATGTTTAATGGAACTGCATGTTATAAACAGATGTGGAAGAGAGAGCAATTATGATTAGCGCCGAGCCAGCCATCAACGTGATTGCAATTCAAATCATGCACGGACTCATTGTGTTTTTTGTTTTTTAGCTCTCTTAAGGGCAAATCTTCTCAATCATCCAGCTCAATTATGCACTGATTGTTAGTTGGGCTTATATCCTCATCATGTGTTGCTCATGATGTGAAATCACATGACCCAAACCTAATTGTATTGCACTGGCATGCCAGCGTTGGTTGTGAGTGCTGCTTCTCCCTGAGAGAGAGAGAGAGTTTTATTTAGATAAACCAGTGACAACGACACCATCGCAGCAGCAGGTTTGCTCGTTTTAATCGTCCAATCAGAGCCGCAGTGAAGGAGGTGTTACTAATTTATATTTCAATATGAGCCCCATTCACATGCAGGGGATAATTTTCAATCTCATAAACAAACAAACAGATATTAAGACCAGTTTAAGACAGACTTTAACAACACATTAGAACACGAAACAATTACAAGCGCAGATTTTAGTGATTGCGATGCCTTCATAAGATTGCTATAAAACAAATAACATAATGGTGGGGGCAGTGGTAGCTTGGGTCTTGTGCCAGTTGTATTGTTACAGCTAGCGGTATCAGAATTAAGATCACATTTCCCATAAACACAGCTGCTCCCTCTTACAATAAGGTTGGCTCTGTGTGTATTTTTTTTTTCACCGCTTTGTTGAAGGAAATAAACACTTGGTGTTGTTTTCGGGTGTTTGGTACGAGGCACATTAAATAATGTGACAAACCATGTGGTGTGGATTTTATAACAAAAGAAGTGAACGTTGATCAAATTAATCCTGGAAATCAACAGCATACAGTATCTTGCATCAATGACAAAGTTAAATTACAGAATTCACTTCTTTGCATTATATTACATAGCCAGGATTTTAGAAATACTGGGATCATGAGTACAAGTCCCTCCAATGCTCCCATCCCTACCTCTATGTTTTTTTTTTTTTTAAACATCATTTTTGATTTTTCATAGTCTGTTTATTCAGATAACCTTTCAATTAAAATTTCTGTTTTATTTTCTCTTCATTTCCAAACACAAAGGTTTAAATCAAAGCCTCCCCCACACTGCCAAGAATAAATTTCAAAACACTGAATCATTTATTCATCTATTTTGTTGGCCTAAAGGTAATCACATTCAAATATATTGAGTCCAAAAATTCTTCAATAAGCCAATAAATTACCTACCATGTCTGAGTGTTTTAATTGTAGAATGTAGAAATCTTTCGCAAGAAAAACAAATACTTGGGACAATCTGTAAGTTACATTATATTCATTTTGGGGATGCTTTTTTTCAAATCAACTCACATTAAGTGCATATGACCACCATGGGGACAAGAGCTTAAAGGGTAACTTTGGTATTTTTTCGACCTGGACCCTATTTTCTCATGTTTTTGTGCCTAACTCACTAATGGGGACAATAATTTCACAAATTATTCTAGTATTAAGGAAGAGCGCTGTAGAACGCATACCGCTTACAAGCTGCAATATGGTGCTATTAGGACAAGTTGGCACCATCATTTATGACCACTAAAAGTGCTTGTTTTTTGTCATGACAGGCTCTGATTGTTATTATAAGTGTCTGACATTATGGAAAGAGTCTCACTCGAGGAGAAGTCTCGTTCTGAAATCTGGCGAAGTGACGTGTTGCTGGAGGACGATGTTGGTGGAATAGTGGAATACATCCACGGTGGAAACACAAGTGCCAGTTTGTTCTGTTGGAGTTCAAAAGTTAGCTTAGTAGCATAGTGTTAGGTGAATGATTTTGGCTGAATATTTAGATAATTTCGACAATGTGGATGAGGTCTTTAAATTCGGTGGCTGCCCGTATTTATTTGAGCCAGAGTACACCGATATTCTGATTTCACAACACTTGGACACAATAACAAACAGACCGGATCAAGCGAAAGGCAAAGAAAAACATTGTATTTCTCTGTAGCGTCCTTTCCATAATGTTGTTGACACGTATAATAATAATCTGAGCCTGTCAGTGGAAAAAACAAGCACTTTTAGTGAACAGGGGCGCTACTCACTTGCCCTTGCAGCTCATTTAGCGGCTGCTGGTTAATGTTCTCCCCAATCACTGGACCAATTTCAGAAAATTGTTGTCCCTGTTAGTCACTTAGACACAAAAAAACATGAGGAAATAGGTTTCCAGGTTGAAAAATACCAAAGTTACCCTTTAATGTCATCAAAACTGAGTGAGTTCCTTGCTACAATTAAGTGCACCGAAGGTAATGTTTCCTTTACCAAATAAGTATCATTCTTTATCAAATTATCCAAACCAGTTCACCTCTTAGAGGGGTAGGAATGGGGGACAGGGGATGTTCAGGGGTAGATAAAAAGTCAACAGTAGATGCCATATAGAAGTTGTGTTCATCAATTGAAAGCTGGGAATCCCAAGAATAATTTGAAATGCAGCTCAAGATTGTGTAGCGTATAAGGGTTTAGAACGTTATGATAGAAATATATGTTGGTCATTCCCATGCTCTATTGTCTCATAAATTGTTGCAGCATTTTTTGAAATCATTTGTTACACGGATTTGGTGATAAATTTAACCATTTTTTAACCACTCGAGAATTGATCAAAAAATATGAAAAAAATCCTCCAAAATACCACATTAAGACACCAAGACCTTGAGGAACACCATAGACAAGGCCATGCTGTGATTTGGTATCAAATACTTTTGAAATTGAAGATTTCTGCAAGAAATTTCTGTGATTGGATGGCGAATACTTTTGTTCTGGAAACTGTTCAGAAACCTTGTTATTGTCGATCTACCTAGGAAGGCCATCCATCCTCTGAATACTCTAGCTCTCTAGTTTGTGGCCGTAAAGTTTCATGAGGCTGTGATTATCCTAGAGGTCATTTTATACAGTGAGGTCAAGTTTCAAAAAATGGTCTCACTACATTGAATTGGCTACTATGGGGACTAACATCCTCTTCGCACATGAATACAAGTGGGCTCATTGGATCTACAAGAGTCTCAGCTTTACAGTCATACCCAATTTATGTAATGAAGACTGTTTAGGGACCCCAGTATGCAGAAATATTAAAATACACCATTTTAGTATAGTTGAAAATAACACATTTGTACTGCAGGCAAAAAACTGCATGGTTTTTGCCCTAAGGGATTATCATAAAGTGGGCATGTCTGTAAAGGGGAGACTCATGGGTACCCATAGAACCCATTTGCATTCACATACTGCATCTTGAGGGACCCCTTTGGAAATTGCCATGCCAGTTTTTGCTTGCCAAAATATAGCCCAACTTCGTAGCATTATTTAGCATTCTTCCTGACAGGCTAGCATGACAGGGTTGGTAGCAAAGGATTTTTTCAGTCTTTTAGTTTCATATTAAACTACTATTTTCACTCTAGCTTTAGCCTTCTACTGAAAGAATAGCGGCCCGCCCCGCCGGCGTTTCGTCGTAGTGTTAATGGGTTAAGATGTTTTCTATTTGTCCTCTGCACAGTTCTCCAGTATTTCTGCTATTTGAATAAAAAAAAATAAAACTACAAATTCCAAGTGTACTGATCACTCTCCCTCGTTGTAAAGGGCGTTTCTTGATGATCAACTGCCTGACAGATGCAGGGCTTGGGCTCATTGTTCAGAGGCAGGGGCAATGTAAGCCTTTTCTTCCAGTGTGCAGTGATCAGACTGCCTTTGTTGCTCAAATTAGACAAATAAAAAACATGTTAATCATGAAAGTTTCACACTGGTTAAATTAAACGGCACTTTCTCGTGATTTCAGGCTAGTCAGCAATAGAACTCTTTCACATCGTTTTGTCCCCGTCTCCCTAATTAAGTTCACCTTTTGGTGCCACAGTTTGGTGCCCATCTCCGAAGTAAGTGTTGGCAATTTTCCCTCATCACTTTCTGTTGGGTCAAAATCGAAGTCAGATCACAACAAAATCAACTGATTAGAGGCTGCATCAACACTGTCACCTACGCCATCCTTGATCCAATCAGTTTTCACCTTGCTTCCCTGTCTTCCTGTCTCCTCAAGACAGCACTCATTCCCACTGGTATTCAGTATCTGCATATATTCATTTACTTACTCCCTCACTCTTTATTTTCTCTGAATAATCTCCTTCATTCTCCCCTTTCTCCTCTACCAGCCACGGCATTATCTACTAATAACCTGAAATTTGTTTGTCACCGTGGTGATACAGAGGGACGCTGCCCGTCCTAATACCCCTCCAACCTTACTCGGTTTAGAACACCTCTTATTGAGTCTGATCAAAAGCCAATTGAATCCCAGTCAAATATTTGTATTTCCCCCTCGTCTGTTTGATTTAACTGCCGACTCTGTCAAACCCGCCTTTGCTGCTACCTTCCTGAACCCTGCCACAGCTCACTGCCCCGCAATCTAGTTTCCAGATTTACTGTGTAACAGCACCTAATGACAAAGAGACTCCCTGGATCCCCAAGTGGTGCATTCAATGCCAAGGCAGTCAAGGTTATTCAGGAATATAAAGCAGGGATTTGTTGGAACAATAGGCTTTATTGAATGAGTGTAAAACAATGTGCATAGTCTACTAAACTACCAACTTAGGAGTTTTGTTGCCGAGTGAGACATCGGACATGTGACAGATATTGTAATATTCGTGTAGAAAGATGTACTAGAAGTAAAGCATGGAAAAGTTGGGAGGCATTTCCTTCGAAATAGCTTTTTGCACAAGTCATTTTTTCAACATACCTAGGAAATATTGATGAAAATTGAAACTGTAGAAATTCACTGTGAATGAGAACGTCCTTGCACACAGTTACATGTCTGTACATGTATACTGTACTCTTGCTGTTTTTCTGCTCAAAAAAGCAGCAACAGAATCCCACAGCTATTTCTCAGGTCGAAATGAGTGCGCCTGAGTTCTGAATGGACCTCATCTGTTTCCTTTACGAGTGGTGAGGCAGCAATGTTACCCCCTGGCCAGCCGTATCACCACTCTGTATTACACTCCGAACTGGAAGAGAAGGAGTGGGGTTATGGCTGTTAAAGCCCGCTAGTACCTGGTGCTACCTGATTCTATGGCCTGCTGGAGTGGCTGTAGGCATGGTCAAAGACACCCCAGGGAATACCGCGCATACACTCACACACACACACACACACACACACACACACAGCCGAGCACACATTTCGCACATAGAGGCTGACTCATACTGTATGTAGGGCGATACCTTGTTCTTTTTGTTTGCATCTAACGTGTCACCATTCCCATCTCCCTTTTGCAATCCAGCACATTTCCTTTCTCTTCGGAATCTGCTTTCTATTTGACTCTTGCATTTACTTTGTTGCTGTCTCACCTTTCCCCATCCTTTTTTTTTTTTTTATTTATTATCCTTCTCTTTTTGTGCCAGGACATCTCTTGCCCCTGCCATCATGCCAGCCGTAGATAGTAGCTGACCCAGGTGAAGCTGACAGCCCTCCGCATGGCTGGGGCCCCCAGGGGAGATCTGTCTTATACCAATGAATGAGCGCTGGTGCACTCTGTTCTCATACACCATTCGTAGCTATGCCTATGAAAAGTAAATGCACTGTAATTCTTAAGTCACGCCACTTCCGGTGTCGCGTAACCACTTCCGGCATGGCATAACTTAACTACAATCTTTCCTAACCCTAACCAAGAAGTTTTCTCACCCTAAACCTAAGTAGCTTTCTTGTCAAAACCTTAATAGTAGTTTTTTGGCCTAACTCTAAGTAAGTGGTTTTCTTGCCTTAACCTAACAAAGTAGTTTTCTTGCCTAACCCTAAGCAAATCAATATTTTCCTAAACCTAACTAATTGGTTGTCTTGCCTAAACCTAACAACGTTGTTACTTGTGAAGACAGAAGTTCATTATGAAAAAAACTGGAGCGGAAATTGACGCTTAACATTCATAGGAAAATGCTCAAAAACTGATGAATAGACAGATAGATATAACAGAAAGATATATATGAACCGTTGTATGTGAATATGTTGCTCTGTTGCATTATCCCATCCCCAACCGTCCTGATGAAGCATGAAGCTAAGACTCCCACCTGTAGGCCGCGTTGCGCTCTGTGCTACCCAACAGCAGCGATGGTTGGAATACTGAGACGTCTCACTTGACACTAAACAGTGACACGGTTGTGAATGTAACTGAGGACAGTGGCATGAAACTGTACGCTCACCTCGGTTCTCTCTCTGAGATGGACGCAATGTGTCCCTGAGAGGGTCAAAGATTTCAGTTCAGCTTGGGTCACTTCAACAGACCCTGTGCATGCAATATCATGCTACATTGAATGCACAACTGTACTATGCTGCAAACAGCTGCTCTTCTTCTGTTGTTCTACCTCCAAAAGGGCTTGCTGTGATGAGAGACCACCTGCAACACCCATAGCGAGGCTCATGCAGAGCATTCTCAAGAGACTTGGGCAAGTACAGGCCTGGGCCAAGGTGGTGCTTATACCAGTGCTTCAGTGGGTCTGCAGAGATTAGCAATTTCAGTTGTTTGCCCATCAAAGTAACCGGCATCCATCACTATGACAGCACAGTTATTGTCGATAAGGTGTATAGTCATACCCAAGACTATATACAGCACAGCCTATGGCTAAATGGATGGGTCACTATGAGCCATAAAATATAGTAGCAGTGGCCAACCATGTGCCACAAAGAGTTGGCTTTCATTCCAACTGATCCCTTCAGCAGTGGGTCTCACATCATCCCCTCTACTTGAAGGAACACTAATCAGTGGGTGGAGTCCTTAGTTGGAATGAAAAACTGCAGACGTTTGGCTCGATATGGCCCATGTTTGGTCACCTTTACTATATATTATAGTTCATAGTGACCTATCCATATGGCCTATAGACAGTGCCTTGGGTATGTATTGTCACTGACACAGCAGGAGGTTCAGGTATCAAGTTTCACCCCTAATCCCATAAGGCCGCCCACTCCACTCTTCTCCAAACTTCAGTGGGTGCAGTGTTTAGTTACAGTATGTGGGGCTCAAATTTAGGGGCTTATCGTGGGTTGGCTGGCTTAGTGTGCATTATTCAAATTTTCAATGTGTGAATCTGCAAGCTTGAGAGTTAAAACCCATAAAGCCCTGTTAGAGGGTTACGCCTGTGTTCATACAAGTAGAATTATAATACCTAATCATTGTTACTTATAGCAAACCAGTACAATGGCAGGGATGGGGATCCTCCACTTAAAGGGGACATATCATGCTCATTTTCAGGGTCATATTTGTATTTTGGGTTTCTACTAGAACTTGTTTACATGCTTTAATGTTTTTTACATACTGTCTGTCTGAAACGCTCCATTTTGCGCCTGTGTCTTTAAGCCTCCCTCCCAAAAAAGCCTACTCTGTTGTGCGGTTTTTGGGCAGTATATTCTAATGGGCCTGCATGTGACAGAGGAAGGGGAGCCAAATCTGAATGGCTTGTTGAATCCAACCTGGTCTCACTCCCAACTCAAATAACGGCGATTGGGCGCTGCCAATTGGGCATTGCCGATTGGGCAGCATCCCTCGGTATCATAAATCAGTGCATTAAGGAACCCTTTAGCGACAGTATGTCACTAACCGGGCTTTCAACTAACTCCAATGTAAACCCACCCGCGCCATTATTTGACGGTCGAAGCAAATGAGGTAGTATTGATAGCATGAGTGTCAGCTCAGGACGGGCGGCAGCGGTGGTGGATAGGTCAAACAAACACAAGACTTTCAACTAGGAGACCGGTGTTTGTGTCCCGTGTGAAACTAAAATTAAAGTTGATTTATTTTGTCAAGTCAGTCGTTACTCATGTGAATTGTTAGTATCGTCAGTCCTGTGAGTCACATGAGTCGTTAGTCAGTGAAGCTAACGTCAATCATGACCGTTTCCTAACCCTACCGAAGTGGAATTGTTGCCTAAACCTAACTTCCTGTGAAAACAGACGTTTTTTTTTTAAAGGACGCTATGCATGTAATGAGCCTATTTTGATACGCCGTCCTTGGTCTGTCCAAAAGTAACGCAAGAGTGGTACCCCGCACGTCTGTCTCCGATGCCAACGGTCACTGACCAAGCGGCGTTATTTGACGAGTTGGGAGTGAGAATGTGTTGGTGTATCACGTTTTCTGATCTAGGCAGCCCACAAAAAACTGACTGGGTTGTCTTATTTTAGTTTGTAGTTTGGTAGGCACTCCAGATACCCAAATGTATGTGCAGCTTCAGCCTATACCCCAATGAATTCATCAGCTAGTCGTCAAGCTACAGACTATAAACATTACCCCTGCCAAACCACATTCATCAATGTCTATAAAATCTGTTATTTTTAAACATTAAAAAAAATCATAATCACTACTTTGTGTACCTACTGTACACAAAGTGTACATGTGAAGTGAAACTAGCATTAGCATAGTCTCCCAGCAGGCCTAGCTCTCTGTTAAGAAATCCCCACCCCTGACATTTTCCTGCACCGCCCTAGCCACACACACACTCACCAGGCTTTCTCTTTTTCTACACTGATTTGGTCGTTGCCATTAAATTGCAGCTTGTGCACCTCCCAGAGGGTCTCCGCGGGGTCTCAGGACCCTTCCTACCCCCTTTTTTTTTCTGCGTCCCCTCTCGTTTTAATCCCTCACGTTCTAAATACATGGAGAAGGTAATTATCAACCATCAGGGTACACGGGTCAGCACAATTACACCATTAACATGTCACCCTGGCTGCCTGCATTGAGTTAGCCCCTGCCAATAGCGAGTTGGCACCTGGGCACTAATGAGTAGCTAGGTAATTAGAGGTTGGCTTGAACCTACCTCACTCACAAGCAAACACAAACACACACACACACACACACACACACACACACACACACACACATCTCTACAAATGCAACACATACCTGGGTGTGGGTCTCTTTCACTCCTTTCTCTCAGCCTGAATAGGTGGGCTAGCCATATGTCACAGCAGTTGTGCTGCATTAGTTCAGTGGGTGATGTGCTTTAATGAACCTGGTTCTGAGGAGGAAAGAGGAAGAGGTGTGTTTCTGACATTTGTTTTAAAGGTAATTAATGTCAAAGTTTCTGGAGGTGGGAGGGTCAATGACGACGGGGGACATGTGAGGGTATTAGCAAGTGGTTAACTGGAGTGACTGATTGAAGATGTGAATGGGTGAAATCTCTTGTGAAGTTATGCTAAACAATTGAAACACAAGCACAAGAAATAGGGGTGTTTTTCTATTGAATTTTATTATGTCATATGGGACCTGGGAACTGGCACCAAGGCTTACAACTACTCTTGCAAGTACAGGTTGGTTCACTTAAATACGCGCCTGCTTCTAGACCTTATCTTTTCACAGGAAAATTGCCACCCTCGCGATATCATAACAGCTTGACTGTGATATCACACGCAGTTCCTGGCCCTAGTGTGTCATTAGAGGTGGAAAAAAAAAAGGAGCTCTGCTGCTTAACGTTATGTGTCACATTCTCCACAGTATACTTGTCACTTTACTTTTTATCACGCTCAGTCTCAGTTTTTTCGGACTGTAAAATATGTAATGATACAGTGTGAAAATTCATTTGTAACGCCTGTCACTGGCATTCCCAGAGGCAGTGAGAATCAAATGGATGCAAGGACACAACAGTGGGAAATGTACAAATATCATCAAAACATCTTGTACTCAGTGTTTCCCACTGGTGGTGCGACGAAAGCCCAGGCAGCCCCTTCTATGTAGTAGGAGCTTCTGTGATACTGTCACACTACACTGAGTTGGATTCATCACTGGAGATCACTCACTATCAGACCTAGTAAGAATGAAATGATTGTACGAAATGTTGAAATATGGGAAAGCCTGGTTCCCAGTGGTGAGGGAAGCAAAACTCGGTGGAGCGTGTGATGACTAAAATCCAAAGAGATACAAATCACATACAGTAAAAACGAAAGCATTTATAAAATCAGAATGACTAATTGTGTGAATGCTGTACAATTCTCATCATACCTCCCAATGGACATCTGATTTGGCCCCACCCAAACCCCTGCCCTTCAAAATAAAAGCCCCATAGAGTAACTGTTTCTTAAAAGCCCCCAACTTTCACTGTATGTTAACAGAAAACTAGGGATGGACCTAATGTTTTAAAATAAAAAAATAATTTAACCCAAATACTACTTTCTCATGACTTATAGTTTTAAAGGTTTATTCCACCCAAATGCTACCTTTTAGAAGTCTAGCGCATTTGTGCTCTAAGATTTCTGTATTTTCAGCAATGCTTTGCAATAAATTTCAGCTATCAGCATTAACACACATGTTCTGCAGGAAATACAATCATCTAGTTTACAGTAAAAATGTACCACTATGTAAGTTTACATACAGTAGATTGTGTTTCTAAGGAAACTTACCGGAACACCCAGCCCATTCTCATTCCCAGGGCGTCAAATACCGAGGCTTTGTCACGGCCATCGGTGTTCGGTACCACCGTACAAGGCACCCTTTAGCGCCGGTGTGAAATGCACCTGACGTTCCATTAACTACAATATAAACCCATCAACAGCAACAGTAAACGCTCCAAAAGTGCAGCGGGAATGTGGTGACATAGTTTAAAGAGCGAAAAGAGACACACCGGGCAGGCGGGAGGGGCGATGGATGGGTCCGACAAACACAAGGCTTTCATCCAGGAGACTTCTGTTAGTGTCCTGTGCATCACGTTACAATCAGCTATTTATTTGTGTCTCATGTTCACAATGTTCAGTGTCATTTTCACTGTACAAACACAGTAGTTTTAAGCCCAATCATGTAGGTCTTACCTAAACCTAACTATAGTGGTTGTGATGCCAAAAATATAGTGATGCCAAGAGGCGTGACAAAGCGGCGGTATGTGACGAGTTTGGATGAGAACGTGTTGGAACACCAGTGGTGGGGAATCCTTTACTTGAAGCTGGACTAATCAATATTTGTGTATTAACAATGGATCAATTAACTACATGTAATGTGAATGGGGTTGCTTATAGTGACGAACCCACAGAGAATTATTACCCGACACTGTACTTCCCTTCTAACCTGACCCACCAGAAGGTTTGTTACACAGAACTGTCCGAGAAGCTGTCACTGGAAACGGTTTTGAAAAGATTAGGCACTTTCAAAAAATACTGAATACTGAAATACTGATCTCGTGACATTGTGAGAAATCCATCTGCTGTGCAAGGTAACTTCTCTTTAGCAACAGACCAATTTAGTATCTTTCATCAATATACAGTTTGGATTGAGTCTAACCGCTCTCATCAATGTCGAAAAAGCTCTAAAACCTCATCAGACACTACCTGCCCATCACCAAACAGCACAGAAACAAAGGGACTAACTGGTGGAGCATTTAGCAGCTAAATAGCCAGTTATTTCCTGAGTTGATCAAGAGTGAAGTTGAAAGGAGAGTGATTATCGGACATGCATTCATCAGGTGGACACAAACAGGACTCCAGGTGAATGCTAATGTTACTCCATGTCTGCTCAATGTGTAAACAAGCCACTGTTTGCTAAGGCGTACACCATATCAATATATTTATGAGGTGACAATGTAAGTGTTGTGTTTACAGATTGTTCCGCTATCCCAAGTGGCCAAACATTTTCACTGAATACAGGTTGAAGTATAAGCAGTGATACCACACTGTGAAAACTGTTACAAGTAGCCTATAATGAGACCTGGATTTATGAAGCAGAGTGGCCTCTTTACGAGTGGTACAGTATATTATGATAACGTATATACTGTATGGTCGAACTGGGGCTTTTTTAAATAGTAACTAGTGGCTGTAGCTGCCCAATAATTGCAGTGTAGTAGATATATACATAATAAGCATCATAAGCAGCTAATTGTGTCAGGGAATGGCATTAATCAACCATGTGTTAATCTTTGTTTAAGAAATTGTTTGTAAAACATCTATAAACATTACATAGACAGATGAACCAAAAACCAATTATTAACCATTGAGAAAGTATTAACTATTTATATAAATAATGTTTATAGATGCTTTACAAAGAATTTATTAACCATTAACAAAGTGTTAGAAATATCTTGTCCATTGTAATGTTTATAGATGTTTTACAGACAATTTTTTAAACGTTAACAAATCATGTTATAATCATTAACAAATACATTTATAAATTGTATATAAAATGATATAATGTGTGCAACAATAAAAGTTAAAATAACCAAATCCATAATCCTAAGGAATCCATTAGGTACCAACCATGTCATACTAGCGTCGGGAAAGAGGTTAAATAACCCTCCAAACTTGCGCTAAATTTTGGCGAGGAAAAACTGGCATGACCATTTACAAAGGGGTCCCTTGACCTCTGACCTCAAGATATGCAAATGAAAATGGGTTCTATGGGTACCCACGAGTCTCCCCTTTACAGACATGTCCACTTTATGATAATCATATGCAGTTTGCCATGTTATGGTTTGAGCATATTTTTTATGCTAAATGCAGTACTTGCAGGTTTCTGGACAATGCGTGTCATTGTTTTATGTTGTTAATTGATATTCAGTAATAAATATATGTTGATAAGAGTATTAAATACTTGACAAATATCCCTTTAAGGTATATTTGAAACAGATAAAAAATGTACGATAAATTTGTGATTACATTTTTAAATCGATTGACAGCCCTAATATATACAGTATATATAAAATATTACAATATGTGGAAGAATAAACTGTTAAATTAAAATAAACTATAGCAATACTAATTATTGGTAAACAATACAAATTATCATTTCATTGTTTGTTGACAGGAAAATAACTATTAACTAACTTTAAATAACTATTAATTTGCCATTTATAAATGATGGTTATTATAAAGTGTTTTCTTTCTTTCTTTCTTTCTTTACTTTAAATCATTCTCCCTGCCTCCCCCTATCTCGGAGATCACCTCATAACTCACTCAAGAGAAGCCCAATCAATCACACTGTATTTGGGTAAACATATTTTATGAGTCATCTTTGTTGAAATCTGAGGCTCGCTCCCAGTGTGAATACATCCTCTTTTGTGAACGGAGAGAGATTAATCTGACCAGCTCTCTCCAGTCATATGAGAAGGGAAGTGAATCACTGTTATTTAAGAACACCGGGCAGAGAGGCTCTTCATGCCACCGCTTGCCCTCCTGTCAACTGACAAGATGGCTCATTGCTATGCACACGTGCACAGAAATGGAAAACAACATGAACTGGCACACGCAAAAGGCGCCATTCATGATGAAACACACAATCGCATGCACTAACATAATCTCGCACAGACACACGTTTCCTCTGAAATGGTGACTGACAGAGCACACAAATGTCAGCGCTGACATTCTCTATCCCTTTCCTTTAGATGTGTGTGCACCTCTCTGCTCTGCAGTGGCTTAGTGTTTATGTGCAAGCTATGTGTGTGTGTGTGTATTTATACCGTTTCCCTTTCTGAGATTATGCATATGTGTGTATTCATACATATGCATGTGCCCGTGTCTATCACTGCCTTTGTCTCCATGCCTGTCTCTAGCTCCTCGCCATCCGGATTCACCAGCCGTAATAACATTAGCCTCTCCGTATGCTACGGGGATGGGACAGATCTTAGCCGGGGAGGAAATGAGGGATGGGATAAATGAGGGGGAAAGAGGTCAGCGTTGTCAGAGGAGGATGAGGGTGTGAATATTGTCGTGCAGAGAGCACGTGGGAGTAGAACTTCATAGCCGGGGATGAGGATAAAAAAGAGGGAGTAGATGGGAAGCCAAGCGAGCGATTGTCAAGTAGGGAGAGAGGGAGGGAGTGGCAGGTCTTAGCAGGAGCATGGCTAAGTGGAGGGGGCATGTCTCGGTGTCACTCAGTTTGAGTTGAGTTTAACTAGTCAAACCCAGTGTACCATGTGAGTTTCACGCTTAGGTAACACTGTCAGAAGAAATATCTTCCCTTTAAAGCCATTTTCTCTCCGAATTCTACATGATTATAACATCTTTTAAATTATTCTGGTGGCATACATTGGTGTAGAAAAATGAGACAGTCTCACTGAAAATTGGTGCAGCGTATGAGGTGATTTAAGCCCATTCATTCACTGCCCAGTGGCTTCAAGTTATGGCTCTTAAAGGGATAGTTTGGGTGTTTTGAAGTGGGGTTGTATGAGGTACTTATCCATAGTCAGTGTATTACCTACAGTAGATGGCAGTCGGCACACCCCCCGTTTGCAGAGAGGAGTACCAGCACGTGAGCAAAGTGATGTACTGCTATGGATGGGGTCGGCAGTTAAATGTATTTTAGTCAACTAAAAGAAAGGCGCACCTAAAAAATCAATATCAGTTTAAGTGTATGCTATACAGTATATACAGTATTTTCCAATGGAGAACTGAACTGAAAGTGAAACTTATCTATACTGAGTCTGGTGGCTTTGAATAGAGTGTAGATAAGTTTCACTTTCAGTTCAGTTTTCCATCGGAAAGGGATGTCTGACAGCAAGATAAAGCGATGAAAATATTCTAAATATAGCATACACTTAAACTGATATAGAGTTTTTTAGGTGAACCTTTCTTTAGGTGGCAAAAATACGTTTTGCTGTTGGCCCCGTCCACAGCAGTACATTGCTTTGCTTCAGTGCTGTGCTGTTTCTCCAATCTGGGGGCATGCCGACTGCCATCTACTGTAGGTAACACACTGACTATGGATAAGTACCTCAAACAACCCCCTCTTCAAAACAGCCAAACTGACCCTTTAAGCTGCTAAAAGGCTCCACTATGTTCACCGGCTAGTTGCTTTGCTGAAAATAGCAGCCTGCTGAAGCTGCAAATGAGGTTTATGAGATCTGCGAGTGAACCAAGCAGCAAAGCTGATCCACATAAAATCAAAACAATGAGCTGAAATATGCCAAAAAGCTCAATATAATCCTGACATTTCTCATAATTCTCTGAGTTCATAACTACAAATGTGATTTGACCCAATGTTGATATAGATATATTCATTAGTGCAGCTTCAAATTTGCTTCACAATAGATATAAATACTATTGATGTGACACACCAATTTCTTATGCAATTTATGTGTGATATTGTACACAAAATAACCATATCTTCCATATATCCAAACAGAGCAGCTGATGTCAAACAAGGAAGCAATACCATGTTTAATAAGAGATGGTCATACTTAGGGTTGCAAGAAAATATCTAAAACATCGTAAAGCGCGATATTATGTTTTGTGGTATCAATTCTCAAAAAACACTATATAGATTTTTAATTAATAGTTTACATGCAAAGATTACTCAGTCAATACTTATTTCATTTGCAAAGAGATGTGCCCTCTCAGTGTGTGTGCTCCCTCAAAGCACTGCTTTGATGTTGGATGTTGGATACAGTGACTGTGATAAATGCAAATGCAGATCCAACTGTTCTGACTGCATAAAAAATACTTCAAGAATAGTCAGATTTTATGCATATGGCGGTGTGTTCTTTATACTATGACAGTTTTCCTAAATTTAAAATATCATAATATATTGTCTTGCTTACAGTATCGCAATATATTGAATCGTTACCCCTGTATCATGATACATATCGTATCGCCAGATTCTTGCCAATGCATAGCCCTAGTAATACTGATGGTGATGGTAATGAAGATGATGATGATGATGATGATGACAACCAAAGCAGGGAAGTTGCGGCACGTAAGTCAGGTCCCTTTCACATTACACATAGTTATTTCATCCATTTTGTATTGATTTAAACATATTGATTAAAGCAGCTTTAAGGTGTAGACTGATTTGTGGTAACAGCTGTCTCCATATGAGTTGAAGACTCTGTTTATATGTTCCGACCACTGCCGTTTTAATGCACGTGCTTACCAGGGCTTGAGTATATGTGACTGAGATCTGTTTCTCTTACTGACTGACTGGCAGAGTGAAGGGTGAGAGGCGACTGACGCTTGTAAAGAGAAGGAGGTTCTACTTTGATGCTCTCTCCCTCTTCATTTGTGTTTGTGGTTATTATGTGTGGCATTATTGGCCCACGGTGAGCCCGCCTGTACCTTTTGGTGACCCAATTTCTGTACTTATAATGATTAAATGACCTGTATTTGGTGCCACAACAGTGATGAAATTAAACTGCAGTGAGTGATTGTCGATGCATTATTGTGTGCAAATTGAGCGTGGCCGATGTTTGTGCAATACGTGAGTCGTGATGGTGCTTGGGGGAGGGTCTTGAAAAAGTCACAGCCCCAAGGCCCAACGTACTTTAATGGGGCCTTGGTTCCGACAGCCTAACCACATAAGGAAGTCTCATTGGGACGTCCCTGTTGATTTAACAGTGTCCATCTAGTGGATCTTTAGTTAAGGCTGTCGCAATAACCGCAATATTGCAATACCGTGCTATTGACAAGCCAACTGCAGGGGATAGCCAGCGACCGCCACATCCGCTATGCTAACGTTTTTTCTTTTTTTAATTCTTTGCAATCGGCAGCAGCGTAACGAGGCGCTGAGCGAAGATTTTGCGCTCAGTGCTGCACGTTTGATTTTTTTCTGGTCGCAGAGAGTTGAAATATGTTCAACTTTGGGTTAAACACTGCGCTCGTCACTGTCACTTTTTACCCAGCCATCCAATCACAATGGAGGAGGGGCGGGGAAAATACCACAAAGATCAACAGTAACATCCTACATGTTGGCTGCAAGTGCTGAACAACAACAACAACAACAACAACAACAATAAAGGAGAAATTAATACATCAATACATAGACTGGCTTGTCCGTCCGCTCTCCCTATGTGCTTTGGCTGTCCGACAATGTACAAGTATTTCGTGAGTTTTAAAATCATCTTTGTCATTTAAAACAATATATGTAATAATAGCCTAGCAATAAAGATCATAGCATTAAAATCAGGATAAATGAAGGAGGTTGCAAAACAAAAGGCAATAATATTGCATATTGCATATCATATACACATCACTTATACTTATTAGCATGGCGCTATCTTCTGTAATGGCACTAAACATTGCCCTTGGATATGACTCACTAATGCAGAGTAATTCCATATTTTTCTAAATTAGCACTCATTTTCAAAGGAGAAATATGTTGCCAGTCCACAAAGAGAGAGAGTAAAAAATGTTAATGTCACATGTCATACAAAGGATTACTTGAAAGTGACACAGGTCATTCTTTGGCATTGAAATAGTACTACTAATACATTGGAATATATCACACTCCAATCACTATAATATTCATTTACTACGGGAAGCCTTGGGTTAGGGAAATCTTTTCAATCAATTGATTAAAGTTTCATTCAATAAGGTGAACTTTGGTTCAGGGCCCTTTTTCATTCACATGGTCTCCCTTTTTCTGGTGAGCATTCGGTTTCTCATATTAGGCTCACACTGAGTAAATATAATTTTGATAGACATTTAAAAAATGTAACCATGGTCTTTGATTCACATCTTTCCTTCTCTTCATTATTATTATTTTTTCCACATTAGATACTTGTAAAACAATCATGCTCTAGTCTGGTCACAATATCTAGTTTGTGTTGACATCAGGTAGCAACCTCCGGGGTCTGAAAAGTGAAGCCAATGTGGAAGTGCCTTACACTAGCATTCTTTCTAACAGCCAGCAGGGGGCGACTCCTATGGTTGCAAATAGAAGTCTGATTGTGTAGAAGTTCATGAGAAACTGAGCCTATTTCTCACTTGATTTATTACCTCAGTAAACATTGTAAACATGAGTTTATGGTCTCAATCGCTAGTTTCAAGTCTTCCTCAATACAGCATGATGTTCATTTAGTACATTATAGTACCATTTAGAGTCAAATAGACCATAAAGCAGGGTATGCTTTAGAGCGTGGCTACCTTGTGACTGACAGGTCGCTACCACGGCGTTGTCAGGTTTGGGTGTTGTCCGTGTTTTGGTCTTACAGATTTAAAACTTTAACAGTGTGTTTCGGTTCATGAAAGATAATTGTAAGATTTTGGTTGCCTAAAAATGTCGTATTCAGAGTTTGGTTGTACTTAGCTCCACTCTGTCGTGTCACTTCTGGTTGCAAAAGAACCAAGATGGCGACGGCCAAAAAAACAAAAAGACGATAGCCAAAATGATGACTCAAGGCATCAAAACGTCAGTCCACAAGCCAATGGGTGACGTCACGATGACTACGTCTACTTCTTATATACATCAGACAGGCAAAACGTCATCCAGAGTAGACCATGCCCCCTTTTGAGGGGAAAACAATCCCATGTCCCTCATAGATGGCAACAGCGTAACCAGAAGAAGTCGAAACTTGTCTTCAAACTTCTACTTTAAACAAAACTGGTAATAGTAATAACGATATGCCAAAGAGTTGCTGTGTAGTTGGTTGCACCGATTTGTTCCCCTGCTGTGTCCGAAAAAAGATATAATAGAGGGGCTTTATGGCTCCAATCTATAGACCAGACCGGCATCGCATCATCGCCGAGGCTGTGCTCCCGTTAGGAGTAAAGAAATTGGATGTCACTGGAGAGAAAATGGAAAATAAATACATTAGCGTTATAGCAGCATCAGACTGTCGTCTCCAACTAAATCTCAACCTATAGAACAGTTGGCTATCAACACATTGGTTATTCACAGACAACACTTAGCCTAATGTGATTCAATCAAATATGTATAGATGTCTTGATAAGCAATATCCGGCCACTGTGTTGGACGGGGGAAGACTGAAGGGACAAGGCGGAGATCAACCTTTACTTATTAAGGTATCGTGAACGCTCAGGTTCAGGTAAGATCACAAAATAATCATTAGACATGTGTTTAAAACAAACGGTTGTATAACAAGGGATGAATGCAAACAAATTTGTCAAAAATTACAATCCAATCATGCGTCAAATTGCATTGAAGTCTATGGGATCTTCTGTTTTCTTTCGTTGGGGCGCGGCCTTGTCCTTTTGCGAAGTAGCCGTATGTGGTTTGTGTCAATAGAAAACTATTGAATGCCAGCTCATGTCCCAGAATTATGACATCTTCCAAGTAAATGACTGTAGAAACTGGTGTAAGATGGTAAAGGTGAAATAAGATGGAGCTGAGGAAAATGCGGAAAGGACATGAAGTGGATAAAAATGGGATGAGTGAGGGGAGAAGTATGTATTAAAAAGATAAGACATATGTGTGAATTAAGGTAAGATGGAATACAAACAAATAAGAAAGTCAAGTAAGGATAGCTTCATCATAAAGGTGGCATGAGGTGTTTCTGCTCATTAGTGGAAGTGAGAAAACCAGCAGAATTGGCTAATAGCAGGTGGCTGGGAAAAAGAAAGAAAAAGAGAAGTAGACGTCTGAGGTGGTCAGCTGAAGTCTCTGGACGCTATATGAAAATTAGGTGGTTGAATAAATCACACTAAATCACTGACTGCTCAAGTAGTCTTAGCCTCAGTTTGGCTGCTTTTTTCCTCTATTTGTCTAATTTACTTGGGCACCAAAATGTGCTTAAATGTGCAAATTCGACCCGTTATTGCTAAATTTATATTCTATTTATATATATTCTGTTGCTCCTCCGACAACCTTATTTCCCCATAGAAATCATTAAGGTTCTGTTGATCTTATTTGAAGGTTAATGGAGCAAGTAAAATATTAGGAACACCTCACAAATACTTAACAGATATCTGTCACAAGTGATACAGTCCCTTAGTAATTAAGAGTACTAACACATGAGGCCCCCCTGGATGGCATTAGCATCACTGGGTGAGGTCTGATTTAATTTGCAGATTCAGTCAATCATCCAGGTTGTAGAAATAATTTATTTGCAATCCAACCACACAACTTTCAAATACAGTAAAGTGCAGCGGTTTTCTGAATTATTTTCATTTCGTGGAATGAAATAAAGGTGCTGTGGTTCACTTTTTTATTACTTTGCCCATAATAGGCTGATGCCAAATACAGAATTATATATATATGTCAAATACCAGTCCCAGTTAAGAGTAAAATCCTTCAAGATGCCAAGATATTTATTTTTACGAGGGTGAAAATAAAAATAAATGTTTGTTCCAGATTAGAAAAACTAAATGTCCACAATCCAAAGGTAAAATAGAAGAAGGAGCCTCTCTTTGAACCACCTTTGCGATGGAATCAAAAGTACATTTTCTGTGTGGTACTCCAAGGACAGCGCCAGCTGGGGACAAAGCGCCAAGTATGGGGACTGTCCCTGTGAAAACACAATATTACAAGGTTTCTTATCACATGTCTTAACAGGTTTTTGAGGAATTTGCTCAAAATCCTTGAATTACAAAAGCCTTTGGCAAACTCAGCACCAGCCTTTCATATCTGAGAGTGTAACCAGCATTATAATTGGCTAATTGTTGCCTGTTAGCCAAATCTTTCTCTTGGTGAAAAGTGCAGCCTGATGAAGCATCTGTCATGGCTTCATAACTTGTCTTGTTCTTGTGTATCTTTTTTTGTTTTTTGTTCCTGACTTCTGATTCTCTTCTTCTTTACTGTCAGAGGTTGATGAGGAACTCCTCTGGTCAACACATTCTCACTCCCAACTCGTCAAATACCGCCGCTTGGTCAGTGCCCCTCGGAATCAGAGTCCGACACATGGGGTACCCCTTCTTGCATTACTTTTGGACGGACCTGGGACGGCGTGTGTATATACGCTCGTTACATGCATAGTATCAAAATCAACTTCCGTTTTCACAGGAAGTTAGGTTTAGGCAACGCAAGCACTTAATTAAGTTTAGGAAACGGTTGTGGTTGACATTTACTTCACCGACAGACTAGCGACTCACAAGACCCACGTGACTGACGATAGTAACAACTCACGTGACTAACGACGATTCACGTGACTAAAGACTGACGTGACAAAATAAGTCAACGTTACTTTTAGTTTCACACGGACATGAACACCAGTCTCCTGGTTGAAAGTCCTGTGTTTGTTTGACCTACCCACCAACACTCCCTCCCACCCTTAGCAAACTCTCACGCTATTAATACTACATCCCTTGCTTGCTTGTTGATTAACGCCACGGGTGGGTTTACATTGGAGTTAGTTGAAAGCCCGGTTCGTCACCTACTGTTGTTAAGGGTGCCTCTGTGCGTCGGTTTCCGAGGAGCACTTACCAAACGGCGGTAATTGACGAGTTGGGAGAGAGAAAGGGTTGCTCTGGTGGAAGTGAAATGTGCGCTCGACATCTCCTAAGTACGGGTTAAAAGAAAAGAAAATGAATCAGGGAAAAAGTAGTACATAAACCAAATAGATGGCCACTTACAGTGAAGAGGGAATATTAAATGAACGTTGGACAAGATGACTGAGTGCAAGAGCTGTGGCTTTGAAATGCAGAGAAAATGAGGGCTATGTCAGAGACAGCGGTGGTGTCAGATGGATTTACATAAGAAACAGCGATCTAAGAGCAGCCAGAACCCGGCTTTAGTGAAGGGGCTCAGCTAGGGCTGCTATGGCATGACATGACACAAGACCTGATTTCAATGCAGAGGGTCTTAAGAGCTTCTACACAAACGTGAGCACATGGGTGAACATGTGATTTGTACCTATACCACCATTTGGGGAAAAATGCAGTTCTTAGTAGTATACCTATCCAACCATTTATCTATATTCTGTCACACGTCCATGTCTGGAACATGGTGGCAGAAGAAAATTGCCCAGATGTCCGTCTCCCCCGCCATGTCGTCCAGATCTTCCCTGAGACGTCCCGAGGTGTTCCTAGGGAGGGGAAATATATTGTATAATTAATTTCAGTGTAATCAGCAGTGCATGCACTCGGCAGGCAAAGTAAATCTGTGCAAATTTCTTTGAATCACATTTAACTTTGATGAACTTTAGCACGTCAATTAGTACTGAGGTACCATTGCTGACCTTTGAGGGATCTGAGAGCTGAAAAGTTCAAAATGGAGGATGCTTATTAACTCTGTGGCACCATTTTATTCACTTTTATTTAATCCCTTCTGTAGGAGTATAAACTGCTCCACCAAACAGGAATGGTTTGCAGAGAGCTATAAGACAGGAGTCTCATAATTATGTCTTTTTGTATAAACTGTGCGAATTTATTGGCCCCAAAGTGACCAAGCTAACAAGCAAACTGACACTTAGCAACAGTCGTGTCTAGATGGTAACCCACAAGTTGCGAATCTCTCGCAAGATAGTTGAGGTTAGGCATTGACTTTGAATGGTTAAGGTTAGGCATTGGCCTTGAATGGTCAAGGTTAGCCATTAACCTCAAATAGTTGAGGTTAGGCATTGACTTTGAATGGTTAAGGTTAGGCATTGGCCTTGAATGGTCAAGGTTAGCCATTAACCTCAAATAGTTAAGGTTAGGCATTGACCTTGAATAGTTAAGGTTAGCCATTGACCTCAAATGGTTAAGGTTAGGCATTGACCTTGAATAGTTAAAGTTAGGCATTGACCTTGAATAGTTAAGGTTAAGCATTTGCCTCGATTAGTCTAGGTTAGGCGAGCTTTCGCACCTTTTCGCAACTTACGGGTTACCTTCTAGACATGGCCATTAGCAACTAACTAGCTTGGAGAGCTTCTTTTTCCACTTAAATAACTCTTCACAGGACAAACATATATTGGATAGGTGGACTGCCAATTGGGCAGCAGGCAAAGGTGCCAATCCTCGACATGCTGAAGAAACTAGTCCTACGGACATGATCACCTCATCGATCTTCTTTCAATGTGGCATAGCAGTGTGTCTATCTGAACTCTGTGACCTGTTAACCTGTGAGCTGGGAAGCTCATTTTGGTTGCTTATTTTCTTAGATTTCAGTTCATTAACACAGGTGATGGTTGGAACATAGATCAGCTCCCTCTTCACCAGTCCCGTACCATGAAGCACATGCATCAATGCAGGGGCACATGCGCTTGGTCAGTGGCCCAACGCTTCTACCTATGACGCTCTAGGTACACCTCTAGCATCAATTTTGGACGTGTCAGTTTCCGCTCGTTACATGCAAAGTGTCATTTCAGAATAAACGTCCGTGTTCACAGGAAACGCACAGATTCTGCTTGTTACAGGCATAAAGTATTTTCAAAATTAACTTTCAACGTAGGTTTACTTATTAGATTGTAGGCTTACTTACCCAACAAAACTACTTGTTTAGGTTTAGGCAACAAGAGTATGTGGTTAGGCTAACGAAATATTGTGGTTTTGGGTTCACAAACTTTGTCATTTCTCATTCTACAGCTGAACAGTACACTAAAATATGTTTCTGAAAACATTTGAGGCTAGAAAAACAGGCATTACAGTTACAGAATATTGATTCGTATTTGATCAGCACTGCCTAGCGCATTGCCTGCAGGGTCGATATCCATGCTGAATGCGGGCAGTGCTATGGGGTCAACCACCCACAGATCTTTGCTATTGGTTGAGACTGCGTTTTAGTTCGTCAAAGTTCACCAAAGGTGACTACACTCGATACGAAAAATGCAAATTTGCTTTGCCACCGGAAACAAATGTTTTATTTGCCCCTTTCGCTTGCATGGAATGGAAGTGAACGGGAGGCCAATATTCGCCAATGTTAATTTCGCGCATGTGTGACCGTGCCCTGAGAAAGGACAAATATTTCTTATTCAGGTCTCTTACACAGGTGTGAAATGCGATGTTGAATTACACACACACACACACACACACACACACACACACACACATACACACACTGCCTCATGACCATACTAAAAACCCTGCCGGGCTTTGTTCTTCACTTGAGTGTGAGAACCTTGTCGTTCTCTAGCTGTGTGTCTCTCAGTCTCGCACACAAATACAAGATTGCACATACAAACACATGACACAGATTCACATGTACACACCAACATAAACGCACACAAACTTATTCATTCTCTCTCTCTCACACACATACACGCACGCACACAAACTCATATACACACACCATGCCGCGCCCCACTTCTGTTTAGGGAAAAAAGTAATTACTTTCTCTGCCTGCCTCAATGCCTTCAAAAGCCTCAGTGGGGCGATTCCCCGGTGAGCCAGTGAAATTCACTTAAACAGCTTTTGAGAGAGTAAGCAGTCTTATTGTTGCGCACTGAAACTTTGATTGGAAAGGGAGAAAAAATGAGAGGAGGAAGAGGGGGGGGGGAGGGGAAGATTGGTAAATAAAACTGTTGGCCAGTATTATTTTTCTCTGTCTTTTTTTTCCATTTCTTTTACCTCTCGGAGTCTTTTTTTCTCTTTGACGCGGCTAACGACTGCAGGCAAACAACAACGGCAGGTTAAGAGGAGCTGCACAGTATCATGCTGTGTTTTTTTTTTTTAAAACACACCGGTGGGGCACAGCAAGTGTGTGTGTGTGTGTGTGTGTCTTTCTGTGTGCTGTCCCAATCCCTCCTCCATTAAAAATCCATATCTCCTCAATCTTTCGGAATCAATTTTCATCACAGGGCCTTTACGAGAAGACAACTCTATTTTAAGATTGCTCAACCTTGACTTTGAGCCCGCTCGCTCGCTCCGGTCCACTTGCAAGACTTTTTCCTGTTGGGGCTCTTTAAGTGGCATCAAAGTCGGCGCACAAGACGAGTAATATCCCGCAGATTCCCACTCCGGGCGGCTAACAGGAGAATCCCAGCGGTATGCCTCGGGGAGAAAAAGGAATAAATAAATTAACAAAGCTCAGTCTAAAGGCTCTGATGATGTGTCCCGTGGTGGACTTGAAGGAGGGGGGGGTTGCTTCTTTGAGTTATCATGTACGAGCCTTCTGACGCGCTGGAGAGATTTGCAGTGTCGCGTTGGAAATTTCATCACGTTGCTGTAGAGCTAATATTTTTGTGAAGTTGTGCAAACAATGTGTGTTCACATGCCCTTTTGAATACATTAAATGGACAACCCCAGATACACACACACATACACACACACACACTCTCTTGGTGCTCTTGATCATGACTTGTGTGTGTGTATCTGAGTATGTTTGGAGAACACTCTAGGGGAAATACAATGGATGGATGAAGCAGCTTGGAGAACAAAGAAAGTCTAGAGGGACTTTATTAACATATTAAGAGTGTATGTAGGTGTGGGGTGTGTAGTTGTGCTCTTGCGTGTGGGTAAATGCCTATATTGCCATTTGTACAAGTGTGTGTGCATGTTTTGTGTGAACATGTGTATGTGCTAACAGAACTCCCCTGCTTTATGGTTAAAAACACAAAAAAAAAACAAAGACACAGACACTAATAAGGCTGTTGAATTATGAAGAGAACAGAGATGCGTGGCCCCCTCGGCAGCTCCGGGGGGCTGAGCATCTCTATGTATGTGAGAGCTAGTCTCTATTCCCCCCCCCCACCCCCATCCCTTCTCTTTCTCCGTTTCATCTTGCAATCTAGCGAATCTTTCACAGAGATCTGGTTTATCTCTTGCGTGTTCCTCATGTGTCGGAGTGTGTTTCTGAATGATCCCCTGGACTGACGTCAGCTGTAACGGCATGTATTCAGATCAGAGGAGAGCGATAAACAAGGAGGAGAAGAGAGATGCGGTGCGATGTGGGAAAAGGCAGTACAAGCGAGAGATGGCAGGGTGGAAAGTGTAAGGGAAAAGAGGATAAGAGGGAGGAAGCGATGGAACGAGTGTGTCGAGGAGATGTTTAGAGGGAGACAGACTTCGAGCGGGAAAGAAAAGAAAGCGCAAGGCGAGATATATGCGTGGGGGTTAGCTTTGCCTCTTTCCATCTCTTCCTCCCTTTGATCTCTGTGACTTCTTGCCAGCGAAGAAAGTAGGAGAAAGTGAGAAAAGGTAAAAGGGAAAGGAACGAGAGGCCGAGTCGTGAAGGAACAGAGAAAGATGAGAGGGAAAGGGAGCAAATGAGAATTTGGGTGAAAACAGAGCACGGCGACAGATAGAGATAGAGAGAGAGGGAAATTCATCAAGGAGTGGAGGAGAGGTGAGAAAGAAGTGAGAAAATTAGAGAGAGCGAGCTTGAGTCTGATATACGGAGAGAGGGAAGCTGAATCACAGGGAGAGATGACACAGTTGGGAGTGATGCGGGAGATGAAGGGGGTGAGGAAAGACGGTGGCAAAGTTTCACGGCAATAATTACTATTAAGCAAAGCGCTCAAAGTCGCTTAGCATTTGGAATCAAATTAGCAGGTGATGGTGCAGGTGAGGTAATGGGCGGGAGAAAATGGCGCTTAAAAAAGTCTGTGACCCCTGAGGAAGAGTTGGAGGAACATCGTGGCAACACTTTCAACATTCCGTATATATTTGATGGGGGAGGTTATGGCTGGTTTGAAAAGAGGGAAATGAATTAGTAGCTGCTGAAAGTCAAGCAGTTGCACTAATTGGATTTGGAGAAAGACAAAGGTTTTATATTGTCTGAGAAGAAATATAGTGGAGAGAGGTTTATTTCCTGCATATACAATGGTAGGTAACATGCAGTATGAGAGCACTCCCAAGATAGAGATACAAGCCTGTGTACATAAAAAACTTAAAGCTGCATCACTCAACATGTTTATGTGAATAGTGGATCAAATGACTAGAAGTAATGTGAGAAGGGTGACAAACTCACCGAGACCTGTCACCAGATTCTGCACGTCCACCGTAGCTCTACGGAACGTTTTAGCATCAGCTCACTGTTTTCGGTTTTACGGCCAGCAACTTCACTGTTTTGGTTCAGTTTCACAGCACTAAACAGCGGTGTTTTTAGCCGCAGCAGGCAGCTGTTTTTGAAAAAAAAAAGCTCTAAAAACCCATTACACACAACGTGCCTAGCACCAAACATTCATCCATCCATCCATTATCTGTAACCGTTTATCCTATTCAGGGTTGCAGGGGAGCCAATCCCAGCTGACATTTGGGCGAAGGCGGGGTACACCCTGGACAGGTCACCAGACTATCACAGGGCTGACACATAGAGACAGACAACCATTCACACTATAATTCACACCTAAGGGCAATTTAGAGTCAACAATTAACCTAACCTGCATGTCTTTAGACTGTGGGAGGAAGCCGGAGAACCAGGAAAAAACCCACGCTAACACGGGGAGAACATGCAAACTCCACACAGAAGCCAGGTTAAAGCTGCAGCTGCTCTTGCTGTGAGGCGACAGTGTTAACCACTGCACCACCGTGCAGCCCCTAGCACCAAACAGTTAGCATTTAAATGATAAACATAGTGGACTAAAGAGCCAGGTGTTTTTTTTTGGGGGGGGGGTTAATGAAGACCAGAACAGAGCTCTAAGGAGAGTGAATATTGGACTGATTTCCATCAGCAGCCTGGTATCACCAAATGGCGTACGAATAACACGCCAATTTCTTAAGTAAATCCACATGTTATCACTGCTCAGAGCAAGTGCTCCGGAAGTCAGGTGACGTAGTAAAAAGAGCAAGAAAGTCATTCTAGGATGGAGGACGGAGTGGAAGATTGGGTCAAACAAACACGACTTTCGCAAGAGACTGCTGTTAGTGTCCATGTGAAACCAAAAGTCAACCACTGACTTATTTATGTCGACTACTAAACGTATGTACGTAACTTAATTCACGAAACAAACATACATGTTTTAACCCAAACCATGATCTTTTCCTAAACCTAACCAAGTAGTTTTGTTGCCTAAACCTAACTAAGTAGTTTTGTTTAAATTTACAATGTTAACTACAGGTTTAAAACTGCATATGTGACAGTTTACTTTGACTTCTTAACTTGCTTCAGTAACTTAATTTATGTATACAACAAACATACACATTTTAACCCAACCGCAATCTTTTCCTAAACATAACCAAGTAGTTTTTAGAATTTTACAACGTAAATTACATGTTTAAAACTGTGACCGTGCGTCCGTATGTGACGAGTTGGGAATGAGAACGGGGCGTTAAATGACATAAAAAGCTTAAAATGTGACGACATGACAAGCGGGATGTCCCCTAAAAATGGCGTGCTATTTATATGCATTCCCATGAGATCACATTGCCATCAGGTCGCAAGAAACACACTTCAAGATAAAGCTAATGTTGCTACTGTACATGTCCGCTGGATGTGTATATTGGTTTGTTAAAACGTACTTTATAAGGCTGTGATATGTCAGAAATGTGATATTCAGTTTGTTATGGAGTTCTGCCCCCAAGTGGCCAAAAAAACGGACTGAAACTGATTAATGCCAATTGCGATTCCCAGAATTTCACTAAGAAACATCACTGAGCTTAAAAGTCTGCTGCATGTGTCGCTAATGATAAGCTAAAGCTATCAATTACGTTTTGTAAAAACCTGATAAAACACTGTTTAAAGGTCCAGTGTGTAGGATCTGGTGGTATCTAGTGGTGAGGTGAGGAGATCGCAACCAACTGAAGCCTCTCTCGTGTGCCAAGCGTGTTGGAGAGCTACGGTGGCCGACGCAAAAACACTAATGGCCCTCTCTAGAGCCATTTGGAGCAGAGCCAATAGGTAGAGTTTGTGTGTACTTGGGCAGTGAGTGGTGAAGCAAGAGAGGGAGAGCGGCGGCAACAGGAGCGAGTAACGTTATCGACTCCGGCCCAAACAGGAAAAGTTAACAGAGTTTGGTTTGTCCGTTCTGGGCTACTGTAGAAACATGGCGGTGCAACATGGCGGACTCCGTGGAGAAGGGACCCACTCCCTATGTAGATATAAACGACTCATTCTAAGGTAAAAAAAACACATTGACTCTTATTATCAGGTGAATATACACAAAAGAAAACATACTTATTAATATTATATTCCATTTCTGCCAATAGAGCCCTCTAATTGTTACACACTGGTCCTTTGAATCAGTTCATGTTCATATTCAGGGACAGTTTTAAGGAACTGTGGCTCTGTGTTTTGTTTCCAGTTGCAACAAGGAAGCAAAACAAATTTGCTACAGCCCTGATTCACGCCTCTGGCTGGCTTCTTCTCCATAGCAACAGCAGTTAGGGCTCAGCATTTGGAGCCAATTGCAATACCAAACAGAAAGAAAAAAAAAAACAACAACAAAAAAAAAGGTTTGTCATAAACAGAGGAATAATTACAAAGGATGGGTATAATATAAACCTGTGGCACTGTCAAATTATCCAGGAGATTTGAGATTCTATGTTAAGCAACATTGAAGATGTAATTAAAGACTTTCAAATGGAAATTTGGTAAAAAAAGAAATACACTCCTACTTCATAACTCTATTAGACGTGTGTGAAGCGGGAGGCCTTCGTGAAGTGAAGTGAACTTTTGCTGCAGCTTCATTAGCAGTTTGGAAGAAAGGCGCTTTAATCATGAAAGTTTCACCCCGGCCTTCCATCTTCCTCCTTTCATATCTAGACACAAGGCTTTCCGTCTCATTCCCCAAATTTTAATATCTAAATATTAGTAATTCAACAGGAAAGTGACAGTGACAGGAATTAAACAACTGTGCATGTGCTGGGTGATTTCCCTCCACAAAATGAAAGTGCCCCTGTTTGAGCCTGTGTCTGAATCTGTGCCTTCATGCAAACTCTATGGCTTAAGCTCCTGGGCTCAGGTGTGTGCACGACAATTTGCCCTCACTTTGTTGGCACATCCGACAAACAATTGATCGGCTAGTTGAACTTGGGAGCTCTTTCATGTTTCGACATGTGTTCCTGGATAGATGATGGTGATAGGACGTTTGAAGAAGAAAGCCGCCGCCGTAATCAGGACGCCCTGTCAGCTTCAAATGGATTAGCGCTTGATTTGCGTGCCGGCACTTCAGAGTTCAATTGCGAAAGGGGTGGAGGAATGAAGGGGGTGGGTTGGAAGACAGAGAAAGGGAAATGCATTTTAGAGAAGGTGGCGAAAACAGGATGCATGCTTTGCTCATTAGCAAGAGGGGAAGCTGTTTGAAGTCGGGATGTTTGGCAGTGTTGGCAGCAAATGCGACAAGAAGGCTCGGTAATGAAATTTAGGTGCTCGTTTTCTGACGAGCTTCGAGGAATGATAGGGAACATAGCAAAATCCCCGCATGACAAAAATCCTGTGGCTAAATGTTTGCTTTGAATAAAAAATAAGTAATTTATTATTATTATTTAATTTGTTTGTCTTTTCACACGGGTGTGCGGCTGGGCTGACAGCACTATAGGGCTTTAGCTGTATGACGGTAGGTATCACTGGAGCTGTAAATTATACATAGTGTGAAATCTCAACATTGCAGTCCTGTGCCATCTGTTTATCCTGACGTATTTAATATGCAGCGCTGCCTTACACATGCTACATTTACACAGAGGTGTGATTGTTTGTTCGTGCATTAATTTATCTATTTATTTTTTTCAATTTCACTTTGTGAGTCTGCACATTTTCAAAAGTAAAACAAAGTGTTCCTATTATTTATTTAACATAACTTTAATGTTTCTGTCAAAATGTGCTTAAAGTAATAGTTTGTATATTTTGAAGTTGGGTTGTATGAGGTACTTATCCATAGTCCATGGTAAATGGTAAATGGTCTTGCATTTATATTACTCCTTTCTAGTCTTCTGACCACTCAAAGTGCTTTACACTACATGTCAGCCATTCATACACTGTTACCTGTTATACAATGTTACCGATGTCGGGCCTGCGATTCATGGAGGGAGCTTTGTTCGGTTTTGGGTATCAAAACGGACCCCGAGCTGACAAAATGGCAAACCTTAACTGATGTTGACTTTACGACCACATGTGTCACTGTTAACAAGCAATTTTTGATTCTTACATTGAGTCCCTTTAAATGTACGTTATATTTACAATGTTTTCCATTGGGGAACAGAACTGAAGGTGAAACTTATCTATACAGTTTCTGTCAACGGAGTCTTGTGGCTTTGAATAAAGCATAGATAAGTTTCACTTTCAGTTCAGTTCCCCATCAGAAAGGGCTGTCTTGACGGCAAGATAAAGCATTGAGAATATTCTAAATATCGTACACTGATATCGATTTTTTTTGGGTGAATCTTTCATTTAGGCTGCTGAAATACGTTTTGTTGCCGGCCCCGTCCTCAGCAGTACATTGCTTTGCTCCCGTGCTGGTACTCCTGTCTTTTTCTCCAAACTGGATGTGTGCCGACTATCATCTACTGTAGTTAATACACTAACTATAGATAAGTACCTCATATAACCTCACTTCAAAACACCCAAACTGTCCCTTTAAAGCTTCAGTAGGCAACATTTTTTGGCATCATTGGGCAAAGATTCCATAATAACCTTTCAGCATATTGTAATTCAAGTGTTCTGAGAGAAAACTAGACTTCTGCACCTCCTCATGGCTCTGTTTTCAGGCTTTAAAAATCTAAGACTTTGGCAAATCACAAGTCATTTCAGATAGAGCGTTCCTATTGGCTGTGCTCCAGTCATGTGAGCGGTGCTTGGTATTCCCTCAAGAGATCTCAACATGGCTGCCGGGTCACAATCTTTCTCATTTTACAGCTAAACAGTACACTACAAGATGTTTCTGAAAAAATTTGAGGCGAGAAATAGACATTAACGTAACATACTATTGATTCAGATTTGATGCACGCTGCCTAGTTTGACCGTTTGGTCGGAGTTCGCGAGTGATTGACAGCCGGCTCTCATAGACTGCAGCTGGACAGCAGATCCCAGGTCAGCTCTGACTGGTTCTTTTCCTCCAGTCTGTGAAATCTTGCAGATGCCATTAGGAGCATCGGAGGACACAGGTTACCTGTCAAATCTGTAAACTAGCTGGCATTTCGACAGGTAAAATATACTCTTAAGAACTACAGTTTTTGTTCAAACTTTTGTTATAGATTATGTACAAGATGAACGGTCACTTGACACATGATAATAAAGCACCATAACTCTTTGTTGAATACCTGCTAATGTAACAAGTTGTTGATTATCACTCTGACCATTGCTCAGACGAGCTCACAGTCCACATGGACTGTATTAATTAGAGCCAGCTTAATAACCGATGGGACTGGAAGCAAATAAAGGAGAGTAAATAAATGAAATGAAAAAGTTATTAGATGCAGAGCTGCAGACTTGACCGATGAATGTGGCGCAGGCCAGTACGTTAATTAATTTTTAATATGAGTCATAATATCAAGCAAATTATCCAGTGTCAGGAAGGAGGGCAGCCGGAGCGTTTTGTCAATTACAGGGTTGCAGTCACCTGGTGTGCGAACGGGAACAGGGTCAGATGCTTTGCGACCAGTTAATATGCAGTGACAGTTGTTGATGGGGCTTGTCAAAGTGAACATGTGCTGATTAGAAACAGGAAATACAAGGTTTCTTATGAGGTTTATTTATTTTGGGAACTCACCAAACCTTCTGTTCTGATAGTGTCAAATGGGGTGACGGAGACAGCATGAAAATGAAACGCATGAGGAGAAGACATCCAGATAATTTAGTGTGATTGTTTAAAAGAAAATGGGCCTCTTGCAAGAACATTTTAGTACTTTTATTCTAAACTACTCTTAAAATACTTTTTCTGATGATGACGATCATGACGGTTACTCAAACAAATGTTCCAAGTCTGATTCAGCAATCCCTCTTACCTGCACAAACGTGTCCTTTATCACACATTTCAACCTAATGAATGCCACCTTAGTAGATTTTCCTGTGTTTAAAAAACCTGCTTATATACGCTAATTTGGTGGGAGATGGTCCAGAGGATGTGACAATCATATCTAAACAGTCATTGTAAATTAGGGCTGTCAACCGATTCAAATATTTAATGGTGATTAATCGCGTGATTGTCCATACTTAATCGCAAATTAATCACACATTTTGTAACTGTTAAAAATTGACCTTAAAGGGAGATTTTTCAAGTTTTTAATACTCTTATCAACATGGGAGTGTGTAGATATGTTTTCTTTATGTAAATATATGCATAGATTTATTATTGGAAATCAATTAACGACACAAAACAATTGACAAATATTATCCAGAAACCCTCACAGGTTCTGCATTTAGCATAAAAAAAGATGTGCTCAAATCATAACATGGCAAACTGCAGCCCAACAGACAACAACAGCTGTCAGTGTGTCAGTGTGCTGACTTGACTATGACTTGCCCAAAACTGCACGTGATTATCGTAAAAGAGACTCGTGGGTACCCATAGAACCCATTTTCAGGTCAAGACCCCTTTGAAAATGGCCATACCAGTTTTTCATTAACAAAATTTAGTGTAGGTTTGGAGCGTTATTTAGCCTCTTTCATGTCAAGTTAGTATGGCATGGTTGGTACCAATGGATTCCTTAGGTTATCGATCTCTTCATATGATACCAGTGTCTTCTCTTTGGCTTTAAAACTGAGCCTGCTACAACATAAAAAGTCGCGTGAATGCATTAAAGAAACTATTGGCATTAAAACAAATTTGCGTTAACGCGTTATTATTATTACATGTTAACTTAGAAAGCCCAATTGTAAATACATGAAAATTGGTGAATGTGACTTCTTTTTACATTTCCCTTAAAGGGACTATTTGTAACTTTGTACACGCATAAATGTAGCGGGTCGTCACACATGCGCGCTCGCATATGCGCGTTCGCGTGTAGCCGCTGTACCCTCCTCCTCTGCCTGCTCGCCTTCACTCAGACAGCTCAGCTCGCTCCACCTCTAGACGTGAACGCGCGCTCACTACACACTGCAGAAGAGTTAGTTTAGCTCTGAGAATATCTAGTGAATGCACAAGGGACGTTTGTGCAGAAATAACTGCTGCAGCTCCTCCAGACCAACAGAGGTTTCCCGTGTCTTGGGAAGTAACGGAGCTCTACAGAGAGTTACGTTGTCTTCTCGTTACCGACCGGGTGCCGGTGTCTCCTCTGCTCTCTCCGGCTGCGGGCGGAGAGAGCAGGGAGACACGCTGGAGAGCCCCGCTGGAAAAGCCAACACTAGGATCAGATCTAAATCATGTTCATGGAGAGACCTTCGTCTGGTCAGCTAACATTACTGCCAAGCAGCTGAAATATAGAGTGATATTGTGGTTTTAGCTGACTTGTGTCGCCTCACTGTTTTGAGTGATGCTCATTCAGGTATATTTAGAGCGAGCAAGCGCGAGCCCGACGCTGACTTTCGTTGATTTCACGGCCACAGGTGTCGCTGTTAAGAAGCATTTCTGAAAGTTACAAATAGTCCCTTTAAGAGTGAATCTGTGGTGCTTGTGTGAGGCTCAATGGTTGCCTTTTCAACCAAAATATATGAAATTCACTAAATGTGCTGTAATCTGTGAAGATGTATTGGCCCTTCATCATATTAATTCAAGAAAGAATGAGAAAAGAGACAAAAAACAGCCCTTGAAACATTAATAGCCCACTTTTCTCCCACTTTTTATTCATTTATAACAGTATCATCATGTTCCCAGAAAGACAAAAGCAGTTGTGAGATGTTGTCTTGTTTTCTTTTCATCCGCTGAAGACGGAACAGAAAGTAGGAGAAAACAAGGGCCTGAATTGCTCTCCCCCACGAGAGCACTGACGCGGTCTTCCCCTGCTGCCACCAGGGACGTCTTCCATCCTTCCTTCGCCCACTTCAGGGAGCGTCGTCTGTCCCCAAAGACTCCGCCGCTTCCCGGCTCCCCGGAAATAACTAGGGCATCTGGGAGAAAACTTCACAGCATAATTAAAGAAGTGTTTGTGGACTACACCCTCAGCTTCACTGTGTGTGTGCGTATGTGTTTGTAAATCGCAGCACAACGATACTTTTGGGACGAAAGTTAAGTGATTAGTCGCAATGTGCAAACCAAATGTGGATGACAGCCTTCTCACTACCTGCTTTAACTACCATCCCTGAGCCTTGATGAATAGTGCTTTAGATGATGCAATTGTGTGATTTTTAAAATCCAAAAAGAACGTCTTCCTCGGCTTTTGTACGGGACAAAATGCCCCAAAAACTTGCAGAAGAAAAAAAGCTGTTGAAGATGATAGAAGCCATTTGTTTTAAATCAGGACTACACTGGCAGGAGGGCATTATCTTGTTATCCTCTCTTCAGTCGCTCCCTTTCTTTTGGCCTCATTACCTTTTGTACACTGCTCTCCATTTGTTTTATTCTCACCCCCTTCATCCGTGCAGCTCTCTCCATCTCCCCATGTGTTATTCTCTCTCCTCCTCACAACCGTAATGACCTTTCCTTCGCTCCTTTTCCTTTTTTGCTGTGCGAGGTGAGGGTGTGTAAGAAGGAAGAACAAAAAAATTCAACGTTGAAAGACAAGAAGAAGTAAAAGAAACAGAGTGAGACGCTGGAAGAGCGGGAGCAGCCGCAGAGAAGAAGAGACCGGCGGCGTGAAGCTCAGTCATTTCCCCAGCCAGTCGGTCGTTAAGTTAGTCACTCAGCCCGAACAGACTGTACTCTCACAGTGGCTTCCTCTTAACTCTCCATTTCATGGATGTAGACGGAGAGGTAGCACTCACTTTGCAAAACATGAAAGAACACTTTACATGGCAGAGTCCCCTCGGATGCCTTCCTCTTCTTTTGCTGTCAAAATATTGACACAGGAGGGGGAAAGCAAGCTGCATTTTACTCTCATGTATCAGACGCTTTGTCCTTTTGAATTATTGATACTCCTAGAAGGGGGGTTTGTGCTGGACACAGCGCTACCCTCAGGTCTCTTTTACACATCTTCAGCGGTGGTACCTGTGGAACCAATCCATGTCTGCCTACAGATTGCCGGCTCAAAGCTCTTTTTCCTGTTAGAACTGTAGTGTAGCTCAGGGCTAAAAAAAGAGACTGAATGGCTCTTAGTGAAACACCTGGCCTCAGGGCTTGCAGCTACTTTCAGAGTGTTTAGCTAATGGCAAATTGTAGAGGTTGTAGGTTCAAAAATGCCGGATGGTTGTGTTGCCAAAGCGCCCTTAGTTGGAGGGACCGGCACAATCATTCAAATCAGTGTTGAGAAACATTTAGAGAGAGGGAGAGAGAGAGTGAATGTAAGGAGATGACTGAAAGTGACCTTAGCCTTTTCATGAAATGCTGAGTAAGGCTGCGAGCAAACACAGATCAGTGCAGTCGTGGTAGACCAAGCAAATAGATAAAAGCGGTAGTTGCTGAAAAGTAAATTGCCGTTTTCCTACACAAAAATATGTGCTAGTATTTTGTGGGGATGAAATAAGGTTCTGTCTGCATTTGGAGTAGCTTTGCACATACTTAGTGTAGGAGCTAAAGTCTACTACTGTAGCTACTGAGGTGATTAGCCCTGGACTGACGCGCTTTTTGCTGTAGATGGTACCTTTAATTGTCTGTTGTGCTGTACAAAACTGATCCTGAGTCCGCTCGTTGGTTTTACAATAACAGTTCATTTATTCTTAATATGGTATTAAAGAAACAAATCCGGTTAACATAGCAACGAGTAACAACAACAACAACACGGCAAACATTTCAGCGTCTCTGCGGTCAAAAACCCTTTGCCCTTCCGGGCTAAACCCTGACGCCAACAACACACCTCCTTACTTATATACCCGTGACTGGGTCAGTCAATTAATGCAGTGCCACCTAGTGTTCCTAAAAGTGAATTACACCAACCTCTGTATGTGTCATCATACATCATACATCATGTTTTGGCTCTTACACTTAGTGTTAGGGTGGGTCAATTATTGTTATCTTTTTAGGTTTTGATATAATTCTGTAGCTTCCCAGTAGTGTTACTTACTATATGTATTCAAATCAGAACACTGAAATTTTGGTCGATATACGTATGTTTTTGCATCAAAATGCTATTTCACCAAGCTCTTCTAAAGACGTTTTCCCACATGACCTGATATGTGGAATCCATTGGTACCAACCATGTCACACTAGCTTGTAGGAAGGAGGCTAAATAACGCTCCAAACTTACGCTAAATTTTGGAGAGAAAAAACTGGCATGGCCATTTTCAAAGGGGTCCCCTGACCTCTGACCTCCAGATATGTGAATGAAAATGGGTTCTATGGGTACCCACGAGTCTCCCCTTTACAGACATGCCCACTTTATGATGATCACATGCTGTTTGGGGCAAGTCATAGTAAAGTCAGCACACTGACACACTGACAGCTGTTGTAGCCTGTTGGGCTGCAGTTTATGAGTAGAGCATATGTTTTATGCTAAATACAGTACCTGTGAGGGTTTCTGGACAATATTTGTCATTGTTTTGTGTTGTTAATTGGGTTTTTTTTAAGGTACATTTTGAACAGATAAAAAAATGTGCCATTAATTTGCAATTAACTATGGACAATCATGCGATTAAATAAATATATTTAATTGACTGACAGCCCTTATATATATATATATATGTGTGCATCTATCTTAATGAATGACTTATGATTTAATGCACCATCCGGCGAGCACAAAAAGTGACACAACCACAATGTTTGTGACCTTTACAGTAGGGGCACGCTGGGTCTGGCTAACATGCTAAATGCTAACATCTTTCTTCAGTGAGGTGTGTGAGGACTGTCTGCTGTCTGAGACTGTTCCCTGATGTGACGGTAGAGCCTAATTCAGCACAAACCATTTGGAATTTGAGGACCGCAGTCGGACCAGAGAGGCCGAGTGGGCTGGTTATACTAAGAGAGAGAAGCTGAGTGGACTGGCTATACTGGGACAGAGAGGCCGAGTGGACTGGTTGTAGTATTCTTTCAAAATGAACGAGTAAAGAAGTTCAACGTGGAGCAGATTGTGGAGGACTTGCTAAAAGCTTGCAGGGTGCCGTTCAGTCAGGTGAGTAAAATAACACACTGCTGAACTCCAAAGAAGAGAACGTCAACAACCACTTCATTGCCTAGCAACATAGTTGCGTGTGCGCGCTACGCGATGTGTAAAACCCATAGAAATATGGTAAAAACTGTGTCTCCTTTGCTGCTGCAATATGGCTGCAAGCGCTGTGGAATTTATATTGTTTATGCATGTTCATGTTGTGTTCTTTGGTGATGTTTTATTCTACTGGTGATTCTAAAATAAGTTTCAGGCCCTGTGGTCTCCATTTTTGTTGAATTGGCTAGAGTTTTGTCTGTTTTCTGGTTCATTCTTGTGAGGCTATACTGAGGAAGACATATTTATATTTGATAATCAGTTGTATGCACAGACTGCAGAGTGCCCAAAGACGTTCTTTGAATTAACAGTAACGTTAGATTACATTTTGACTGACATACTTTTTACTTTTACTGAAGTACATTTTTATACAAGTACTTTTCTTTTACTTGAGTAATATTTCTTTAAAGTAACAGCACTTTTATTCTAGTACTCTTTCCATCTCTGAGTTGATGATTTTATTGAAGTACGGCTTCACACCTACTTGTACAAGATCAGGTTCCCTTTAAAAGGTGTTCAAAATGTCCACACGTAAAAACATGGCAGGCACACAACCAGAACCAGCTTATGCTGAATGTGTTGTCTAAAACCAGCACATGGAATGGCACATGCTAGTTCTGCCTGTAGAAGGCTTATGCTGCAAGAAAACAAAATGGCATGTGCACCAACAGTATGGGAATCATTAGAGACTGGTAAACATATGTTTGGCATTTGCTGCCATGGTTAAATCCAAATAAAAAAGGCATTACTGTGTTGTCTTTGCGAAGCTGTCCAAAGACGTTTAGCTGCAATAAGAGTTGCATAGCTTGTATGCTCCCTAAAAGGTGGTGGAAAGTAACTTATTTACTCAAGTAGTACAATTTTGAGGTACGGAGTGGCTGTAGCTCAGTGCGTACAGTGGTTGTGCTATAACCACAAGGTTGGTGGTTCGATCCCCAGTTCCTACTGACATGTTGACAATGTCCTTGAGCGTCCCCAAATTGTTCCCCGAAAACTTTACAGAGGCCCACTGCTCCTAAGGATGGGTTAAATGCAGAAGTAAAATTTCATGAATGGACCTGTATGTATATGACAAATACAATATTGTTTACATTACTTCTATTTTCTGCTACTCTATACTTCTTCTTCACTACAATTCAGAGAGAAAACAATAGAACTTTCTACTCCACTACATTTATTTGACAACTTTAGTTACTCATTACTTTGCGGAATCAGATTATTAATACTTTTGTATATTATTATATAATCAACAAAAAAATATGATGCTTTATTATGGATACATATTAACATTATTGATACCTTGGTGGGTGGGGGGGAGCCAGAGTGCCCGGAGAAAACCCACGCTAATACGGGGAGAACATGCAAACTCCACACAGAAGAGCCCCAAGCCGGATTTGAAACTGCGACCCTCTTGCTGTGAGGCGACAGTGCTAACCACAGCCCCCGCAGCCCCCTTGTAATATATACTGTTTATAAATATATATACATATAGTCAAAAATCTGCTCCATCCTTACAAGTTGCAACATTTAAATGATATTAATGCATCAATAATTCAAATCCAATACTATGAAATACATTATTCTGAAATGGGCCATTCTGCATAAAGAGAACTTTCAGTATATTTTGATGCTAATACTTCTTTACTTTACTTCAGTATGATTTAGAATGTTTTTACTTGTAGCCGAGTGTTTCTACACTGTGGTTTTGCTCCTTTTACTGAAGTAAAAGATCTGAGTTCATCTTCAAGCATGTCCCTAACAGACGTGATAATCACCTGTTCCACAACAACTCATCCTCAACAAGAACTGTTACCACGGCTGCAGTCATGCCGCTGATTGATTATCAGCTGATAGACATTTAATGATGTACCTGCCCCCTCAAGTGCCGCCTGCAATTTAGGTGTGTTTTCCAGGAAGTGGAAACCTTTTGCATATCAGTCCCTCCCCACCACTCACAGCTGTGGGGGACAATCTGTAGACGGTGGGAGAGTATAAATAAACTGGTAAACTCCTGGCTTATAAGCAGGAAGCAGCCATCACCATGGATACAGGCAGACCCCTGGCTCGCTTAACACTTGTGGTATATTATGTGTTATTAACTTTTAAATGTAAACATTACCAAAACAATCTGTTCCACATGCTGTGGAAGAGATTGACTCTTTGTTATTAAGTCCTGCTACACAGGCACTATAAGAGACACGGTAAGTAAAGTGTAACAAAGGTTTATGTGCCTCACCAGAAATGATGCCTATTGAAGAAGCCAGACAGAAATAAAATTTGTATGAAGGGTTCTCTATTCTCTGGCACATTTCAGGCTACTGAAGGTACAGCACAGCAGGTCAGCGCTAGTGCAGACTGTCGAAAAGTTTTATTGTCAACTTCCACTCCAACCAAAACACGTTTGAAGTGGTGCTTAATATGGCGAACTATTCACAAGAATGCTCCAACTTGAGTGAGTGGAGAGGATAGGGTGAGGGTTTAGTGGACTTACTGGGGTTGAACTGCCATTATAGGAGGTCCTAAGAATTCAACTTTGGCACATCTGTTTTTATGTGGTGCAGCATTATAACTCTTAATCTGACGGTTGTTAGTTTAACTCTCAGTAGTACTTGGATGTTTGTCATGTGGCCTGTCCATCCTTGTCTCCTAGAAAATGTTGTTCCCTACAGATAAACTGTATTCTTGATTACATTTCGAGGGAAACATATTTTCTCCCAAATTACGGTTGCACTTTTTAAACAGTTTTAAAGATGTGGTTAACGTTGTAAATTGAAACACAACGCAAAAAATGCAACAAAAGTATTTTGTTAGGTTTAGGCAACACAACTACTTGGTTAAGTTTAGTAAAAAAAAAAAACACAAACATCATGGTTTGCCTTAAAATGACTACAACATTGAAACAAAACAACACAAATGCAACAAAACTACCTAAAGCCGCAGTAGGTAGAATTGGAGCAAATATGATTATAAAAAAAATATTTTATATAAATTGTCACTATATCCTGACAGTAGTGCATGAGACAGGTAATCTGAAAATAATCAAGTGCCTCCGTGTCCTCCGGTGTCATCCGGAGGAAAACAACCAATCAGAGCCGAGCTGGAGTCTCTGAGCAATTTGGTACAAACGTCCACTTAGACTCAAGGATGAACTGATTTTGATGGTCAAAGGTCATGGTCACAGTGACCTCACAAACCACGTTTTCGGCAATAACTGAAGAAATCATAGCTAATTATTACATTTTTTTTACAAATGTCTAATAGGATAAAATGATGACATTTTGCACAGACATGGATGTCAACTGAAACTTGACTGGTTGGTGGAGGCGTACAATAGCAAGGCGGTAATTCTAGTTTTTTTTTTCAATCCACATTACACAATTTTTGTAGAAAGATGATTAAATTACTGAAAAGTGCTGGTGCGTAATTTGGTATGCTTAAAAATAACCAACCACGTTATAAAACGCATATTCCCTCTATTATTCGTCTGGATGAATAAAATAAAATCTGCCTAAAAGATCTTCACAGAGCATGCAAACCCCACAGCTGCTCAGGTTCAGAGGAGTCATCTGAAAACTGCCAGATTTTATTCCAGATGAGACCATTATGTCGAGTCTGGCAAAAATCAATTTATGAAGCTCTCCTAACTAATAGCTAACGTAGCGTATGCGGCTTTCATAAATTACTATCATTAAAAGAAATCCAGGCACACTGTCAAAGTTTCACATGCAAAATATGCTCTGGGGTGTTATGCGGCTTGCGATCTAGTTAATCAGGTGCTATCAATCCCTCCAGTTTTTCACGCCCTTGTGATCATGGAGTTCGACATAAAATAAACAAACTAATGCAAGACGACTTAATTTGCAATTTCAATCTCATAATTTGGCATTCTACCACATACATATTGCATTTAATTTCACAACACTGAAAGCTGTCTCGGGGAAAGAAAAAGTCTTAAATCAAAATGTACCCCCGTTGCTGCTTTTTCACTTTTAAAGGTGAAGAGGCAGCAGAGGAATTGTGTTATTTAAACTGGTCCAGATAAACCACATATTGTGATAATATAGGTTAGCCCTCAAGTGAAAAGCAGACTGGTGCCACGAGTCTTCACCCTCACCTTATCCATACAGATGTGCAGCACTGTACATTTGGCTTTAAACTGACCGAGAGAGCGAGTTTGAACCTTTGGACCTCAGCGGTATCTCTGAGTGCTGCCTGGGGGTATGAGACAGTGTATGATAGGAGCCAGGTGGGGCGCTGACATTTAGCTAACAAAGAGCACGGTAACGTAACCCCTGTGGGGTTGTAGGTGAGTCGATCACTAAGCCATGTTGCAGTGTATCAGATGAGCCGCTGACATTTTTTATTTTTTATCAGTATCACACCCGCAGTCACTCTCTCGCTGCGAAAAGTCAACTCCACATCCACTTACCTCTCAATGCATTTACAATGAGTAACAAGATCGAGCAAGTGCTGGAGGTTGAAAGCCATTTCGCATTATCTTCACTTTTCGTAACAGTTTCATGTGCTTTTAGTGGATTGTTCCTGTGCGTTCACTGGACTGTATCACTGGTATCACGGTATCATGCCACGGATAGGGCTGCTTATATATATTTTCTTATACAGAAAATACATAGATCAATGAAGAAATATAATTATTCTTTGTTGTTTATTTTGTATATATTAGGGCTGTCAATCGATTTAAACATTTAATAGTGATTAATCGCATGATTGTCCATAGTTAATCATGATTAATCGCAAATTAATTGCACATTTTGTATCTGTTTAAAATGTACCTTAAAGGGAGAGTTGTCAAGTATTTAATCCTCTTATCAACATGGGAGTGGGCAAATATGCTTGCTTTATGCAAATGTAGGTGTATATTTATTATTGGAAATATATAAACAACACAAAACAATGAGAAATATTGTCCAGAAACCCTCACAGGTACTGCATTTAGCATAAAAAGTATGCTCAAATCGTTAACATGGCAAACTGCAGCCCAACAGGCAACAACAGCTGTCAGTGTGTCAGTGTGCTGACTTGACTATGACTTGCCCCAAACTGCATGTGATTATCATAAAGTGTGCATGTCTGTAAAGGGGAGACTTGTGGGTACCCATAGAACCCATTTTCATTCACATATCTTGAGGTCAGAGGTCAAGGGACCTCTTTGAAAATGGCCATGCCAGTTTTTCTTGCCAAAATTTAGCATAAGATTGGTGCGTTATTGAGCCTCCTTCCCCACAAGCTAGCTTGGCATGTTTGGTACTGGTCTCAGGGGGTTAAAGGAGATATATCATGATCTTTTATCATCTTTTTTTTCAGTGCTTATGCACATACATTTGGGAATTTGGAGTGTCTACCAAACCACAAACTGTGAAATAAGACAAGCAGTCAGTTTTTTTTGGGGCTGCCTAGATCAGAAAACATGTGATTCAACAAGCCATTCAGATTTGGCTCCCCTTCCTATGTCACATGCAGGCTCATGATATTATCACATGAAGTTTTATGTATGCAGTGTTATTTTCGCCTATTCTAAAAATTATGTGTTTGAATATTTCTGCATACTGGGGACCCTAAACAGTCTTGAATTACATACATTGGGTATCACTGGAAAGCTGAGACTCTTGTGGATCCAATAAGCCCAATTGTATTCATGTGTGATGATGTTAGTCCCCATAGTAGACATTTCATATAGTGAGAGCATTTTTTTAATCTTGATCTCACTGTATAAAATTACCTGTGGTAATTACCTCTAGGATAATCACAGCCTCATGAAACTTTACAAACACAAACTACAGACCTGGGGCCTTCACAGAATGCAGGGCTTTCCTAGATTGACCATAAGGAGGTTTCTGAGCAGTTTCCAGAACAGAAGTGCTCGCCATCCAGCCGCAAAAAAGCCTTTTTCTGTGGTGTTCCTCATGGTCTTGGTGTCTTAATGTGGTATTTTGGAGGGATTATTGATAATTTGTATCAATATTCGAGTTGTAAAAAATGGTTAAATCTAGCATCAAATCTCTGTAACAAATGGTATCCACCCAAAAATTGCTGCAACAACTTATGAGACATAATAGAGCATGGGAATGACCATCATATACTTCCATCAAAATGTTCTAAACCCCTTATACACTTTCACAATGTATTTTAATTCATTAATTCATGTGTATTATAGAGTAATGACTAGAACAACTTGACACACAGTGCTGAGCTGCATTTCAAATTAATCTTCAGGTTCCCAGCTTTCAGATGATGTACACCACTTCTATGTGGCATCTACTGCTGACCTGCTATCTCCCTCTAAAGACCCCCATGTACCCCCTTAAAAGAGACAAAAACGGTTTTATTGTGGGTCTCAGAGGGTTAAATAATTTCAGTGCGAATTAATAAAAACCTAAAATGACGCCTCCATGGCAAAGGCCTACCAAAACCCATAACAGAGGAAATTAAATTAGCGATTGAAATGCTAACCTCTTATTAAAACAGTACTGAAGGCACATGAGGAAGCCAACGGAAGAGCATCTGATGGCGCCTCCAAAGTCAGCTGTGGCGGTTAGGGTTACGAATAACAACGACTGTCAGAGGTAGACAGTGCGGTGACATGACAGCTGTGGCGGTACGGTGCGTTCAAAGAGAAATGAGGCATCAGAAACTCAATACACTTGAATATAAGCATTTATGCACATGCCAGCAATCCACTCAAAACAGACCCGTGGCCCACTTTTGCGTCATGACCCACCAGATAAGGGCAAGGCATATAAACGATGATGAAAAAGAAGACTTGCTCCACATATTAAACAGTAGTAATCCAATCAGTAATTGCCTAATTTACATATAAATCGTTGCAGAAATAGATATATTAACATATGAAAAGTACACCTATATACTCACACACACACACACTATATAGTGCAACATCAAGGAATAAGTGCATCATCCTTCATTGTCCTATTACTTCCCCGTTTCCTCCTAGGCGTGTGCTGACACACACAGACTTTGTTCCACGGGAGCAGCGGCTGAATAATTTCCGTTGACTTCCTGGTGCATTAGCCACCGGAGGCAAATTCATAAAAGCAAAGATCTAAGACAATTCACATGATTTCATTAAAGATGTGTGGTTGCATTAAGCCCATTCGTTATACACGGCGGCGGTGGTGGTGTGTGCATACTGTGTGCCGCCGCCCCTGTTGTGTAATTTGATTCAGGGGATTTCCAAGCTTATTTCGTCACTTAATTAACTAGAGAGGGAGTATCGCTTTCTTTTCTTTTCAGTTTTGTTTATCTCTCGGCCACAGAGGTGTGGAGTCATTTAGAGGTCTTTGGCGTAAGATTAACGCCCGTCTACCGCGGCGGAATCTTCCATTTCAAAAACTGATTAGAAGATGACAAAATCCTACTAATGACGCCTCGTTTCGCAAATGTCCCCAGTATGCCTTAATGGTATCATGTAATATTCCCACATGAAAGTGATCATAATGACAGCAATTAAAGGCATTCCAGAGTTTTTTGTTTTTTTTCTAAGCCCACACAATAGGAAATTTGAATATTGCGCCCAATGATATTCCTCATAATAACATCAACCCTCACAATTACCCCTGCCTTGTACTAATTACAGACAATTAGTCGTGGAGACAGGTAGAGATATCAGGCTCTTTCATCAAGTATTAGTATCAGCTGATTATGAAGAAGCAGCACATTGCAGCTCCGCACACAGCTCTCCCCCATAGGCCTAATTGGGTCTTGGATGATTCCAGCGTTGTTTATTTAGCCCTGATTACACCTGGGATAAAGGCCTCAATTAAAAACCAGAGCCGTAATGATCTCGTCTCCAATGCCAGCCACCACGGCCTCTTACAGAAAGGTCACTAGCACTTAACAGCGACACATTGTGCAGCATCACTCTTTTCTCAAGATTTAAACGCCCCGGCGTGTGCGAGATAGTGGCCTTGTCGAACGCTAAACATCATAAATACTTAATCACAAACTTTCTTCTCGGAGCCATCAGGGAGGAAGGCAACAAAGTCAGTCATTTAAAGGTACTAAAATGGGATATTTATTCTATCTGTGTTTATATCGCACAGCGCCTCAGGGCTACAACCATACCAAAGCCTGATTAACATGCTGACAACAACAGCTGAGGAGGTGTTTGTGTGTGCGTGTGTGTGTGTGTCTGTATGTGTGCGTGCATCCATGTGTGTGTGGTGAAGAGGAAGAGTGCACTTGAATGTTTCTCATTTGTTTCTCTTGTTTACCTGCAGGGCATTGCACTAGAGCAGGAGCATGAATTGCTCGCTATTGACAAATCACCCAGCTGATTGCTGCATTAGCTCTGCTTTTAAAATCACTCGTCGCTTTGATTGCTTCATCATTGCTTTCTCAGAAAGCTCCCTGTGATGAGTGGTGGATTTAATATATTTATCCTTACATTATTTGGAGGTGTCAAGGAATGGATACCACGGTTTGTTTATCTCCTTTCGGACTTATTTTGGTGTGTGTGTGTGTCTGAAATAATAGGGTTAGAGAGAGCTGTGGCACCGGTGGCTATACGGGCACACAGGAACCTGATTAGGCCACACAGGAAGTGTGCTTTTCATCTCCTATTTCTCCAGGTTGCATCAGCGCGGCGTGTCATTGACACATCCTTTCCTCGACGAAAACACACGGGGTCTAAACCAACATTCCCCACCTGTCAAATTATTTCCTTTGTTTCACGATAACATCATTGTCGACTTGACATCGTGCATATACCTACTACTGTCAATTTAGCTCATTTTGACAGCGCGCGCAGCTCTAAAGCGGCTTCCTTTTCTTCCCCCGTGTCACAGATGGCCTTAGCAAAACCGCGTTCCACTTCTAATTGTCATTGGGAGTGCATGAAACATTTCCCGCAGCATGATTCACCCCACATCCAACCTCCCCTTGCATCATGGGAGTCCCTCGCATACATTGCGGTTCTGTTTCCAGAGGCAGCCGTGGACTGACTGCTCCTATCACCATCTTGCTTATATGTCAACCTTAATAATGAGGAATTAACATAGAGGTTTTTATAACATTCTGTTACATGCCCTTTTCAATGGGTAATGAAATATGACATTCTTACACTGTAATGTTCTGCTGTGGTTTGGTGTGCAAGGTAGGCAAATTGCATTTTGTAAATAGCATTGTGTTATATTTACTTAAAGGTCCAGTGTGGATGATCTGGAGATATCTACCGGTGAAGTGAGGAGATTGTAACCAACTGAAGCCTCTCTCGTGTTGGAGAGGTTCCATGGCTGATGCGAAAATGCGAATGGTCCTCTCTAGAGCCAGTTGTTATACGATTAGCGTAGGTCATTTGGAGCAGAGCCAGTGCTTAGAGTGTGTGTGTATGTGTGTACGTGGGAAGTGAGTGGTGAAGCGAGAGAGAGAGAGAGAGAGAGAGAGAGAGAGAGAGAGTGGTGGTGATAGGAGTGAGTAACGCTATCGACTCTGGCCCAAGCAGGAAAAGTTAACAGAGTTTGGTTTGGTCACAAACTTTCTAATTTTACAGCTAAACAGTACACTACAAGATGTTTTCTGAAAACATTTGAAGGGAGAAATAGGCATTAGAGTAACATAATATTGATTCATATTTGACACCCGCCCGACAACGCTGCAAGCAGCAATACTGGGAGCCAAGCAATCGTCCCATTCCAAACAGACACGTACTCTGAAAGGGCACTGCACTAGTGTGCATAATTGGTGTGTCCCTTTAAAGTTGGAGTAGGCAGATTGGAGCAAATGCATATATATGAAGCATATGATTGAAAAAAAAAGTTATTTTTATAAAACGGTCACTATATCCTGACATGCATGAGACAGATAATCTGAAGAAAATCATGTGCCTCTGTGTCCTCCAGTGCTCCTAACGGCATCTGCAAGATTTCTCAGACTGGAGGAAAACAACCAATCAGAGGCGAGCTGGAGTCTTGCTGTCTCTGAGCAGCTGTCAATCACTCCCAAACTCTGACTAAACGGTCAAACTAGGCAGCACTGATCAAATATGAATCAATATTCTGTTACTGTAATGCCTATTGCTTGCATAAAATGTTTTCAGAAACATCTTGTAGTGTACTGTTTAGCTGTAAAATGAGAAGGTTTGTGACCCGGCCGCCATTTTGAGATCAGTTGAGGAAATACCAAGTACCGCCCACCAGCCGGAACAAACATTCTCATTTTACAGCTAAACAGTACACTAAAAGAAGTTTCTGAAAACATTTTATGCAAGCAATAGACATTACAGTCACAGAATATTGATTCATATTTGATCAGCGCTGCCTAGTTTGACCCTTTGATCGGAGTTTGCGAGGGATTAACAGCTGCCTCCGTTGATAAACAGCCAATAGGAACGCTCTCTCTCTCTGAAATGACCTGTGATTGGCCAAAGTCTCCCATCACAGGTTAGATTTTCTAAAGCCTGAAAACAGAGCCATGAGGAGGTGCAGAAGTCTAGTTTTCTCTCAGAACACTTGAATTACAATATGCTGAAAGGTTATTATGGAATTTTACCCCAATGATGCCAAAAATATTTTTATATTCCTACTGTCGCTTGATGACTTGAGATTTAAATCCACATTTTCAGGGGCTTTAAAATAATCGCCCATTGAAATAATTGTAGCAGATGAAATATTATCTGACAAATAGACAATCTTTTGAAGTTGGCAATCAAAATTACCTTCAAATTCCAGCGTGTTTTTTTTGTTGCTGTGACTATCTGGCACACATTCTTCTGTACTATGTGGCAAACCCCACCCATCTGTTACTCCAAGCAAATGCTAAGAATATTTTGCAAACACCATTTAACCCAGCTCTGATTCCTACTTGCTAAGCAGTGAAACACAGATGATTTGCTTTATGCATTGGGGAAGGAACAGCAAGGCATATTCCATCCAGATTGAAATATTTGTCATCGTGCTCTCATTCGTGAGGCTATCTCGCTCTCTCTTTCTTGCTCTCTCCTTCTCTCTCTCTCTGACAAATGTGTGCCGTACTTGGACTCCACAAGCGGCATTATATGACTCACCAAGTTAAGATTTATTCCTTCCATTACCTCGCGCCCTTAGTGTCTTAATATTACAACTTTCAAACTTTCACCAGAGCGATGGAAAAGAAAGGAAAAAAAAAAAAAAGCTTTATTTTTTTTTTCAGCACTCATATAATTTCCTATCTTAAAGCAAAAACCTTGAGATACAAACAGTGTTTTTGTTTTCTGTAGATGCATTTCCCCCCTCCCTCTCTCTCTCTCTCTGCATCCCTTGTTGTCAGAGCATGCTTGGGAAATGCGACTGACAGGCTTGTGTTTCTGCTAATGTATTTGCCCTTTGCATATATAAATCAGATTCTCTACGGTGTGCAGGCTGAGGCTTTTAAATGTGACAGGTATCAGTGTTGAGATCAGCTCATCTGAGGGCGCGGCACCGCTCGCTTTCTCTCTGCTAATTCTGTTAAAGCCACTGGGACTCCTAATAAGGAACAACAGCGCCTTGATGTTTGGCCCTCTGGCGTGCGAGGTTTATTTGTGGGCGGTTGTGGGAAGACACACACGCATATCTATGCACGCATATACACATATTTAGCAAACGCACATTTCCACTTGCGTTTACACTCGCAGTCACACACACTGCCACGGGCATAAAAGAGGTGCAGAGATGGTGGAGCATTCCTAACAGGCTCACAACAGAAATAGGCCCTATAATTTACTTGTGCTAAATGCAGCTTTTTAGTAAGTGCCAAAGCGACCAGCATCCTACTCTCCCATTCCACTCTCCTCTGCTCTTATACTCCTCCTCCTCCTCGCCCCTCCTGCCCCAGATTGTAATTGTCTCCTGAAAGAGCACGCGGTAAATAAAGCTAATGCAATATTTTCTCCTGAGTTCGTCTTGTGATGTAGTGCCGTGTTTGGCTTGCCAGAGAACTAAGTTTTGAAATTGAACTTGGGGGCTGGTTAGATGAATAATGGCTTTTCTGAAATAGTTTTCAAGGTTAGTGCTCACTGAAAAGGACACACTCTCACATCTGAAGTCCATTTCCCTCGTGTGGGAAAATATACACGACTCCTCGGAGTGGGGATTTTATTTTTCCTTCGCTTTAGTGCTACTTTCCGGTTATAAAGAACCACATACATTGACAGGCTCTCCGTCTGATTTTGTCTCTCATTCTCTCCGGCTCTCTGTGTTTCTCCGTGTCAGAGCCTCTCTCACCTCCATCACCTCCTTCCTCTCACCCCAGCTGCCCCTGCACAGCCGCCGTGACACCTCCTTCAGCATTTCCTCCACTCTTTTTCTTTTGTACCAGCCATCCTCCACCCTACCTGCCATCATCTTTCTCTCATCCCTAAGTGCTGCTTTCCCCTCTCCACCCTCCCAGTCAGCTTCCCACTGCTGTCTCCATGGTGTAGTGATGGTCACCATGGCAACTGTCAGGCGAATGGAGGGTGGCTCACAGGACTGCATTGGGTGGGTGGGCAGGGTGGGGAGGGAGGGTGAGGTTGTGAAGGTAAAGGGACCACTGTAGTATGTTGAAAGGGTTTTTTGCAATGGCACAGTGAGGCAGCACATTATTACCGAAAGCGCTCTCGCACACACACACATGCTGTATGCATGCAGTGCACGTACATACTCATATAGACACACAACACACGGCAGTTGGTGAAATAGTCACGAAATGTAATCTATTTGATTTGTGTAATTAATTTCCCTTTTTTTCGTAACGCTCAGCATGACTTTCAACAACGTATTTTTTCCTATGAATGTCCAGCAAAATGTGACGCACATGTCAATTTGTGCTCCAGTCTTTTCAAAATAAAACTGCTAAGTTAGGTTTAGGAATAGATCGACTTGGTAAGGTTTAGGCAACAAAACTATTTAGTTAGGTTTTGGAAAAGATTGCACCTGAAGTGCTGTAACTTAAGTACGGAACTCACATGACAAAACTACTTAGTTAGGATTAGGAAAAGATTGTGGTTTGGGTTTAAATCACACCGGAAGTGCTGTAACTTAAGTACTGACGTTATGTGACTAATAAATCAACTTTGACTTCTGGTTTTACACAGGACAGGAACATCAGTCTCCCGGGCGAAAGTCCGGTGTTTTTTGACCCACCCATCCACTCTGCTCTCCTCCCTACGCAGCGTTCACCTCTCTATACTTCTCGGTTCACAATTACATGGATTACATTCGAATTGAATTTGTGCGGACCATTGTGAAAAAAATGGAAAATTTGTGTCTATGTGCATGAATCAATACATTAAATTCCGTGACTATTTCACAAACTGCTGTGTGACTGGGCTGGGATACAGTACTACTACTTATTACAGTATGAATATACACACACACACCCTCTCTCTCTCACACACATACGCGCACACACACTTAACAGGCACAAAGAAGCTCTCAGCGCAAGAGCATTAGAGTTGAGAGGCTTACCACTGGAAATGGGGCTTTAAGACTACCTGTGGATTCCCATACAAAGAGAGTGAACTAATGTAAAATTGGTTTAGATGGAGAGGAAAATGCAACACGTGATTTCATGAACTTAAACTGCATCAGAGAACTGAAAGTGAGTCATTTTTTCTGGAAAAAACAGAGAGAAAGAGAGAAGAGAGTGCCTATTACCTGTACCTGTGGTAAAACTCCAAGCTATTGTTTTATTTACCAATCTCTCAAGCTCCGTCTCCTTATTTTTCCATCTGCAGGCTTTAATCTCGGCATGCAGCTGAGCTCCCTATGAGGAGGCATTAGATTACATTGGACAGCTTGGTCAATGAAGGTAGAAGATGAGAAACGCAAGCAAGAGATAAAGAATAAACAGTCACTAGTGATGGGAAAGGGAGGGAAGTGAGAGCCAAGCTGAGGTACATAAGAAGACAGTAAAACACACAGTACAGTCAGAGATGGACTGGCAAGAGTACTGACACAAGCAAGTGGGTTCATGGAAGCAGTAAGGTAAGATTCACAAAAAAATTGTGCTAAGACGCAACCAGACAGGTAGACAGACAGTCCAAGAATGTGTCAGACATGTTAATAGGTGGTTGTCAGCCAGCCAAGCAGTCATAATCCATAATTCCATCCAAATGAATGTATTTGGAACCTGTTTTCATTAACCTTGTAGACCCTTGTGTTAGTGCAATGCATATATGCAACACTTGCAAATTCAGTCAGACACACACACACACACACACGCACACACGCACACACGCACACACACACACACACACACGCAGGTCAAATTCACTTGCACCATGTAAGCCTAATGACTGGAGTTTATTTGTGCACGGACACGTAAAATGGTTTGACCAGCCGGTGCATAATTTCTACAAGGCCTGACTTAGTGCCAGGCCATATTTTCGGCAGAGTCCACATGACTGCCAGCTTGGTGACAGGAACAGTAGTGTGTGCATATGGATACTGAAATGTGTATAACACTGACAAACGTCCAATATTAAATAAATGAGTAACACTTAAAGTGGCAGAATGTTTTTGGCATCATTGGGCAAAAAATCCATAATATCCTTGTGTCTCAGTGTTTTGAGAGATAACTAGACTTCTGCACCTCCCCGTGGCTCTGTTTTCAGGCTTTAAAAAAATCTAGCCCATGATGGGAGATGTTGGCCAATCACAGGTCATTTCAGAGAGAGAGCGTTCCTATTGGCTGTTTATTCAACAGAGGCAGCTGTCAATCACTCGCCAACTCCGATCAAACGGTCAAACTAGGTAGCGCTGATCAAACATGAAACAATATTCTGTTACTGTAATGCCTATTTTTCACATATAATGTTTTCATAAACATCTTATAGTGTACTGTTTAGCTGTAAAATGATAAAGTTTGCTCCGGCTGGTGGGCGGTGCTTGGCATTTCCTCAACTGATCCCAACATGGCTGCCGACTCACAAACTTTCTCATTTTACAGCTAAACAGTACACTACAAGATGTTTCTAAAAACATTTGTGGCGAGAAATAGGCATTATAGAAACATAATATTGATTCATATTTGATCAGCGCTGCCTAGTTTGACCGTTTGATCGGAGTTCGGGAGTGACTGACAGCTGCTCAGAGATGGCAAGGCTCCAGCTCGGCTCTAATTGGTTGTTTTCCTCCGGTCTGTGAGATCTTGCAGATGCCATTAGGAGGACAACGGAGGACACAGAGGCACATGAGGTTTTTTTTCAGATTACCTGCACTACTGTCAGGATATAGTGACCGTTTTATAAAAATAACCTTTTTAATCATATCTTACATACTGCTGCTTTAATAGAATGAATACAGAATGACCAAAACAAAAAAAGGTTACTGTGAATATGTTAATTACAGTAAGTACTACTAAATCCACTCAAATCAAGGCCAAACTCATAGTTCCACTGCTTTCTTTTCATAATCACATTGACGATGACTATATGTTCCTTTTCTGAGCAGAAAATCACAGGTGTAAGTACAAGGCTGCTGAAAGCTCAACTGCATTACTTGAAAAGCTGGAAGCTGTAGTGTATTGCCTCATGTACAGCTGGTAGCTGAATAGCATTACTTGCTAACTTTGTATGAAGGAGCATCTGAAGGAGTATGAAGAGCTGGAAAAATAGGAAAGGGACAAAGGAGGCACATATAGTGTAAGCAATGAAAGGTTGTGAAATGACTGTTATACTGTAACACCTTGAGCTTAAGTGTGTAGATAATAGGGGTAAAGCATCCTCTGAGGTATAAGCCATATAAGCACTGCTATGTACTAGAAGGAGTTAAGTTGTTTGTGTGTGTAAAAAAAAAAAGTCTTCAGTGCTTATGAAGCCAGCTGTAAGCTTGTTACCTTTTGGAGCTTTTATTTTGAAAATCCAACATACACCTGTAAGCTCTTGTTTCTGTCTGGGACTTTTATTTTGAAAATAATGCATGCGCCAGACCCCACTGGTAAGATTTTGTTACTTTCTAGAGCTTTTATTTTGAAAATACAGCTTCGCAACAAAAATTTGCAGCAAAGTCTGAACTATTTTGCGACATGTGAAAGATGCGGACACTAAAAGTTATTCCAATAATGAACTGAACATTTTGAAGTTGGAATTAAGTTTCTACATTGAACGGTGTTGAAGTATTTCCCTATAGAGTGCTCCAGGGATGACGTATTTTTGTAGGCCAACCAGGAAGTTAGCATCACCCTGGTTCTCTCAAAAAAAAGCCAATGGGATTTTTCCATTGGTTTTTGGATTATTGCAGAAAATAAGGTCTGTGGCAAACACGTTTATAATACTTACACGTTTTGTTCTGTAAGATAATTTTCACAAAGGAATACCACTTCTATGATTTTTGAAGCGTAAACACAATCACCAGAAGTAAAAAGCTAACGTTAGACTAGAAACCAACTACACCATGGTCGCATGTACGTGAGTATACACAACGAGGCTTTAAAGGCAGACGAGTCAGCGTAATGACGTTAAGTAGTCTCATTTAGCCACTTGTTTGCAACCGCCTTTTTTAAGACACATAAAGGCTTCAAAATTCACAAGTGGGATATTTATTGATTTATTTTATATCACAAAACAAAATGTGTGATCGCGATCAATCGCATGATTGTCCAAAGTTAATCTCAAATTAATCACACATTTTTTGTCTGTTCAAAATGTAACTTAAAGGGAGATTTGTCAAGTATTTGATACTACAATATGCTTGCTTTATGCCAATGTATGTATATATTTATTATTGGAAATCAATTAACAACACAAAATAATGACAAATATTGTCCAGAAACCTTCACAGGTTATATTTAGCATAAAAAAAATGCTTGAAAATGGCCATGCCAGTTTTTTCTCACCTAAATTTAGCGTAAAGTTGGAGCGTTATATAGCCTCTTTCCCAACAAGCTAGTATGACATTGATAGTACCAATGGATTTCTTGATGCCACTACAGCATTTTCACTATAGCTTTACAACTTAGCCCACTACAACCTCAGAAATATCAATTACGTTAATGCGTTAAAGAAATTAGTGACGTTAAAACAAATTTGCTTTATTGCGTTAACTTTGACAGCCCTACTAAAAACCCATTCAAAAAACCCTTAGACTTCCTTAAATTTTAACTCATTTCCAGGTTTTAGGATTCATTGCTGTAGCACCCTATTTAAATTTTGGAGTTCAATAAATGTGTGTGTGAACATAGACAAATATAGTAAGTGAGCATTTTAATTACATCCAAGCTAAGAGAGGATGAGCAGGAGACAGACAGACAGACAGACCAACTGCATCAGACAGACAAAAGAAATTGAATTTCAGAGAAAATTAATCCACCTCGATAACATTGAAGTCAGGTGTGAGAAAAGAGAACGAAAAGGAGCAAGGTGCGCTGTGCTCGGAATACGAGTGAAGCGAATGAAAGGGAGTCTTTGGTCAATCAAAGTCAAAAGTTGACTGGAGTAACTGCTCTGCTACGGGGACAGGTTAGATTCCATCTCTTTCATTTCTGTCTGCCAGAGAAGACAATGCAGCTGTAGAGTTAGCCTAAAATTCCTGTTATTATCCGCGGGGGCTGCAACACGGGGCAAGCTGCCCAAATTGAGATAGTGCGAGTGTATTGAATGTAGATTTTTTTAATAACCATTAGTATGTCTGCCATCGCACAATAGCTGATTCAATCAATTCCCAGTTTCAAGCTGTGAAATGATAATGATTGAGGTGATGCACATGTATCGTGTTTATGCGAGAGCGCCGAATACGTGTGTGTTTTTCTTTGCTTGAGCACACGCGTTTTGCTATATATGCAGAGTTTTGGGGATTGAAAGGATTTGTGTGGTTGTATGGTTCACACTTCCATAAAGCTCAAGCGTTTTGCATATGCATCTGCACATTTTTGTACTTTTTTTTTGTGACAACTGCCTGCACACTTGTGCTTCTTGAGTGTTTCTGGTTGTTTAACTTTTCTTAGTAGTTTTGTATGCCAGCATGCATGAGTGACTCTGTATCAGTGTGTGTGTGTGTGAGAGAGAGAGAGGATGGGGAATGAGCAGTCTGTCATGCCTGAGAGGGAGCCAAGCCTGTTTAAATTGCCTTCTGGCTTCCAAGCCTCTCATCTGCAAACTGGCACCTCTTGTTCTCTCTCTTTCTGTCTCTCTCTCTTTCTCTCCCCCATCCTCTCTCTTTGCTTTGTATGTCCGCCTCTGTCTTTCCTCCTATTTTGTATGTATGCCTCTATTCTGTCCTCCCCCGTTTCTTTTCTTCCTCTGTCTGTTTTCCCCCTTCACTGTCAGTTCCTGTCAGTTCTCCACCATGATGCACCTCTGTACCCAAAACGTCGACACTATTAACTTCCCTCCGCAAACACACCTGCACATTCACACACTACTCGCGCACAGGTGCTGTCAAATCACACTACTCGCGCGATGCTTCGGCTGCAGCCTCGACTTAAAATTGCACAAATTACGGCTTCTGCATGCCCACTTGTTGCCCGCACTTAATTTGTAACACAGCGCCACACTGACGGAGCTATTTACAAATCAAACGTGTTGTAATTACACTGAAAAGTGGCACGGAGCTGCTAAAAGCGGTGGGCTTTTAGTTTCCCGTGCTCCATCCTCGTTCCTAATTCATCACCCATAGATTTTGGACAGCATTTACTGTGCCCCCCCCAACATTCAGCCTATATACTGTATATGTGTGGACAATGTGTGTGTGTGTGCATGCGTGTGCACGTCTGTTGATTCGCCGCTAATAACCCCCATTTGTTTGTCCTTCAGTGTAATGGCCTCCATAAATCACATCATATTCTCTTAAGAGATTGTCCGCCGGGCCCTTCGCTCCCCTCTCATCTAGCCTTGTGTCTCCCCCCTTCTGCTCCTCCCACACCCCTGCCTCACCTCCTCACACGTAGCCTCTTTTCTTTTCTTCCCTACACTCTTCTTTCCCACTCCCCCCCCCCCCCCCCCCCCCCCCACACACACACACACACACACACACACACGCTCGCTCAAGGTCTCAAACGAGGCCCCACTTGATCGAACCTTGTTGCTCTGCGAGGCCTTTTTTGTTTATCGGCTCTAGCACTTTGACCCTCCCTCCATTGATTATCACATTAGCGAGGCTTGATGTTTGAGTAGATTTTTTGGATTGCGCGAAGGTTGTCACATCGGGTCGTGGCGCTAAACGAGGTGAAAAGGCCACATGTCAAATGGAGTGATTGGTTTAGTTTGGTTGGGAGGAGGTACTCCAAAGCTTCAGGATCCTGCGGAAGGTGTGTGTGTGTGTGTGTGTTTGGTGGTGGAGGGTATTCATGATTGTCCTTGGATACTTTGGTGGCGTGATATAGAATTCTGAGTGGTTTAAAAGCTTCATGCTGCTTCAGCCAAGGTTGTTTTTCACACTGAGTAGTCCCCTCTTTCCTTTTCTTTCTCTCTCTCTCTCTCTTCATCTCTGTCACACACACACACACACTCACACATCTCTGTACTTTTTTGTCCCTTGCTGTGAACTCCTTGTATAGAACTTCTTTGTACGAGAGACTTCCTGAACGCAGGAAGACACACGTACACACACACACACACACACACACACGCTGCTCTCACATGAATTTGTTCACAACCTAATGCTATTACTCAACCTATTCAGGATACCCCTTATCTGTTGAACTGCACCCACAAACACAAAGAAGACACGCACACACACACACACACACACACACACACACACACTGACACAAGATAAGCACATTTACAGTTTCACCTACGCATACAGAGTACCTTATACACTTCAAAGTGGGGCAGCCTATCTCTCAAGCAGGCAATCACTCTGGTTACAGCATTGCAACCTGGATAAAGAAATATGTACTGAACCTGAACATATGCTCTCAAATACACCTAAACCCTCCAGTGGAGAAGGGGGGGGGGGGGGGGGAGGCTTTTGAAGAACGGTTGAGATGAAGCCAAAGAGTAAAAAGGGGAACAGGTAGGGCATAAACCCACCCAATCTTATTCTATCCACCTTCTTTCATTTGTTAAATAGGGTTAAGCAGGCTTTTCAATTTCGTGTGACTTTTTTGTTATCTACAGTCAAAGAAGGTCTTTATTAAATTACTGTGACAAATAGTTATTATAAATGTTAATAGCTTAATAGCCCAATTCAGACCTGATTTGCCAGTCAGTTATGATCCTCAATTATTATTAATGCTCACTTGACATGATACAGCTCAGGGCTGAGGGATTGGCCGCTTGCCCGGGGGGGGGGGCGGGGCAAGTAAAATGACACGTTGGGCAAGTAAATCAAGTAACTCATTTGCCCAAAAGACAAGTGATAAAAAAAATAATTAAACAATTGTTTTTTCCAAAGCTGATGATGGAAGTAAGGAGTGCACCATCTCACATTCTTCTCATCTTTGTTGAGAGTTGCACATGAGTAGTACTGACAAAGAACGTATATTGATATGAAGTGAAAGTGGTCGTCCCATTGCATCATCAGCACCCAGTAGCAAAGTTACTCTTCTGCCATTTTGGACTGAAAGTGACTACCAGATGCCAGTAAAACGTTCGCCTACAAAGTGCCGTACAAACTAAAACTAAATTATTTCTATTCTATTGTCATACATTTAATGTCTCTCCTGAAATTGCCTGTGTTGAACAATACAAATATTATAAATATGCAAACTATTATAACTATTATACTTACTTACTTATTTATTTATTAAAATTTTTGCCCGGCTGCTTCCCAGAGGAGCATAAAGTGAGCGATGGACATAAATGGAAGTTAGAAAAATCCAGCACACAGATTTTGAGAGCGATCTCTAACTTTTTCATGTCAAGGATCTCCAGAATCGATGAACAATAGACCATAGACCATGAATGTATTAGTAAATAGCCTTCAGTCAATGAAAATTCATTGCTAATACTACGTTAAATTCTGATTATTTCATGCTCCTAGCACTACTAGCTACTGGCCGATAGGTGGTTGTTTAACAGACGTTAATACATCCACTACAGTACAGACTTACAGCATACAGCCCATGGGTTTATTATAAGATCATAAAAGTGATGAATTACAGCCAATATAACCATTATTACAGCCGCATACAGCTAGCAGGAAGCTGGCAGAACAGGATATGTCATATGGGCGTGCAGGGCGGCGCAGTCTTATGGGTCTGATGAACGTTTATTATGCCGAGTAAAATGAATGGATTTGGCTATCACTGCATATTACAATTTTCAGGATATAATGATTTAAATGGGGGCTATTTAAGTGTTTATACTGGGAAGTTGATTTACCTAAAAAAAAATATCCCCGGATTGACTGACTCTCTTTATACATCCATGGCCACAGACTTAATGGGTGTTTTCAGTCCAAAATGCCGGCAGCGCTAGTGCAGCGCCATCTAGCGGCTGTTGTCAAAAAAGCATTTCCAGAGTTTCGTCTCTTTCCTTCTATAATCTTTGGTACCTATAAGGGAACACGCGAGAAAATGGGGACAGATAAAGTTTATGAGCGTTTTCTATCCTGGAAACAGGAGTTTAGTTGCGTGGCATTGGCGGATGTGGGCGAAACTCCCGATTTACTTACTTAAAGATTAAACATGACAATTAATTTTAGTCTTTGTTGTTATTTGATAACCGCTAATAAATAAAACCAATTGTATTGGGGCAAGTAAACATTTACTTTGGCAAGTAGATTTCTGGAAAAATAAATTAACGTTGAATCCTGCAGCTTCTTTTTTTATTTTGATATATTTATTTACCATATCATGCACTTGTGCTGTCTGCTTTTTGACTTTGTTTTTTTAATTACCTGATGCTAAATACAACTTCCCTGGAATTATAATAAATACTGTATTATTCAGGGCCTCCACCAAATTACACATCAGACCAGCACACACTGTGCAGAGCCGTCCCAGACTAACCTCCTACAACAACCCCAGTGTCGTGTAAAGCTCACATGTTTGTGTTTTTACTGACATCTAACATGGTAATCATCTGTAATGTGACTTGGATTCCACGAAATCAAAGAAATAAATGTTGTTAGAGATCAGTAATTAAATAAAAAAGAGTTCTATTTGTGGCCTTGAGAGAGTGTTGTGCCTTTGTTAAATTACATCAGCCTTCATTGAATTACATTAGCCTTTAATTCTCATGGGCTGCAACTCTCTACAATGTTGCTTTGAGCAGAGCTTGGAGCAGTTTTATGTATTGTTAGGTAGTTAACCACCCAATAGTACAGCAGCGAGTCACCCTGACTTTGTCTATAAAGAATATACAGTATTTGTGTTCAGAGCATAAATGTTTTTTTTGTTGTCCCTTTTGATAATTGTTCATCACTCTTTTCACCAGATCTGAAAAAAAACAAAAAACCTCTCGCCTTCTCTACAGATGTACTGTCTATCTGACAGGGGCTTTCTTGATCGCATCATATCCCGATCAGCACCTTGCCACATTGAAACATGCATGTAATATCAAACCCCAAAGGTTAAAAAATGATAAGAATGCTTGTTATTCTCATTTTTCTTTTGTTTATTTGATGTTTCTCTTTAAAATCACAAACCAGTGATTGAAACATTTCAAACAGCGAAAGCAAACTGCTGCCTGTTCACCTCCATATCAAGCGTTTCAAGATCAAATATTACAAAAGTCTGTTTAGTCTAGTCCTCGTGGTCTCTCTCAGGGGAGATTTGTAAATCATTGTCCCAGAAACAGGTTGCGGGCAATGAAGCAGACCACGGAGCAAACTCATATAAAAAATACAACATTGTTTGAAGTCACCACTGCAGACCGCCTCCTCGCAGTAAATGGGTCATGCCTCAATATTTCTTAAAGTTTCAAATTATTGCACAGCCTTGCCTTGTTGAACTCTCCCTTAATTTAAGGTAGAGCTGTCTGGGCAAGTGGAAATAAGAAGTATATGGGAAAAAAACACTTTCTCAGGGCTCATGTTGTTCTGTGGGATTAACTTTTTTTTTCCTCGTGTTTCCTCTATCTCACTTTCTTTTCTTTTCTTTTTAGCCATGCTCGCGGCATTTCTCTAGGGATTGTGATGTTGGTCAGTTGGTTGTTCAAACTACTTTGGTCCAGACTGAAATATCTCAACGACAACCGGAAGGGTTGCCGTGGAATTTTGTACAAAAAAATCATAGTTTCCAGAGTATGAATAGTACTCATTGTACTCATGTTCCCTTGACTTTTCCTCTAGCACCACTGAGAGGTAAACATCTGTGCGTCAGAGTGAAATAACTTGACAAAATTCAATTTATTGTAGATAGTCATGGTTTCTAGAGGATAAATTTGAATGTCTTTAGTGATTCCCTGACTTTTCTTCCGGCGCCAACATGAGGTTAACATTTTTGTTTTTTATTGAAACTAGGGCTGTCAATCAATTAAAATCTTTAATCGCGAATAATCACATGATTGTCCATACTTAATCGCGATTAACTGCAAATTAATCACAGTTTTGTATCCATTCAAAATGTACCTTAAAGGGAGATTTAATACTCTTATCAACATGAGAATGTGAAAATATGTCGGTGTGCTTACTTGACTATGACTTGCCCCAAACTGCATGTGATTATCATAAAGTGTGCATGTCTGTAAAGGGGAGACTCGTGGGTATCCATAGAACCCATTTGCATTCACATATCTTGAGGTCAGAGGTCAAGGGACCACTTTGAAAATGGCAATGCCAGTTTTTCCTTGCCAACATTTAGCGTAAGTTTGGAGCGTTATTTAGCATCCTTCGCGACAAGCTAGTACGACATGATTGGTTCCAATGGATTCCTTAGTTTCATATGATGATCCCCAGTTTCATATGATGCCTGTATCTTCACTCTAGCTTTAAAACTGTGCCCACTACAACCTAAAAATCACAAGGTGCATTAATGCGTTAGAGACATTAGTGGCGTTAAATTTTTTTTGCATCAACACGTTATTATTGCATTAACTTTGACAGGACTAATTGAAACATTTTAACCATTGGATAGATTTTTGTGAAAATTGTGTTTAAATAGTTCACGGCCTCCAGAGGATAAACAGTAATAACTTTGATCCTATGACTTTTCACACAGCACCCTCACCAGGTAAAAATTGCAGTATATCCAATTATTTGGTTGATGACCAAATACCTGCAAAAGGACATTCCCATCAGCCTCAGCTGTACTTTGTATTTACTGCTACTTAGCTAATGTTAGAATTCTAACATGCTAAACTAAGATATTGAACACAATAAACATCAGGTGTGGAAGTAACAAATTACATTTACTCTCATCAAGTATTGTACTTTGCTTCATTTCAAGTCACATCTGTTACAGAGTAAAAACAAAAGTCACATGAATCAGTCCTAGTAAACTGTGTGAGAATGAAAGGAAATAAATCAGCACCTGTTCCAGAGAAGAAGCTGCTGGTGCGGCCGCAGGAGGGCAGAGCTCCAGAGAGGTGACACTATGTACTCAGCCGACACTTTGAAAGAGATACTATATATATGGTTAATTCTAGTGAGGCGACACTGAGGAAGGCAGTTGTATATTTATAACTGATGAACAGTTGTATGCACCTGCTGCTCCTCTATAGAAATGGCATTTAATAGAATGTTCCACTTGTGTATAAGTTGACATTTAATGCAATTTATTTTCTAAAGATGTTCTTTAACAGTAGTATCATATGCCCCAACCACACACCCTTTCCCTTTTAAAATGTACATTTTACATTTTAACCACCTATTTACTTTTATCTAAGTGCATTTTTACACAAGTACTTTTACTTTGTATACAAAACTATTTAAAAAGATATATATATTTTTTGCTACAAAGTAGCAAAATCAAATTAAATATTCTGCTTCAATCCTTATTTGTTGGCTTTTAGCCTTTCAAAAACAACATTTCCACTGCGGTCAAACACTATTGTTACTAGTGTATTGTAAAAAACAAAGCTTTGTACTTGAGCACGATATCCTGGTACTCTTTCCACCTCTTGTAAACATTATGTTATAAACATCAACATGTTGGTATGGACATTGTGAGCATGTTAGCATGCTGATGGTAGTATTTAGCTCAAAGCACTGTGGTGTCTGTAAGTACAACCTCACAGAGTGGGCTGTAGACTTTTAGTCTTGTTGCAGCGTGTGGCCTTACTTGTTTATAAGTTAAAATGCCATGCAAAACATTCCATCTTAGAACCTATTAACTCTCTTTTGAATAGCACTGCTCTGATTTCTTGAATGTAGAAAAAGCAAGATAGGAAAAGAGCTACAAATAAGTAATTTCACCTTGTACTACGCCTGTCCTCGATGTCAGTTGGCTCATGGCTGCTATGGCTTTTGCTGTGCTTTTTTTTTTACTTTTCTTACCTACTGTTTAATGCATTCATATTTTGACATATGTCATTTTTCTACTGAGGTGAGCATCTGTGCATTGTGACCAGGTCAAAGTTGAGCGCGAGGTCAGCAGCCGGCACTCTGACTAACAGTCTAACAGCTGCCGGTGTGTTCTCCCTCCTCCTGCTGTTTTTCCATTGCTCCCTTGCCTCAGCAACAACAACACCATCAACATAATATACACTCAACATCTGAACTATCAAATATTTATACAATATTACAGTATGTAGGGCTGCCTAGAGCCAACAAGTCCATGCATCTTTGTAGGAAACGTTTACCGCTTTGTCATTTTTACTATGCACTAGCAGATACAATAGCTGGGGTAAAAGGCACGGTTGCAGCTTATTGTCCATATGTGGTTTGTCTTGCCGTAAATCCTGCTGTCGAGAATATGCAAGAGCATCCGGTATGCATGTTCTGGGAATATTAAAGTAAAAGGATAAAACAGGGAAAATAAGCAGCGAGGTGAGGGGAGGAGAAGGGAGGACAGTGAGTTTATGAATCCTGCTTTAATGGCACCACATTATTCAGAAGTCCTCCAGGCCAAATCCAGCTGTTCACTCGTAGCCCCTTGCTTGCACTCACTATTATTTTCCCTCTCCCTTTTCCCTTTGCTCTCATTCTCCTTCTCTATTGCCCTGACGCACGTTCTTGTTTTCTCCCTATATTTTTAAAAGCTGCTCCAACCCACCTCGCTCTCTCTAACTCCCTATCTCTCCCTCTCTATCTCTCCCCATCCCTCCCTCCCTCCCTCCCTCTCGCTCTGTCTTTCCCTTAATCCCATCCACAGTAGTTGAGTGACAAACCTAATTGGAGTGCAGAGAGGGTCCAGTGGGAAACCAGACATGAAGCAAAAGAGACACTCACTTCTGTAAAGAAACATGCAACACATAGAGCTAGAGACAGTGATGGCCAGTCAAATAGACTAGTGGGAGAGAGGCAATCAAAGCAGTTTGAAAGCGAGATGTGTGTATGTGTGTGTATGTGAGTGGAAGTCTGCGAGTGCATGATACCTTGTTTAGAGCTGAAATGTCAGGATCCTGAAGTAAACTCTGTCCCCGTGGAAGCCATCAATCATCCGGATTTCACATTTGTTGTTAATAAGTTGTGCTAGATTGCTTAGTTCTGGGTGAAATACAGCACTACCTACAAGCTTTGGTGACTTACTAGCAACTGTTGCTGCAGTGTAGCTGAGTACATATATTTTGTCTGTGCTGCCTATTCATCCTTTCTTTCAAACATCGGTGTGAAATGCTGTTGAAATTGCAAAGTGATTGAAGAAATCTGCCAGAATATTGCATTTAGTTGGAAGAAAAACATTTCAAGTTTCCAAAATGTCTTGTGCAATAGCTCAGTGCAACTAGACCTTTTTGGTTAAAAAGTAACAGGTCGGGGTGGTGGATGAGCATGTAGTTCATGCATGAGAGCTGAGTTTGCATCCCATCACAGACCAGCAAATGATGTTCGCTTTTTTTAACCATAACCATGATCTTTCCTCAACTTTGATCATGCCATAGTTGCCATGCACAGACATCATTATAAGCCAAACGTTGGCTTTGAACTTCAACCTGGGAGTGGAAAAATATGCTTGCTTTATGTGAATGTATGTATATTTATATACATATAACACATAACAATGACAATATTGTCCAGAAACCCTCACAGATACTGCATTTATCATACAAAATATGCTCAAATCATAACATGGCAAACTGCAGCCCAACAGGCAACAACAGCTGTCAGTGTGTCAGTGTGCTGACTTGTCTATGACTTGCCAAAAACTGCAAGTGCTATCATTAAGTGGGCATGTCTGTTAAGGGGAAACTCGTGGGTACCCATAGAACCCAATTTCATTAACATATCTTAATGTCAGAGGTCAAGGGACCCCTTCGAAAATGACCATGCCAGTTTTTCCTCGTCAAAGCGTGGTGCGTTATTTAGCCTCCTTTGCGAAACAAAGTGAATACATCTTCACTCTAGCTTAAAAACTGAGCCCGCTACAACCTAAATATTGCAAATTCCGTTAATGCGTTAAAGAAATTTGTGGAGTTAAAACTAATTTTCGTTTACGAGTTTATTATCACGTTAACTCTGACAGCCCTATCAGAAACACATTTCAATTTAAATCATGATAAGATAAGATTAAATAATCCATTATCAGTCCCTCAGCGAGGAAATTTGCAATGCTACTGAATGTGTGTGGTGTGTGCGGTCAGAAGATGAAGTGACCAAAGCCATTCACGCCACACAGACCCCTGCGATTATGCAGAAAGTAAAACTTGAGCTGGAGTCTGCCTGATTGGTAGGTTGACAACAGTGGAATACTAATTGGCCAGTAACTGTCTCCTCTCCATTATTTTTTTTTTTTTTCAATTTGTTCTAATTTTATTATGAGGTTAAGAGTCTGTTTATGAATGAAAAGGATTTCAATGATTGCAAAGGTAATTCAGTCCCAATTCATGAAATGTTATTTACACATAACCTTCTGAATCTAATAAATGAGCTCATTATGAAAAGCTGATTCATTTGGTTATCTTCTAATATTCTTTTCAGTAGTAACGACGTATGATTTTGTTTGATTACATTCCTGAAACCTCCAACACCAGACACATTTCAGCTCTAGTGCAATTGGCACAATCTTTAGAGTTCGACACAATGTGTCTGAACGCGAGAGGATTTTTATTATGTGTGCACAGTCAAGAGCGTCATTTCGCATTCTTGACAGACAAGCAGTGACAACCGTACCTCACATCAGTGGTTATGAAAAGCTTGAATCGGCCCGTGTCAAGGCAAAGATTAGAAGACTTGCATGGGAACATTTACAATCAATGGCAACGCAGTGTGTATGGGAGCGCCTTAGGACTGTGTTGACACCATCAAAGATGGTGTCACAGAGAGATATGAGAGAGGTTTCCTTTTTCCACCACCCCCTGTGAATGCAAACACAAACAGTACCCCCTCACCCCCCAAAGCAAAAAGGCTAAATCAATGCTAGATGACTGATTAAACCTTAACTAAAGTCCCATCAAACAAGACCAATATATTCTGACAACGTTCTACACTCAGGCTGCCTGAAAACAGAGGAGTCTGTGCGTCAGTGGGATTTAAAGCAGCTAAAGTCATTGAAAGATAAACGAAAAGAGCCATCGAAAGATGTTTAATGAAATAATTAGCTGTCAAAAGGCAGGCTGTGGAGCTGGCGAGAAATCCATCACAAGGAAGGGTAAAATCCCCCGGTTTATGTTATAATCCAAGCTTCCAGGGGCCTGGGTGATATGGGCCACTTTTTTCTTTGACTGCATTTTGGCTGGATTAATTGACAGGCTTGTCACAGGAGTGAAAGCTGTTTGGGGCAGCTGGAAAGTCAGGACCTAACAGGGAAAATCTGTGGCTTAAAGAAATGGGTTGCAGTACAGCCTTTGCGTGTGTGCGTGAGACCAGTGTGTGTCCAACATGCTCTCATCTCAACTCATCACATACTGCAGCTTTGTCACACCCCTTGGCGTCACTTTATTTTGTAGTTTCTAGATACCCATTGGCGTCACTTTAGGATTAGGCAAAAAAAACACTGGAGTTAGTTTAGGGGCGTAAAATTACTACGTTTGTAAAGTGGAAATGATACTGAATGTTGAACGAACAAACAGCTGATTGTAACGTGACAAACGGGACACAAACAGCTGTCTCATGGATGACAGCCTTGTGCTTGTTGGACTCATCCACCACAACTTCTACCCGCCTCGTGTGTGTCTTTTTGCTCTTTAAACTACGTCACTACACTACCGGCGCACTTTCTCTGAGCCTTTACTGTTGCCGCGGATGGGTTTAGATTGTTGTTAGTGGAACGCCCGGTGCGTTTCATACCGGCGCTAAAGGGTGCTTTTTGCAGCGGTACCGAACGCCGACGGCGTGACAAAGCCTCGGTATTTGACGCCCTGGGAATGAGAATGGGCTGGTGTGTCTGATTCTGTGTATATTTGTGTTTTGTACATAAACATTTTGGTTTGTTCTTACGTCAAATGTAGCACATCTGAGATTGTAGTGTTGGAATTGAAGAATTATTACTTTTAGTTTCCCTTTATTGGTTCTCAAATGTCTCCAAATTTGCGACTAGGGATTTCATGGGAACCGATATTTCAGTACCAAGTCAATGCCAAAATTCTGGAAACGTGAGGTACTTGTTTTTCTACAGTACTGTATGTACTGTCAGGTCTCAAGACTAACGCTGTCCCATCGTCCCAGGGACGTTTAAATGTGTTTTGGACGCACTAAACTCACTCTCAACGCTTCGAGGGGATGCACCCTATTTTTCCATTAAAATGACACACTGCGAACAACACTTTGGTGTTGAAATCAGCAGGACAAGATTAATGATAGCTGTTAGCTCTGTGCAGGACTGTGCTGCTTGCTGCTAACAGCTAAAGTTAACTAGCTCTTGTCCTGCAGATTACAACATGGGCAGGTTGTTCTAATATACTTTTCGTACGAAAAGTAATGCACTGTAATTTGTAAATATACTACAAATTAAATTTGTGTGTAATCCACGTAATCGTGAACCAGAAAATATATACACTAGACTTTCACCCAGGAGACCGGCGTTCGTACCCCGTGTGAAACCAGAAGTTAACGTTGACTTATTTGTCACGTATCTTATGTTCTTCTGTTACGCCACTTCTGGAGTTATTTTAAGCCAAACCATGATCTTTTCCTAAGCCTAAGTCGTTTTTTTTTGCTTAAACCTAACTAAGTAGTTATGTTGCCTAATCCTAAACAAGTCGATCTTTTCCTAAACCTAACTCTGTAGTTTTCTTGTTTAACCCTAAGGAAGTTGTTTCCTGTGAAGATGGAAGTTTATTTTGAAAAGCATGTAACTTTCAGAAATTGACATGTGTTGCTGGACATTCGTAGGAAAACGAACAAAAAATGAGGAATAACTTTTTGTAAGATCATATGAACCGTTGTCACGTGAGGTGGCATTGATTTACATTATGATGCGGATAAATAATAGATAAATGCATGTTGGGCAAAGGTAAATTCTAACGTTATCATGATGTGTTTGAAGGTAATTTTGTAAAATGTAGTTTTTGGCGAAGATCTTTATGAAATGCAGTTGTATGACGGAGATATTTTCAAAGCAATATATAATAGATAATAGAGAGGGGAATAATGACCTGTTTAACTTCCTAACAAAAAACAGAATGCAAACGGTAATAAAGGCGTGTATGTTGAAGTACAATCATGTAATTTCACTGGTAACAACTACTAGATTTCTGGTATTGTGACATTCCTACTTGCAACCGTCCATTATTGTTCTGTCCAGTTTCCTGTCTTAGTAAATGCCACCTGACCATCTGAAGACTCGCATTCGGCCCTGCTATATACTGTCCTTCCTTGAACCTCGTCTTATCTCTCTGGTTTTTGAGGGTGAGTGGTAAATTCAAAGCCAAGGAAAACCTTCTTTAGCCTTTTGAAGTTCCCAGACCTGTTTGCGTGAAATCAATCGCTGGCACCTTCTTTTCAAATGCCTCACTTCAAAGTGCTGTCCTGTCCCACTGCTGCCGCTGAGACCTCCTTCCATTTTCATCAGCGAGAGATTGGTGCCTCTTGGTTAAGTAAGATTCTGCTGTCTGATTACACCTCCCCTAGTTGAGGGATTGTTAATGGAACATAAAAATAACTGACCCTGAAACTGTGGATGGTAGGGTGCATTATTTAACTACTCCTACCATGGCCTCCAGGGAGGGAAGGAAGGAGGGGGAGATGAGAGAAGGAGTAACAACTAAACAGAGGAAAGACGGCGAAAGAGTGCATACATGACAGTCTTGGCGAGAGATTTCACAGCTGTATGCAGTAGTGAAACTCTGCTTACCTATTGCGAGAGACAAAAACTATTTTTTTGCAGCCGTGCAATGTCCTTGTCTGAAACTTCCAGCCGCCCCCTGCTTGGTTATAGTAATTTTTTAAGGGTCACACATCCTGATGTTGTTGTAATTGGTCTCCTGTGTGTAGATAGAGTGCCTCAAGGCTCTGGATTTACAAACAGGTGCTGTGGGAGCAGAAGAAGAGGTGTAAAAACAACAAAAAAAAACAATGGCTGGACAGAACGGGTTCACAGAGAACCATTCCCACCGTTGATGTACAAGCTATTTCACGTCTGTTTCATGAATTATTCACGGCAAAGCTCTTTTGTGTCTCTCAAAACAAAAACAATGGAGACAAAAAACTGGGGGAAAAGATGGTCTCTGTGTGAGAGAGTGTGTCGGTGTCTCATCATCAGCACATTATCTGTCAGTTAGTACATTTACATGCACACTATTGTCACTGTTAAGTCTTATTTAGATCATCTTTGGGATAGAACATAAGACACCTGGGATTTTATATGCTCTATATTTCCAATCCGGTCTCAAGGGAAGGCGTAAAAATACCACAGCATTACACGGGTATTCCGTGTGTCATGAGTACGTATTTTAGCGTTTCTGGTGTCATTTGTATGCCGCTTTTTCCGTGTCATTTGTACATCACGCACACGTCCGCAGTTAGGTTCAGGCAAGAAAACCACTAACTTAGGGTTACGGAAAACGTCATGATTGGGCTTAAAATACTAAGTAAAATATCTACGGGAACGTCAACAAAAAAACGCAACTTACAAAACAAAACAACAACAAGTCTCAAACACAGGTCTCCTGGTTGAAAGTCCGGTGTTTGTTGGACCTATGCACCTCCCCAAACGCCCGCCATAAGTGTCTTCCTCGCTTTTTATACTACGTCACTCTTACTGTAGTATTTATATGCGGATGCGTTTACATTGCAGTCAGTACAGGATACTTGGCGTACAAAAGACACGCAAAAATCAAGAAAGGCGTACTTATTGCATGCTAAATGCGCATTACCGTGGCATTTATACGCCTTTTCATGTGAACCGGCTGATATTTCATATATAGTGTCTTTGACTCCTCAACATCCCAGCCAGTCTAATTTCCTTTTCATCATGACTTTCTGTATTGGCCTGCAGGTATTATCAGTATCAGATGTACTGGTGTCCTGGCCACATTTTATGATGGCCAGGGCATAAAATGGTGTAGCAATTTAGATACAGCAGAGGAGCTCCGCTTTGATGGTTTTCTGTAATATGTTGGATAATGTCCTATAATAGGAAGGTCTTTAGACAGACTCTCTCCAGCCTGAGCATTATTATATTAAAGTTTTTAACCAACAGCAGCACTGTGGTGGTGTGGTTCACCTGTTCGCCGTCTTGTAATAATTGAACTGCTCGCCTCTGTTTCTATATTTTGTAGCTTGTTCACTCACTTAGAGTGTCAGTCTCTAACAGGGCGTAATTGGGCTTTTTTTTGACAGCTGTCCTTAACTTCAGCAAACATCTGAATTTATGGCCAATAGCTATCCATCAAAAAATTCCCTGGCCCTAATTTTGATCTTGTGGATCGCTTTGGGACTTTCTCAATTTAAAGCTGAAGTATAGGCAAGTTGGAGGAAATATGATTAAAAAACAACTTATTTTTATAAAACTGACAGTAGTACATGAGACAGGTAATCTGAAAAAAAGAAAACATGTGACTCCGGTGCTCCTAATAGCATCTGCAAGATTTCACAGACCGGAGGAAAACAACCAATCAGAGCCAAGCTGGAGCCTTGCCGTCTCTGATCAGCTGTCAATCACTCGCAAACTCCAATGAAACGGTTAAACTAGGCAGCACTGATCAAATATGAATCAATATTCTTATACTGTAATGCCTATTTCTCTCCTCAAATGTTTTCAGGAACATCTTGTAGTGTACTGTTTAGCTGTAAAATGAGAAAGTTTGTCTGGGATTTGTCCGTGTTTTTGTCTTACTCTTAATCAGTTTTCGATTGTATTTAGCTCTCGTGTCACTTCTGATCGCAAAAAAACAAGATGGCAACAGCCAAAATGCCAAACTCGAGGCTTCAGAATCGCAGTCCACAAACCAATGCTTGACGTCACAGTGACTATGTCCACTTCTTACAAGCTATGGGAGAAATCCAAAGCTTGACAGTGCGTCGTTACGGTTTCTAAGCTATGATTGGACAATTGCTTTTTGGTGGAGTGGTTTCAATTAATGCTATGACAGCAAGCATCAGCCCACAGCATCAGGTGTATAGTGCAGTTCAGTGGGTTTATTTTTGCATATCAGTGTGATCAGTGTGCCATTGTGACAGACTTTTGCCCCCACACCCCCTTACCCACCCCCAGCCTGCCTATGCCTAAAAATGGCCCTGCTCGCAACAAAAATAAGAAATATTAAGGAACTCATGGTGGAATAAGAATGGGTGAAAAATATGCACCCATGTCTCTGCATTGAATCACATGTGCATGTGCCCATACACACACACATGTGCACACAGTAAGTTATTACCATTCAGAGTAGGAGTGTGTTGGCCATGGTAAAGGACATCAGGTGTCCAGCAGTGTCTTCCACAAGTCTAAGGATCCTTGAGTTGAATCAGCCTGGCGTTCTCCGTGGACTGTTTATTCCGCTCTAAAGGGAAACCTTGGGCTGGAGGGTCTGGTGCTCTCAAACACAGACACACACACATGCACAGACTCATGGTTATGCATACAAGCCGACATGTCCACAAACATGCGCACGCTTGTCGACCAGGGAGTCTCATTCGCACGCTGGACTTTTATTCTGAGCATAGGCAACCTTGCTCCTTTTGCTTTCTTTCCCTCCCTCCCTCCAATTGACTTGACTTGACTCCCCTTGCTTGCCATCAAGGGGATTCAATTTTTGTGTCTCTGGGCGCGTTGTGGATTTCTCTGTGTCCATCTGTCTCTTCACTTGTCTTGGCTTCTGCATGTCTTTTGCTCAGTTTCTCGCCGCCTGGCGCTCTCCCTCTCTCTCTCTCTCTCTCTCTCTCTCTGTCTGTGTGCCATCTATCTTCCTCTAAACGTAGTGAATTGTGGACTTTAGAGGTACATTCAGTTCAGATAGAAATAGCTGTAATTTGGGTTCCTCTCAGTCTCTCTCCCTTTTCTTTCTTTCCTCATATTTGTCTGCACCTGAGCATGAAATCTCATCGGCTACCTATTGAATTCCGGACGTCGATATGACACATGAAGACACTCGGGAGTGATTTATTTATGTGTAATGAATTAAGAGTAGCAGTCTGGTGCAGTGAGAAGCTTCAAAGGCTTGACGGAACAAGAGAAGAATCTATCGATTTAGCTATTTCAGTTATTCACTTTGTCATAAGTTATATTTCAATAATTAAAATAGACGACTCCGCATCTGCTTCTGCTTAGCACCACCATCTTTTTTTTTTTTAAAGAAGCTATTGTTTCAGTTGCGGTATACTTTTGCCAGAGTATTACTAAGACTGATAAACATGATTTTAAGACAATGCCCCATCTGTTCTCTCTGCACAGGTGCCGGGCAATGATTTCCTCGAGGGGGACAATTGCACATTGAATGAAAACACCAAGAAAACCAGGTTCACATTAATATTCAGAGGACATTTCTAATGCACTTGCAAGAGCTTGATGAACGAACATCCTCCTGCTAGCAGGCTAGATTTCAACAGTAGATGTGATGTTTGAATGATTTTGCTTTTAAAAATTGCATGACCGGGGAGGTCAGTGGCTCGGAAAAAATGGCATGCTTTTACAGCAAGCCTTTCATCTCAGATCTTAGAGTGATCTCGATACTTAGGTGAGACACTTACTCGAACACAGGCTCTCAGATAAAAAAAAAAGAAAGACAACTTGTCATACATGGTGCACACATTAATAATTCTGAGAAAATGTAACTTACATCACACTACAGTAAGACTTCCACAGAATGAAGCTAGGGCTGTCAATCAATTCAAATATTTAATCGCAAATTAATCTCACATTTTTATCGGTTCAAAATGTACTTACGCATTGATATATTCTTATCGACATGGGAGTGGGCAAATATGCTTGCTTTATGCAAATGTATGAATATATTTATTATTGAAAATCAATTAACAACACAAAACTATGACAATTATTGTCCAGAAACCCTCACAAGTACTGCATTTAGCATAACAAATATGCTCAAATCATAACATGGCAAACTGCAGCCCAACAGGCAACAACAGCTGTCAGTGTGTCAGTGTGCTGACTTGACTATGACTTGCCCCAAACTGCATGTGATTATCATAAAGTGGGCATGTCTGTAAAGGGGAGACCCGTGGGTACCCACAGAACCCATTTTCATTCATATATCTTGAGGTCAGATGTCAAGGGACCCCTTTTAAAATTGCTCCAACAGTTTTTCCTCACCAAACTTTTGCACAAGTTTGGAGCACTATTTAACTTCTTTCACGATGAGCTAGTATGACATGGTTGGTACCAATGGATTCCTTTGGATTTTTAGTTTCATATGATGTCAGTATCTTCACTCTAGCCTTAAGACTGAGCCCACTACAACCTAAAAATCACAAGTTGCGTTACTGCGTTAAATAAATTAGTGGTATTAAAACAATATCAGTATCTTAACTCTAGCTTTAAAACCGGCACAACCTCCATAAGATCGATTGTGTTAAAGAAATTAGGGGCGTTACTTTGGCTTGTTAGTTGAACAAACAAATTTGCGTTAACGCATTATTATTGCATTGACTTTGACAGCCCTAAATTAAACGTTTCAGTTTTTTGGTCCTTTCCTTCTGCACGCAGCTATAGAATTACACTAGATCTAGTTTAGTCTTTCTCTGGCATATGGACCGGGTGTTTGAATCGTTGCCTTTATCCTTTCAGATACTGTAAGACCGGAGAAAAAAACAACCACCAGACATAATGACTTTGGTTTAACTTACTTACAAGCACATGCCTCTCAATGAATAGGTTAAAACTGTATTTTTGATGTAGAGAATGTATAATTTAATTAAAGTGTTCATACGCATTATACAGCTTTATTCTAATGCTGTGGACCTCCATATACATTTGCATGCTGGAGCAACTCCCCACATTATTGATGATTGGTGTTGAACTGATCCTCCTCAGTGACTTAATTATCACTTAAATACAACTCACATCAACACAACACGTCGCCCCTTCTGTTACCTAATTTACATAGAACTCAAACTTCATAGCACCTCTCTTGCCAGTGTTTCACAAATTGGCGTTCGCACAGTAAGGTTCTGAAAATACCAACGGAATTGGCAATGTAAATTTTAAAGCTGCACTAATCTCTATTTTTATTTTTACAATGGGGCAAATTACTATGTGTAAGGTGAAAGTGATCTCTCGTACTGATGAACCCAACACAACGTTGCAGTTTCTCTCAGCTCTTAGGAGCCTTTTAACGTCTTTCAGCTCATTGTTTTAGTTTTACGACATGCAAGTTTACTGTTCTGGTTCGGTCTCACCGTGTTGTCAGTGTTGTTTCCAGACACAAAAAGACCAGTGCTTGAAGTGGAAGTGCCAGTACTCTCTTATTCACATTTTGGAATGTGTATTGTCCGTTATCAGCAATCTCTTGCAACTTATCCCTATTTATTCATTATTTCTTTAAGCTTGTTATACTGTGTCAGTCATAATCAGCTGTGTTTTTATTGTTATTATTATACTTGGAGTATGCATCTTCTATAGTAGACCTACAGTATAATACTGCAATAATATACCAACTGGAGCATTATAGGGTTAAGATGGTGTGTTTAGTGTGAATACTTAAAGTGCTTCCCTGTGTTATTTGTAGCCCATAGTACGGTATCATTAAGATTTTATGAGTACTAAACCAGTGAGGATGCTTCTACAGATTATGCAGCAGGATAAAGAGAAACATTCTGAATTTCTACAGTGAATAAAAGATACTAGGAGATATTGGGTTCGGAGGTCCTCTCCAAAGAAAATCTGAAGGTTTTTGACTTATAAATACAATTTTACATAATTTTGGGACATTATTATTACAAGTTATATTATTTATTGTTTTATATATATTTACACATATCATATAAAAAAATATATAACAAAAAGTTCACTAATTAATTTACATAAAAGGACGCGAAGCACCCTCGTTCTCATCCTCCCTCCCCCCTCACCCGTCCCATGCCGTGTGCGTCGGCTCGTCCAGATGCTCCCCACATAGTTTTTATGTTCGTACGGCTTATGATGCGCGGCGCAAAACTGCTGGCGCTGCTCAGTTATATATTGCCATTATGAATCTCCCAGAGAACCTGATATGGAGAGGGCAAAAAAGAGTAATGGCAGCTTGTGAGAAGTGCCAGTGCGCCAGAAAAAGTCACGGTACGACAAGGCGTAAAATGAAGAAGTGCTGGTACTTGTGAATACCGGCTCACTTCGAACTCTGAAAAAGATGAAAAAGCTAGCTACTAGCTGCTGAATATAGCCGATCATTTGGCAGCCTAAGATCCAGATATTTCCCTCAGAAGTTGCTAGAGACCAAAACAGAGCTAAAAGAAGAGGGAATATTGGACTTACCTTCGTCAGATCACAGGAAACACAACTCTAAATGAATGCTAATGTTGTTCTATGTCTGTTGGATGTATAAAAAGATGATATTGTCTGTGTTGTGTTTACAGCTTTTTCTGAATGAAATGATGGACGGGCTACCTGTACCTGCCTGCCTGGACGCAGGCACTCTACCCACGCACTTGAGTGTCGCTGGAGTCTTTCACAAGCTGTTAGCTTGACAGCGGTGAGTACTAACAATCGTTATGTATAATTTTGGGGGAGTGGCTTTGGAGGGAGGCCTGAAGGGACGGACTGTCAGTTTTGCGACTGTCTCGCCACCAAAACGACGAAAAAGCTAGCAACTAGCTGGTGAACATAGCGGAGCATTTGGCAGCTTAAGAGCCAGATATTTCCCTCAGAAGTTGGTAGAGACCAAAGCAGAGCTAAAAGAAGAGGGAATATGGGACTGACCTTTGTCATATCACCAGAAACACAACTCTAAATGAGTGTTGCTCCGTGTCTGTCGGATGTCATAAAAGGTGATAATGTATCTGTTGTGTTTACAGCTTGTTCTACCTGCCTATCTACCTACCTACCTACACTCACACGTCACCGGAGTCTTCCACAATCTGCTAGCTTGACAGCGGTGAGTGCTAACATAATGATGATAATTTTGGGGGAGTGGCTTTGGGGGGAAGCATGAAGGGGCGGGATCTCAGTGTTGTCAACTTGGCGATTTCCTTGCTGGATTTAGGGACAATTGGAGCATGTGCTGCTAGTTACTTTCATTGGAAAAGAGTTGGCAACACTGGGCTGGGTTTTTCAGTTGGATACTTGCTGGTTTCTCGAATGTTGCCAACCCTACTTTGAAGTTGAATGAAATAGCAACATTGCAAGTCTTTTCTATATGTCTGTGGGCATATTCTCATTCCAAAATTCATTGAAGAATTCTTCAGTCACACACCCAAACCTCTTTCTTTCCCTTTAAGTCACCACAAGCTGCCCTTCCAGGCCTGTGCATCTCTGTAGTAGGTCCAGAATAGGTCTGACAAGCCTTAGCAAATATGGCCATTATTTTTTACTTCTATGTCAAACTTTTGTTAATAAAACCATAACTCGTATACATAGCCATGAACATAAGCCTGGATGCACACAAACGCAATAACAGACAAAAAGCACATACAATCCTTATAAACACACTGGGAAAGTTTAAAAGACATAGCAAGGCAAAGGCATGCAAGAGCCTGCAGGGACAGAGTCACATAATGAGCCCAATCTGAAATGTGTGAATCTGACAACAAAATCCATCAGTGCATTCTCCAGGCCCATCTCACCCCTTCCTCCCTTCTCTCTCTGACTATCTCTGTTCCCTTATCTTCCGCGCAGCTCACATACACACATAGTTTATCTAATCATAATACCAAAAATCAACTGAAACTTCTGAAAGTTGTGCCATCGCAGACACCCCCAGACTATTCCAGCTACAAGTTTGCGTGTGCACGTGTGGACATGGGTATGTGCATAAATATAGTCTCTGAGCCACGGCCTAATTGCAGTATCTGAGACAGGGGACACAGCGACGTGAAGTGCTAATTTGATTTGTGTTTGTGGCTCTCTGAGAATGGCTTGATGGAACTGATGCAATTAGGGGTAACACAATTGTGTTTTTATATGTGTGTGTGTATGCATCGCTGTATGTTTTTTGTGTGTGTTTTCGTACCGCACTATCTAACATGTTTTCAAAGTTGTGTGGGTTTTTCTGCACGCTCAGGTTTGTTCTTTGGTTATTTGAGAGAGGCGGCGCAGAGAGGGAGAGCGAGCCGCACCGCCCGAACAAAGTTTGCTGTCAAGTGGCAAAGTAAACATGGTTGATATCCTGTCTTAATTGATTTGTTTGTGTTTGTTGATTGAGATGAGAGATGCAGCCATGGAGTGTAAATGTTCAAATTATGAAAAGCAGACTGCATAATTACATCTCTGAATATTTCCCTATGGGGAACTCCCTATGGGGCTGAAGTAAAGGGAGGTAGAGAGACAGACAGCGAGCGGAGACGGATACAGAGAGTGACAGAAAAGCGTTCTGACAAACTACCAAGTAAATGAGGAAATAAATAAAGTTTGATTAGGGAGATTTCAATCACTGCACATATCATGGCTCTGTCTCTTCCGCCGCTCTGGAGACTTGTGGATTAGATCTAAACACTGGATTAAAATAATCGGCAACCTGGGATTAGGATTATGAGTGTGGGTTTTGAGAGATTTATGGCATGTTGCATAATGGATTTACAAGATTTTTACGGGTTTAAAGCAATATATTGAGATACCTAAGGGAGCAGGAAAGTACAGTAGACTAAGAGACGAGAGGCAATACAGAGTGAAGAGTGGATTATTTTTAATTCGTCCTTTGAAGGTCTGTACGTAGCCTCCCCTCACATGTCAGGTTGAGGAATATTCTGCGAGAATTGAAAAAAAAAAAAAGTGTGTGAAGTTTGACTTGTATTTTCTGGAAAATGTAATTTAGTCTAGCCAATGATAAATGTATCATTTCACATTGAAATAGGAGAATGCCACTCAGGTGCCCAGGAGGGACATGCAATGTTTTATTGGTTGCAAGCTGTTTTTTACTTATAAGCAAACAAAGAAAAGGGAAAACAGGGAGACAGATAGACCCAGGCACACGTACAAATACATATTTAGGTTATGCATGGTCACCCTAGTTCTATGAACACAAGCATAACCTTGTATCAGACAGAAACGCATTTTGTGTAACAGGTGCTCTGGGCTCGACTCTGCACCAAAGATGTAATAGTTTAGAATTTTCACTTAGTTTTTATTTTGTTTGAGTTTTGACTTTTTCATGCCCTTTTAGTTCAATTTTATTTTTCAGAGTGTATTTGCTAGTTCTAGATTAGTTTTTATATGCTTAGTTTTAGTTTTAGAGTAGTTTTACTTTGCTTTTGTGAGGGCCAGCTATAATATCTTAGAATTATGTAGTTACATAGACATACAAGCTACATATTTTGAGAACTGTGTTGTGCCATAATGTTTAAAGGGACATGCTTTTTAATCGTTTTTATTGCCAATGTGTGAACAGGTTGTAACCTAACCTAAATAATTAGACCTTCAGCGACTTTCTGGGTTTCCTCCATCAGCCTGTTGACTGCTTTTAATGTGAAAAATGCGGGCAGTTTTTTCCGGGAAAATACAACAGATGTGACATCATGTGCACTCGCGAGTGCCTTTACTCTCTTCAGCTCCGCCACAGGGCTAGCAGTGTGCAACGATAGCGAACGTTCAGTTAGAAATGGAGTCCGCTAACGCCAACAAATGACCAGCCCCCACCACAACTGTTTTAACTGGTGCTCGCTCGCGCCTACGAAGTGCGAGCACAAGCGTGAGCAACAGGACGCTGACTGCAATTTCTGATTCTTACATAGAGCCCCTTTAAATATTTTGATTTGGAAATCAATCGAGTACTCTTTTACGACCACACAAGACAGAAGAGCTGAGTTACTACAATATTTAAATCAAAGCAATTGCGGCACAGCGCCAGTTGACAGAAATTCATGCAGTTCCTATTTTCGGTAGTGATATATTATAGCTAAAACACTAAAACTGAAATTAATTTCTGTTCATTTTTATTTTATTTTCAAAAGTTTTCAACCAGGCGATACAGTTTCAGTTTAGTTTTAGTTTTTCTTTAAGGATATCTTTTTTATTTACATTCAGTTTTATGACAATCATTTTCCCTGCTTATTATTGTTTTAGTTCACTATAATAACCCTGCTCTGCACACAGCTCAGACACTCATGTTCTTAATCAACTTCTGCAATCTTAATCCACATTAAAGCGATTAGGGATTGGGCAGAGTAGCACCTGCAGTACTATGCAAATACAAAGGGCTTTTTTTTCAGTCCAGCATAAGAGTTCCATCTGTCTGACTCTCACAAGGTCTTCACAAGTATTCACAAGGTCACATAGAAGGAAAGAAACAAAAGTAAAATAGTGTTTTTGGCCACACAGGATTGTCATGGGTTGAATAGATCCACCTCTCTAGACCTGAAGGTCCGGTACCCTGTGGTGTGGATCACACACCGCCTAGCCAGTCCACGTATGCCATTACAGTGTGGTCATCTGTCCTTACAGAACATCCATGCACCATGCATCCACTCACACTGTGAGTCAAAGTCCTGCAGGATCAGCCACACTGCTGTCATCTCCAGTAAAGCGATGTGACAGTTCTCCTCTGGGGTCCACTTATGAACTTTGTTGCACAGGATTCCATCAGGGAGACGAGCACAGACGCTGAAGCACAAAAGTCCACTCTCAGCAGAGGTCGTATTTTCTGTTGGACTTTGGGTTGTCTAGCCCCCTTCTTGGTTATTGGATGAATGATTACCAATCAACTTTTGAGATTTCATCATCCGCGCAGCAATCCTGGTGCAACTACAGCAACTACAGTCACATTGTAGAGAGGATGTGCATGACAGTCAGCACTGTTAACTCCACATTGGCCTCGTCTGTCTGGGTTCCCACCCTGCTACTACAAATAACTCAAGCCATGGGTCAGATCAAGGATGACTTGTTACTCACATAGATCAGTCCCAGTCAAGCAGTGTGAGGTAACTTACTATGTTTGGGAACCATGAAAGTAAGTATGTTTAAGGTTACCTCTTTACTGCTATGGTTGCAGTGTTAATTTTGGTAACCACCTTTTGATATAGTTTTAGTCTTAGTCTTTAGATGAAAATGCATAATACACTGGACATACACTGTACGATTTAAGACAACACATTCTCACTCCCAACTCGTCAAATACCGCAGCTTGGTCAGTGCCCCTCGGCATCGGAGACCGACGCACGGGGTACTCGTCTTGCTTTACTTTTAGATGGACCAGGGACGGCGTGTCAAAATAGGTTTGTTATATGCATAGTGTCCTTTCAAAATAAACTTCCGTTTTCACAGCAAATTAGGTTTAGGCACCACAATCACTTAGGGTGAGGAAACAGTCGTGGTTGACGTTAACTTCACTGACTAGCGACCAATATGACTCACAGGGCTGACGATACTACGACTAACATGCCAAATAAGTCAACATTACTTTTAGTTTCATACTTGACACGAACACCGTTCTCCTGGTTGAAAGTCTCTCGTGCTATTAATACTATGTCCATTGCGCCGACCGTAAAATAAGGTTCACAGGTGGGTTTACGCTGGAGTTAGTTGTTCGTCACACACCGTTGCTAAAGGGCGCCTCCGTGCATCAGTTTCCGATGCAGAGGGGCACTGACCAAACGCCAGCATTTGATGAGTTGGGAGTGAGAACGAGTTGTTTTTTTAGAGTTGTTTTTTAATTCCAACTCATACTGTACAAGTAAATTGTCTGCGATGTAAAGACAAAGCTCATGATTTATGTGTTCACACTGTAAAATCCGATCGTCAAGCCAGCTCCTACGCAGGTAGAAGTTTGTTTGCTTGCAGAGGTCTATGATGTTACAACAGTATGGTTTACAATAATGCTAATAAGGCAACGTCTGCCAACGTTTATCTTGTTCATATCGGTAGTGATAACTCAACTTACCTGGCCTCCGTGTTTTCTGTCCACATGACGCGCCGTGTCACCACGGAGTTTTCAAACGCTCTGTTTGCTACTTTGTCCATGTATTCTGACATGTCAGAAATTCATTGGCACGTAGCTGAGATTTCGTCAGAGAAATCTTAGTCTTAAATCAATTTCTTTCTGTCATGCATTCCCATTCTTTTTATTTTTATGAATTCTGAGGATGTTGAGGCTATAGCTGTCGCCATCCTTGTTGTGTACACTTCCATGGTTATAGGTGTTTGCTCGTCTATTGCAAGGTTCGTGAAAGAGACACTTTACTTGTTCACACACAGTGTCCATGTCACTCTGCTGTGCAGTAATACAACAGACTGACTCAGCTCAGTAAATATCATTTCCAAACTCTGTTTGAAGTGAGCCATTCTTGTTCGGTTTGGTTTGAGTGGACAAGCTAAAATGTTGAATAACGTATGATGTATAATTAGCGAACATCTAGAGGAAGATTTTGATGGTCAACCGATGTTGACATAAGTCCTGTGACGTTAACGTCTCATCTACAGCACTTCATAAAGTTACATTAGCGCGCTGGCCTGCATGTTTTTCCAGATGTTTTGTTGTTGCTTCTTGTCAAATTTTCAGGAAATTGTAGATGAATTTAGTCCATGAATCTGTTTCTTCCAAGAACCGGTGACGTCAGATAACATTACTGACAGAGAGAGAATGTTGCTGAATGCAAGATGCGATGCGTGGCAGTGCAACTAGGCTTGCCGCAGTAGTCTGTGTTACTGGTGTTTCTCGGTGTTACATTACATTACTTGCCAACCGGCCCCACCATCTTAGTTCTATTTACCTATTTAGTTCATTTTCGCATATCAGCGCCATGTTATCAATACATCAGTGTCTGTCGGGCGCTGTACAGAGTGTCAGCACAAAGTAGCAGGAGTCCAATTTCACACATACTGGATGAGAGAGAGTTGACGGACCAAAGCGAAAAGCAAAAGCTGCTATTCGGCTATATTTCAGATTTAAACCAAATGCTATAAGGATTCATAACATTAATCAGGCAATCGTCGTGAAGAGGACAAAGCGGTCACAGCTGGTGTGGGTGGTGGGTGAAAACCTGTGTCCCCGCCGCGAAAGCTGGACCGGAGAGGCCAGACACACCTGACATTAAAATTCACTGTAAGAAAGCACTATACAGATAATTAGTGTCATCTTTTCTTGTAATATCTACGGTGTAATCGGTAACAACGGTGTTGTCACGAGTTCATTAACCAGCGGGAAAATTCTCTCACCATGACATTCATAAGTGCAACAGGTCAAGCAGCTAAATACACTTCTTAACAAGAGATATTTTGAGTGCTGGAGGATACTGTTATACTAATCAGGGCAACAGTTTGTGATTCTGCAGATGAATGCAGGTCATTGAAGAAGACCTTGCATTAAAAAGTGATGAGTTAATTTGTCCATTTGTTGTCAGAGGTTACTTTTTATTAGTCTTCTTTTTGCTGTGAAAAAAAAGGTTGTCAACGAATGTTGTTCGTCAGTTTTCATTGATGAAATTAACACTAATCAGTTGCCCACCTGGTCCTTTTCCCACAGTCCCTTACATTATGTTCTCAAAATGATCCACATTTGGTGCAATCATTTAAGTGACATTAAGCTTCATAATGGCCCACATACAGTATTTGCATTTTCAGGTACAAAACTGTAACCGGATGATATATAATGTGATAATGGGAAACCTGTTCTACAGCTCGAGTTCTGAGTGAGGTCCTGTAGCACCTTATGGCCACATAATCACTAGGAGGATCTAATCACCGCCGAAAGTCTGCTCTCGCTTGGATTTACTCAAAAATGCTGAGTGGTAGCTCAGACTGGATAAGAGCTTGTGCCAAATGCCATAAATGTACAGAAAATGTAAATGTAACCAGAGTGGGGATCCAGTGGCAGCTGCTAGTCGTGATGGGCAACAGCACAAGACTTTTTATTAGCCGCCCTCTTAACTCTGAAATGGATGTGCACATGCAAAACACACCAAATCAAATTAGCATTTTAACAAATCAACAAACTACTGTATATGTTGTTGTTTCTACTGTACTTGGATTGTGTCGTGTGATGCAAGACACAACCCCAAATTATGCAACCTATCCTCATACAAGGGTCCATATGATATCTTACAAAAAGTTATTACACATTTTTTGAGCGTTCTCCTACAAATGTCCAGCAACACCTTTTAGTTTCCGCTGGTTACATGCATACAGTCTTTTGAAAATAAACTTTCATCTTCACAGGAAACAACTTAGGTTTAGGCCAAACTACTTAGTTAGGTAAATGCGACAAAAGTACTTAGTTTAGAAAAAGATTGCGATTTGGGTTGAAATAACTAAGGAATTGACATTACTTAAGTGCAGAAGTTACATGACAAATAAATCAACTTTGACTTTGAGTTTAACACGGGGTACGAACAAGGGTGCTTTAATTTTACTTGAGGCGCCTGAGCTATGGACATTTTAGAGGCCCTCTCCTTAAATTCACATTATGCCACGGCAACTTTAATTCAGAACCTCCCGTCAATTGACAGCGACAAATAGTAAATAGAGTGCCCTCCTGATCAGTAAACAGAATATGAAACTTATCATTATAAAACAATAAGTGAAGACAAAGCCATTTATTGAGCCAAGTAGGCCTGTGTGCACAGCGGCAACAGCATTTTTCATTTAAACACCGTAAACATCCCAGGCAAAGAACCAAATTTGGGATGGGGGTTTGTCATAGATAGATAGATAGATAGATAGATAGATAGATAGATAGATAGATAGATAGATAGATAGATGTACTTTATTGATCCAAAAATTGGGAAATGATTGTGTTACAGCAGCAGGTTATCCAAGCAATGCACAGGAACAGTACATACAATGTACATGTCAACACTAAAGAAATATATCCATAGAATACAAAACTATGCAATTTTACATAATTTTGGACCATTATTATAACTATAGCCTAGATAACACCCAAAAAGCTTAAAAACAAAACTTTATCTGAACATTTAATCTTTCTGGCAACGTCTGTCATGTAAAATCATATTCTGTAAATCAATAGAGCAGATTAAAAAAAAATTGTAAATACTGTCTCATAAATTATATTTATTCTAGCCCATAGCCTAGAACCTGGGTTCCCAGCTCCAGACCTCCAAACCCCCTAACTGCCCATTTTCCAGCTCTCACTGCTCTAACACACCTGATCCAACTGTAAGGGCTCCGGTGCATCAGGTGTGTTTAAAACATAACGTGATGAGTATGTTTCTAGCTACTATTGTTGTGTTATTTATTTAGTTTTCATTGCTCCATGGCTGATAAACCGATGATGATGGCAGTGGTGCGTACGGTAAATTGGCTTCTGCGAAAACACTTGCATGTTATGGATTACAATTAGGTGGAATACATACAAGTTGTTTTTATGGGATATACACAAATTACATTGCAATTACTTTTCGTATGTATAGCTACAACCAGTGTATGAGAACAGCCTGAATTATGACAGGGGGCACAAGTTCCAATCAGAAACCTCAATTCAGCCGTGAATAGCACGTTTTCATCTATTTAAGCAGCATCTGACAGACCTTGTAATGTGCAAAATCCTCAAACAAAAACCCACAACAGCATCCTCTCCATCCACGTCCACCCCTTCTTCTGTTTGTAGTAGATACCGCACTGATCAACCATCTCATTCACTGTGTTTTGTGCCATGCTCCTCCGCAAGTACTGTCTGATTAGTTTTCATTTAGAAGAAGATCGCTCCGCTGTCGCAACTTTGACAGATGTCACTTTGCTTGGCTTGCTTCGGGCCGTGGTCGTGAGTCTCAGGGGAAATTATTCTGCTGTGAATTTCAGGGACCACAGTCAGTTTGCTACGCTAACTTCAGTCAGCCTACCCTAGTTGAACGCTGCTAAGAGTGACTCCTTCGACTGTAATGACACATTGCTCACTTGAAGAGATATATAACACGGTACAAGGCTCTTCAATGGTGTGGTGCATTTATTTTTAGATCTGTTTTGTTTCCTCTTACATGTGTACAAAACTCTGGCAGAAAAAAAAAACATACCACACTGTCGCAGCGTTGCTTATACGCAGACACAAACTCTATATCTGACTCCACATAGTGCTTAACTCCCCAGTAGAAGGCATTCTGTGAGACCTTTTTGGAAGGAGCTGCAACCATATCATTCTCAAGGTGTGTGCAGACTGAATGTGAAGCAAATTTTAGGAGTACAGTTCAATATGAAGTCAAAGGACACGTGAAAAGGAATACAATTAGAAAACAATTTTTGTAGTAAACATGCTTCAATAAAAGCTACACCAGTTAAATTTGCTCAAATAAAACGGTGTGAAAATTCACTTCCATTCAGTCTGAACACACCTTCCCCCGACCCAGATCACCAGGGTCGAAGGGAGATGCAATATCAACGTCACACTGTTATGTTCTGCCTTTCAAAAGGGGAGAAATATTTTTCACTTTCCCATTCTGTAGACGCCAAAAACATGTAGTTGCAGTTTAATCAATCATTCTAATTCAACAGATTTTCAGCTACCAGGTGCAGAGTGAATATGCCCACCTTAAGAGAAGTCACTCGTCTCCCTTTTCGACCTCACAACACATCAACTGAACCTTCTACCCACGCACCTTCGCGCACAAACAGGGACACACACACTTTACACAAACACAAAGTGTGGCAGGCGGATGGTGTTTATCACAAACAGTATAAAGCGGGTCATATCGGCCACAGCTTAATATGCTTAAAGTTCACGACTCTCTCTTACCGCTCCTCCAGTTAGCAAACCAAAAATCCAAGAGCATTCAGAAGATGATAGCTATTGATAGAGATAAGATCAGAGTATTTCACCTTAATAGTGGAACTTTTTAACTGGAGCCGCTCACGCTCTGAGGCGAATGTAGAGCTAAACCGTTGACGGCTACAGTGGAGAAACCGAACCCACATACACAAGAAGAGAGAGGGCTGAGCCGGAAAAAAAAATTGCCTTTCAAAGTCACAATTTAAGTGACATTTGTCCGTGCACAACTTCAAATGCTTTTAGAACTTTATTTTTTGTAAACAAATTACTGCAAAAACAGCATACTATGAAGATACTGTGTAGTTTTCAACCTGGTCTCACGGGAAGGCGTATAAATACCACGACATTTCACGGACATTCCACGTCTCATGAGTACACACTTTATAATGACCATCATTTATAAATGGTGAATTGATAGTTAATCAAACTTAATTAATAGTTATTTTACTGTTAACAAACAACAAATTGATAAAAAAATATTTAGTAATGTTATAAGTTATGTTATTTTAAAAGTTTATTGTTGCACACATTGTAAAATGTTATATGCTTACTATATATGTATTTATATATTTAAACATTACATAGACAGATAGTTGTAACACTTTGTAATTATTTTGCAAACCATCTGTAAACATTGTTTGGATGGCTATTATTAAGTTACAACTGACGATTATCATACCTTGTTAAATGGTTAATAAATCATTTGCAAAGCATCTATAATCATTAGACAAGTAATACTTTGTCAAAGGTTAATAATTAGTTTCTGTCCAATCTATATATGGAATGTTTATAGATGTTTTACAAACGTTTTTACAAAAGGAAAAAAAGGTTGGTAATCACTAATAAATACTTAATATAGTATATGAAATGTCATAATGTGTGCAACAACTGTTAATAAATAGTTTATTAATGTAATCAGAATGTAATTGTTATTGTCTCTTATCAGCTATGATACAATATAGAATTTATAAGCTAATTATTTCATATTACAAAAACTAATGATAAAATAGCAGAAATCATAGATTACTAATAATTAGTACACATTAATGTCATTGTTTGTTAACAGTGAAATAACTATTGAATAAGTTTAATTAACTATAAATGTACCATTTATAAATGATGTTTATTATAAAGTGTTACTAATAATTGCCCAAAATGTAAAAAACTTTGTAAAAGTAATGTTAAGAGAAACAACACCAAACTCTGTTGCTCCACAGAGTTTTTTATTTATTTTTGTTGGCCCCTGGTAGCTTATTGTTATGTTTTGATCATTTTTGGCACAGTATGACATCAGCACCATTTAGTCACAGCAAGCAGCTATTTTCAGCTAACAGGCTCTGATAAACATGCTGTATGTGAGCTGCCAGCACTAAAAGGCAGACAGGCAAAGTTAGCAACTAGCTAGTGAAGAAATTCTAATATCTAGTGAGCTAAAGAAGCAGATATTTCTCTCAGGAGTTGGTGGAGACCAAAACGAGAGTGTATTTTTCTCTTATTTTTATAAGATAGCCAGGCACATCATTATATCTATATTTGTATCCACACACGACAATGAGACGAGTATAAACTTGTGGATGTACACCCTGCTGTGAGCAGACCAGTCATTAGGGCAAAATGACTGTCCATTACAGATAATGTCTCTTTTATGAGTCAGAGACACATTGTTTGAAGATGAGAGCAGCACTGGCTAACTTTGTATATTCTTGTTTATTACATTTCATTTGTCTTTGTCGTGATCATGGGTAAATGTGAGATGACTAACACCCGAAAACTCACGCACACACACTGCTGCAGCTCTGCCTCTTCATCTTAACCCAACTCCTCTCCCTCCTCTTTGACGTGCACTGCATCTGTCGCAGGGCAAACTTTGTTTATTAGCTTTGGATTATCTCCTCATTCTCTAAAATGTATGATATCAGTGGGGGGCAGCAGATATAGAGACACACAGGGAGACATGATGTCCAGTAGACATTGCGATGTGGTGCCAGGGGAAAACAGAATTAATATCGTGCCAGCAATCTTGTTAAAACTCCCACCCTAGCCCCACCCACAACGCTACCACACACACCGGTCCTTGCCAAGCAATCCTATTAAACAATGAATGTGACATTTAATCTCTTAACAAGAAGGGGGAGGGGAGAGGGGGACAAACGGACAGAGAGACAGACAGGAATATTTGCTCTTTCTCTGCCTGTCTTACTTTCTGTTTAGTCTCCACCCTTCATAAAGCATCCTTACAGTATGCGTCCCGTCGTTTGTGCTGCAGCTCCTCATTATCGACTCACTTTATTCAAGGTGTTTGCTGGCGATAACTCATACAAATGCTTCAGTAAGGTAATGTGCAGTACAGCTCCCTGGTTGTCCCTTGTATTATGTAATGAATGGATCTACATTTAAATGGCATCTGTTAAAAGCTCAAATAATCCGGTAGAAACAGCCTGTAATGTATCTGGATCCAAATAAACAGCCATAGTGAGTGAGTCAAATGCAGCCAAAATACACACAAACAACATGCATGTGCACACCCACCACCAATTATACTGTATCAGCCTAATTATCACTGACTTCATAGTGAGACATACCCACTTAATCAGCAGAATATCCTCCACAACAAAGTTACCACTATAGTACTGTATGCATACAGCCGTCTACTGTATAGTACATTTGAATATGCACGTGACAGCAGTTCTTTTATTGTTGTTCATTAATTGCTGCACAGACAATTTGGAGAAGAGTGGCGTGACAGTGGTGCAAATAATTATATAGTATAACAGGACTGTATGGTAGGGATCTTCCCACAATTGAAAAACAAAAAGTTGTCATAATAATAGCAATAATAACCACAAAACTAGGGCTGTCGATCGATTTCAATATTTAAATGCAATTAATCGCATGATTGTCCATAGTTCATTGTGATTAGTCACAAATTAATCACCCCTTTTTTTTATCTGTTTATGTCTTAAAGGAAGATTTGTCAAGTATGTAATACTCTTATTAACATGGGAGTGGACAAATATGCTTGCTTAATGCAAATGTATGTATATATTTATTATTGAAAATCAATTAACAACACAAAACAATGACAAATATTATCCAGAAACCCTCACAGGTATTGCATTTAGCATAAAAATATATGCTCAAATCATAACATGGCAAACTCAAACCCAACAGGCAACAACAGCTGCATTGATGTGTTAAAGAAATTGATGGGGTTAAAAAACTAATTTGCGTTAACACGTTATTGTCAAATCATCAACAATCAACAGGAGTCTACAGGACGGCTGTGGCTCAATCGGAAGGTTGGTGGTCCGATCCCTGGCTCCTCCAGTCCATATGTCGAAGTGTCCAAGACACTTAACTCTAAATTGCTCCTGAAGTCTGTGCCATTGGTGTGTGAATGAGTATTTAGATTAGATTCTGATGTACAACTTGGCACCTTGCATGGCAGCCTCTGCCATCAGTGTATGCATGTTTGTGTGAATGGGTGAATGCTGACATGTAGTGTAAAGCTATATAAATGCAAGTCCATTTACCATCTATAGCCATGCTATCATGCTCACAATGAAAATGATAAAATGCTTCAGATTTACCATTGTTTAGCGTATTAGTATGCTAACATTTGCTAATTAGCATTAAACTCTAAAGTACAACTGAGGCTGATGGAAATGTCATTGGGTGAAAGTTTGACCTGATGATGGAGTTAAGGGATCAGCAAAGCTATTACAATTCTTCGTGAGGGTAATATGAATGTGTATACCAAATTTCATGACAATACATCCAATATTTGCTGAGACATTTCACAAAAAAACAAAAAAAAGTGAACCTCATTGAGGTGCTAGAGGAAAGGTCAGGGAATCACCAAAGTCAGTAGGATTCATCCTCTGGGAACCATGAATGACTGTACTAAATTTCTTGCCAATCCATCCAATAGTTGACATGTCACTAAAAGACCAAAATGCCAACCTGCTGGTGGTGCTGGATCAGAGTGGTGGGCCAACCGGCCCTCATTGCCATCCCTAAAAACACCCAATATAGGCTTCATGCAATTAAACTTCATGCATTACTTATTTTCATTCCCCTATTCTGTAGAGAGCGTGAAGTGATTCCCTCTCATATAGATTGATAACTGTGATATGAAAAATAGCTATCTGGATTTTTTGACAAAAGATGAGCCTTGGGCAAAATTGACTCAACCACATATTTAATTAAACAGAAGATCTCTTGTGATAAAATCTGGGCATGTGATAGAATAAACCTGCCAATGTGAAGGTCAGCTTTCGTCCAGGCCAGTGTGCTTTCACCTTCACATCTTTAGATAATAAGCTTGAGGTATAAACTAATGTGACTACATTGAAAGGATGAATCTCTTTGTCTGAGCCACCATAAATTCCTTTAGCTACAATTTTAGGAGTGTGCTCCAACATTTCATTATTACAGCCTCTACATTCAAACTTCCACAGTCCCCAGTCTTGTAACTCAGAACCATCATCAGAATCGCAAAAATGTCTATGCCTTAAAATATGACTTTATGGCTAAAGTCTGCCAACATCCAATAAAGAAAACCATTCCGGATAATACAGCTTTGAGGTACATTTTATGGGTTCCTTCTTAGAATTCAAATAAGTGGATCTCCAGCAAAATCTGAGTTACTGTTCCATCTAAAAGGTGCTTCATTTACAGTACAGTCCCTGCCTCCACTATGTTACCGGGAAGATGCAATTCATTTCTAATAGCATCATAACCTCAGAGTTTACGATGGCTTGGAGTCCAATCGAGTGTTACTGTTTTTGTCACTCCTTATTCACAATAGGCCCATAATTATCTTCAAGTATTACATTGTCCTGATTGTATCTCTCATTGAGATGCTTTAACGTTTGAAACCAAGTCTGCAATGTAGAAACAAGTATTCAAATCTTTTATTAACGGTAAGTAAAAGTAGTAAATTCTACAATATAAAAGTACTCCATTACAATTGAATGTCCTGCATTTGAAGTTTTTAAATAAAGGTACATAGAGGAGAGCAGGACACAACCTAAAACCTTTTGGTTTAAGCCATATAATTAAAAAGATAGTTGAGTTAGATTAATTATGTTGTTATACGAGCAACATACACATCTCTGCTACAAATGAAAACATGAAATTTGTTTCTAGGAACTACCGTTCTTGTACAATTGTACCGATAGTGGCGGAACTGATATGTTACAACTTTCCCACAGGTGGGGTTAACTGGAACAGATAGAGGGTTAGTTAAAACACTTTCCAGAAAAGTCTGTTTGAATGTAATTTCATTCAATACAAGTCTATCTATATACTATAGGTGGTTAGTGTTTGTCGATCTATATGTCTTTCCATCTGTATCATGGATGGATAGATATCTATACAGGTCTATTTATACATCCATCCATCTATTGGTCTATCATCAATGGATGTAGATATGGAGTTGCATACACATGTCATATAATGAATATTGACAAGAGACTGTGTCAAACATTGACAAAAATGGCATCACTCAGCAGCAACATACATAGCTACATATAACAATAATGTTATAGTTATAGACTCCTCTGATAGACCGGTGGCCGCTATCCACATGAATGGCCGCAACACAGAGCATCTCTACTCACTTTCCTCTGTGTTTTTCGTTTTCGATGTTCTCATTCTGTGTAAAAAAAGTTGAGAGAATTAGTTTTTATTTCATTATTGTTGTACACTATGGGCGGGGTTAGTTGTAACACCGTATTACAACTAACCCCACCGTGTTGAATTTTTTCTCAAGCCTAGCTAACACTTGCTATGAGTTGATTACATGTTTCAAAATGGTGCTATGTTTTAGGCAACAAGACAGGTATTAAGATAATATATGGTTGGATTCAGTAACTTACACACAGAACTCAGTAATTGAAAAACAAGTACAATAAAGAAATTTACTTGCTGTTGTGAGCTGAAAACATTCTTTGCCACAGATCTCCACAGAAAAACATGTCCAAAATCGTCTGAAATCACCCATTCTGGTACTTGGTATTTAGGTATATTTTGATGCTTTTGAATCATAGTGAAATCTTTTTGACAACATGTTTAACCTCATAACTTACTTGTAACCAAATTATGGTTTTAACCATCCATCTATAAAATGGATTAGCACCAGTGCAACTAGAGCAGCCTAAATATCTTATTCCCCTACAAGTTCCTCCAACTTCTTTTCTTCTTTAGTATCCTCAAGTACACGGAGGCCCACTGGGACATTTAATCCCTCCAGAATGTCCCGGGGCTGTCCTAGGGTCTCCTCCCAGTCAGTCATGCCAAGAAGAATTTCCACAGGGACTGACCAAGAGACATCTGTATCATCCACACCTCCCCTGGCTCGTCTTAGCGAATAAGAACAATGGCTGTAGTGCCGCAATCCTCTTGATTTTCTTACTTCATCATGTAAAGTGAGACTCAATTTTTCTACTTCTTAACCCTACACCAAAGTCTTAACCTTTAAACAGCCAGAAAAAGTGAGAACTGGTCAAACTGGCATGATTTCGCAAAAAATGTCCTCACTAAAAAGGCCGAAAACTCAGCGTGGTTCTCACAAAGATGTGAGTACAGGAAAACGCAAAAATGCTGTACACAAACTTGCACATAATATTTGAAGAGAAAAAGATAAAGGAATAGCCATGAAAAGTTGAAATAAAAACACTTTGCAGCCCAAAAGGCCTCAGAGATCAATAAAAACTGCTGATGTCTTAACACAAGGTTAGACAGATATACAAGAGGCTTGTGTGTCTCTCACATTCAATCCTCATCATCTCTCTATCTCATTCTCTCCCTCACACACAAACGCACATTCACACACACACACACACACACACACACACATATACAGTCAGAAGTGATGAAGGCTTGGGTGATGTAAGTGTGCTGAAACTGAGCATGAAGGTCAGAGGGATGCTGGAAGAACCCAGGCCCGCATTACTGAAGTGACAGGAGAGAAATCTCCTTCTCCCTCTTTCTTTCTTTCTTTCATTCTTTCTTTCTTACTCCCTAAACCCTACACACAGAAATGCAGACAAAACACACACAAGCATCCATGCACGCAAATACACGCACACACAGACACACACACACTTGCTGTATGGCTGATGGATGCTGTTTGAGTTGGAGTGGAAGTATCCTGTTGTTTTCTACTAAGCACTTTCTGTTCAGCGCTCATTGCCAAGAGTAATGGTCAGTGAAGAGCCCCACTGCTCTGTGAGTGTGTATGTGTGTGTGTGTGTGTGTGATAGAGAGGGGGAGACTTCTTGATTCCAAAATCTTTGTTGTATTTTCACACAGGCTTCACACTCTAACTGGATTCGCTATGCTTGACCACTCATCCCTGCGGCCCCACACACTGAAAATTTGCATGTATGTGCTCAGCCGAAGCAGGTTTGCCCACTCGACCGCGAGGCAGCTGGCCCTGTGTAAAGACTGCATTCCCACTTCATCCGCTTAAGTCTTAAGTAACTAACAGGCTGGCACTGGCGGGAGCTGGTTCAGCCCGGTCTCATTCCGAGGTCGTCAACTAGCGACGCTTTGTCACGGCCCTCGGCGCCTGATACCGACACATGAGGCAACCATTAACGTTGGTATGAGCAGTTTTGTCTCCTAAAAATTAACAAACAGGACAATCAAGACCGGTGTTTTGTTTTTGCAAGTTACATTAATGACGTTTGTGACATGTTTTGTAGTGACGTTTGTCACGTTTCCGTATACATGTTTTACTTAGTTTACCTACTTATTTTAAGCCCAACCATGACATTTTCCCTTAACCTGACAAAGTGGATATGTTGCCTAAGCCTGAGTGAGTGGCTTTTTTGCCCCTTGCTGGTACTACACGTTAAAGGCCCTGACACGGCAAGCTGGCGGTCGGTCGTTGGACAGTGTTGGGCCTTTGATGAGCATCTGTCGGCCTAGTTTTTTTGATGTGTCCTTCACCGTCTGCTCTAGTCTGTTGGAGGTTTTTAGGCCGATTCAGCATGTTGAATCAGCAGCGGAGCTCGTCGGTGAGAGAAATCACTCTGATTCAGCGTGAACGATTCAGTGCATGAGAAGAGAAACGGAAGTTCAAAAGCAAGCCAATGAGTAAACTCAAGACAGCACACACAGAAGGCTCTTCTCATTTTTCATCTTCATCTCATGTGATCATTCCAAAACACGGATATTTTCACAACGACATGGCCATCTGGAATGAAGCTATATGAGTGAGAGTAGTGTGGAAATGGTCGGTAAACGTTTTTTTATTTTCGTCCTCGGTCTTCCGGTTTCCCTTTTTTAATGAAGAATACAGACTACCGCCGCCTGCTGGTGTGGTGAGTTATTACATCTCACGCAGGCGCAGAACGTCTGTGCTGGCCGTTGCGTTGCAGTGTGTACTAGTGCGACCCGTTGGCCAAGTCAATGGCGACTTGAGGCGACGCAACAGTCAGCCGGAGTCGCCACTAGTTCTTTGATGTTGATTTGGTGTGTCTGGGCCTTAATACAGGTGTATAATATTGACGTCTCTGCGAGTCAAAACATGACACTGATACGCTATCCTCTGGTGGACAGGTGGGTTGATTACACACTTTGGCTTACTAAAGCATCCCCTGCTTTATGGTCTATTTGAATGTAAATGGGACAACAATTTACTAAATGAACATCATGCTGTGTTGACTAGCGACTGAGACCATAAACATTTACAATGTTTACTGAGGTAATAAATCAAGTGAGAAGTAGCATAATTTTCTCACAGACTTCAATCAGACTTCTTTTTTGCAACCAAAAGAGTCGCCCCCTGCTGGCTATTAGAAAGAATGCAAGTTTAAGTTACTTCTGCATTGGCTTCACTTTTCAGAACTGGAGGTTGCCACCTAGTTTGTCGTGTACTTTACAACGGGTTCGAACGCGACTCAGCCAGTCATAATCAAGACCGGAACTCTCTGTTTTGTAATACACGTTTTCCTGTGTGTTACGCTTTGCGTTAGTTTGTGGGTTCAATATGTAGAATGTGTAATCAGACTTAGCACGCACTTAACACCCACAGACAAACAGGGAGATCTGCCACACCCCACCAGGAGTCAGCAGTTAGGCGCCTCTTCCAGCACAGCAAGCGGTGCAACGTAGATACTGTAGGTCTGAAAGGTTTAGCAGCATCTTCAGACACAAGCCGAAGCCTCCCACAGAGAGGCCCAGTCAGCCCCTTCACCCAGCCTTCTCTGCTTCACAGTAAAGTGACATCAAACAGCCCCTGTAGCGCCGAACACAGGACAGGGGGAGAGACATAAACATGGCACGGGACAGCCAGTCTGACACAAAGCGCCACACCTGACTGTAGCCGAGCAGACGGGAGAGACAGGCGGGAGCAGCCCCCTGGATGTGTGTGTGTGTATGCGTGTGCTTGTTAAGTATGCGTCTTGGTGTGTGTCTTGTTTACAGAGCTTTTCTGTCATATGTCTTCATCTCCACTTTCTATCCCTTCACTGTTCTTCAGCTCTGTGGCTAAGCCAGCATGAGGCGGAGACACACTGTGCAGGTTCCATCCCTTAGCTTAGAGGTGAGTGTTTATGTCCCTGTGTGTGCGCGAGCGTGTGTGCGAGGGGGACAGACGGAGAGAGAGAGAGAGAGAGAGGGGAGGGTCGTGTACGTGCATCTCTGAAAACGGAATGTGTCGCCCTCAAAAATGTATGTTACCGCTCTGAAATTGTGCATTTGTGCCCCTAAATTTGCTCTCATTCGCCCTGTAGGTTGGTGTGTTTGTGTGTGTGTGTGTGTGTGTGTGTGCGTGTGTGTGTGTGTGTGTGTGTGTTTACCTCTGCAGTCTGATCCCGAGCTTATACTCTAGTGAGTGGCAGCCACCACCATTCAGAGGCTCTCTCCTTGGGGCATAATGCATGGAAAAAACAGGCTTAGGGGCACATCAATTCCACAGGCTTAACCGAACGACGGGCGGTGCGTGCGCGAGCGAGAGTGTGTTTGTGTGCTTTCTTAAGATGCATTTTCTTGCTCCTGTTTCTAGACAGAGAAAGACACCGGGGGGTGTCTTTGTCCCATGTTAAATGCTGTCATAATGAACGTATTGAACCAAATGTCAAATAAAAGCAGGAGGATTTAAGGGGATTCAAGCCTTTATTATTAAACCTTCATATTGTTTCCCCCACATCTGACAACGGAGACTAAGTGTTAAATACAAATGGATTTTCATATCCCCAAATAAATATCACAGAGCCGTGAATAAACGTGATAATGATATCAGATGGAATGTGTTTACTCAACGTGTATTTTGTCTCCTCAGACGAATCCTTTGACAGCAGTTATTAAAAGATAGTTTAGACTACTCAAAGATGAGGGATTGCTCCGTCCTTTGTACATTTCTTTCTGTTCCATTAGTGCAAGCAAAGCATGAGGAATATAGTATTGATATTTAAGACTTGCTGTTCACATTAGGGAGAAAAATGAAACGACATCTGAGAGGCCTCTGTTTGTTTTCTGATTTTCCAAAAGCCCTTTTTTAATGTCTTACAAGCCAAAAAAATAAAAAATGCTGCCTGTGGAGACTTTGCAAAAGAAGAAAAACAAGCGAGCGAACGAAATGCCAAAGCGTCATACAGAGAGATGTTTGTAACATTTCACCTTTTCATGTTTCTCCTCTCCAGCGCGCATTGCCGAATCGCTTACATTACAGGCCAAATGTATGTATTTTCCCACTGTCTTGAAGCTAAATCACACATTACATGCGATGAGATTAGTTCCCCTAACTCACTCTTGCTGGATTTAAATCCCACAAAGCATTCATTTTGAAGAACATCATCATTATTTCATTTTCCCCGGCAAGTGAACAACACAATTCCGTTTGATTACAAGCCGTGCACTCATGCATTATAAACGACTGAATCATTTCATTACATTTTAAGTCATTGCGAGGGAGCGGCACATGCTAAATCAGTATTCATAAGTCCATATTTCTTGTTTGATGATAATTTCTCATTTCGCCAGATTAAACAGCATATTTTGGATAAAGGGCCCCATAAAGCATTCAGAGTGACTGGCAGAGGAGAAAAGAAAGAGAAGAGAGAGAGATTGTGGGTGGGGGGAAGAAACTCATGAAGGGCATTTTAAGATATTTGTCGTATTGTGAACTCATTCACTTCTGGTCCTCAGGAAATTTAATTACACACAGGACAACACTCGCATGAGTGTGTGTGTGTGTGTGTGTCTGGGTTTGTGTGTGAGAACCGAGTGCTCCTCCCTCAGCATCCTCCGAGCAGACACCAGACAGAGCTCCGTCCAGAATGGCAGTCAGAATGTCGGTTCCCTGCGAACGATCAAAGAGCTCCGTGGCTCTGTGCTCCAACCACCAAGGGATTTACTGTCCCTATGATGAGCGATGGGGGGGGGAGAATTAAAGGGACGGGGCTGGAGAGAAGAAAGGGGGTGAGATCGCAGAGAAAGAGGGGAAGCAACAGACAAGGGCTATGCAGAAATGAAAGAGAAGCAAGGGAGGAGGAGGAAGAAGGGGGGAAACTGAAAGCAGAATGGCTAAGCATGGCTGAAAGGAAGCGAGAATGCAAGAATGAGAGATGAGAAACGGATGGTGAAAAAAGGGACTCTGGGAGATGAAGAGGAAAAGGGGGCAGAGAGGAAGAAGAGGAAGGCACCATTAGAGTGAAAATGAATGGAGAACTAAGAACCTCAGGGCCAAAAGCTTCTTAGAAGCTGTAGAGATGATTGCAACTATCGCATCGCCCCTCATCTTCCCTCTCCCCACGTTGCTCCCCTGTTCCAACAATACACAGAGAGCAGAGTTGGATGACCGCGGGGAAGACAGGAGAGAAGTGGGCCAAACGGGAGGTATAGCCGAAGACCTGAGGCTTCAAAGAGGTTCGGGGATGTGTTAATCCTTTTCTCTTTGTCTACCCATCTCTTTTCTCGCTGCTGCTTTTTCCTGTCTAGTCCCTACTGACCCATCCATCTATTGTTTCTCCTCACTCGTTCTCCGCCACCTTTAATCTCTCCGTTCGTTTGATTTATAATCAAAACCCTATTCATTAAACAATGGCAACAAAAAAAAAGTATGCAATAGTAGTTAAATTTGCGCATTGTGCTGCGATGATCCCAAGTAGAGCCAGTCCACCCGAAACCTTTTTTTTACAGACTGTGTCATTATTACGGAGTTAAAGGACAAAAACAAGTTTGTGTGAGACCGATGCCCCGATACTCAGGTTGTGTAGTTGTCTCTCTTCATGTATAAATCTGCTTTCCAGTCGCAAGGAATTTAATGTGGAGAAATGGAGGAAATGTTAAGTACCTCTCTGTCATCCAGTGCCGGTTTAAGACTTGGTTACTTTACTCAACCCTCGACTGGTTTTTAGATAAGACCCAGCCACTTGTCCACATCTCCCCTCCCCCACCATCCGTGGATTCAAATTCAAAGGGTAGTCTCTAAATCTCATATGGTTATGGCATAGAATACAGAAAGATCAGTAGATGCATGGCAGTTGAAAGTTGTTGATTGTTGTCTGGAAGCAAAATGCAGTTGCCGATGCCCTACAGGATCCTTATGCCAACCCTTACCAAACCAAACCAATGAATCTTTGCGTTTTTGGGCGATGGGCAACTAAATTGTTGCAGTAGCAACCTCTTCCAGTTTGACCAGTTCCAGTTTGAGAGCAATGACTCTGTCCTACAGATGTAAACAATGTGTTCTCTGATGCACAGATATCTGGCAGACGCCCTAGAACTCACATTTGCTCTAGAGTTCTTGAGAACCCCTTGGGGGCCAATCCACCTTCACTGTCCTAAACACAACCACCTCTGACAAAACACTCAAACACGACTACACTGAACAATAGCTTTTACCATTACACCAGAGTACCTGGGAATCAAAGATGGTTCTATCCACTCATTGCCATTTCCATTTGACAGCTTATTTGCGATGGATTGATTATTTGCTAAGCCATATAATGGTTTCTTCATGCTCCATTGCATTCTAGCACCTTGGCTGCCTTCCATAAACCCATGAAATAAACAATACAATTTCAAATGCCTACTTTAGCACAGTGCTCCCAGACGTTTTTAGGTGTATTTTCGACTTGTCAATTCTAGCAACCAACTGGAGGGCCTCCGCACGGATGTCTGGCAGACGCCCTAGAACTCACATTTGCTCTAGAGTTCTCGAGAGCTTCTTGGGGTCAAATCCACCTTTGGGCAATGGGCAACTAAATCGTCACAGTAGAAATCTCTTCCAGTGTGACCCAAGAGAGTAATAACGCTGTCCTACAGATGTTAACAATGTGTTCTCTGACACACAGATGTCTGGCAGATGTCGTAGAACTCACATTTGCTCTAGAGTTCTTGAGAACCCCTTGGGGACCAATCCACCTTCACCGTCCCTAAACACAACCACCTCTGACAAAACACTCAAACACGACTACACTAAACAATAGCTTTTACCATTACACCAGAGTACCTCGAAATCAAAGATGCTTCTATCAATTTGTTGCCATTTCCATTTGACAGCTTTTTTGTGATGGATTGATTATTTGCTAAGCCATATGAGGATTTCTTCATGCTCCATTGCATTCTAGCACCTTGGCTGTCTTCCATAAACCCATGGAATGTAAACAATACAATTTCAAAAGCCTTGTTGTGTGATTTAAACCTTTGGTTCCCAACCTGGGGTCCAGGGGCACCAAACATCACAGGAGGTTCGTCAGGATTTGTCTGCCCTGAGGTTGTCAAAATTAGATTTGCACATGTATAATTGAAATCATGATAACACAGTTACTGGAAAATCTATACAAAAGTCTGTATTAAAAACAATTTTAAAAGATTTGTTTTTGGTACTTAGTAGGCCACATTCTGTTTAAACCCAGTATTTCTGCACAGTTGCAGATAAAGATCAGGCTACATTAATATCATTAGTATTTTACTATTTTTATAATTAGATTCCAGTGGTGGCTGCGTAGGATTGTTTCTGACTTGTGTGATCCAAACATTTCCAATGACTCTACAGCGTTATAAAGTCCAAAAGTCAAAATCGATTGAAAAAAGATAGATGTAATCATTTCCAAAATTCACAGCATGTTTTTTATCTAACGAAACGTTCTGCTTCAATCCATATTTGTTGGCATTTAGCATGTCAAAACAACAATGCGGTCAAAAAACTGCTCTCCCACTTGCCACACACAAAGAGAGACACACTGATGAGTTATATTCATTAAATTCAAGAAAATTGATTTATTAAAAAAAGACACTCATTTCATACACTGAATCACTTTATTCATATTGGAGAGGATTTTGTTTGAGGATTTGTAATTTTTTTTACGTTGATGACGTCTGAAAATATAGGGTAGGTGGGGGAGGGGAGCTCAGCCTTTCTTACATACAAGTAGGGGCGACTTCAAGGAAAATAGGATGGGGACCACTGCTTTAAACAGCTGTCTGTGTAGATTATGCTTCACTAAATGCGACAGAAATAGACTGGAAGCTAAAAAAATGTGGGGGGTCTCCGTGATAGTAATGGCGGTTCTCAGGGGGCCATGGGGTTCCTTGAGACCTGCGAGTGATGGATGTCACAAAAAGCTTCCAAAAACGCTTTCAGTGGGGATTGGCCGTTACGGTTCCTAGTTTACCTAACCTTCATGTATTTTCTTTGGACTGATGAAACTGGAGCACTCTGAGAAAAGTAGATATAGATACCAGCAGAACATGCAGACTCCACTGACATGTACCCACAAACATACAGTATCTTTTATACTGTTCACTTCAATCTAATGTGATCCCCCCACACCCCTCAACATGCTATACGTCCAGGGCCCCTCTGCGCTCTCTAGCACATCCAGAGGCGACCTGTCACACACAACATCATAAGCATAATCAGAGAGCTCAAAGCTGGTATATATGAAACAAAACACCCACATCCCCACACCCACTGCACCTCCTGGCACTGTAGCTGTGTGACATCTATGTGCAAACTAAAAACATTGCCAACTAGAACATCACACACACACACGCACACATAGCAGCATAAGCTAACACACATAGGAATATGTCAACCCAACCCTCACACATATCTGTACAAATATAATTTCTCGGATAACATGACACAGAACCACCAAACTATATGAGCATTCCCGCTTTATGCACCACTAGTGTTGTCGTGCTGTATGAATATTTACCCAGTATATTAGAGAATGGCAGTCCACTGTGTGGGAGCCAGTGAAACGCGATGGCTATTTCAACAGAAGAAATAACATTCATTTTCATCCAATTCCGCAACCGAGCGAGATGGGCTTTCATTGCAATGTTTTGACCTTGCGGTGTAGATGCTTAACATCCCAAGAATGAAATTGGCACTCCCAAAATGGATTTGGCCTGATGTGCAGAGGCTTATAACAAGTGCCAACTCTGTAGTATTTAAGAGGGTACTGGCGGAGAAACATTGCATGTGTGTGTGCGTGTGCAGGCGTATGTTTTACTCCACACAAAGATGCCAGTGTTTCATTCCTGGCTAAATATTTATAACAGAGAAAGACACTAAGTCAGACAAACACACACAGACTCAGAGATAGACATGGGAGGGAGAGAAAGAAGTGAGAGTAAGAGAGAGGGAGACAGACAGACAGACAGAGAGAGAGAGAGAAGAAGGAGGAAGCTTATTATTTAATGTCCTACTTGGCAGAGAGCTGTCAGAAAGCAGGAGAGTGGAGGCTTGCCAGGGACTGACAGAACAAAATCACCATTCGTCTTCTTCTCTTCAAGACATGGACAAGCTTAATGAATTAAGATCCAACTCTAGCCCCTTCTCTCACTTTCTACCAGCTTTGTGATGTGCCGGGGCTTCATATTTGTGAGGTTTTTAGACCAGCGAGCGGCGAGATCCGAGCAACATGGCGTTAAATCAACACAAAGGGCACCATTCATTCTTTCAGAGCCTCATTACATGGAATGATCACTCTATCAAGACTCTCATTATTTCAGGTGCACACACACACACACACACACGCACACAAAGCCCATTACCTCTGGTGATAGCTCCACCAGCTTTTCCAAACAATAGCTGCGAAAGGCAAATTAGCAAACAATACGCTGTGCTCCCATACAGCCTGAGTGATGAAAACAGTACAAGGCGAGCTAATGCATCTCAGGCAGGTCAGATTCCTGCCTCCGCTCTTATCTTCGCCTAACACGCTATCAGACAAATTAGCAATGGGGTCCACTTAAGAGCGTGTGTGTGTGTGTGTGTCTGCATGTGTTTCACACCGGGTGTGTGTAATTGTGCGTGTGTCTGTGCATTTAGCGGTGGGGTCCACTCATCGTCTGCCTCCTCTATTGATGTTATTTATGGCTGTTTAAATGATCCCAGACACCTCTCATTTGTTTAGACAGCTCCAATTGGCTTTCTGTCTGAAGGAAGAGGAGAGGAGGACGAGGAGGAGGAGGAGGAGGAGGAGGGCTCGGCGAGCAGGGCAGGAGGAAGAGACGTGGTGAGACAGAGGGGGGGAGAAAACAACGGTGGGGTGTGAGGGACGGTTGAGAACTGTAAAGGGTGAGGCGGGAGGCAATGGAGACGGATGAAAGGTGAGGAATTTGAAGGGAAGTGAGACGGGGCGGCAGAGGGGTAGATAGACAAAATCAAGACAAGGAAAAGGGGGCAAGGAGAAAAAGAGTTTGGGAGGAAGACAGAGGGGAGGTGATAGGAAGTAGACAGGGCCGAGGACAAGGGGAGCAAAAAGCCTCGGTTTTCAGAGCGATCCATTTTCATCCAAAAGTTACTTTTCAGCATCTGAATGTTCACCTCAAGTGGTGAGTGGTATAATCCTTTTCCACTGCAGGAACCCATAATTTAAAGAGTAGGTTCCACTCTAAACCCAGTGGAGAGGGACAGAACAGGGGATATGAATGAATGGTGGGGAAGGTGTACATTTGCCACACCGATCAATACAGTAAATTACTAGCTATTTCGACTACTGTAGTATTTCTACTACCACTACTCTCATTTGCATGCTATCAATCTGTCATACTCCATACTGACTGCTGTATATATGCAGGCTGTTCTCATACACCGCTCGTAGCTATACCTAGGAAAAATAATGCAACGTAATTCATACTGTATATATCCCACAAAATTTATTTGGATGTAATCCACGTAATCGTGAACCAGGAAGTATAAAGAGCGACAAACGCCACATAGGGAGGAGGTCGGGGTGGATGAGTGGGTCTAAAAACACCGGACTTTCACCCAGAAGACCTGTGTTAATGTCCTGTGTGAAACCATCTTATCCGAAACCTGAGTATTTTTTGTCACGTAACTTCCGTACCTAAGTTATGCCACTGCCGGTGACATGTAACCACTTCCAGTGTGGCGTAACTTAACTTTGATCTTTCTAAAACCTAAATAAGTAGTTTTCTTGCCTAAAAAGACACTGGAACACCAAGCCAACGGTTGACCGTCGAACAGTTTGGAGCCGTCGGTGAGCGTCTGTCGGCCTAGTTTTTGCGGTGTGTCCCACACCGTCGACTCGAATCTGCCCGTGTTGGGCGGGGGGAGGGGTTCAGCTGATTAGGGAGAGAGAGAGAGGGTATGACATGCAGCAAAGGGCCAGAGGTCGAACCCTGGGCCGCTACAATAAGGACTGAGCCGTGGACGAACCGTGACTCTTAAAGCGACTTTTGCAAACCGTTGCACCCCTAACAGATAGTGTAATAAAGTCACTGTAAAAAAAGGTTGATTTAGTTGTTCTCCATCCACTTTGGGCATGCATTCTTGGAACTCAGGGCCGGCTCTAACACCTTGAGTGCCCGAGGAAAATCCGAAAATTGTACACCCCCCCCAGGGTTATTAGTTAGGGTTCAACCACCCAGAACCCTAACCCTAGCCCCGTAAACCGCAATACACATCAGAGAGACATCACAATGGTATTAAGATTTTATTTTCATAAATAACTGTATTTATTATAATATAAATAAACAATTGATCTCTGATATTGTTGGTTTAAAAGTGTGTCAGTTTAACTACAATTTACACTTTTATTAACAAATATGTGTGGCCGGGCAGATGAAAAACTGTGAGAAAGAGAGTTATAGGGATGAAAAGTGTATTTATTTATTTATTTATTTATTAATTCATTTGTTCATTTGTTCATTTGTTCATTTGTTATGTCAATGCAGAAAATGAAGAAGGGTGCCCACCGACTTAATTGTTTTTTTTTTGTTTTTTTTAAATATATGATTTATTTATTTATTTATGTTTAGAGGGTGACCAGCACCTCCATGAAGGTGGTGCACTAGGCGACTGCCCATATGGCCTATGCCTTAACCCGGCCCTGCTGGAACTATATTTCCACCATGCTCAGGAGGTGATACTAAATCCGATGCACTCGCCTACCAAAATGAGGTTTGTCCCACCATTGGCATATAATCATAGTGTTGTCACCTTTTCTTTGACATGTATCCAACATTTTCTTGTCTGTAAAACGTCAGCGGCGAGTAGAAAACACAAGGCATAACCAAAGCCTTACTGGCAAGCGCCAAGTCACAGGTCATTGAATTCTCACAGTGGAAAAAGCCTCAAAGCATATATGTGCAGTCACGTCTCTGGCATTGCATGCCTGTAGGTACATCTATCTCAGTATGTATGCATGCATGTGTGTGTGTGTGTGTGTGTGTGTGTGTGTGTGTGTGTGTGTGTGTGTTTGTGGTGCTCAGTGAGGAATCAAAGCGTACGGACCAGGAGTGAGAGAAGCCTTGTTTGTCTGATTAGGCCCCTCCAGGGAATACAGAGGAGCTAGTGGGAGGGAGGGTTCTCTCTGCTCTGGTTGTTAAAACACCACTCTACACACACACACACACACACACACGCACACACACTAATACTGACACACATATACGCAAAGCACAGAGTTGAAGTATTCAGATGTAGACACGACTACAGACACACACGCTCAATTAAATCTGAATGTTTATGATGTAACTTCTCCTTTATTGTGCCATGGTAGTATGGTCTCTGGGCACTCTGATGTTAATTGCCACTGAGGCTTGTTGTTGTTTGTTGTTTCTGACAACTTTGGGTTGTTGAGCTACGTCAACAACGTTGTAAACACAGGGTCAGCTGACGGGGCACGTACAGCCTGGAGTCTTTGAGCAGCAGATTCTCATGGAAATGGAAATGAGGTAGACTGCAGAGTGCTATGAAGTTTGTGATTACAATTTACACATGCAGAATATGACATATTATCATAGTAATAGTGACATATAATACATTCAGACTGCAAGAGAAAATCAACATGGAAAAGTCATGAAAATCCCATAGTCCATCATTGATACACAGCCAAGAATGCTCAATACTCGGAATGGAATATAATATTAATAAGTATGTTTTCTTAAGTGTGATCACTTGATAATAAGAGTCCTTGTGTTTCTGTTACCTTAGAAATAAGCTGTTTATATCTACATAGGAGGGGGTCCTCTCCATGTTGCACTGCCATGTTTTAGCTCAAAATGGACAAACCAAACTCCGTAGTCAATAACGTTACTTGCTCCCGTCGCCGCCGCTCTCTCTCTCTTGCTTCACCACTCACTTCCCACGTACACACACACTCTAAGCACTGGCTCTGCTCCAACTGACCTATGCTACTCTTAAAACAAATGGCTCTAGAGAGGACCATTCATGTTTGCGTGTCAGCCACCGTCTCCAACATGCATGGCACATAGGAGAGGCTTCAGTTAGTTGCAATTTCCTCTCCTCACCACTAGATAACACCAAATCCTACACACTGGACCTTTAAAGGGGACCCATTATGCTTTTATGTTTTTTCCCTTTCCTTTAGTGTGTTATATAGTTTTTTTGTGCATGTTAAATGTCTGCAAGGTTACAAAGCCCAAAGTCCACGCCAAAGGAAGTTACACTGCTCCTGAACGCCCCGAAATGCCTCGCTTGAAGTCCCGCCTTTTCTACGGTATAGTGGTGATGTCATCAAGTACCAAGTAACACATTTTGCTCAGCAGCTAGTTTGGCACGCCCTCAAACAAAGCTATTTCGAGCGGAGCTGGAGCAGAGCCTGAAGAGTTTGGTTCGGTTGACCAATCATAACAGTTGGCCAGCTGACCAATCAGAGCAGAGTGGGCTTTTCGGGAAGGAGGGGGGGCAGGAGCTCAAACAGAGCGTTTCAGACAGAGGGTGAAAATAGGTGCTGCAGCACAGCTGGTATGAGACAAATAAGGCGTTTTTTTTAACATTAAAGCATGTAAACATGTTCTAGTAGAAACCCAAAATACAAGTATGAACCTGAAAATAAGCACAATAGGTCCCCTTTAATTTGTAGAATTTTGTATTTATTGTAAGTAAATTTGCAGCATGTTTTTGTATTTGGATGTGTTTTCTCTAGTTGCAACATTTTTCTAAATGTTGCGCATGTGTCGTCAGATTGGTGAAGATGCTTCATTTTGTCTATTTGCATGCGTTTTCTTAATTTGCAGTTGGTTGAGCTCTTAGGTCCACCATACCTATCTTCATAGTGCAATTCATCATCTCTTATTGTACTGATTAACTGTTTCTTTGACAATGTCTTAGAGACACTTCAGTCTCGCATTGCATGTAATTACAGGCACAAGATGTGATTTTATTCCCGTGCTACCACACGGACTCAAAGACATGCTCTCTTCTCTCACCTACAACTGCACAAAACCACATCAAAGAACACACCGGCTAGCAAGCTACAGTACGCACTAATTATTAATACAATGAGACAGGTTTAAAATTCATGCATATCTGGAGCAGTGACCTCTGCCGACATGTAGATTTATCTTTGTGATGTATCTGCTGTGACTACAGCATGGGAAGGCAATAAGCGGCACAGTTTTAAAAAGTAAGAGGGGATTTATCTGTAGTGGTGGTGAGTAAGTCGATGATAAATGGGTTAAACAGATGCTTTCCTTTGAAGGTAAATGAATTAAAAACTAGGGGAAATGTGTAACTGGGTCAAAGTGGAACAGAACTTAGCTTCGTGGCAAAAATGCTATAAAAAGGAAAGACCTGCCACGACAGTGACGCTGAAACTATACCACAGAGGCGGCTTGTTGTACTTTACCAGGTGTTTGTATTTCTGTGGGCAGATTTTGTCACTGTGATAGCATCCCAACCATGCAAGATGCAGTCACGAAAGTTTACATATGTGTAGTTGAGATCAAAATGAAGGTTGAGTTTGAATATGGCCGTGGTCCAAGCAAGAGGGTGAGAGAAAGGTATAAATGCACAAAAACCCTGTTCAAACCTGGCATTAAGTCCTGAGTGATCGGATCACAAGTGGACAGCTTTAAGTGCAGGTGTGCATGCACTCAAGACGCATTGAGGACGCACTGAGATCCGATCGCTCAGACCACATTCGGAGGTGGCCTCGGCGACATATGGCCACATTCTTTTGGCAGTGTGTACAAGTTAGGCCCAACTACTCAACTGACATCCCGCTTGGATGTGGCAAGGTCTCACTGCGCTCCTCGTGTGAACAGACAGGCAGACGCGAAAGCTTGTCACAGCGTAGAAACTGCTTCTGTGCTTTACTGTATCCTGTCGCCACAACTGTATTTTAGACTATTCAGACTATCAGACAAGGCATGGGAAGTGTATTATTATCACACTGTCGGTGATATGCCGGTGTTTTTGTTCCGGGGCTCTGCACAGACCTGACATCCACCCATCTGCCCACTTGCTCGCTCTCATCCCCGGCTCTGAAGCTCTCTGTACCCCACTCTGTACCAAAGGCGGGTGGTGATGTTGCGGCATGGAGGTCCCCGTGGAACGCCGGTAGACAATAATGTTATATTTTGATGTTGATAAAAAATTTAACCGAATTCATAAATATGTAAGATATCACTACTGACATTCATGTAATCATACATCACAACGTGTGTGTGTGTTTACTACGAGTTTATTTGCATATAGAGCAGTGAAGTGAGATCCCATCACAAGTGGTCACTCATGACGCATGTGGCGATACATTCTAATGCCAGGTGTGAACAGACGTACTTAGAGCTGTCCGCTTGTGATTGGATCACCCGGCACGCATGTTGATGCCAGGTCTGAACAGGGCCACACACACACACACACACACACACACACGCACACACACACACATACACTTTAAGCCCCCGCTTTATGCCCTTGGCCCGATGTCACAGCACAAAACTTCACAGGTGTGTCGTTGACATCAAAATGAAGGCTGAAATCGAAGATGGGTGTGATCCAAGCAAGGGCTCCGGAAGTAGGGGGATAGGAAGTGGACCTCTCCCCTAAACACACACACACAAACACACACACACACACACATGCTTTACACCCCTGGCCCTATTTGGCGTCGCTGCTGGTGTGATCCCATCGCAATATGGTTTCTAATTATGAATGTAGGAAAAAGTGTACTAGCATTATGCAAAAGAAGAAAAAATAATAAATCAGGAATAATGATGTAATGACATGCTAAATGTGATAAAAATATATAGGCTAAGAAATGCAGCCAAAAAATAGGGCTTATAGATATACAGTAAATCATAACGGTTATAAATTACATGTTAAATTAAATATAAAATAGTTTGTATTGTACGTTTGTATACATTTGTATCTGCTGGTTTATACTGTGCTGTTTGAGTATACTGCAGTCTGAGCAGTGCACAGGGGGATAATCGCACACTGCATTGAGCATATAAAATGCAAATAGTGATGACTATGCAGAAGGTTAATAAGCAGTTTCAATCACAGGCACGCTACCCTTTGATATGTGCGGCTGTAAAGAGGATATATGAAACAGATGAAGGACAAAAAGTTCAGGACTGCCATCCTGCCCTGACCCATCCCACTGCTTCAGCAATCAATTCAGCTGTAATTACCAACAACGGCATCTGTCAGAGATCTGTATCTTATCTGAATGGGCGATTTGATAAAAGGGTTTATCAGTGGAAATGACTGCTGAGATCTTTACCACGTCAAGGATGCACAAGGGTATTTGAGGTCAGGGTTTCCACAAGAACAGTAGCTTATCAGATGAAGTACTGTTAGATGGAACGACAACAATGTTGGACAAAGTTTTTCTAGCGAGAGGAAATGCTTTACCTGCAGTACCGCAACTACTGTGTAACAAAATAAGCTAAATAACCAAAGTAAAGATATCTCAACATAAAGATAAGATTAATTAATACATTATTTTGCATAAAAAGGTGAGTATATACTGTAGTCTGAAACATACCGGCACCGTATGACACACATCAAAATAGCCGCCGCTGTTATGCGCGTTAGAACGAGGGTGCTGTAGTTTATGGATACAATGTTCACATCCTTTTTGTAAAATATTTAGTCAACTGTTCGTCTTAGCTTTTTTGTGAACACATATAATTAATGAAACATTATTTAAAAGTTTTCTGAATCTGCCCTTTTGATTTATAGAATATAATTTTGCAGAGTAAACATTTCCAGAAGAATTAAATGTCCAGACGAAGGCTGTGATATGTGTAAATAATAAAATAATAATTTAACCAGTAATAATACTGGTCCAAAATAATGTAAAATTACATAGTTTTAAGTCAAAATACTTCAGATTTTCTTGAGGGGGGACCCCCAAACCCAATATCTCCTATATATCGTCTTTTATTCACTGTAGAAATTCAGAAAGTGTCTCTTTATCCTGCTGCATAATATGTAGGAGCATCCTGACTGCTCCTAAAATCTTAATGATGCCCTACTATAGGCTACAAATAACACAGGAAAGCCCTTTAACTATTAACACTAAACACACCCCCCTAACCCTATAATGTTCCAGTTGGAATAGTATTGTAGTATTATAGGCCTTCTACAGAAGATGCATAGCCCAAGTATAATAATATAACAATAAAACCACAGCTGATTATGACTGACACAGTATAACACACTTGAATAATGAATAAATAGGAATAAGTAGTTGCTGATAACAGTCAATACACACACCAACATTTGAATAAGGGAGTACTGGGACTTTTTTTTTCTCACTTCCAGCACTTTTTAATACTGATGCTGTAGAAAATATGTAAACATTAATGTAGTTAAATGTTATTAAAAATAAGATCAGTCAGAGCAAGAATATACTCTTACAGTATATTCTTCTTATTCTCTAACAATAACAGTAAACTAAATACAACAAGCATCTCTCCACTGCTCAACTAAATGTTCTCTTGTTTCTTTCTTCTGCCAGAAATAACTTTTAAACAAATGCTATTATACCAAATATTCTCTCGCTGCGCGTCCTCTGACAAGCATTTCAACAATGAGGAGTCAGTGACAGACATCATATAGTTATCTGGCTCAACGGTCTGGCAGAAATGCAAATAGTATTTTTCAGATATTTTCAGTGTAATATTGACTCTTGTAGGTGCAGGAGTGTCATTTTTTCCATTTCTATGAAACATTTATGTCACAGTATTTCAGCTGGTAATATTCTACTTTTGACTACATCTATGTGACAAAATAAGTTACTAGTTAGTAAGGTTTTACATATATATATATAAAACAAATATATATTGCAAATATAAAATGATGTGTGTGTTTAAAGTCGGATTTCTGGGCTCTCTTTTGTGTGCAGAGATGGTGGTTAGTTGGTGTGCAGTGGTTGAGGCAGGTGGTTTATTTAGTTCATTCAGTGGCAAGAGCAGTCGAGAGTTTCTCTTACTTCCCATACAAGGACTCTTTCTGTCCTTGGCTGAAGTTGAATAGTCTTTTTTGCTTAGAAAGGTAAGTGGCGGCCATGATAAGAGCTGGTTGAAAGCTCTTCCATGGAGCTGTTTTGTAGCCTCGATTTCAACATTTTGGCCATAGCCATCTTGGTTTTTGGCCGCCGTCATCTTGTTTTTTTGCTACCAGAAGTGACACGAGAGGGCGGAGCTAAGTACAACCGAATGCTGAATAAGACATTTTTAGGCAACCAAAATGTTACATTAACTGAAAACACACTGTTAAAGGGTTAAAGTTGAAAGATAAAAACATGGACAACACCCAGACCGGAAATGCTGTATCAACCCATCAATCACAAGGTAGCCACACCCTAAAGCATACCCTGCTTTATTTAACTCTAAATGGGACCATAATCTACTAAATGAACATCATGCTGTATTGAAGAAGACTTGAAACTATAGCGATTGAGACCATAAACTCATGTTTACAATGTTTACTGAGGTAATAAATCAAGTGAGAAGTAGGGTCATTTCTCATAGACTTATATATACAATCAGACTTATTTTTGAAACCAGAGGTGTCGCCCCCTGCTGGCCATTTGAAAGAATTTAAGTTTAAGGCACTTCCGCAATGGCTCCACTTTTCAGAACCAGTGGTTGCCGCCTGATTGTACAGTATTGATTTTATCACTGTACAAATTTTCAATGTGTTAGTAATAATGTTGATAAAAAAACATATACATCCATCTACAGTATATAAACCTAAAGAATTATTTGTAAAACATGTATAAACATTATATAGACAGATATATGTAACACTTTAATTGTTAATAAATGGTTTGCAAACCGTCTATAAACATTATTTGGATGGCTATTTTAAAGTTGCAACTGATGATTATTATACCTTGTTGAATGGTTAATACTTACTTTGTAAAGCTATTGTCTGCTTTAGCTTCGATACATTGTAGAATTTATAGACTGATTATTTCATATTACACAAACTAATGATAAAATTGCAAAAATCATAGATTACTAATTATTAGTACACATTATTAATTATCATTTCATCATTTCTTAACAGTAAAATAATTATGAACTAAGTTTAATTAACTATAAATAATAGCAATTATAAAGTGTAACCTTTACTTCTTGCACGTTAATATTATTACACAGAACGTGACATTTTCTAACTCAAATGTAATGTAACCTGCATTTTTAATTAAAAAAGTAATAAAAATGTCAAAATAATAATTGACAGCGGGAGTTGTACGGTATCTCTGTTTGCTTGTTCCCGAACATGAGGATGAGAAGCTGATTCACACAGATAATTTAATACTTAAGGTTACAGCTGCTCACTGGGAAAGTGTATCCTTCCCTGCAGGTGCAGCATCATTCATCTGTCTGTGTGACACTGACATATCGTGTGACATTATTAAAGTTGAGAAATGTTCCGTTTCGAGCATGCAGGGATGTGCCCATGGCCACATCCAAAACGCCATGCCTCCCCCACTCTCCCTCCCACCCTCTCCCCTGGTGTGTGTGTGTCTTTCTCTCCTGGTGTTTCTGTTTCTGACTCCTGGTGTCCGGCCTTTTCTCACCCTGGGTGTCTTCATTTCTCTCTGCTGGTGTCTGTCCCTTTCTTTTCTCCTAAATCCCACAAGATGTAAAAGATATAAAAATAGTTTTCTCTTTCAGTGATGACCCATTTGAGATTCCATCAAATGATTAAGAGAATGAACTTGTGTTCATATCAAATTGCTCTCAGCATTACAACAACCACATTGAACCTTGTTAAAGGTGCTCTATTTGATATCCAGAGCAAACACTTATTTGCTATGTGAAGATATGGAGGAGTAATGTCTACCTGAGCAGAGAATGAAGACACTCTCCCTCTGTGTGTGTTGTAATCCGAGCGTGCTTTGTTGACATAGCCAGGCTCGCCGCGTGTGCCTATTAACCCATGTTCGTGCATGTGAGCGTGCCCTACTGGTTAGCTCACAGAAGTTATGTTTTCGTTTCGGTTTGTTTTTTTGTCAGCAGGATTACAGAAAAAACTACCAGGTGGATTTCATGAAACTTGGTGGAAGGGTATTGCATGGGCCAAGGAAGAACCCATTAAAATTTGGAGTGGATCCGAACCACAGAGCAGATACATGCATTATTTTCTAATTTATAGAAACAGCCTTGGCGGAGGTCTGCACCCTCCGAATGCCCTTCTGGTTTTCATTGCTTTTGTCTTCACAAGTCAGTTTCGAGTGGCATGGCGAGATGGCAAAGCTGCCAGGTCAAGGAAAATGTTCTAGCCCAAGAGCCTCTAACAAAATGTGAAAAGAAGAAATGTATCATTTAAAAATGTGGAGAAATGTCCCCTGAATAATTTCAGCACTTAATAAATTCCCCAAAAAGTTGCAGCGTCATTAAAACTTGCATCCCATTCTTCACAATAAGTGCTTTACTTTTGACACTTTGGTTGATTTAACTTTAAATATGTGTGTTATAATTGGCAAACGAGGCCGTGTGAAGGAAGAAGAGATCTCAGGGTAAGCACTGATGTCACAGAGGTGGACAGGACTGACTCGTTATTAGCCACTGATGCAACACACCTGGAGACGCCAGAAGAGTTACAGTGGATCATTGATTTGTTGTTTTGGATTGTGTAAAACGTTTTCCATCCACCTGTCTACCTTTTAACAGTAGTTTACTCTATGGTGAACAGTAAATTTCAGACACTCATGAATCATTGTCATTTTGCCTCATCATTGACGGGTGTCGAGTCGCGTAATGGTAATAGTTGTACTCTCCAAATCACGCATGGATTATTTCATTGTGTAAGTCATCATATGCACAATAGCGCTTTCAATTGTCAAAATCTGTCGAGTGTATACTGTATATACCATGAATATATACAATGAATATCCAACACAGTCTCACGGTAGTTTGTTAAAATACTCACAAAATTTAATCTATTTGATTTGTGTACATGGACACAAATTTCCCTTTTTTGTGATGCTCCACACAACTTTCAACAACATATATTTCGTGCACTTTCCAACAAATGTCCAGCAACACTTGACGCACGTGTCAATTTCCGCTCCAGTCTTTTCAAAATGAAACTACTTAAGTTAGGTTTAGGAATAGATCAACTTGGTTAAGCTTAGGAAAGGTTTGAGTTGGTTAGGCTTAGGTAAAAAAACTACTTAGTTAGGCTTAGGAAAAGATCGACTTGGTTAGGCTTAGGTAAAAAAACGACTTAGTTAGGCTTAGATAAAGATCAACTTGGTTAGGCTTATGTAAAAAAAATTACTTAGTTAGGTTTAGGAAAAGATTGGGGTTTGGTTTAAAATAACAACAGAAGTGGCGTAACTTAAGTACGGAAGTTACGTGAGAAAACCTACTTAGGAGAAGATCGTGGTTTGGGGGCGCACTGGTAGCTCACCTGGTAGAGCAGGTGTCCCATGTACCAAGGCTGAGTCTTTACCGCAGCGGCCGGGGTTGAATCCGACCCGCGGCCATTTGCTGCATGCCATCCCCTTTCTTGCTTCCCCTTTCATAACTATACATGTCTCTACCCATTGAAGGCTAAATGCCCAAAATATTTGCTTAAAAAAAACAAAACATCGTGGTTTGCGTTTATATAACTCTGGAAGTGCTGGCGAAAGTCCTGTGTTTTTTGACCCACTGATCCACCCCGATTTCCTCCATATCCTGCATTCGCCGCTCTTAATTTTCCTGGTTCACAATTACATGGATTACATACGAATTGATTTTGTGCTATCCAGCACACATTTTTTTTAAAATTTGTGTCTATGTACACGATCAGTACATTAAATTGCGTGACTATTTCAAGAACTGCTGTACGACTAGGCTGGAATATCAATACAGTAATATGGATTTCTTATAATGTCTGCTAAATTGAATGTCAAGTCAGGTGAATCTTGAACTTCACTAACGAATGGGGAGTGTCACAAATCTCACATCAACCAACCACACATTCTATGATAGCTACCTGTCCTGTGCTATTCATGAGTATGGATTTTGCCAAGCATATTTATAGAGCTTGACCACAACAGAATCACTACAATTTCTGAACATGGAGGAACCTGGCCAGGTAAATAATGAACCGGGGCAACTGCCTGCCTGAGGAAGAGGAAGATGAGTAAGGATCTGTGGAGGTGTAGTGAGGGGAAGACAGCAGAATAGAGGAAGACGAGTTGACTGAAACAATAATTCAGACCGGGATTTTGACTCAATCCCAGGCCACTCTGTCCACTCCCACTACTAACTTTGTAGGCTACCTATTTGTTGATGTAACGGGTATAACAGTTTTCTCACATTTTCTTAGTTAGATCACAGCAAATGTGTATTCACCTGTCTGGAGTTCAATTTCCTTCTGTGTACACACATACATACAATGAAACTAAACATAAACTACAGCACAAAAGTGGCCTAATGACTGTGTGTGTACACCTATACACTGAGTCAATGGAATTTAACTTTAACTACATACATCTTTGTTACCTAATTAGCTAGCTATGATGGGTCAGGCATGTTGTGTGTGTGTGTTTTAGCTATTGTTTGGACTGACCTGGTCCCTTACTGGCAAACATGTTGCTTATTTTGCAGCATTTAGCTAACTCTGTGGCAAGGGCCTTTCTCTTTTTTATTCTCTCCGCCTCTGCTCCACCTTCCCTTTTCTTCTGAATGTCCATTTCGCTGGGCGCCGTCATAGACTGTATATAAAAAGTGGACGTAGTCACCATGACGTCACCCATTGGTTTTTACAGACTGCCATTTTGAAGCCTCAAGCTCTGCATTTTGGCCATCGCCATCTTGGTTTTTGGCCATCGCCGTCTTTTTTTTTGTAACCAGAAGTGACACGAGAGGATGGAGCTGAGTACGACCGAACGCTCAACAAGACATTTTTAGTTGACCGAAATGTTACAATTAACTTTTATGAACTGAAAACACACTGTGAAAGGGTTAAAGTTGTAAGACGAAAACGGGGACAACACACAGACCGGAAAAGCCGTAGTAGCAACCCGTCAATCACAAGGTAGCCATGCCCTAAAGCATACCCTGTTTTATGGTCTATTTCACTCTAAATGGGACCATAATTTACTAAATGAACATCATGCTGTATTGAAGAAGACTTGAAACTAGCAATTGAGACCATAAACTCATGTTTACAATGTTTACTGAGGTAATAAGTCAAGTGTCATGGTCATTTTCTCATAGACTTCAATACAATCAGACTTCTTTTTGCAACAATAGGAGTCACCCCCTGCTGACTATTAGAAAGAATGCAACTTTAAGGCAATTCCGCATTGGCTTCACTTTTCAGAACTGGAGGTTGCCAACTGGTCACTGTCAACAAATCACATCTCGCAGATTGAGAAGTTTGGCTTGCGAACGGAATCTGTGGCCCGAGTGCATGTGCATCGCGCCTGATGCGGTGATTCTGAATGAGGCCTATCGACTCATTCCTGCTTGCTGTGTTATTGCTGGTCCTGCAGTTTGCTGTTCACAGCAGGCAAAAACAACTCTCAAGCCACCAGGAAATGTCCCTGGTGCCGCAAGTGAAGGAAGAGGCAGAAGAGTACAAAAACATAAAGCTGTCCTAGATGAAATACGGGCCACAATTGTGGACCATGAACCATGGCCTAACAATGGCAGAGGCTGGCCGCCGAGTGCAGCCTAATGTCAACCGTGCTACAGTGTCTTATCGAAACATTCCACAGGGAAAACAGGTATGTACTCAGTCAATACTTGAATTATTCATATTCCAGTATTCCAGTTTTAGCAATACAGTAGAATTTAAGTAAAATAATACAGTAGAATAAGGTAAAGTCAATAAGCCAGAATAAAAGTCAATTTTTTCATGTCTGAAACTCGTGCTGTAAGAAATACATAAGGCAGACAGTACATCATAGGACACTGCATTACAGTACAGTACATATTCCGTAATAAACAATCCAGTGTGTAGACATAGGCCACGACCTCATGCTGGTGGCAGAATAGCAGTTTTTACACCTCAACAAGGGCAAGAGATCCACAACGTGGTGGTGGTGGTGAATAATGCTATTACACTGAGGGAGATCCAGAGTGCAACCTTACAGGTCAATGTTGTCTTTCAAAATGTCAATTCTGTCAGTATCTCTGCAATAGAGTGTTGAAAAGGCATCAGATGACCATGAAACAACTCTACAAGGTACCATTTGAGAGAATGTATGACAGAGTGAAGGAGCTGCGGTGCCAGTAGGTAAAGCAGTGCTATGCACTACACCTGGGTTTCCCTTTTTTATGGCCTGTATATACCTATTGAAGTTGCAGAGAGGAGCACATGACATTTTTACTGAGCTGTAACTGTATGATTCTTGATATTTTGTTTATTGTATCATAGAGAAAAATAGAGCTGAAAAGAAGTGAAATCCCTCACACTCTTGTGTTTGTGGACGAGGCTGGATTCCATCTGGCCAAAGGCAGGAGACGAAATGTACTAGGCCACCGAGGCATGGAGAATGTGCCAGGCCAACACTAAGGCAATATTACTATGTGTACTGCAATATCAACACATTCTCACTCCCAACTTGTCAAATACCGACGCTTGGTCAGTGCCCCTCGGCATCGAGACCGACGCATGGGATATCCCTTTTGGACTTGACTTTTTACTTCTAGAGGATCCGGGGATGGCATGTCAATATACGCTCATTACATGCACAGTGTCCTTTCAAAATAAACTTCTGTTTTCACAGGAAGTTAGGTTTCCACAAGAGTCTCAGCTTTCCAGTGATACCCAATATATGTAATTCCAAGACTGTTTAGGGACCCCAGTATGCAGAAATATTCAAACACACCATTTGTACAATAGGCGAAAATAACACATTTATACTGCACTCAAAAACTGCATGGTTTTTGCCCAAAACTGCATGTGATCATCATAAAGTGGGCATTGCCCGTGTAAAGGGAAACTAGTGGGTACCCATAGAGCCCATTTTCATTCACATATGTTGAGGTCAGAGAACAATTGTGGTCATGCCAGTTTTTGCTGACCAAAGTTTAGCCTTACTTTGGAGCGTTATTTAGCCTCCTTCCCGACAAGCTAGATAGCACATTGATTATTAACATGTGGGCCGTAAGCTTCCGTTCCCTCCCACTAAACTTTCTCCAATGTAAATCCAGTGAAAAAACAAACAAATGGCACCCTCTTTATTTTTCTACCGTCTGACTTTCAGAAGAACAAACACTTCTTTTTATCCATCATCAGATCCATCTATGCAGCACATCTGTCTCTCTGTATTCGCCCTTCCCCGACCTGATTTGTTTTGGTCCTTCATCATTTCCACACTCCTCTTGTTCTCTCTCCCACTCTGTTATTTCCTTTCTTTCCCCCTTCTGCTTGTGTGGAGGGCTTGCAAACAGACATCACTGACAATAAGAGCCAATTCACTGTCAAGAAGGTCTGTCTTATGTGTGTTTGTCTGTGTGTGTGTGTGTGTGTGTGTGTGTGTGTGTGTGTGCGTGATTCTGAGTGTTTGTTTCTGTCGAGAGTAATGCAAGGTTAGAGGGAGAAAATATTTGCATATTTGCTATCTAGTTTTATACAATTGCTGGTCGTTCAACAATCTTTGAAACAGCGAATGACAGACGGGAGAGACACAGAGAGGATTTTGAGTGGGCATTGCTCCTTCTGGTTTTGATGTTGGGGTCAAGTTTATTTACTAGGAAAATCAGTGAAGATAAATACACCTGAAATTCGTGGTAGATTAAAGTCCTGTGCAAACAGACTATGCATAAAAGATGATTGCTTCAAGACACCCACATGCTCACACACACACACAAACATAATTTTAATCAGCCAAATATCAAGGTCTGCATACTCTGTTCCATGGTTACCAATCCCTGCGCCAGCAGCTATGGAGTGAATTAATGTGTACCATGAGATTTTCTCAAAAGTAAAGATAATCTGTGTCTTCATTACGTTATAATCCCAAAACATTATTGTAATTATCATTATGATTAGACTAATATAATGCATTATGGAGGAAAACGGCTATTGATTTTTGCCTTGCACCACATTCCTACCTCATTGTTATGAATACATGTAAGATAGAAGAAAAAAAATCAATGCTTAGATGTGTGCACCATAAATCCCAGTTTCTTGTCAAAATGTAATAATCTTATTAAAATTGTGTACAACTGCTCTTTAATATGCAATATATTCTACATTTCTTCTCAATTTTTATGCAACTTACTTGTTGTTGCAGAGAGCCATGATTGTTTATTTACCGTGAAATTAATAATCTTGTTTTCATTATCATTTGTTTAATTATTTACTCTCTTTGTCTCCATTAAATACTAAACATCATAAAATGTGTTTTTAAGGGCTGATACCATTCCCCCATTCACTAATCACCCTTTTGAATGTTATCAGCCAATTGAATGGGCGTTATCGGTGGTTATCACTACCATTCTAATGCTTCAGACGGGCCAAACTGTACCTACCAGGTTGTGAAAGTGAAACTAACTAATTGCTAACTAGGTTAAGGCAACACAATTACTTGGTTAGGTTTAGGAAAAGATTGTGGGTTGGGTTAAAAGAGGTATGCTTGTTACGTAACTTACGTAACTTGGTGTTAGTGAAGTACGTAGGTTGCGTAACAAAAGTTCGGTAAAATAAGTTATCTTTTGGTTTTACATGGGACACAAACAGCTGTCTCCTGTGTGAAAGTCCTGTATTTGTTTTACCCATCCATGGCCATGGCATTACTATTCGTATCAATGATCAACCATGTGAAGAGATGACAACGGCCTTCTGAACCTACTAGTAGGTGTAGCAGGCCCTTTTCTTTCTTTCTTTTGAGAACAATATAATCATTTTTCTTCCACTTTTAGTCATTTGATGTTTGTTTATTTTAGTCAACAGAAAAGACATTTTATGTCCCCATCTTTGTCATGTACAGTTACCAGTTAACGGTCAGTTAGTAAACTTGATAGATTGTTATCTTAGCTCGGTCGCTAACTGGACAATAAGTCCACAGAGTTTATTCAAAAGACTATATAAATTATATATTTTTTTATTTTATTTTACAGAGGAGGTTAAATAAAAATGAATGGTGCAACACAGCTATGATGGGTTCTTCTATTTTGGACTCTCAGGCCCAATTTCACATGTCAAAGTCAAGCACCAACCTCCGGGACTGAAAAATTAAGTTAACGCGGACATGCAAAAAACTGCAATTCCTTGAATGGCCACTTGACTTTACAGTAGAAATAAACATGTTTACGGCCTGGTACAACAAAGGTTTTGGTCTATATAGCTAATTTCCCCGTTCTTGACAACTGTACGTGGGGTCAATTTTTATATAACTCATCCGTTTGAATTATAGACTTAAAGTTATGTACAATTAAGGGCATGATCGCTTTGTGTGACAGGTCGCTTCCACTGCTTTGTTCAGCGTCCGGTTGTGCTAAAAGACACAGTCGACTGTTAATTTCTTCTGGTAGGTACATTTTATTTAAAGCCTGTTTCTGGCTAACCAAAATTAGCATCCCCATCAATATCACAGTTAATGTGAATTACAGATGCACCTTACTAACTAAGCTAGCTAGCGCTAGTGTTTGCTGCTAACGGTACCTGACCCTACAGGGCCTCACTCTTATCCCGCTCCACCCTCTCGTCCAAATATGGTCACCTCTGGTTCCTGAAAAAAACAAGATGGTGATGACCAAAATGCCAAATTGAAAGCTTCAAAACGGTAGTCCTCACCCCTAATGGGTGACATCACGGTGTCTACCGAACGGACCATTCACACAGATTTTGATTGAATTGTTTTTAACGCTTGGTGTGACCTTCACACTGTGTTTTTTTTTTTTTTGTGGTTTAAAAGTTTTATGAGATGCTATTTGGCAAGAAAAAGCTCATTCTAACACGTTGGCATCAAAACAATTACTTGAAACATGTCTGTGGTTGGCTAACGGTTGGAGAGATCATTCCAGCAAGTTCACCTGAGTGTGTCCATAGATCTACTTGCACTGCTTTTACCTTTGATTCAGTTTTGTAAAAATTCAGTTTCACTTTGTTTTATTATAAGTTTCTCCCCAGACTTGCTGCCTCTCCTAGACAAACATTTGTAAAGAAAAGTGAGATCATTCTTTAGTCTCATGTGGCTCTAACCGCAGAGAGCCATTTACTCTGGCAATGAACACTAATTTCAAATGCTTGGACAAGACAAACACACTTTCGGTGACACAGAGGGACAGAGAAAGAGGCATTATCATTCACCAGTTAGCTTATAAATCCTCAGCCAGTTGTTTTAGTGCTGCTGACTAGGAAGGAGGAATGTAAGCATTACCACCACAGACATGCTTTATGTTCCCTATTACACTGACTAATTGAATGTTTGTCTATATCTAATGAGGTGGGTTGCCCCTGGAGTATTTGTATATCTGTGTGTGCAGGGTGTGTATGTGTGTAAGTGAGTGTATAAGATATCTGTTGTCAGCAGATTCTTTTTGGTGTAGTGCGATTTTGGTCACCACTTCGGTCCGATAAAAACACGTCTTAGTGCAAACAAAAGCGCACTGAGCTGTGTTATGTAACTACCGTTAAGGAAGGTACGTAACTTACGTAACAAAACTATGGTTAAATAAGTAAATGTTAACTTGGTTTCTAACAGGACACAAACAGTGGTCTCCTGGGTGAGAGTCCTATGTTTGTTTGACCCATCCATCCTCATACGTAGACTTATATAGCTCTTCATACTACATCAGTTCCTCTGACCATCTAATAATGACGCAGATGGGTTTACATTGGAGTTAGTTGAAAGCCCTTTGCGACTTTAAAGGGCGCCTTGGTGCGTCAGTATCAGACGCTGAGGGACACTGACCAAGCTGCAATATTTGACAAGTTGGGATTGAGAACAGGTTGAAAATACACATGTACCCCAACCAAGTACTGTAGACTGAATAGTATATCTGTTCATGTGTCCATTCAAAACTGACATGATAGAGCCCAAGCCATCAATCCCTGTGATTTAACTGGTGGTAGAATGGAAAAGTTGGCCAATCATATGATCCTTGCCAATTTGTCAATCATCCGTCAGTCGTCATTATATAGTCCATGGCAATCAAAAGCAAGCAGTTCAATCCACCTACCTCTCAGGCGGCAAGAAGAGGGAACAAAGAGGACGTGCCACATGAAATTAAAGACAGAATGTCACTGTGCCAAAAGAGGAACACTGTATGAAAGTCAGAGTCTTGTACACATGTTCACTTTAATAACTTCAGGCCTTATTTTAACAATCTATAGCGCATAGTCTAAGTGCATTTCGGGCTTGTCCAACTCCACTTTTGCTAGTTAAGCGGCGCAAAATCTGGGCGCAAAGTAAGGTGCAAGGGGCAAAGGAGTTGTATTTAGTCTCTTAATTAATCATAGGTGTGTTTTTGGGCATAACAGGATTCAAACCAATCAGAGTGTCATCTCCCATTTCCTTTAAAAGTCAGGTGCACCTACACACTGGTGCATTGCTTTTTAAAAGGCGGATTCAGCAAAGTGGAGAAGCGAGTCATTTTCTGCTGAGGAAACAGGATCTGTACATGCGCAAAGTGAAAGTACGTGAGCAGATGTATGTGCATGGCCGGTGGACCCTCTTCCTCTGCTATCTCCCAATCCTCTGTTCCATCAAAAGCTCTATTTGACTGCATATGAGCAAATGCACCGATTTCCTATTTAACCGGTACAGGCGGCACAGGGGGCGCATTATTCATTGTATAATAAAAAAGCACTAGGCTAAATATGATAAACATGTATTGATAAATAATGAAAACTGGATAACGATGTAACCCACGGGGGGGCTCGGACCGGCTGAGCGGAATCCTGTGGAGATGCATTACGCGCAGTCGGGCACTGCCAGAGAGGCGGTGCGCAACACGCGGATCCATCAGTCTCAAAATGCCGCCATTTAGGAAGAGAGGGCCCGCAAACTTTGAAGTAGCCTATGACTACACTCGCACACACAGAGGGATGAGGAGAGGAGATGCCACAGAGGCGTGTGTGCACCGCGATCTGTCCGGTCACCGCAGTCATGCCAGAATGCCTGGTAGTCTTACTTCATAATATTTCATTATATTTTGATTTGTCACCTGCCGCCTGCATTTTGTGTTGTCCTTAACATAAATAAAAACATTTTTCTAGTGCCGACACTGTGTTTGACTGAGGAAGAGGAGAGCTTCTGCGCGTCTCTGAGTGTGTAACGAGAAGAGTGGGTGCGTGTTGTGAACCTGCCTATGTATAAAATTAATGTAGCTTCATATCTATCTGAATAATGCGCCCTTTAAAAAGCAGAAAAATACTGTGCCAGGTTTTTGTTGGTCAATGGCGCAACCGCTTTCTGCTGCCTCAAGATAGCTATGCGCCAACAAAGCGCCTGACCACACCTCATTTTAAGACCAACACGCCCATGGGCGCAAGTATATTTGCTACAACTTGGGCGCACGGCGTAAAAATGACAACTGCGTCAGTCTGAAATTACAGTTGCGCTGCGCTGTGCGCCGCTTTGCGCAGGGTGTTACATAGGGACCCTCATGTCTTTCTGTTTCTCTCACAAGCAATTCCAAATACAGGTCATAAATTTTGCAAATGTTTGCAGCAATAACAGCTGTTCAGTAAAGACAAGCTTCTCGTATTTATGATTAATTGCATGATAATGTGAAGGAAATGTTCCATCTATTTCCCCAATTATTAATGTTCCACACTCTAGAGAGGGGAGTCGTCAGGGCTGAGCTTGAAGTGTACACCACTCCTGCTATTTATCTTCAGATGAAGCTTTCCCATGGCCATTGTTGGAACGATTTTTCTAGGGATATTTATTTCTTTTGAGCACAAATATTGTATTGTAAAGTCTTCTTCCATATTGAGCCCTGTCTTATTTTGGTTGTCTTTAAAGTAATGTTGTCAAAGTTAACATGATAATAATGCGTTAACGCAAATTAATTTTAATACCCCTAATTCCTTTAACGCATTAATGCAACTTGCGATTATTAGGTTGTAGCGGGCTCAGTTTTAAAGTTAGATAAAAGATGGATTAAAGAGGCTAAATAACATTCCAAAGTTGAGCTAAATTTTGTCAAGGAAAAACTGGCATGACCATTTTGAAAGGGGTCCCTTGACCTTTGACCTCAAAATATGTTAATGTAAATGGGTTCTATGGGTACCCACGAGTCTCCCCTTTACAGACATGCCCACTTTATGATGATCACATGCAGTTTGGGGCAAGTCATAGTCAAGTCAGCACACTGACACACTGACAGCTGTTGTTGCCTGTTGGGCACAAATATCCCTTTAAGGTACATTTTGAACAGATAAAAAATGTGTGATTAATTAGCGATTAATTGCAATTAACTATGGACAATCATGCGATTAATCAAATTAAATATTTTATCGATCGACAGGCCTACTTTAAAGCTGCATTAATCAATATGTTATTATGTGAAAGGTGTTGCTCCTATTGATGAATCTACAGAGAATTATCCTTGAACTCTGCAGTTTCTCTCAGCTCTGCAGAGCATTTTAGTGTCTTTCAGCCCGTTTTGTTTTTTACAATCTGCAACTTTAGTGTTTTGTTTCAGTCTCATATGTACCCACTGTGCACTACCTTTCCAGCACCAAGAAACAGACAGATAAAGTTAGCGACTAGCTCGTAAACATAATGGGAGCACTTAGCAGCGAAAGAGCAAAGAGAGCAAATACTGGACTTATATTCGTCAGGGGACCAGAAACACGACAAAATAAATGCTCATGTGGCTCTGTGCCTACTGGATGTGTTAATGGATAAAAAGGTTTGCTGACATTCATTAGTGCAGGTTTAAGCTTTTAAGCTAACTGCAGTGCTGTTCTGTTTTATGCTCAGTGCTCAGGTGTTGATATGTATATATGTATGTGCAATTAAAACATAATATAGAATTTGATCAAATAAAGTATAAGTGATTTTTATTTGTTTGTTTGTTCGTTTTTTTCATAAAAAATTGCCAAAGGAGCCATTATATGTAATTGTGTGTGTGTGTGTGCGTGTGCGTGTGCATGTGCGTGTGCGTGTGCGTGTGCGTGCGCGTGTGCGTGCGTACTGGTGCCACTTCATTACTGTCTGTATGTATTGAAGATATCAGTACAAGTTTAAAAAGGAATCCCCTTTACTTGTCCCCTCTCATAAGTATTACCTTGTGGATGATTTTTTTTAAGAATTTCAGCAAGCTCATATATTTCATTGCTGTAATTTCTCCAACAAATTTCAAATAAACAGTGCTCAAAGTGGGCCGGTACTCACCGGTATGCAGTATCGTCACTTCTTCATTTTACTCTTTGGCGTACCATAACTTTCTTGAGTACCGGCACTTCTCACAAGCTGCCGTTGCTCTTTCTGCCCTCATTCTGTCAGGTTCTCTGGGAGATTCATAATTGCGATTCATGACGCCGCAACGCCGCGCCTCATAAGCCGAATGAACATAAAAACTATGTGGAGATCGTCTGGAAGAGCGTACGCACGGCACGGGGGGGTTGAGATCAAGGATGCTGTAACTTATTGGTACAATGTTCACGTCCTTTTTGTAAAATAATTAGTCAACTGTTCATCATAACTTTTTTTTAATTTGTGAACAAATTTAATTAATGAAACATTATTTAGAAGTTTTCTGAATCTGCTCGTTTAGGGCAAACATTTCCAGAATAATTAAATGTTCATACGAAGGCTGTGATATGGGTAAATAATTAAATAATAATTGAACCATTAATAATAATAGTGGTCCAAAATGATGTAAAATTGCATAGTTTTAAGTCAAAAACCCTTGAATTTTCTTGCGGGAGGACCCCCAAACCCAATATCTCCTAGTGTCTTTTATTCACTGTCGAAATTCAGAACGTGTCTCTTTATCTTGCTGCATAATATGTAGGAGCATCCTGACTGGGACACTGCTCATAAAACCTGAATGATACCCTTCTGTAGGCTACAAATAACACAGAGGATAGCACTTTAACTATTAACACTAAACACACCACCTTAACCCTATAATGTTGCAGTTGGAATATTATTGGAGTATTATAGGCCTACTACAGAAGATGCATAGCCCAAGTATAATAATATAGCAATGAAACCACAGCTGATTATGACTGACACAGTATAACATGCTTAAAGAAAAAAATAATAAATAGGAATAAGTCGCAAGAAATTGTTGATAGCGGCTGATACACACGCCAACATGTGAAGAAGAGAGTACTGGCACTTATTTATTTTTTTCCATTTCAAGTACTGCAAATAATAGGTAATAATCAAATATAATAAAAAAAGAAATGTAAAACAGTAGTATTGGTTGAGTTTTAAACCACGATTATGGAATAAATCCACTACAGCATTTTCATAAACTGAATTCTTGCTGTGACTGCAATAAACAGATCTGCTCGAGTGTGATTCATACAGAGTGACTCTTCAAGGAAAGCCCCTGGGTGTGCTGTCCAAAATGGGACTGAGCCATCTGATGTGGTTGAGTGAGATTCACATTTGGTGTTTTTTTTTTTTTTTTTTTTTTTTGGTAGCCTCGCTTGTTAAAATTGAAACATAACTCTTGGGTTATGTTTGGGTTCCATTATGTAGCTCAGTTCTAATGAATTGTAGGTTTGACTTATTCACAAACCCACTCTGATGTATATTTAGATGCACAATCACAAACAGTCATGTTTTCATGACTTTTGAGGACATTACATTGACTTACATTACCCTAACCCTAACTGTAACTGCTACTTGCCTAATACTAACCCTTACCCTAAACCTAACCTTACCCTAACCCTAAACAAAGTCCTCCCCCTAAAATATAATGATCTATGTGATGGGACCATGCAGTTTGTCCCCATTTGGAAGGCAAGTCCCCACAATGTGAAAGTGTAAACAGGTCTATGTCCCCACAATGTGGGTAATACAAGCCCACATACACACACACCTTTTTTTTTTCTTTATTTTTACCTCCGATTGATTTACACGTCTAGCCAACAAGGCGCTCGTTCTTGGAGGACATTAGGGCTGAAAATGGTGTAGAGCTATTGATCAGTTGTGAGGTATGACATCACACAGTGAAGTGTTGTGCATGTGTCTTCTTTTAATGTCCACAATTTATGTGTATTTGCTTACTTTTAAGATGCACTTTGGTTATATTTTGGTCACACACAACTGTGCATGAATGCATGTAGCCACGTACAGTGTGGAGCATTTGTCTATTCTGTGTATATGTGTGTGCATCTGTGTCCCTGGCTGACGGCCGTCAAAGGACCCAGGTCATCTGAGGACACAATTCTGTCCTAATAAGCAGGAAGTGGAGGAAAGCACTGATGTCAGCAGAGTCTGAGGGAGCTGCAGCGGACACAGGCTAGCCTGGCGTGTGTTTATAGCAGCACAATCTATCTACTCAATATCTATGGTCCTGAGCCTGCATAATCATATCAGCACTGATCTAAAAAGCCACACATGTTGCGCGCGCTATCTATTTGGAGGCTGGATTTATTGCATCTAACGTATCCTCTAGGGAGCTATGTATATCTGTGTGTTTGTGTGTGCATCTCTCTATATGTGTGTGTGTGTGTGTGTCAATACTATCTTAAATCCCCTGTGTTCCAGGCCTAGTTGGTGTAATTCAAGCTGATCTTAATCTATTTTCTTCAGTCTCGTCTCCCAGTAAAGAAGAAGTAAAACTACAATGATAGGGTCAGGGTCATTTCCTCCTGCTAATGGCTACTAATAGGTTTTGTTACAGATAATCTGGGTCTAATGATGTGGTTATTGGCCTCTCACACTTTCTCTGGGGTCAGACTCACTATTGGAGATCCTCGTGTCAATATATATGGTCAAGTCAAGGGCTTCCTGTCTAGTGACTGGACAGACAGAATGACAGGCGTCGTGCAGGGTTTGGGCTAAGCTACATTACTACACCGCTGACCTCAGAAGTGAAATAGTCCCCTCTGGAGCTCAGTCACTTGGATCAAATGACCTCTTTCAAATTTGGGGGTACTGGAGAGGTCAGAGCAGTTTCTACTAATGACTGTGATTTGAAAGACGTTCAGTGGCAAACAATACTATATTTATTATATATAGCATACACTTCAACGCTTTCTTTTAGGTGGCTAAAATGTGTTTTTCTGCTGTCCCCATACACAGCAGTGTGTTGCTTTGCACTGGTGTCGGTGCTTCTGTCTGTATCTTGATGCTGGGGGCACGCCGACAGTCATCTACTGTAAGTAATACACATATATGGATAAATACCTCATACAACCCCACTTCAAAACACCTAAACCATCCCTTTAAACGTCCACTGAAGCTTCCGTGCCACTGAAGAAATTAAAAATATCAGCAGACTAAAACATCAGATCTGCGTTGAATGATAAGGAGACTGTAATATTCCTCACATAAATACTGTACATCAAAGCAAACAGAAATGACATATTAACATGTTCTTTTTCTTCCCACCGTTTGAGGTTTGACTGGTGCTCTTTCAGTTACGTCACCTAGTTACTTTCCTTATTGCATAATTGCACCTGACTGGAGAAATAGCACCACTCTCTGCTTATCTCGATGAAACCAACTCTTACTGTAATATTTGCATTGAAAAAATAGTATATATATGGATACTATTATAACTATTTACTTACATACTTACTTACTTATTTATTTATTTATTAAACTTTTTTGCCCGGGCACTTCCCAGAAGAGCATAAAGTGAGTAATGGACATAAATGCAAGTTAGAAAAATCCAGCACACAGATTTTGAGAGCAATCTTAAACTTTTTCATGTCAAGAACCTCCAAAATCGATGTCCAACAGACCACAGACCATGGATGTATAAGAGGTTGTGTCCTGTGCTTTTGCCCTGCGTGTTAGTAAATAGCCTACAACTACATTAAATTATGTTTATGTTATGCTACTAGCACTACTAGCTACTGGCCGATAGCCGGTTTCGGAACAGAGATGTTAATACATCTACCACGGTACATGCTGACTGCATACAGCCCATAGGTGTATTATAAGGTAATAAAGTGATGAATTACAGCCAATATATCCATTATTATAGCCGCATACAGCTAGCGGGAAGCTGGCAGAACCAGATATGTCATTTAAGTGCACAGGGTGGCGCAGTTCTATGGGTCTGATGCAGGTTCATTATGCCAAGGAAAATAACTCTGGATTCAGCTATTAGTTGATTTTACAACTTCTAGGACATAACGATTTAAATGAGGGCTATGTTCGTTTTGAGAAGTTGATTAACCTCAAAAAAAAAGATTCTCTGATATACAGAAGTCTCTTTATACATCCATGGCCATGGACTCATTGGTGTTTATAGTCCAAAATGGCGGCAGCACTACCGCGAAGACAAGAAGTGTATACCATTTCAAACCATTGCCGGAAGTTGTAACGTGTCATCTTTGTTATAGAGCATCTTTGTTTTGGTCATTTCTGCCTGTGACTCAGGTGTTGGGTTATTTGTGATTGATGACTCGCTGGTGGGGCAGAAAACATGGTCCTCCCCTGTGCAGAGTCAGTGCCAAAATACTCTCCCCGTGCACAAGACCCACTGCCTAATCTGACCCCTCCAAAATAATTTTATGAAACACAGACACAAAACAGTGTATTATCTGTGCTCCATTTTGAAAAAAAGTTGACCTGCTGCAGACGTGGGAGTAAACAGTGGCAACGTTTTGTGACGCTAGAATCTTGAGAGTAGGCCATGGTGATTTATGAGCTGAGTCTGTCTGAGTGTGAATTTATGTGTGTGTGTGTGTGTGTGTGTGTGTGTGTGTGTGTGTGTGTGTGTGTGTGTAAGTGTGTAAGCAAGGTTGCGCTCTACTTTTAAGGTCATGCCACCAGCCGTCCATCTCCTGCATCCAAGGCTTCTCATTTGAATCACACAGATGTGCACACTTAAACACAAACGCTCTTAAACACTCACCTTGAAGGGATAGTTTGGGTGTTTTGAAGTGGGGTTGTTTGAGGTACTTATCCTTAGTTAGTGTATTACCTACAGTAGATGACGGTTGCACACCCCCAGTTTGGAGAAGCAGACAGGAGTTACGGCACAGAAGCAAATCAATGTACTGCTGTGGACGGGGCTGGCAGCCAAACATATTTTAGCGACCTAAAAGAAAGGCTCACCTAAAGAATCAATATCACTTTAAGTGACGCTATATTTAGAATATTTTTACCACTTTACCTTGCTTATCAGAGAGCCCTTTCTGACAAAGAATTGAAGCCATAGTAAGCCACCAGACCCCATTGAAAAAAACAGTGATTTTAATTTGGTCTACCGCTGCCTCAATCGGTTGGTTTGTTTGTGTTATTGGGTGACTTTGGGGAATCTGAACTAACCAAACTCACACAATAACACAAACTAACTAACCAATCGAGGCAACAGTAGACCAGCAACTCCCGTGTTCTGCAGTGTGAAATTACTGTTTTTTTCAATGGAGTCTGGTGGCTCTGGCGGGAGGATACAACGGCTTTAATTCCCTGTTGGAAAGGGCTGTCTGATGGCAAGGTAAAGCGGTGAAAATATTCTAAATATAGCGTACACGTAAACCGATATTGATTTTTTTAGGTGAGTTTTTCTTTTAGGTGACTAAATGAATTTTGCTGCCGGCCCCTTCCACAGCAGTATGTCGGTACTCCTACTTGCTTCTACAAACTGGGGGCGTGATGACCATCATCTAATAGGTAATACACTGACTAAAGGAAAAGTACTTCATACAACCCCACTTCAAAACACCCAAACCGACCTGTTAAAGCCTCAACCAGTCTTCCATTGACAATGACTCACTACTCTAGGGTTCAAAGGACCAGGTAGTTTTCCCTACAGTAAGTTTAGAAGTTAAATCCACTTTAGGTGTTTTCCAAATCAAATTCTGCACAGGCTTCTGTAAGCACTGATAAGAGATAAGAAAGGTGTGTGTGTGTGTGTGTGAGAGAGAGAGAGAGAGAGAGAGAGAGAGAGAGAGAGAGAGAGAGAGAGAGAGAGAGAGAGAGATATTGACTTTAATTGATTGCCCTCTTTTGTCCAATTTGTCCAGTTTATAACAGTTTATAACTTGGTTCTTATTTTTGTAGTTCTGGTCATCATTCATATCGGAAGCAGCAAGACTATCAGACAGGTGTCCGATAGTCAAACTTATTTGGAAGATGTTGCCAATTTGTCAGATTTCAGAAAAGGAAGCATAGTGTTCTGGCAGAGAACTGAAGTCACACTTCCATTAGCTGATTGGCATCAGCTGGTTTCATTCTTGTTTCATTGACAACAGTGGCTCATTCACAGCTGGCTGGCTATTAGCTGACTAGTTACTTCCAATCATATGTACCTCATGGCCATTATAATCTGACACTTTGTGACATAACTTGGCTGATACGCTAATGCCAACTCTGCCTACTGCCACTCCCTCCACCACCCCAACCCCCTCCTCATATGCTCAGATTTGGGGATTTTTGTATGAAAAAATCAGAACCACTCTCATATCATATCTTTCTGATAAATATAAGGCTATAACCAGCAGCCAGTTAATTAGCTTAGCAAAAAGACTGGAAGCAGCGGGAGTCCAGTTACTGGCACCAATAAAGCTCACTTATTAACATATTATATCTTTGTTGTTATTGTTGTGTTTATTGGCTCTGAACAGTTGCCAGGCAGCGATATTATGAATCCTACAATAGCGAAGGCATAACCCTCCCTACTCTGCCTTTGATTGGTTTACCCTGATAATCTTACCCTAACACTAACCAATCTCACTCATCATGCCTAAACCTAACGAATCCAACCAACGAAGGCAGCGAGTACTAGCCAATCACAGGAAGCGTAGGGCGGGTCATACCTTCACTCTACCAGGATTCGTAATTTAGTTGCCAGTCAACCAGGGGAGACTCCAGGAAGTTACTGTTTGCAGCCTGGAAATAGTTCTGCACATATCTATGTGTAAAATGGCAAATTTAGTTTTTGACACTTTGGTTTTGGTATGGATTAAACAAACAAGATAGTGAATAAGTGAATCAATGGTAAATTGACTTGCATTTATATAGCGCCTTTCTATTCTTCCGACCACTCAAAGAGCTTTACACTGCATGCCAATATTCATCCATTCACACACACATTCAAAGACTGATGGCAGAGGCTACCATGCAAGGTGCTAATCTAATCTAAATACTCAATCACACCCGATGGCACAGCCTTTGGGAGAAATTTTGGGGTTAAGTATCTTGCCCAAGGACACTTTGACATGTGGACTGGAGGCCAGGGATCGAACCACCACAATTCTGATTGGTGGACGACCCACTCTCCCTCTGAGCCCCAGCCGCCCCAGCAGTGGCTTAGAATAACATTTCCCAAAATGTTGCATTATTCTTATTAGTCTGGGTTTGTTCTCCCAGCAGAATCATCATTCATTGAGAGCTCCCTCAAACAGCAGAGCCTTTTCTACCAAATCTGTTTAACCATTTGCTAGAAATGGTCCATCCTTTAACGTCACTAATGGGTTTAACGCATTAACGCAACTTCTGACTTTTAGGTTGTCAATTGTAAAGCAAGAGTGAAGATACTGGCATCATATGGAACTAGAAAATTTAAGGAATCCACTGGTACCAACCATCATGTCATATTAGCTTGTCGCGAAAGGGATCATAATTTTTAGGAGACCAGACTGCTCTTACTGACTTAACCCATGACTTAAATATGATGTTAGAAATTATTTCTTAAACTATAAAAATAAGACCCAAGTTGTAATGAACTGGAATTTTAATTTAACACACAATAGTTTCTTTTATTTGAGTGATTCATACATTTTTTCCTTTGTAACAGCAAGATCATGGGCAAATTCCGGAGGACGTGTTTATGTTCAATAAGCTTGTGTTTACAAAGTGGATATCAGAGTTCAATAGTGGTGTAGTTGGTGGATGTTGAGCACGCATGGCATTGGTGGCAAGCATACCAGACTGCTCAATTACTCGGTGTGAATCCCTTAGGTCTGACTTTATACATTAATACCCAGTCATTCATTAGTGTAAGCAGCATATCTGGATATAATCCCTTCTCTCCAGTGTTTCCTTTTTTATCACCAGCTAGATATCACTTTCCCTGACACTAATGTTCAGGTAATAAGTATTAGCAAATGGAATGTCTTTCAGCAATGAAATCTCTTTTATCGTTTTTCCCAACAACGAGCTACACGAGTTGAAGTTCATGTCTCTTGCGAATGTCCTGCCCTGAGTCTAAGCTACAGCACTCGATATCAGTAACACAATTTCATTCACATTGCGCTCATGTGATGATTCCCCTGAGTATTTTGTGAGTGGACGTGGTTGTATCTTTGCTGAGTTTCCTTTAATTGACTGCAACAGCTTTGAGGTGTGAAAGCGTTAAAATTGTCGTTCAACAATGAACTACCAATAATATTGAAGTATGAAGACATTTTTAATTAAAGTCGTTCTTAAAAACAATGTTATGTAACTATCGGAGATTTAATGAACCCAGTCGTAAACAACCATGACTGTGTAAAGCATTAAAGACATGAATAAAAAGAATGAACTAATTGAACTTGCTGGAGTGTATTGAATCAGCACCGGGGAAACAAAACAGTGAGTGATATTTCTTCCTCTTTCCTCTGATTGGTTGTTTTCCTCCAGTCTGTGAAATCTTGCAGATGCCATTATGAGCACTGGAGGACACAGAGGCACGTGATTTTTTTCAGATTACCTGTCTCATGCACTACTGTCAGGATATAGTGACCGTTTTATAAAACTTTTTACTTTTTGTATTCATATTTGCTTCAATTCTACCCACTGCTGCTTTAATCAAACGCCAGTGAGTAGAGGTCTGCAGCAGCGACTTTAATGAATCTGTGGTCTGAGCTGTTTCAATTTGAAAAGGAAAGCTGTTCCAAAGATTAGCGGCGGCCACCGCAAAGGTTCAGTTATCTCTGTTTTTGAGTCTAGTTTTGGGGACATCCAGGAGCATCTGATTGGTCGACCTCAGTGCTCTAACTGGAGTATGAAGGTGCAATAGTTCTATTATAAGGTTGTGCCAGCCCATTTAAAACCTTAAAAACAAGCAATAAAATCTCAAAATCATTCCAGACAAGACAGGAAGCCAGTGGAGGGAGGCCAAAACTGATGATATGTGTATGTATATGTTCTTTTTCAAGTGAGAAGGTGAGCAGCTGCATTTTGTGCTTACTGCAGCCGGCGAAGAGATGACTGTTCTATGCCCACATAGAAATAATTACAGTAGTCTTACCATGAGGTTATAAAAGCATGGGTTGGTTTTTACAATTGAGCTAATTTGTTTGTCAAATTTGAAGGAGCTGTCAAAAATCACGCCATGGTTTTTAACAAAAGCTTGATTTTGAGAAGCCAAAGGGCCAAGAATACCAACAGAGTCATTCAATAGGTCAAATTGTCCAAACATAATGATCTCAGGAAGTTTAGATCCATCCAAGTTCTGATATCATTCAAACAGTTCCACAAAAGCTGCAGTATAGGCAAATACATGTGTACGTCATCAACAAAACAATGAAAAGGAATATTTTGTTTCTTAAATAAAATAAATCATCCTCTGCACTACTTTGTGAAGTTAACTCCTCTCATGCATCCTACTTTAACTAGTTACAACAAGAAAAAGAAAGAGTGGCCTCACCAGTGCTACATAGGAAATATCTCATAGAGTGGATTTTTCTAAAATTGAAGAGATGCTATTCAAACGAAAGAGGGAGCAAACATGTGTTTGATTTGGAATTTGCGAAATTTACAAGCATTCCTCCATTGTTCTCATTTTTTGCAGAAATATGCAATTGGAATAACATAACAAATTACAAATTCTAAAGTAGCTATAGTTTGTGCAGTGTCGCAAATTAAGACAGCAGGCCTATTTTGTGATAATATTGGGTTTAAGCCCTTTCCAGACATAGAATACTTCATCTACCTGTTGAAGTAATGTCATTTTGTCATTCAGACATAATTGTCTTTTACATTAATGTTCCTTACAGCACATTTAAAAAAACACAATGCTTGTACGATATACAGTAAAGTGCTACAGGAATGAGTCCTAAATGAGTTCCCTCAACTCGAAGTCAATAGGGAGCTATGGTAGACTGTCATTATATGTCACCATTCTCTCATCTGTCAATCATTCATCATCAGAAATGTATAAAGTACGTGCGAAAGACAAATGCCCATATAAATTGAAGCTGACAGAGGCAAAGGGGCCATATATAACGAATTGAAGTTAGTTTATGATATCGATCCTTACGAATTAGGAGAACCATGACAGATTAACACCCATGACAGTCACTAATGTGTCATCTTTTTCCTCTGCCATTATGACTTTGCATTTACTTCATAATGTTACCCACTTGCTAACTTGCAAAATTGTTAGCCTCTGTGGCCTCTAGAGGCTGACAGTAAGGTTATTATTGTCATTGCTTATCAGCGTAATTCTCAAGACTTCACCACTTGAACACCAATCATATTGTGTACACGACTCCCCATGTTGTTAACACAAGCTCACGAGTTTCATTTGAAGGCATCATTTATCCTCCAAAAATGTCCGACTTGCTGTCGGTGACGTCACTATCCCATTCCCTTTGGGTTTTTTGAATGGGTTTTTAAAGTTAGATGCCTGAAGTAAGGTCTGTGGTTAACACAAGGAAAAGAGATACCAGCAATATATCAGTAAATGTCCCACTTGTTAAGATTGAAGCATTTATGTGTCTTAAAAAAAGCGGTTGCTAATAATTGGCTAAATAAGACGACTAAACGTCATCACGCCAACACTTCCGCCTTTACAACCTTGTTGTGTATACTCACACTCATGCGACCATGGTGTACAGTAGTTAGCTAACGCGTTGCTTTTTACTTCTGCCGATTGCATTTACACTTCGAAAACCATAAAAGTGGTGTTCTTTTGTGAAGATTATCTTGCTGAACAAAACGTGTAAATATCAAACATTTGTTTGCCACAGAGCTTATTTTCTCCAATAATCCAAAACCCAATGGAAAAATCCCATTGGCTTTTTGACAAAAGAACCTGTGCAATTGCCGGGTTGGCCTACAAAAATATGTCATCCCTGCACCTCTCTTTTTGGTGCATGAGAGAGAGAGAGAGCGCAGTGAGTTATAGATGTTATGATTAGGAGGAAGACATTTTTGTTCTCTCGCAGGCTGCATCACTAATGAATTGTAAAACTTTGCCGTTGAAGCCTTAATTAATGGCCAATGTAAGTGCAAGGGATGCTCACCACAGCTTCTCACAGTAAATCCACTAATACATTTCCACATCAATTTCATCATTTAATGTTATAAGAGAGCATATTTTGCTCCCTGTTTTATAATATAATATAATGACAAGACTTGTTAAGTTTGGACTCTCGTTAAGGTATTATTTGCTCACATGCTGCATGTAAAGTGTTTTGCTATAGATAATCATTTATTCATCCAAAGGTTTGCATGAATGACAATCAAAAATACAGGGAGAGACTGTTACCTGTATTACTGTCGTTGTAGTAGTCCCCTCAACAACTCAACATTGGCTCTTTGACTGTGTTTTAATAGTTTATTAAAGTATTATTTTGTTTAATTTTCTTGCATATTGGATGATGAGTATACATTTTTTACAGTGATAGAAGATACTTGATACAAGAGTGCATTTCTCTGTCTGCATAATTTACCTTGTGCTGTGTTGAAAGTGATATGGAAATGGTACAATGAGATTAATATGACTTTTCCTTTAAAGTGACCTAGGTGCTTATTTAATGTAGAGGTGCATGTCTGAAAGAGGCTTTACTTTTGTTGTGTGACCGTTGCATCATTGTTAAGCTACCTTGACTTGTCAGGTATATAATTGCCAGGGTTAAGCACTTTGACTTGCCTCTATGTTTGAGAGGTCCAATACAAATAATCTTGCCTTGCCTTGTAAATGGAAAATGGTGAATGGACTGCATTTATATAGCGCCTCTCTGCCTTACCGGACAAAGCTCTTTACAATTTGTCTCTCATTCACCCATTCAAACACACATACATATACCATGCAAGGTGCTGGCCTGCCCATTGGGAGCAACCTAGAGTTCAGTGTCTTGCTCAAGGACGCTTGTGATATACTGTATACATATATACATATATATATATATATATATATATCGCAAATGTTTTATCTTTTTATCTAACCACATCTTACAATGTTAACCATTTACCACGTTACAATGTTAACCACGACCGTTTCACAATGTTAATGCATTTTACAATGTTAACTGCAGATACTGTATTTCACAACATTAACCGTGTGTTACAATGTTAACCCCGACTGTTTAACAACTTTAGCCGGGTGTAACAATGCTATCTGTGACCGTTTCACAACTCTAACCACACGTTACAAGCAAAAATATGATAAGTAGGGATGAGATCATGGTGCACAGTTATATTACAGCTTAGTTATAATAATTGATTTCAATATGACAATCAAAGATGAGGCAATAATGTGCAGGAAGGTTGATGTGGTGGAACCATTCAGGCAGCCCAATGGCTAAATAAATATTACAGAAACACTTGATTAGTTAAATTAGCATTCATTGTAGTGATTGAAATCCTTCTTTTACTCTTTCAATGATGCATTTACCTGGTAGGGGAGGAACAGATAGGAGCATCACATTTATTATGTGTCTCCATAAAGCTTTGCAAGCATCCTGCTCTGCTGCTTTGGTATGGATGGGACATCAAGAGAAGAAAGAGATGGGTCAGCATTACTTAACACAGCCATTTAAATGCACATTCTGTCTCAGCCTCTCATAAATACACACATAAGACGCACCAGCACATGCACACATACAAATTAATATATTACCTCACATAACCACACGTTGTGTTTTGTCTCGTCTGCCATAACTTTTAGAAATAATCCTTTGACGATGTGTGTTTTTGTGTGCGTCTCTGAAGGGGTGCGCGGGTGTTTGAGTGCATGCGCATATCTATGCACAATTGTGCGCGAGTGTGTCTTCGCATATTGTGAATCCTCTGTCAGCACATCGTGTCAGGGGCTGGCTAGGACTTTCAGAAATGCAGGCACAAGCATATCTTATTTGGATTATGTATAAAACACTGATAGAGGCCGTCTGCTCGCATCAATCAGGAGACAGAGGGAGGCAAAAAGACAGGAGAGAGAGAGTGAGTACAGGGGGATGTGTGAGCCCGTGGGGTGAGACGGGGGAAAAGGAAGTAAAGGTGCAGGGTAGAGCTGGTTGAGCATCTACGAGTGTAGAAGTGTTTAAATATGCAGAAGGGAAGAATGGGTTGGTGGAGAGATGAGAGTTTAAGATTCAAAAGAGAGAGCGGAGAGAGAAGAGGAGGGAGATTAACAAAGGTGAGGTGGTGCATGAGAAATTTGGTGTACAGAGTGGTGGATTTATTGGGGAAATAGAGAGGATGAGAGGGAGGGAGACACGGAGCGATGGGAAAGAGGGATGGGGGAGGAGGGGAAGAGGGAGGTTAGCCAGGAGGGTTTGATTGATGGGCCGTAGACAGGGCCTGCCGTTCTCTAGAGCAGAACCACTCCAGCACTGGACACCCGCCAGACACTGCAGCCCTGGAGAACCCTTTATGTGTATGTGTGTGTGTGTGTGTGTGTGTGTGTGTGTGGGTGTGTGTGTGTGTATATGAATGAATGTGTCTGCGTGTTGTGAGTGCATGTGTGTGTGTGCATATGGCCTTATGCAAAGCTCTTCTGTTACAATCTGATGACGCAGACACATGCAGAGAGGGCAACAGAAACAGGTGTGGGTGACAGCTGTATTTTTAACATCGTGTGTGTGTGCGTGTGTGTGTGTGTGTGCACTCATCTGCATATATGCATGTGTGCTTTGTGCCCATGCATGCTATATTCGATATGTTCATATAATGTCAAAGCATACATGCATGTGTATTTAAATGTGTGTTTATGTGCAGGTTTACTCTCCAGGTAGAGTACTAAAGACAGGTCAATGTTTTACTTAATCTCCAAGGTTATGCTCAGACAGGAAGCCCCATATTCCAGATTTCTGGCACATCCCCTGTGGAGGCAGATTGCGTTGATCAAGCCCTGGCAGAAGAGAAAAAAAAAATCAAATAAATCAATGTTTGGAAATCAAAATTAAACTAGAGCACTGATGGTCTAACATCAGATTGCAATCACAATGCTCCGTCTCAGTTTGGACGCTGTAGACTTAATTAAGGGAACTGCAAAGTAATTATAGTGATGAAAAGCTGACTATCCATACAACTAGTCATATATAATCAATAGTCAAACAAAGACAGTTAATTGAACCAGCCAAGCGGCAACCTCCAGTTCTGAAAAGTGAAGCCAATGCCGAAGTGTCTTAAACTTGCATTCTGGGGGCGACTCCTCTGGTTGCAAAAATAAGTCTGATTGTATAGAAGTCTTTGAGAAAATGAGCCTACTTCTCACTTGATTTATTACCTCAATAAACATTGTAAACATGAGTTTATGGTCTCAATCGCTAGTTTCCAGTCTTCTTCAATACAACATGATGTTTATTTAGTAAATTATGGTCCCATTTAGAGTCAAATAGACCATAAAACAGGCTATGTTTTAAGGCATGGCTAAATTGTGATTGAGAGGTTGCTTTTGTGATTGTCGGTAAGACTTTTCTGTGTTTTCGTCTTCGAACTTTAATCTTTTCACAGTGTGTTTCAGTTCATGAAAGTTAATTATAACCTTTTTGGTCAACAAAAAAGTCTTATTCAGCATTCGGTACTTAGCTTCACCCTCTTGTGTAATTTCTGGTTGCAAAAAAAAACAATAGGTGACCTCACGGTGAATACGTAAACTTCTTATATACAGTCTATGGAACCTGAGCTGGAACCAGCAATAAAAGTCTGCATCATATTGTAATTCAAACCAGCTGCAGTTCTACAAAAAAAATAACATCCCCGTCCATATTAAATGACAGAAAATAATTCATCTCTGTAATATTGACAAATTATATAAAAAGTTTTATAGTCTGCAGTCAGTTGCGCCTTACATGGTGATAGTATGTTGTATAACCACAAATTGCGGTTCAGGTTGAGCTTCTATACATCCTCACACTCCTTGTATGCCCTCTGGATTTGACGTCTCTCTCTCTCTCTGAAAGCTGACATTCATCCATCTGTGTGTCTTAACCTGTGGACTTTGACATTTCACAGAGACCCACTGGGATAGTCTTGGCCGGTAAATTAAACCTTGCATCCTCCAGTATCCTGCTTGCTCAACAGTAATGTGTGGATTGACACGCATAAAGTAAGTCATTACACAAGAGCACTCAGAAACCTCTATCACCCTCATGCTTATAGCCGGTTACATAATCGTAAAAAGTGTAATCTCATTCCCTCAATCTCCAGCACCGCTGGAAGTCGGACTTGAAATTGTCCTTAACGTCACTCACACGCAACACTGACGTCGCAAGAGTGTGATCAGTCAGCCATGACTGCTGCGCGAAGCATATATTACCCTCCTCTGTAGCTGATACCGGCTGCTGAGCAATCCTGTTCCCTGACTACATACTGCTGAGGCATGAGGTGCAGGAGGATCCATCTCAATTCCTTATTCAACCCGCAGCTTGCTATTTTGGTTTAGAAAAAGGTTTTGGAAAATGTTATCGAGAGTAAATGATTATGTAACAAACAAAAGAAATAGATTAATAATGAGTGAATATATAAATTTGACTTGGAAATAAAAAGTCAGTCCAAGTGTCAAGGTACTTTTATAACAAACCGGTTTGGTACGTTTTAAACACACTCTGATGTGTTTGCCCATTTGGTTTGGTTTGTTTTGACTGGTGTGAAAGCTGTCTAGCTCTATCTAACTCTGGTGCCGGCAAAACAACCACAGGAACAGGTGAGTCTCGGACCACTTCCAAGTGAACTCTGGAGCAGTTTGTTTGTGTGAAAGTAAAGCAGACCAACCATTTTATGATCAACTCGTTCTTACTCCCAACTCATCAAATACCAAGGCACCCTTTAGCGTCTGTATGAGCAGTCCAGTTGCAGAGCAGTTCAAGAAATATTAACGGAATTTAATGTAATGACACAAATTTCACATTGTTTTTATGATGGTCAGCACAAAATCAATTTGTATATAATCCAAGTAATTGTGAATTGGGAAGTATGAAGAGCGGCCAATGCTGTGCTGCGTAGGGAGGAGGTCAGGGTGGATGGGTGGGTCATTCATTTATTATTATTTATTTTTTATTTATTTGTCACTTATAACTTCTGTACTTAATTTACGGCACTTCCGGTGTTGTTTAATCCCAAACCGTGATCTTTTCCTTAACCTCACTAAGTAGTTTGTTGCCTAGTCCTAACCAAATCGATCTTTTTCTAAACCTAACTAAGTAGTTTTATTTTGAAAAAGACTGGAGCGGAAATTGACATGCGTCACGTGTTGCTGGACATTCGTAGGAAAACGCATGAAAAATGTGTTGTTAAAATTTGTGCTGAGCACGAATAAAAAAAATGGAAATTAGTGTCTATGTACATACTTCGTGACAATTTCTCTTTAGACTGTATTGGTATGAGACTCATCGGGCTTTCAACTAACTCCAATGTACCCCATCAGAGCAACTGATGTAGTATAAAGAGCAATAAATGTCCATGTAGATGGTAGGTCAAGTAAACAGGACTTTCCCAGGAGATCGCTGTTCGTGTCCTATGTGAAACCATTTCTGTTTCAACGTTGATTTACCTTACTTTTGTTACATAACTTGCATACTTATCTGACGCCATTATGTTATGTAACAAACACAGTTATTTCCCGTAACATACTTATTTTAACCTATATCATACCACGATCTTTTCCTAAACCTAACCAAATACTTTTGTTGTGTAACTTAAAAACTAAGTAATACCTACGTTGCATATGTTGTATTCATGAAATGGGTGTAAACTGTACATTGCCTGTGAACATGGAAGTTTATTTTGAAAAGACTCTATGTCTTTAACAAGCGGAAACTGACACGCTGTCCCTGAGTTGAAAATTAACGCGGGTACCTATAGAGTCATAGTTAGGAGTGAGAATGAGAGTTGGGAGTGAGAATGAGTTGCAAATCATGAAATATGTCATCAGGATTGATCAGTCATATCATCAGTCATCTGCACAATATATTAGTTCGAGGGCACATTGTTAAATCACACAAATTCCTTTTTTTTTAATATGTAATATCATACTATATATCCCCCTCCCCTCTTGTAGAGGGCAGCAACACCTTTGGCTGGAGGAAGACAACAAAGAAGTCATTAATAAAACCGTATTAAATGGTGATAATTTATGGTAAATTGAGAGCAGGAATTATTAATTTGAGAGCACAAATGATTGAATTGTGCACGCAAATTACTTTTTTCCTCAGTGACACCTCTTGGGCTTTGTTACCGTGCCACTCAAGTGAGGCAGCGGAGGCACCGCACACAAACGAGCAACGTTGATTCGACAAAGTGGCTTGCTACATGGGTTGCGTTCAAATGCATTTGAATCAAAGCGCGTGCGACTTCATTCAAACTTGACACTTGACTTCATGTTTGTACCACTTGGCTGATATTTTTGTTTGTTTTATTCTCCTCCTCTCTCAATCTCGCTGCTCTTAAATTGCCCCCGCTCTTGCATACACTTGTCCCGCTAATGATATTCAACATGTTTTATGAGCGCGCAGCCATTAAAACATGTCGCCTCTTTGAGCCGTCCAGGAGCAGAAATCACAAGCTGCTGTAAACAGCTTAGTGAATTTGAGAGGGGACAATGTTTAATCAAAGAAAAAAACAGTGAATAGAATACACAGGGAGCCGATTTGATTAACATAAAGATAAAAACCAAAGTAGTGCTTTCTCTTTTGATGTGCTCCTCTCTTTGAAATAACACCCCATTGAGGAAAAAAAAAGGCCTAATGGGAATTTCAGCGCTTTTGTATTTTGATCAAAATGAAGGCTGTTAATGTGTAGCAATAGCAAATTAGAGAGAAAAAAAGACAGATAGGAGAGTAGAGGAAAAAAAGGAAAAGTGCCCTTTGATAGCTAAATTAAAATTTTAAGTGCTGCTAAATGCATTTCTGTGACCACCCGTTGAGCAGGCATCTCTGTAAGTAATTATGTCCTGACCCTTTAAGAACTATGCTTCAACCTTTTATTCCATCTTGTTCCATTTCTCCATCATGCCCCCCACCCAACCTCTACCTTTTTCATTCTCTCTTTCTGTCTCTCTCCTCCTGACAGAGGTCACTCACGAAGACAACTTCACTTTTATTCATCTGCTCATTCATGCGAGGAGCTCTCTGAATCCACTTCCTGGAAATTGCTGCCTTTGTGTTTTGGTAATTACTCAAACATAACTGACAACATTGCTCTTGCAACCATTGTTAGTGTAACTCAGTAGTAATGAGCCTTTTTTGTTGCAGCTGAGAAGAAGCGAGAAAGGGGCTCTTCAACAAAGAAAACAGGTTTGAATGCGTAGTCGTTTTACACCAAAAAAAAAGGCAATATGGCTCTACCGCATATTAACACATCAGTACTGAGTTTACACTATTAGCAGCCAATTTGCTTAAACAGATTTTTATGGCTGGGGTAAGAGGTTAACTCTCATCATTCATGCCCAGGCATATACTGTGGCATTTATTGCCGCAAATTAGGTTTTTAAAAAGTAATGAGATGTATTTAAAAGCTATAATGTATGCTCAGAGGTGAATGGCCACTGTCAGCAACCATTATAACACTCTGAGGAGATGGATACAGGGAAATTATGAATGAGTGTGATCCGCCTTAGCCACAAACGGACTCCTTACTATGTTATGGGATGGTTAGCTGCAAGGGACGATGATTTTCATTATCGATTACTTTTGATTTATCGATAAATTATTTAGCTAAAATGTTAGAAAATAGGGAAAACCGTGCATAAAAATGTCCTCAGAGCCCAGAGGATGATGTCTATAAATAGCTTTTATTGTCCAACCAACAGTACAAAACCCCAAAGTTATTCAATTTGACAAAGACACACCAAAATCAAGACTTTATGGCTGGACTGTGTGTGGTCAGTCTGTGAATTTGTGGCTAAATTGTTACACAAATAGTCAGTGTTCATGTCTATAATGTTAAATGCAGCAGTACATGTCCACCAGGTCCAGCAAGATCACTAGGGCAAAGAACGTATATTTCCAAGCAGTGAAAGCAGCAGCAGAGCTACACTACCGCCATTTTGGACTGAAAGTAAGTACCGGACGCCAGTAAAACGTCCGCCTTAAACTCGCGGTACAAAAGCAAAACAAAATTTATATTCTATTGTCATATTCTACCGAAATGGCCTGTGTTGAACAATAAAATATTAGAAATATAAGATGTGTTTTCAGTCCAAAATGGCAGCAGTGGCTGTTTTAAAAAAAAAAACTGAGATTCTTTTCTTTGCTTCTAAACTCTTTGACTAGTGGACGCACTGCTCCACTCAACTGGCCGTTCAAGCAGTGAAGTACCCTATCGTGGAATGCACCTGATTGGTCCCTGGTTTTCTGCTAGCCGTTTCAAACAGGAAACAACATGGCGGCCTGCTCGTTAACTTTTTGTTATTCCATTTTACGAATCCACCAAAATCTACTTCTGAAAATATTTTAAGTGAGAAATAGGCTATGCCACAGCTGAATCTCGTTTCATTTTAAAACTGGATCGCCTAGTTTCACATTTGGGCTCAGTTTCGTGAGCTGGACGCGTCGCGCCGGACGGGCTCATTTGCATAAAGAGCTGTTCCCCGCGTTTTTTTATTTTTGAAAGAGCAATGGCCAATGAGGAAACTCCAGCACTCGGCCGACCAATCGTGTAACTTCATTACTCAGTCAGTCACTCAGTGACAGACTTTGCGTTTGCAGGGCTAGCCCTCTGCGGTCCAGCCAAAAATAAGTAAAATTGTCACATATGTGACGAATGTAAATTGTCACAAACGAAAACTTTGATTAACTGTTCTGCAGCCTTGGATCATATAACATTAATTTCATCAGCAGATGTTACTGTTTAAAGTTAAATTTAAAGGCATAGTGTGTCGCATTTCAGGGGATCTATTGGCAGAAATTAAATATAATATTAATAAGTATGTTTTCTTTAGTGTATAATCACCTTAAAATATGAAGTATTGTGTTTTTGTTACCTTAAACTGTTTATATCTACAGTACATAGCTGACCCGCTCTGGGTCCTCTTCACGGAGCCGGCCGCCAGCTAACCACCAGGCAGCTACCTTCAGGTCTGAAAAGCAAAGCCAATGCTGAAGTGCTTTAAACTCGAATTCTATATAATAGACAGCAGGGGGCGACTCCTCTGACAAGAAGTCTGATTGTATAGAAGTCTATGAGAAAATGAGCCTACTTCTCACTTGATTTATTACCTCAGTAAACATTGTAAACATGAGTTTATGGTCTCAATCTCTAGTTTCAAGTCTTCTTCAATACAGCATGATGTTCATTTAGTAAATTATGGTCCCATTTAGAGTCAAATAGAATATAAAGCAGGACAGACAGACCAAACACTGGCTCTTGATGGGGCCATTCACGCTTTCTTGTCAGCCACCATAGTTCTCCAACATGCTTGGCACACCGGAGAAGTTTCAGTTGGTTGCAATCTGCAACTAGATGCCGCCAAATCATACACAACATGGACAAGTTTATTGTCTTTTTATAGTCTTTATGTTCTCAGAAAAAAATGGAAAGTTGGAACATCTAAAAATTCATGCCAACTGAGCAAACTCTGCTGATGAAGTTTATGTGATATGATCCAGAACTCCAGAACAGCAACTACATAGACCTTAAGGTGAGATTGCCAACTGCTGTATCCAATGTCAAGTAAGACATTTGAAACTCAACCTGAAAACTTCTTCATAGAGTATTTGTTGAAATTTTGTGACTGAATCAATCAACTTGAAAGTTAAGTCAAAAGAAAGAAAAACATCCTCAGGTCTTTAGTAAGAGTTTAACAAAAAGGAAGCTAACATGCGGCTTCAGGGCTGTGTGGGTAGGATTGACAGGTGCCTCGCAACAAAGCAAACCACCGCAAAACTGTCATCAGATTTTGATTCAAACGTCTTTAAATTCTGTTTGGTGGATGGGCCATTTCGGGGCTCTTAAATGATTGAAATTGATTATGAAAACTGTCAGTTAGTTTTCAATTTTATGAATCAACTAATCATTTCAGCACAACAGTTTTTACAGGAGAAACCTCATTTTGGCGGCAGTAAAAGTGAACCACACCTTTGGCACAGGCAACTTTTTTTCCTTAAAAGAAATCTCGTTCTATCATAAACACCTCCGTGCACTGGTAAGAGTTTAATGTTAAAAATGTAAAACCCACATCTCACTGAGAGTGACAGGTCATCGTGTGTTGAGTTATCATTTTGTCAATCTGAACGGGCTTTCAGTGACCTTCGCTATTTTAGAATGGCAAGTTCCACTTTATGTGCTTAGTTTGCTGCGAGATGAAAGGAGGGATGATGGAGAGAAAGTCACAGGGAGGTAGAGGGGTTGTGGCAATATTTATGGTGTCATGAAAGGTAATTAAATAGCACAGCGTTACTTTTACCAGTCTGATCTAATGATGTCACAGCCACTCAATAAAGATGCAGTGTTAAAGGTTAAGTCCCCATAATTCACCCAAAAGCAGTCTTAGGATTAAAATTGTCCACTTTTCTTTACTTACAGGTGCTTTACTAGACTTCTTGCACCATGGAAAGACTTGAATTTAAGGCTGTCAATCGATTGTCAATAGTTAATCACAAATTAATTGCACATTTTTATTTGTTCAAAATGTACCTTAAAGGGAGGTTTGTCAAGTATTTGATGCTCTTATCAGCATGGGAGTGGGCAAATATACATGCTTTATGCAAAAGGATGTAAATACTGTATGTATCATTGGAAATCAATTAACAACACAAAACAATGACAAATATTGTCCAAAAATCCTCACAGACTATGCATTTAGCATAAAAAATATGCTCAATTCATAACATGGCAAACTCAAGCCCATAAAGTGGGCATGTCTGTAAAGGGGAGACTCGTGGGTACCCATAGAACCCATTTTCATTCACATATCTTAAGGTCAGAGGTCAAGGGACCTCTTTGAAAATGGCCATGCCAGTTTTTCCTCACCAATATTTAGCCTTAAGTTTGGAGTGTTATTTAGCTTCCTTCCTGACGAGCTAGTATTACATTGGTACCAAATGGATTCTTTAGGTTTTTTAGTTTCATATGATACCAGTATCTTCACTCTAGCTTTAAAACTGAGCCCGCTACAAGGGCTCAGGTAAAGGAACTTACTGGCTTTAAAATTAATTTGCAAATTTAACTTTAACTTTGACAACCCTACTTGAGATTGAAAAGAATACTTTTTCAAAATGTTCTAACTGGGGTCATCTAACCATGATAGCTTCAATGAAGTACAACCAATTTATGTCCAAATAAACAAGTTTTACTATTTAATCAATGCAGAAATTCACATCAAGGAATGGGGGTGGAATTAAATGGAACCACAAGGACATGTGAAGAGGAACACAAAGGACCAAGAAAATGTTTAAGTGAAGAACACATGATAAAAAACATGAATTACAGAATGAACAAAAAAAAAGTGTGAAGTGAAGAAATAAAGAAGCGAGAGTAAAAGGAAAGCAACGGATAGAGAAGAGAAGACTATTGGCAACTGGGTCATCCCTTTCTGTAGATTTATTATAGGAAAGGCAGGCTTGTTACAGGCTTCTGTGCTTCTTGCTTTACAGAGCAAATAAAAGGCAGACATAATTAAGACTACCAAAGGTATAAATCTTGTATGTGAATGGCCCATTGCACACATCGACCGCACAAGTAATTTACATGGCCCTTTGAGAATTTGCCTCAGAGTTTTCTCTGACACTCACAAAGGTAGTGGTGAGAGAGAGCGGAGATAAAGGAGAAAGATAGAAAATACACTTCGTTTCAAAGCTTGATTTCAATGATTCAACTCAATAAAACCAGTGACATTTTAATTATTTTGGTGCAAGGTTACATTATGTGTTAGTAGGAAAGATCATCAATACTCATTTATCCTAAAGAAAACTGCAGTCAAAGGAGTGGATATGGCAGTGAACATGTTTTACTGTTTCTTGTGAAGTTTGTTTAAGGAGGTTTTAAATCTTAAGTCAGAGATTATAAACGGAGTATATGAAGTATTTTTGATGTACAGCTTCAGTTGATATATTGAGTGCTTTGTACTGTTGTCTTATTCTCTCTTGTTCACTTGTTCTGTTTTGTGTATTGACTTGTGTTAAATACAATGAAATACAAATTGTGCTGTCGTTAGGCCTAAATTGTTTCACAAAAAAGATCTCAATCACAAGACTGAAAGGGGTTAAAAAACAAAAAAACAGCCCACTTAATATCAATAAGATAACAATAACAATATTATTAATTTAAAAAAGAATAATAAAGACAAGAGATTAAAAAAAGATAATAAAATAGATTATAATTTACAATTTAAAAACAATAAAGTGATTAATAAAATAACAATAACATTGTAAAATTTAAATACAATACAATAAGTGATTATTAAAATAACAATAGAATAGAATACAATTTTAACACTTAAATACAATAAACTAAGTGATTAATAAAGTAACAATAACATTAAGTGATTAAAATAACAATAACATTGTCGATTCTAAATACAATAAAGTAAGTGATTAATATAATAACAATAACATTATTTATATTTAAATAAAACAAAATAAGTGATTAATAAAATAACTATAAAGTTTTACAACTTAAATACAATACAGTAAATGAATAATTAAATAACAATAATATTGTATAATTTAAATACAACAAAGTAAGTGATTAATAAAATAATACAATTTTAAAATTTAAATACAGTAAACTAAGTCATTAATAAAATAAAATAAAGTAGAATAACATTTTTACAATCTAAATACAACTAGTGCAGTGCCCATTCAAAACATGTCCTTTCAGAACGGTCCAAATGTTTGACCTGTGGCAGGCTCAGACTTTACCGTTAGGCAAGGTAGGCAACTGCCTAGAGCCCCAAACCATGCGAAAAATATTGAATAATGTTATTATTCTAACTCATTGCACCCTGAAATAATTTACAAAAGGTCCTCATAGCACTTACAAATATGCAACTTAACCGAATACTACTTACTGTGTACGTCTAGTATAGAGAAACACCTTTATTACATTTACCTGACAGAAAAATGTTACTGGTTACATTGAAGATTCAGATGTCACTCACAAAATATAACAATTAAAATATAATGTATTATTATTCATTTAACTATCTAGCATTATATTGGCTTTGAAATCTCCACCTTGAACAGACATTAAGTACATTGTGCTGATAATACCTCTCTTATCACTCTTCCCTTGAAGTAAATATCTGTATGCAGGACTTTTTACTGTGCAGTATTAATTGTTTTACTATTAATAGGTAATAGTTTTACTTCAGAAAAAATATTTTGAGTAGCCTACTTCTTTATACTTCTTTGTACAGCCTACAGTACCATCATTCCCAGTTAGAGAAGGTGAAAAGTAAAGCAAGACAACGTTTGCCCTTGGGTCCCCCAAATCATTAAATCCACCCCTGAAAAACACACTCAGGTCATTGTTACTCACTGTCAGAAACATCAGTGAAATACACTTAACAGAGGTGATTTCCAAATAGGCGTTCTAGTTGCTTGCATGACCACTGACGTTATAAAGTAGAGCATGGATTTAATTAGCAGAGGTATTTTGATTCCTTGCTTTATAGTTCGATAAAGCAAGTGAATAAAATAATGTAAATAATGTCTATAAACCATTTCTATTCAAAAGCCTGGCTGAATAGATAGGTTTTAAGTGCATGTTTAAAGATTTCAACACTTCCAGCAGCTCTCAGATCCTCAGGCAGACGGTTCCAGCGGCTCGGAGCATAATAGTTTAAAGCTGACTCACCAAAGATTTTAGTCCCGCACTTTGGAACCACTAACAGACTCGTGCCAGAAAATCTAGGGGGCCATATTGGTTCATACACTGAAAGCATGTGAGTCATATGCTGGTACAAGTGAAGCATGAAGTGATTTAAAAACAAGAAGAAGAATGTTAAAATCAATACGGAAACTGACAGGCAACCGATGTAAGGACTTTAAAAGAAATGTAATGTCTTCTCTCTCCAACCCGGTCTCACGGGAAGGCATATAAATACCACGGCATGCATTTTTCCCCTTTTGCGTGTCATTTGTACGCCATGCAAATGTCCACAGTTAGGTTCAGGCAATTTTTTGAAGAAAAATGTTTTTATTTTCAATTTTTTTGGCATGGGACGTTTCTTCAAACCAGGGATACGTTGAATGTCAAAGATCTTGCATTCGGTCAGAGCAAGTGACGTAGTTTAAACACAAAGCTTTCAAGCAGGGGACTGCTGTCGTGTCCTGTGTGTCTCGTTACAATCAGCTGTTCGTTGGTGTCCCAAGTTCACAACGTTCAGTGTCATTTTCACTGTACAAACGTAGTAATTTTAAGCCCAACCATGTAGTTCTTTCCTGAACATAACTATAGTGGTATTGTTGCGTTGTTATGGTTGTTACGTTACGTTGTTATGTTACGTTGTTATGTTACGTTGTTATGTTACGTTGTTATGTTACGTTGTTATGTTACATTGTTATGTTGCGTTGTTATGTTACGTTGTTATGTTACGTTGTTATGTTACGTTGTTATCTTACATTGTTATCTTACGTTGTTATGTTACGTTGTTATGTTACGTTGTTATGTTACGTTGTTATGTTATGTTGTTATGTTGTTAAATTATTATTTGAACACAAACCATGATCTTTTTTCTAACCTTAACTAAGAGGTTTTGTTGCCTAAGCCTAACCTTGCCTCGTTGCTTTGCGTTTCTGAAAACGTGATACAAGGCTGATATGAAACGTATTTTTACTTCAGAAACGTTGCCATGCAACATATCTGTGGTTTGCAGAAACTTCCAATGCCAACCGTTTTTCTGGCGACTGGGTTGAGTTTTAAGCAGTTTTAAACATGATTAAGGTTGTAGGTGGAAACAAAACAAAATCCATTTTTACAACTTAGGTTTAGTAAAAAATACATTATGGTTTGGCTTAGAACGTCTACGACATTGCAACAAAACAAAATGAAAATGCAACAAATGACTATGTTTCACACGGGACACAAACAGTGGTCTTCTGGGGTAAAGTCTGGTGTTTGTCGGACCTATCAACTTTGCCTCCCACCCACCAGTATTTGACTTTCTTGCTTATTATTTCCGTTATTAATCAACGTAATTTCCATTCATGGTCGCTCGATATATTACATCACCTGCTCTGCGTGTCACTCATTGTACTACATCACTTGCTGCGGCGGTCTGCAGATTTACAAAGGTTTTTTGAAATACGTAAAAGACAAACATAATCCGCGATATAATACATTTCCTTCCAAATGTAATTGAGAATGCAATTTAGTTGTATGGTAATGTAACTTTTAGGAGAAAGGGGTGTGCAGCAACCATGACTGGATTTTTTAAAATTATTTTCTGAATTTATACAAAATGTACACTGGTGACTTTTTCAGCAAAAGGTCTCAATTCAAGGTAACTAAACACTTGCTAATTTGCCAATTACCCAGTCACAACCAGCAACATTGAATTCCCAATAACACTGAGCAGTAACAACAGAACAGTAACATGTCTTGCAATGCCTGCAAGTTGTAACTATGGTAATATTTCCCATTGTTACCTTCCATCCCGCATTGTGTGAACACGGCATTAGACACAGGAGCCCTGTGAAGCCTCATGGGAGCTGTAGTTGTTGAACTGAACAAAACATTCATTCTTCAGATCTGGTCGGGTTTGTGTTGAGTGTTGGAGCTGAAAAACAGTGTGAACTCGACTATAAGCAGAAAAATGGCAACTGTCATACTTCTCTCACGCTTGTATGTTAAAACAGAAAATTACATTATTACGTGTTCATTTTCACTGTGAATATGTGTCCCCAAAAAAATTATCCAGATAACAAATCAAAAAAACAAACAACATTTCATTAAGGATATTCTTCATAAGTTCCAGCCACCTTTCCAAACTCCCTCACTTTTGCAAAGCTGTCCAAGTGAATTTGTGATTCTATGCGACATTACCGAAACACATAACCAAATACATAAAGGGTTTCCAGCCTTCTCTCTCAGAACTATGGCTTTGCTATCATTCCCTTCAGCCTCATTTCCCTACCGTAAGACTCCCCCTCCTGTGGCAGGAAGGAGCGGCATGGAAGAGCACGGCACGGTTCAGGAAAGAAGCTGCATCTTTACCCCCGCTAAAGGTGTTAACACACTCTTTTGAAGATGGTCTTAATTGGGTTAGGAGAAGGAGGAGGATGGTGCATGGAGTCCATCGTTTGAAATCCTCCCCTCCTGATTTGAGGAGGTGTAAAGAGGAGAAAAAGAGAGGTTTAATTGATCCCCTAGTGGTGTATGTAGCTTGGCATCCCTCTCAGATAAAGGTGGGGGAGATGTTACGCAGGGCTGGCTTAGCAATTGAAGTCAAGCATCACTACACACTTAAGACTAAAGATTCACAATTTACTGTTTTTTTTATCTTTGTATTATGTATAAGATGCCTTGTTCTGCCCTTTCCATTGTTCGAGTTAAGGCTCTTTACAAAAAGTGTTATCATTATCACGATATAAAGTAGGTGTATTTCAGACACTAGAAACCTGTAGCTGTGTTCAATTGCTCTATGAGTACTTGAAGACAAGCATAAGTACCAGCTTTCAACAGAATTCATTGGATAACTACTACAATCCTTTTTGTACAATCCATCTCTAAATTATGTATATTAAAGGTTCTCTATGCAATATATAGAACATTAATATATCGGCAAACAACTCGCTATGTAAAGATATAGTGGAGTAATGTCTACCTGAGCAGAGAATTAAGTCACTCTCCCTCCGTGTGTGTTGGAATCAGAGCTTCTCCGTGCTTTGCTGTCATAACTGGGCCGACTGTGTGTGCCTTTTAGTGCATGTGAGTGTGCCCCATGCACTGGCTAGTTCACAGCCACCACTCTGCACTGCACTCATACGGCAGTTATGGCTGATAACGGCTTCCAGACCGACGGCGCCGTGGCAGAAGCGTAACACCCCCCCAAGTTTTAACGCCACTAATTTCTTTAACTCATTAACGCAACTTGCGATTTTTAGATCGTAGTAGGCTTAGTTTTAAAGCTGAAGATACTGGTGTCATATGAAGGTAGAAAACCTAAGGAATCCATTGGTAACAATCATGTCATACTAGCTTGTCGAAGGAGGCTAAATAACGCTCCAAGCGTACGCTAAATTTTGGCGAGGAAAACTGAAATGATATTTTCAAAGGGGTCCCTTGACCTCTGACCTCAAGATATGTGAATGAAAATGGGTTCTATGGGTACCCACGAGTCTCCCCTTTACAGACATGCCCACTTTATGATAATCACATGCAGTTTAGGGCAAGTCATAGTCAAGTCAGCACACTGACACACTGACAGCTGGTGTTGCCTGTTAGGCTTGAGTTTACCATGATTTGAGCATATTTTTTTATGCTAAATGCAGTACCTGTCAGTTTTTTTTGGACAATATTTGTCATTATTTTGTGTTGTTGATTGATTCCCAATAATAAGTATATAAATACTTTTGCATAAAACAAGTACATTTGCCCCCTCCCATGTTGATAAGAGTATTAAATACTTGACAAATCGCCCTTTAAGGTACATTTAGAACAGATAAAAAAATGCAATTAATCGCAATTGAATATTTCAAGTGATTGAAAGCCCTTATATATATATATATATATATATATATATATGCACTGGCATTTTTTTGGGAAGATGAAGAGACAACATACTGTACATTGTGCAGGTGCAGACTCTTTAGCGGCGCAGTTATACCAAAGCCATTCAATTAGACATAAAATACTGATGTGATCTAACATAATGACAACTCATGCTCTTAACATTTGGCCGAGGCACTGCATGGGAAAAAAACATGAGGTGATTATTATTGCAGATAGTGAGAGGGGAGGTAGGTTGGAGAGACTTAAAGTCTGGTGTGTAGGTGTCTGTGTTTGTGAGCAGAGGATAGGGAGACAGAGAGGAGAGGGTAGGGTGTGTCTGTTAGATTGAAGATAGAACAGCGATGTCAAATTTATTTAGGAAATGTGTTTTTGTAACCTGCAACATGCACTCTCAAAGTCACTTTCTATTTAGATGCTCGGATTGATAAATCAGTTAGTTTGCATGGAAATGCGTTCTCTTGACACAGTTTCATGCAGCCTGCACTGATGTACTGTAACACGTACACGTACACACTCTCTCTCTCTCTCTCTCTCTCTCTTTCTGTTTCTATGCCTCTCTCTGTTTCCCATACACACACTTAAGGACATGACATAGCACCAAGTATAGTTGATAAATGAATCATCAAATAAATAAAGTCCTATATTACCTTGGCTTATGTCTCAATGCCTTCCTATTTTCCTATCCTCCACAGAACACAACTCTAATCATCCACTTAACTCCCCCACAGAGGGGGAAAAAAAATTCACCTTTTTTTTCTTTCTATCAAAGCCAAAATCAAACGAATGAAGAAAAAACTTGGTCCGGTGGGGATCGCAGCCATGTGAAATCTCATCATGTGAAATAGGTGCTCATCTGGCCTGGTCTCAGTGGTTTCCGGTGAAAAATCCCATTACAGGGTGACACAGAAATAACCAAAGCACCTCTTCCCCATAAGCCGCTCTGCTTTTTCGTTTCCACTTACAACCTACTCATTATTCTCTGCCTCATTCTCTCATCCACTTGTCAGAACTTTTCCAGGTGGCTGCATCTTACCTTTCCTTAACTCCTCTTCCATGGCTTAATCTCCATTGATATTCTTATCACAGCTCTTATATCTAATCCCTTTTAAAATACCCCTCTCTTCATCTACCTCTCTTTTTTTTCCCGCCATCTCGGCTACTCCCGTCCTGCTCCTTTGCGCCCTCTCCTACTTCGTCATTGCTTTGAATAATGTCATCATTTCTCCCTCCTCTGCACCTCTGCTTTGCTTCCTTCTTATGTTTCTCCTCACATCAAGACATCAAGGCACTAACACGAATCCTTTCTTCTGAGAGATTTCAATAATCGCTAGTTTAAGCTTGTGTATGATATTTTGACCTCGAGCATCAATGCCAAAAACAGTGCAAAGTTGTCACGAATCATTCATTTATCAACACTGTTTTTATGTGGTTTAGTTTTGTTTATAACTCTTAACAGATACTTAAACAAGTGCATGGTTTTCTATATTGATTCAAACCTAACCCTCATCCCTGATGGGTTAGAGATGTCCTTGTGTAATTTCTAACCATTTCAATTATAGTTAAATACTATCACATAATACATAAATTAAAGCATTTTGATGGTTTATGATCAGTTTGCTTCTGTTCTGTGTCTTATCATCACTGCTTTGCAGAGAGTCAGTGATAACTTCATCAGCTCCCATTCCCCAACACTTCATGCATGCACAGGTGCACACACACATACACACACACACACACGCACACACACGCACACACACACACACACACACACACACACACACACGCACACACACACAAACACACTCGGTTAGCTGTCATTAAAAATAATAAACAGATTAAAGAAAAGTTTTGTTTTTTCATATGTTGTCATGTATGAAAAGAACCCAAATAGCAGACTAATAGTATAATAATATAATATAATATATAATAGTGGATAAGCGGACTACTTGCGTATCGGAATGATTCTGACCTTAGCTTTTTGATCCAGCGGTTACTGTATAATGTGAGGTAACTGGACGAAACCGTCACTAATGCTAAGATGGCTGATTATGGCTGTTGGTAGTTGTTAGATTGTAATATATGTCAAATTGTAATTTTATGGGTTATTGTTGTTAGGATGATTAAGACCACTAATATGTGCTAACGTCAAGCGTCACTTGTTGTCACGGTTAATATTCACATATTCCACAGCCTGATGGAGACACCAGTGTCAAACTCATTTATCTGTTTTTTCCACACTAACTGGCAACTTAATCGCTGACGACACAGAGACACCACCTGATACTAACGTTGTTATACTATTGGCTCACAAGCCTTGTTGGAAGTGGGAACTGATTGTCAGATATCTTCCACAGAGCCAAATAAAACATTCATTTTTGACCCGTCAAAATGTTTCAAATGATTAATTCACAATCATAATACATTTGGGTAAGCCATACTTTTATTCGGCACCTTTCTGAAAGCTCTTTGGATGTATTATATATTTTTTGAATTATTCATCTACATAAAAATGCTATCAATACAACCTTTAATGTTGATATGGCACACTGATAAACAAGAACATTAAAGAATGGCACTTCATATCAAAAAGGTTGCCGACCCCTGCTCTATAAAATAGCATGGAGATTTGTTTGTACACATGCTTGTACAAAACAGCCTGTACCATCAGCCTTCCATTCGCCGTTCTGTGTAGGAATCGAACGGGTTCATTATTGAGGCAATATTGCATGCATACTTTTGTGTGTCTTCTGGAACGTCCTTGACTTTAACTTTTGTGTTTTCCAACTCGTATTCTGTAAACAAGTGGCGTGCTTGAACAGCTACGTATGCCACAATTGTTCCTGCCAAATGCTATTCATCGTGCCTTGCACAAGGAGAGGTCAAGTATTGTGTGCATGTGGGCTTGTGTAAGCGTGTAATTCAGCTCGGATGCTTTGCTTCTATGCGCATGTGCTATTCAATGCATACTAGCACCTTATTACACAATCAGATTATGCCTGTGTTTATCAGTGGCATGATTAATGGACTGGGCCGAATGGAAGCAGAGAGCACTAAGGATTCATTTGGGTACCTGACAATTTTTTATGTATAGGCTGTAAATTATGGTCCCCCTACAAAATGTAAGTGTATTATTGAAAAGGATGCTTCCACTCTAAGCATCAGTAATAGCTATGGTGTGTGTGTGTGTGTGTGTGTGTGTGAGATGTATATGTCCATGAGCATTTGTGTGTGTGTGTGGGTGTGTGAGCATGTGAGGAATGATGGCGGTGTGGGTGGAGCACATGCATTTTTAAATTGAAAACATGACACACCCGCAGTGATGATTTAGCACTGGTCTAGAGAGGGGTTTTAACAGTGAATGCTGCCTTTGAACAGTCGAGTGGAGAGACAGAGAGAGGGCCATAGTGTTATTCAGCGCTGCAAGTATAACCGCCACCGTGGGAGAGGCACTTAATACTAACAGTTCGCTGCATGCCGAGGCTTCTCATACACAACGCTGAACATTTTTATTCAGCCCTTTATTAAAGGCACAATGAGGAGGATTTGTCGGTTGCGGTTTGAAAGCACAACATGCGAAGGTGGCCCCCCTCCTTCCCGGCTCAACAAGGGTTAGGGTCAGGGTGCGATTTGTGGATAAATCAGAGGTTTAACATTTTTATTTAGAAGAATAAATCATGAACCACAGTGGGCCTACTCAGACTGTGAAGCCTTCTGTTCGGCAGCTGGTGTAAGTAACATTTACTGAATAGTTGTGAACTTATTTAACACAAAATCTGAACTTGAACTAAACCACTGCATTCGGAAGAATATTTTTAATTTTATTTTCATTTTTTTAATTCATCAAGTAGAATAACTGACACAACAAACCAAAAAAGTTAAATGTTAATTTATCATGCCATAATTAAATCCACCTTTCAGTACCATGGATAGCGCCACTTGGCCAGGCATGCCAACACACTGATTTTATAAACTTCAATATTTAAATGACCAGTGTGTAACAATTAGGGGGATCTATTGGCAGAAATGGAATAAAATATTAATAAATATGTTTTCTTTAGTGTATAATCACCTGATAATAAGAATTGTTGTGTTTCCGTTACCTTAGAATGAGCCATTTATATCTACATAGGGTGCGGGTCCTCTCTACGGAGTCTGCCATGTTGCACCGCCATGTTTCAACAGTGGCCCAGAACGGACAAACCAAACTCTGTTAACTTTTCATGCTTGGGCTGGATTTGATAACGTTACTCACTGCCGTTGCCACCGCTTTCTCTCTCTTGCTTCACCACTCACTTCTCACGTACACACACACTGTACGCACTGGCTCTGCTCCAAATGATTGGATCAGATTAGGCAACAAAAAAACTAATTATTTATGCTTACGAAAAGATTGGGGTTTGTCTTAAAATAACTCCGGAAATGGTGTTACTTAAGTACATAAGTTAGGTGACAAATAAGTCAACGTTGATTTCTGGTTTCGAACGCCGGTCTCCTGGGCCAAAGTTTGCCGCTCTTTTTATTACACGATTACATGAATTACACACAAACTCATTTCATGGGATATGCACGAATTACGGCGCATTACTTTCCGTAGGTATAGCTACGAACGATGTATGAGACCAGATTGATTTTACCACCATGCATGCATCTTCACCAATCAATCCTAATGTAGTTTGGCTTCAAATACAATCATGCCACTGATATTACTAAACTAAAAGTGTGCTATCATCCGAGACATTGTTAGCCTGAATGTGTTAAGCAACTTTCAAAGAATGGGGCCCCAGTTATGTGACACACTCGTCTTTCAATCAAGTCTCCTGTAAGTGTATGGCAGAGGACACAGAGGTTAATTAGCCTCCTATAGAGTTAGCGACAGCCATGCTGCATATCATATCATCCGCCATTATAGCTGTCTGGGCTCTCGTAACAGGCTTCTAATCCAGGCAGAGGGACGTCTGATGGTTGACAATAACTCTAGAGAGAGAGAGAGAATGGAAGCGATAAAGCAAGAGAGAGGCGAGGCCTGTGCCTGTGTGTACATCATATACCTCTGGGCAGGTCACGGTTCACTGGCTGCCGTCCTCTAGATAAGAAAATACTTTGTATGCAGATGAAGTAAATGATGAGTGCCCTTGGTAAAACTAGCTAAGACATGGGTCAACTGTAAACTAGGATTTATACATCTTGACATATCCTCCCTTAATGACTCAGTGAAAGTGCACTTTTCTGAATTGTTGACCACAACTTTTTTTTTTCTCCCCTCCGAGCTGTCTCGGTGAATTTTCACAAAAACTCAGTTCAGTTCCCACATTCAAATCATGAAATCCCTTTACCGCCTATCACTGTCTTCCTCAGCAGATGCTGCTGTAGCGTCTTGTCACATGAATTAATGAATCTGGTGTTGATGGTGTTCTTCTCAGCAGATGCAGTTTGACTTGTTAGGCCCAAATAAATAATAGAAGCTGACAAACTTCAGCTTGCATCAAGAGCGGACCTTCAAGCATAAAATCGCAGCACACTTCAGCGAGATTTTCCATCAAGCAAGTGGTATGAAATATGTAATAATTATGCTATTAAACATTGGTGTACTCAATAATGAGCTGGTTAAGATTCTGAGCGTGCAAGCCTCCAAAGTAAAGTAATGATCTCGCCAGGAACGGGCACACACTAAAAACTATGAGGCCGTCTAGGGACTGGAAACCTTGAACAAAGTATCTGTGAACAAGAGTGAGGCTGGAGTGTGAGTAAAAGCTAGAGCCAGAGCCTTTCTCCGTGTGTGTGTGTGTGTGTATGTGTGTGCGTCTGTATCTGTGTGCACGTGCATACTTAATGTATGTGTGTTTTGCTTTCGTTTAGGGTAATTAAAAGCTAATACGCAGCAGAATCGGCTCTGTGCTCTCTCCTCAATTAGTAGTCATCTATAAAAAGACACACATTTCCATTCTTTATGCTGTTGCTTAATTATGATAGATTTCCTTCTCATTCTCCTTCGTTTACCCCTCACTTTTTCTCTCTCTCCCCTTCTTCACTTTTCTATAATGAAAACATAACTAGCTGAGTCATTTTTAATCGACCATTATTATGTATTCTGATCAAATGGAGGGTTTTTTAGCTTACTGCAGCAGCTTGATTTAAGACTGTTTTCTTTTTGTTCTTCATCATTATTGGTTTAACTTATTAGGGCTCATTGGCTTCTTCATAGAGACACAGAGAGACAAATGGTCCAAATTTAAGGTTTTTTTTTTTCCACCCCTCTGACACGGCTGCACAAAGTCAATGGGCTATGTTATCTACAGATTAAATGTGCTGTGCGTTGAAGAATGGTGTTTGGATTGTGTACTGTTCTGGGGAAAGTAATGTATTAACCATAGAAATAGAATAGGAGTAGAGCGGACACTCCCATTCGAAGCAGGATGGACAGAGCTGTGGCCATTTGTATGTGTATCGTTGCCATTGCGACCATTGTAGCCATGGATGTATAAAGAGAACTGGATACCGCGTTGGAGGCGGGTTCCCGTTCACTCCTATGAAAGTTGCTCAGTGGCACATGATGTAAAAAAAAAGCTAAACTGCCGAGTGATAAAGTAGGCCTACCCAGATCTTCCACGTCTATTGGGCCCAGTGGCGTAAATGTCGACAACCGGCGTGGCGCACGGTGGCCCAGAAGCTATCAGGGGCCCAAAAATAACCTTTCTACACCGTGTCCAGACTGCACTTCTGGTACATCATGTAGCCTAAACAAACTTCATAGGCTACCTATCAGCTGCGTGCTCGAGATCAGCCTGGAGACGCAACCACTTATTTTTCTTCGTTTGCTCTTTTTAAACAGAAAACACATGTTTAATACTGTGGCATTTACTGGAAATAACTTACAATATAGCCAAAAGCAGTAGGAAACTTTCAGCTCTCTGGCGATCTCCCTCCAGCCAGCTGCCACCTTATTAAGGTTTTTCGTAGTGAAATGAGGAGGTATCATATAGATAATTCCTCATTTCAACTTCACCAATCAGCCGCTCCTGGTCTACTGAGGCGATTTCAAGGTGAGCGACAGGAATAAATAGAAACAGCTGGGCGTCTGACAAAGTTCAGCTCAATACAGCGTTCCACATCGCGCTGCGTCGCTCACGGCCAGGATGTTCCAATAAATAAGGACATGGTTCTTAAGCAGTGTTGTTAATGACCTCCTCCATCCTTTAACCCCACCTCCCAGCCCTCGCTCCAGCCTCGGTCGAAGGAAGGAAAATAACTCTGGATTCGGCAATTAGTGCATTTTACAACTTTTAGGACCTAATGATTTAAATAAGGGCTATGCAAGTGTTTGTACTGGGAAGTTGATTTACCTAAAAAAAAATTATCCACAAAGCTACACTGGTGACCAGCAGCCCTGGGTCTAACGTTCCCTCCACCTCACTCCTCACCGCTCAGACAGCCATCCTTCTACTGGAGCTGCGTCCGCTCTATTCCCGACGAGCTTTATGGCTCCACTGACGTGTGTTGTCACTGACTAACAACAATCAATCGCCATTTTTGTTTGTACTCGTCAACTGACTGCGGAGAACAGTTCAAAGTCCGTTCTACTCCTATTCTATTTATGTGGTTGGAACTGTAAAGTATAGTACAAAATCATATTTGGCTTATATCTATTTTGATGTTGTTACTAATTTGGACACCATTTTGATTGTAACACAACGTTACTATTGACCCCAACCGTACCGACCGTGACAAAAGCAACTTTGAAACAACGAAGCTAATATTTGACAAAGATATCAAATGTTGGACAAAACTGGAACGATTTAAATTCATAGACACTAAAGGTTAAGATAGTATGAGGAAAATACTGTAGATGAAAAAAAAAATAACTTTTATATACCTTAAAAATGAGTCTTGGCAGAAAAACTTTGATAAGTATGAGACATCAGTTTGTCCTTTGGCAGGCAGTGAGGCATCATCACAGACCTTGTGCATAATGAGTCAATTGCCCCTTGTTACACTCCTCTACCATTCAACTTGTATATTTACTCCTTTTTCTGTGGATTTTGTCTTACTATGTCCTCTGTTCTAATGTCCCTCATTGCTAAAATGATTCATACGTTTTAAGAGTTTCCTCTAGAGATGCTTTGTGGGCTGAAGGTGATTTACACAAATTGAAGAAGCACTTCAATTCTCCTCAGTAGTTCTTTGTATATGTTTAAAGACCCAGTGATAGAGATACACCGCTGTTTTTTTTTTTTATTTCTGACGGCGTTCATGATTGCATGTTGGCTTTATTGATTTTGTAGGTGCCGTGGTTCCGTCGCATGCATACACAAACACAGGCAAAAAGACACGGGGAAGCACACGGGCGTCACACATCAACGCCAGCTCAGGCACTGATCTGAGGAAAACAGGAAAGAAAAGAGATGATGGAGTGGTGCGCTTCCTCTGAATATGTATATTGGTTGTGAGGAAACTCATCATAGTCACAGTCATAGTCAAACACACACCCACACACACTGACACATGCACGCTAATGCTTGACAATTTCCAGGTGAGCTCACAACTTTAGATTGATGGCGTAGACAGTGCAGCATATGTTTTGTCATCTCTCTCTCTCCTAACTCTCCATTTCACTCTCTTATTGTCACTGTTTTTAGTACGGTCTATCTGGATCAATCATCAATCTCTCTGCTCTTCTTCAGTTCCTCTTCCCCTCCCTTTCGCTCGTCCTACCTCCCCCAGCGCATCCCACTCCCTTTCGATATATTACAGGCAATCTTTATTCCGCGTGAATCCACTTAGCACAATGGAGACTAAACAAATGTGTGTGTCAAACCCAGATGGCGTGATCCCAATGCTGTAGAGGGGACAAAGGGAGGGGTGACGGAGACTCGGGCAAAGGAGGAGGAGGATGAAGAAAGAGAAAGGCCATCAACAAAAAGGGGGATACCTTTAACGTGGTGGTCAGTATAAGCAGAAGGGGCTGTCAAAGTCTGCATTCTGTAATGTAGGCAGCAGGAAGACTGAGATATAATTGATACAGCATACAGCCCGTTTATTGCATATATACACATATTCTCATTCACGGCATGGAAACTTTCTAGCTGAACACAAGCAGAAGATCTACAGGGCGTGAAGAGGCTTACAGTCAGCTTTGACCAACAAGGGATTTAATTTCATAACAGATCATACTGTACATCCAATTAAAAAGAAAATAATTCACGGGCATCTGCTGATAATTCATAATTTATTTACTTAGTTTTCAGAATTTTCTGATTAGGACTGTCAAAGTTAATGCAATAATAACACGTTAATGCAAATTTGTTTTAACGGCACTAATTTCTTTAATGCATTAACGAATTTGCAATTTTTTGGTTGTAGCGGGCTCGGTTTTAAAGCTAGAGTTAAGATACTGGCACCATATAAAATGAAAAACGTAAGGAGTCCATTGGTACCATTGTGTCATAATTGTTGTGAAGGAGGTTTAATAACACTCCAAACTTAATTGATTTCCAATAATAAATATATACATTTGTATAAAGCAAGCCTATTTGCCCACTCGCATGTTAATAAGAGTATTAAGTACTTGACAAATCTCCCTTTAAGGTACATTTTGAACAGATAGAAAAAGGGGCAATTAATTTGCGTTTAACTATGGACAATCATGCGATTAATCTCGATTAAAAATTTTAATCGATTGACAGCTCCAATATATATACATATTCTCATTCATGCCATGAAAACTTTCTAGCTGAACACAAGTGAAACAGAAGATCTACAGGGAGTGAAGAGGCTTACAGTCAGCTTTGATCAACACATTATTTAATTCCATAACAGATCATACTGTATATCCAATTAAAACAATAATAATTCACAGGCATCTGCTTATATTCCATTATTCATTCACTTAATTTTCAGTACATTCTGATATTTTTTCATGGGTCATGCCAGCTTTGCACTCCACCACCGCCTCATGAAGCAGAATACTTTATTGATCCCTGGGGGGAAAATGGGGCGTTATAGTTGCTCTTGTATAAACATAAAAAAATGTAAGAAAATAGAAATAAAGGAGTAAGTAACATGTAAATGATGTACATAATGCTTCAATATAAACACAATATATGTTAAGATTTATAAGTAAGTAATACAATTAAAAATGAGAAATGAGAATATAAGATTTGTGCAAATATTTGTATTAAGATGTGCAATAAAAAAACAATTACAAAATGCTTATAAGTAAATACAATATGCTGAGATCTCAGCAGTAGGCGAGATTGATATGATTAAAAAAAGTTATTTTTATAAAACTATCACTATATCCTGACAGTAGTGCATCAGACAGGTAATCTGAAAAAATGCATGTGCCTCTGTGTCCTCTGGTGCTCCTAATGACATCTGCAAGATTTCGCAGACCGGAGGAAAATAACCAATCAGATCCGAGCCGTTTCTGAGCAGCTGTCAATCACTCGCAAACTCCAATCAAACGGTCAAACTAGGCAGCGCTGATCAAATATGAATCAATATTCTGTTATTGTAATGCCTATTTCTCACCTCTAATGTTTTCAGAAACATCTTGTAGTGTACTGTTTAGCTGTAAAATGAGAAAGTTGGTGACCCGGCCGCCATGTTCAGATCAGTTGAGGAAATACCAAGCACCGCCCACCAGCCGGAGCAAACGTTCTCTCTAATATAAATAAGAACTAAATAAGAATATGTCTTGGAATGTGCAGTATAAATGCAGTGTTAACGACAGGGTATTGCACAGTTGAATTATTGGAAAAATGATTGTACAGTTGAATACAACATAAATCATTTCAAGCACTTGCCTCTGGGCCAGATAAAAAGTGAACATCCTTGATTTGCTGTTGTAGCTAACTGCATAGGAATGAATTTCCAGAGCAACTTTCCCACCAACCAAGATAGCTGTGTTCACTGGTTTCTTTAAATGTGTGAGGCTGTGGGCCACTTATGATTGCTACACAGGCAGCTTGGTAGGTCCATGTGCAATTATTTACAGTAGCTATAATCCAGGAGGCTAATTCCTGTGTATACTTCCAGTCGGACTAAGAGACAAACGTTTGAAATGTTTTTATTTGAAAAGCTCTAGGAGGCTCAAGCTGCTTACCCAGATTTGTTTTCCAGTATCTAGACAACAGGAGTCCAAAGTTAGCATCACCCATTAGTCAGAATGGCCACAATAAAAAGACTCAATTTCCTTCAGAACTTCTCTATTGGGTCGGTAGATCTAAAATAAGGTTGGAAAATAACCACTGGGCGCCCATGGGTCCCAGCCTCGGCCCCCAGTCTGGAGGTCCTGGGCCGCGATAGAGACCTGGATAGGGTTAGGGAAGAGGAGACAGGACATATGTAAGCTTTAATTTCCAATGCAGCTTTACTGGTCACACTGCAATGACTGCATCTACTATTGTTCTTGTTCTATTGCTGTTGCTTGCCACTACAGCATGCATCCACTTGTAGGCTCTGACTCTGCTGTACAGGTTTATTATCATCAGTCACTGCTTTCTGTGCTAAGTGTGTGTTTACAGTAAATAATGTCACACCCTTGACCGTCTTTGCATACACCACACAGTATGTATGTAAATGACTTTCACACAGAGTTATTTACATGCATATAGCTCTCTAAGTGGGCATCATAGGCTTCCCTAGCTATCACGGTGTGTCTGCATGAGTTAACAGCATCTAATGGATATGGATTGTGATCACGGCTGCTCTTTTATAGTGACAGCCATCATGGCATTCACAAGGCTTACCCTAGTGGTAGCTGTATTGTAGCAACCGTGCCTTGACGGACCTGTTAGAGGAGTCCACCTGTGTTCGCAGATTTAGGGTTACAGTTTGTAACCATGCAGTCATACATTAGACCGGCATATACGGCTACTTTGCAAAAAAGTCAAGGCCGCGCCTCCTTTTGGAGGAAGGAAAACCAAAGATCCCATAGACTTCAATGCAATTTGACGTATGTTTGGATTGTAATTTTGACTAGTTTGTATGATTTTACTCTTGTTAAACAAACGTTTGTTTTATATACACGTCTAATAGTTATTTTTTGATCTTGCCTGAACCTGAGCGTTCCTTAATAAATGAAGGTCGATTTCCGCTATGTCCAACACAGTGGCCAGATATTGCTTATCCAGACATCTATACATATCTGATTGAATCACGTTAGGCTAAGTGTTGTCTGTAAATAACCAATCTGTTAATAGCCAACTGTTTGATCTATAGGCTGAGATTTAGTTGAAGACGACAGTCTGATGCTGCTATAACTTTAATGTTTGATTGTATTACTGCAGCAGACTCCCACTCAAGCTCAACACTCACTGTCACCAGCATCATTTAGCGATTTACCACATCGACAGTGAATATTCACGTATCGTATGTGCCTAAAATCTCAGTGTGAAAGCCTCGGTTAACCCACTACACAACAGCTTTTCATCATTTCCCATTTTCTCTCCTGTGACAGCGAGTTTCTTTCACCCAAAAGGGAGTGCAGCCTCGGCGATGATGCTACGTTGGTGGTATATTTTTTTAGAACATGGCAGGGGAACAAATTGGAGATCAGCGTTTTTGGATTTATTGTTGATGCAACCAAGTACACAGCAACTCTTCAGCATAGCGTTATTACTATTACCGGTTTGTTTAAAGTAGAAGTTTGGAGACATGTTTCATCTTGGTTACTGTATTATCGTCTATGAGGGACACGGGATTGTTTTCCCCCAATGGGGCGTGATCATGCAAGCCTATTCTGGATGACGTATTAGGTCAGATGTACTGTATGTTGTCATCTTGTATGACAAAAGAACAGGTGCGAGAGGCGGCCCAATAGCCAAGCGGTTAGGGAGCATATGGGTGCGAATGCCCTGAGCAGTGAGTCCCCGATTCGATTCCCGGCTGGCCGGACCATTTGCTGCATGTCATCCCCAGTATTGTCTTCGCCCACATTTCCTGTTTCTCTTCACTGTTGCTGTCAAATAAAGGCATAAAATGCTCAAAAAACACAAAAAAGAACAGGTGTGCCTAGTCTAACTCGGCTGGTTTTATCTTAAAAAGGGCCAGCTGGCACAACAGTGCTGCACCACTGTCACCACTTGTTTTTGTTTTATTGTTTAGCTGTGCTTTTGCCAGCTAAGCGAAGACTTTCTGCTTTCATTCCTTCGTTCTTTACAGTCTTTGTGATAATCTATCCCAGGCGGCTCGGCTGAGGGATGAGTCTATTGTAGAGGAGGAGGAGAACAAGGAAGAGGAAGAAGAATGAAGAGAGGTGAAGTAGATGGGTAGCTCTGAGCTAGTCTCTGTCTCCCAGTGAAATGTGAGTTTTTCCAGTGAGAGCGCATTCTCTATTGACCTCTGCCCTTTATCGATCCAACCCTTCTTAATGTACTCCATGCGTGCGCGCGTGTGTGTGTTTTCAAAGGCAGGGAGAAAAACCGAAAGAAGTAGGTGTTTTGTGTGTATACGTGCAAATGTGTGTGTCGGCGTCTGATAATCTTCACTAAGTGCCTTCATAACCATAAAAAAAACCAGTGGGGAATATTCTTTTTTATCAGGAGCAACGCGTTAAAAAAAGGAAGATAGCTGCCTACAGGAAGTACTTCACAGTGTGTATCGTGTGCACAGAGGTGGGGTGAAAAATAAGGAGAAATGTGGACAATAGACTTAAGCAGGGTGTGAGGACACACGCAAAGTATTGTCAAACTGAAGGGAAGGAAGAAAATACCAAGAGGACAAGAAAAGAGGAGGAAAGTACGGAGATAATTTAAAGAGGTAAAAGGCTCATGGGATCACCGAGCGTTTATCACCCTCACTCTCTTTACTCGCCTCCCCTCTTTCTTCATAAACACTCGACAAATTCACACACATGAACATCCATATACACTACTCCCACCCTTCATCCACACAGCTGCATTTTTTTTTTTTTTTTTATCTCTGGCCTTATTCCACAGCTTATGAATTTTAATAGGCCTCAATCAGAACACCTCAGCAGTGTTTTTCTATCTCCCAAAGTAATGGACTTGAACCACCTGAGAGTTCTTAGACAGCTCTGTGTTCGTAGAGCTAAGGAAGTCAGAATGAAATGGGGAGGAGAGGAGGGATGAATGATAAGGGCGGACGGGACGTGGATGAATAAGAGAGCAACGGAGGGATGGTGGGGAAAGAGAACGTGCCTTCCGAGTGATCGCTGATTGCGGGTAGGGTGTCAGAGGGAGACAAATTGAGGGAGCGGAGAGTGGCCTTGGCATCAAAATGGATTCTTACTGGATGTCAACACATATGTTTGCATGCATGCAATTTCGCACAGAAACACATACGCGTGCATAAACACACACTCACACACCCTAAATGAGACTCTGATTGTTTCTGGGTTGCCTTTTCTCCTGATTCCCCCTCTCTCTCTCACACACACACATACACACACACACACCAACCCCCCCTTAATTACAATCTGCACTGACAAATGGGCCTGCTTGGTAATGCAAAGGCACACACAGTGAAAGAGAGGAAGAGAGATGCTCTGTTTTTGCTGATTAGGTGTGTCACTGTTCTTTTTGGACTCACACCTTGTATTTAGACCATAGAAATAGGAGTAGAACGGGCATTGAACTTTTTTCTGCAGTCATTTGACTAGTGCAAAAGAAACTGGTGATCGTTGTTATGTTGACAACACATCAGTGGGGCCATAAAGTGTTGTCGCAGCTCGTCGGGAAGAGAGCGGATGCAGCTCTCGAAGACGGATGGCTGGTTAGTTAGAGATAGCTTAGAGTCTCTGGACCGTGATGGCTGGTTAGTTCGCTATGTAGCTTGTCCTTCCCTGGAGCAGTGGGGAGACGGAGGGACCATTACAGCCCAGACACACTAGGAACGTCAGTAGCGCGTGGTGGCTGCGTTACCTGTTGTTTTTTATTTCGGCGTCCCTGTTAACAGGTTAGAGCATCCACAGTGCCCGCGTCTCTTGTAGAGAATAAGGGTCTCGCCTATTATCTTGCCGCGTGCGTCTCACAGCAACAACAGACAGTGAAAGTGATCTATTGACAGTATATTGACATCATACCCGCTACATTACTACAGTTTCAATGTCTAGACATCTGCAGAATATGTTACGGAGATGAAAAAAAGTGAAGACCTATTTTTAAATCAACACTTCCTGCTTTCATTTCGAAATAAAAGCCCTCAAGCATTTTTTTCTGTGAACAGAATTCCTTAATTTGTTTACACGAGGCTTTTATTCTGAAATATGTGCCGGACAGTGTTCTAGAACATGCAGTGACTTGCAGAGCTCCATGAATGAATATAGTACGGAGTTTTAATTGTTGATTATTACTATTATTTACAAATTACCACACGTTTCTTAACCTTTCTCAGTCTAAAATAAATATAAATTATATTTATAATGAAATGAAATGGCCATTAAAAGGCAAACTCTATGTAGAAAGAAAGGGCTGACAGCAGCAGCAGAAACGCAGCAGACACACAGCTGACACGTACGGCACGGGAAGGGGGGTGTGTGTGAACAAGGGCACTGTAATGTTTCGATAAAATGTTCACGTCCTGCAAAATCAATACATAATATCGCATATGAGAGCAAGTCATCTAGCGGTCATTCTGATAGAAGGTTTGTTTACTAATGCGCGATGTTAAGCACTGATAGAACGATGTTCATCACACTAATTGAGTGCCAAATAAGCGTGTTAGCAAATAAGTACCAGAAGCCTCTCGCTTCCTATGTTATGAATGTTAATTTTCTATACACTGAACATAACACGCAAAGGTTTTTTGCGGTAGCCCATCTACCGTATGCACCACTGTCATCGTCCTAGGCTGTAGGCCAGAATAAATATAATTAATGAAACATTATTTTAAAGTTTTCTGAATCTGCTCAATTGATTACATATGAGTTTACAGAATAAAATGTTCAGACGAAAGCTGTGATATATGTAAATAATAAAACAATTATTTAACCATAGCAAGTTTTGTTTCAAGCTTTTTTGGCGTGCTCCATAGTAATAATAAGGATCCAGAATGATGAATAATTACATAGTTTTAGGTCAAAAACCTTCAAATTTTCAGACCGAATTTATGCAGTATTTTTGCCTGGGATGGTTGTGGGTTTTTTTTTTTTAAAAGACTGTTCATGTTATGTACTTAGCTCAATAACCGAGCTTTATCTTGACTTATAGTTGACGTATTGTCTTATAATGATGAGTTTCATATTCTGTTTACTGATTAAGAGAGTACGGTTTATTTTATACGGCACCCTCTGCACAACGGTGCATATAAAAATGGCCACCGCTCTGACCATCCTGCTACATTGATTTGAATGGGAATCTCTCTTCTACTCCTATTCTATTTCTATGATTTAGACACACAACTGCACACCCCTACACTTCACACACACGCACACTTTTATTTCCCCAGCAGATCTAAAACAAAACTGCTCTGCATTTATACTGTTGGAAATTGTCCCTATTGTACCATCCTCGCCATGATGTGTAGCCATTTGTCGAAATCAATGGAGCCCAGAAATTGGTATTATTCTTTCAATGGTTTATTCTCTCTCTCGCCCTCACTCTCCATCTCTCTCCCTGTGCCTGTCTTTGCCCATGCTTGAATGAGAAAAAGTGATTACCTGAGAAAGAAAGGGTTAGTACGTTAGTGAAAGGTGGCAGTTGTGTGTCTGCTGTCTCTGTGAAAAGACCTGTGTATAGCTGTCGCACCCCTGCACATCTCCTGACTGCCTTATCTCGCCCCCTCTTGTTTTGACTCTAACATAACTGCACGCACGCACGTGCACATCACAGCACAATGAGCCATCGACACAATGAGGTGCACCGCGAGTGCTCGCAGGAAAGACAATCCGCACACTACATGTGCCAAAGTTGACAGCCTGAAAACAATGCTTCATCAGCTCTCGCCATAATCACAGCACTTTTAAAGATCTCGGTCTGAAAGACAGGAGAGCGGCACAATGCATGAACACAGCCATAAGCCAGCTCTATTCACAGGCCATGCACTTCTACCAACTGTTAAAGCCATTCCCATCTCGACAAAGCAACAATAGAGCGCAACAGAGAGAGACTGAGGGACTCTATTGATATCGAGCGCCGTTGAATGGTCGGCTGACTAGCATTCACTGTCACAGCGGATGGATGGTTTAATTGTGGACTGGTGTGAGAAAAAAGGAGAGAGAGTGTGTTTTTTGTGTATTTTTATGTGTGTGTTGTATGTGTGTGTGTGCGTGTGTGAACGAGAGGACCCGGGGAGGTGACAGCCGTTATCTCAGGCCTACAGACAGACACTTAGCCCTCCGCCAACCCTCAACCACTCGTCCCTATGGCATGCTCAGAAATGTCACGAGCTGGCACTGTCAGTACACTGTGTGTGTGTGTGTGTGTGTGTGTGTTTGTGTGTGCGTGTGTGTGTGTGTGTGTGCGTGTGGGGGTGTATGTTGGTGCACCACATCAAACTCCTCTGCGTGGGACTGCTTGTGCCGTGCGTGTGCAATTTGAGCGTGAGCCCATGTGTCCATGAAAATGATGTCAAATATACGTCTGCTACTTTGTGGATAGTTTTTCTTTTTTTTATTATTATTATTATTATCATTGTTCACACATACAAACGCCAACCCACACCAACAAAAAGACACAGATTGGAACATGAGTGCAAAGTCGTCATCTATTGCTGCCAAGATATAGAAAATCTTTAATTAGATGTAGGGTTGTTTCCACTAAAACAGCACAATATATTCCTTTGTTCACTTAGTATTTGTATATAATTGCTATAGTTTTAGGGTATGGTCAGTGGGCAACTCCTCTGTCTGAAAAATGAAGCCAATGCTGAAGTGTCTTAAACTTGCATTATTTCTATGAGCCAGCAGGGGTGCGGCTCATCTGGTTGCAAAAAGAAGTCTGATTGTATAGAAGTCTATGAGAAAACTTATTTCTCCCCTGATTTATTACCTCAGTAAACATTGTAAACATGAGTTTATAGTCTTATAGTCTCTAGTTTCAAGTCTTCTTCAATACAGCATGATGTTCATTTAGTAACTTTAACCCTTTCACAGTGTGTTTTCAGTTCAAGAAAGTTAACATTTTGGCCCGCCTTTGTCTTATTCCAACACATTCTCACTCCCAACTCATCAAATACTGGAAGACCAACGCACGGGGTGCCCCACTTGCATTATTTTTAACTGGACCATGGACGTTGTGTCAATATACACTCGTTACATGCATAGTGTCCTTTCAAAATAAACTTCCGTTTTCACAGGATGAAGGTTTCAGCAACACAACCACTTAGGTAGGGTTAGGAACGCTCATGCTATTAATACTACGTCACTTGCTCCGACTGTCGAATAACACTAAGGGTGGGTTTACATTGGAGTTAGTTGTAAGCCCCGTTTGTCACATACTGTTGCTAAAGGGTACCTCCGTGTGTCGGTCTCCGATGCCGAGGCGCACTTACCAAACGGCAGTATTTGACGAATTGGGAGTGAGAACTGGTTGCTTATTCAGCGTTCAGTTGTACTTAACTCCACCCTCTCATGTCACTTCTGGTTGCAAAAGCCGACATGGGGATAGCCAAAAACCAAGATGGCGATGGCCAAAATGTCTAACTCTAGGCTTTAAAACGGCAGTCCACTAGCCAATGGGTGACATCACAATGACTACGTCATTACTTCTTATACAGTTTATGGGGTCTATCCTTTGTTTTAACATAGGGAGTTTAACCTGCCAATGTATGTAAAGGCGCAGATCCACTCTACTGTAATAATTTCATTCGACACAGAATGTTCACCATCATAATCAGAGTGGTGGTTCTTATAAACCATGTAATTTATATTTTAAAGCAGTTGCTACGGTGAACAGACATGTGAGCATTATCATAAGTGGTTAAATGTGGCTAAACGCATTCAGAGCACACAATTACATGCTACCTTAGATTAGCAGGTGTAAATCTCTCCTGAATCTTCCTACTGTAAGTAGGGTTAGCGTTTATTATTTCATGTGGGCAACACACGGTTAATATTCTGTGTTGGATGAAATCATGGGATTATAGGGCTATGTTTAACGTTATTTAGAAATGATTAGATTTAAAGGTGTATTGATCCCGCTCCCCCCCCACCCCCCTCCCATGACGGGACTGGATTATCCCGTCATGGGTTATACAGAGTTGAACATCTGGTCAGAAAGACAAAAGAGATAGTTACTCATCCCTGACAGCCACAGAGGAGCCAAGACAGACAGAGACTGAGAGGAGTCGACAAGACCGAGTGTGTCAAAAATGATGGCAGATGGCCTAAGGGCCCGGTCAACAAACTTTTGGACCAAAATCAATTCTTTTTAATGGAATTGCCACCATTTTCTCACAGAGGTTAAGTGACGCTGTACGTGGCTTTTATGTGGCTTTCAACTTTGCTGAACTTTGGCAAACATTTGCGCCACTGACCAACTGCAAACCGCCTTAACAGCACTGACCTTTAATGGAACGGAGAGCAAATGGATCATATTAGCTGTGTGGCACCATTCGATAACAGCCTGCATTAACTTCTCCACAAAAATGATATGGTTTATAGTTGGGAAACTGGACTCAGTGGTACAAATACTGTATGTCTCTTGAATAAACTGTTAATTTATTGTTCCTTCAGGTTGATGGGTTATTGTTGCTGACTAGTATACTAGTGCCAGCATGTAATAGATAGCTACTAGGGCTGTCAATCAATTAAAATGTAATCGCGATTAATCGCATGATTGTCCATAGTTAATGGCGATTCATTGCAAATTAATCACACGACGAGGAATAATTTAGATGGCAGAGAGAGAGAGAACTTTGTCTTGCAGCTGTATATTTGACTGAGATCTGTTTGTATTACTGAGTGAAGGGTGGGAGGCGACTGACGCTCATAAAGAGAAGGCTATTCTACTTTGACACTCTCTCCTTCTCTATGTGTGTGTGTGTGTGTGTGCATTATGTGTGAGAGAGATGGATATTGGCCTACAGTTAGCCAGCCTGTACCTTTTGTTGACCTAATTACTGTATCGTATATGTATGCTTCACTATGGGCTTATAATGGTTACATGACTTGTATTTGGTGCTGCAACAGTCATGAAATTAAACTGCAGTCATGAGTGATTGTTGATGCATTATTGTGTGCAAATTGAGCATCATGGCTGATGTTTGTGCAGGTTGGACGGGAAAATAGTTGAGTTATGATGGTGCTTGGAGGAGGGCCTTGAAAAAGGTATTCAGTTGGTTACAATCTGCAACCTCACCACTAGATGCCACTAAATCCTACACATTGTACCTTTAACAGCTAAACTATATCAAAACATCCATTTACAAACTTGTGCCGTGTAATCCGAGTCTCATTAATCCAGTCGTATGCTCAGTACTTCCTAAACATGCATCTTCACCGAAATCTTACTTATATAACTCTTCCGCCACTACCGAATCCGAATCTTTGCAAGTCCGGCCGAGCAGTGTGTTTGGGAAGTATGCGCACGACTGGATAAACGAGACTTGGATTATACTGCACGAGGTGTGGGAAGGTTGGTAAATGGATGTTTTGATATAGTTTTGCTGTTGTTAAACCTGAGGCCTCCAGAGATAGTCTGAGAAGTCTGAGAAGTCTGCACTTGCCTCTCATATTGTTTCCATGAGTATGAGTGAAAGATGTTAAACCACTAACAATGAACAGTTAGAGGCAAGATGTTTGTCTTTACCCCCTCAGCTCAAAATAGTGCAGTGGAAAAGTGATGTATGATAAATAATGGATATGCCCTATGCTCCCTACAAGACAAAAAAAAATCTCACATTATTGTGGTTAACTCACTTAATGGGGGTTCGCGGCACAAGAGACGATAGAGCTGTCAGCATGTCTAGACCACCACCCACATCTGTTTTGCGATTTTTGTCTTGTGGCCATCTGTTTTTGCAATACAACCATGCAGAACCACAGGAAGCAGGAACAGATTTGAAGCCAGCTTTTCAGGAATTTCATCTTCTTTATTATTATTCATTAATATTAGTATAATTACCATACAGCATGACACTTGCATGTTGAATTTATGCAAAACATGATGCCTACACAAACAGCAGTTTTAAGCAGATTACATTTTCCTATTCCCCCACAGGGTATTGTTTGGACAAAATAATACCTAAACGATTTTTCCCATACACATCCGACTGTTAAAGTTTTGAGAAATGCAGGCAAAACAAAACACCTCGAGTTCATAACTGCAATAGTGTCTGACATTGTTTATCTGTGATATGCTTTTCCAACCAACTGCCACCAAACACAGTGTGAGTAGTGCTGCAATTTTCTATGAGGACTGAGATAGTAGATGCACTTCATACTCTTTGCTGGAGTTTCTCCCTGTAGTGGGTCATAAAGAGTCCTCTTCAGCTATTGAACAAGACTCAAGACTGCTGTAATCATAAAACTCATTGTTGATGTTGCTGAACAAGGTCAAGCAGGCAAAGAGCAAGAATGTCAGCAGCGGAGAGCAGTCTCGTAGGTGTCAGTTGCAGAGAGCAGTTTTAATGGCAGGTATACTCGGAGGACTGAAGCATTAACAGGAATCACCATGGACAGGAATTCACGTGTGGTCAGACGAGCTGAGATTCCTCAGGAGCTTCATAATAGGTCTGACAGGCTAGAATTAAAAACATTTCAAATACAATAATTAGGGCTGTCAATCGATTAAAATATTTAATCACGATTAATTGCAAATTAATCACATTTTTAATCAGTTCAAAATGTACCTTAAAGGGAGATTTGTTAAGTATTTAACACTCTTATCAACATGAGAGTGGGTAAATATGATTGCTTTATGTAAATATATATCTATATTTATTATTGGATATCAATTAACAACACAAAACAATGACAAATATTGTCCAGAAACCCTCACAGGTACTGCATTTAGCATGAAAAATATGCTCAAATCATAACATGGCAAACTGCAGCCCAACAGACAACAACAGCTGTCAGTGTGTCAGTGTGCTGACTTGACTATGACTTGCCCCAAACTGCATGTGATTATCATGAAGTGGGCATGTCTGTAAAGGGGTGACTCGTGAGTACCCATAGAACCCATTTCTATTCACATATCCTGAGGTCAGAGGTCAAGGGACCCCTTTGAAAATGGCCATGCCAGTTTTTCCTCACCAAAATTTAGCGTAAGTTTGGAGCGTTATATAACCCTCAGACAGCGTCATGTGTTCGTCATGGAACACCCTCCGTAAAAATTAAAATTCCCTGCAACTACCCGTACAAACGTAAACTGCTCAAACCAAGAGAAATAATTAACATTGTCGCACAGACGTCAACAACCTAAGGTTACATTGTATTTAGGATCAAATGTCTAGTCTAGAAAACAGCAGACGTGTTCATTTGATTATAAAGTGTTGTATATTTACAGGGACTGTTGCAAAAACCAAACTCATGGAGTTAAAAAAGAGAAGATGTTTACAAAAAAAGAAAATAAATGCCACCACAGAAGCATGGGAGTAAGTTTTATTATTTAATTTTTAGTTTCTCTGTATATTGCATATTCTTTTTATTCTTAATACTGTGACCCCTTTGCACATCCCCTCCACTTGATACGAAAGTTCATAAGACGTTCGTCACAAAGCTTGCCACTTTCATACCCTACACCTTAAAGAAGGCTGCTTCATTCTGCTGTGAGTGTGACTAGAAACGGAGTTCACTCCACCACGGAGTGGGAGTGGGGAGGGTCCGGTTTGAGAAAGGCCCCTGATATCGTGCATGCTGGTGCACTGTCACACTGTTATGGATTACTGGGACACTTGAATAGAACGGAGCCATCTTTTCTGTCTGTTATAAACAGAGCTGTTCCTATTCCTACTATGACATATCAAAGACAAAGACACATAATACTGTACATATTAAACCTGCTTAGAATTAGTGTGTATTACAGGATTTGGACACATTTTAACTTGACTTAAAAAATGCATCCTGGCTGTGTGCTGTACTACAGTGTTGTTTCAACTAAAAGAACAGATGGTAAACAAGATATTGGAGATGACAGCACACAACCCTTGCACTGGTACTGCATGTTGGGGCTTGGTCTTATGTCTTTGGACAGCATGAACCTCACATACACATAATTCTCTTTAAATGCAACACAAACAAATGGAGTAAACCATACACACACAAACAAAGAGCTCTACCCAAGTACCTATTGGAAAACTGGGTTGGTATATTCTGTATGTGTATGTTCTCTTCATCTGGTGTGTGTCTGGTAAAACATTTACTATTATAAACATTTTATGCATAGTGGGCACACCCCCCCACTTGCACACACACTCACACACACGCACACACACACACACACACACACACACACACACACGCTCCCCTGGCTTGCCCGCTAACAGTTGCATCTCTCACGACTTTATGCCACAGGCCCCAAACAAGCCATCTGCACTAGTGCCTGTCTCTGCCAACCTGGCCCCGAGAGATGGACTTTGTGTGTGTAGGAGTGCATGTGTGTGTTTGTGTGTGTTGAGGGGGGGTTGCCAGGTGCAGCAGTGATTTAAGGGAAGAATCTGAGGAAGGAGGGATTACAGAGGGTGGCATAGGACATGGAAATAACAATAGTGCATGGGAGATTGGGCAGGGTAAGGTGGTGTTAAAATGGATGAGAAGAAAGATAAAGTGACAGCAGTGCGGAAAAAGCGGGACTGAAGGGAGGAACATAGAATGAGAGAAAATGTGTACATTCAACCCTGTCTCTAATAATAATAATAATAATAACTTGGATTTATAGGCTATAGCGCCTTTCAAGAAACCCAAGGGAGCTTAACATAGACATAAATAGACACGACAAACGGAACATAACAGTAGCTAGAGGCCATAGGCCTTGTTGAAGAGGTGGGTTTTAAGGAGTTTTTTGAAGCTGTCCAGAGATGGGGTGTTATTGCGGAGCTCTATGGGGGGGGGGGGCTGTCACACTGAAAGCTCTGTCCCCAAACGTTCACAGGTTTGTGTGGGGGATGGAGAGCTGACCTGTGCCTGCAGGATCTCAGCTTCCGGCAACTGTGTGTATGGGTGGAGGAGGTCAGATAGGTACTGACCGGGAGCCGATGGAGGTGGATGAGGGTGGGGGGTGATGTGCTGCTGCAGGTCTTGGTACGGGTGGGAACCCTGGCAGCTGAGTTCTTTTTTTAATTTATTTATTTAACCTTTATTTAACCAGGTTAGTCCCATCGAGATTAAGAACCTCTTTTCCGAGGGAGACTTGGCCAAGACGGTCAGCAGCAAGAACACAAAGTTGCAGACACAGACACAAATAGAGATAAAATACAATTCACAAACACTAAAAGCACTGAAATTTGCATTAAAAGAGAACTATCTCAAGACAAATGGGGGGACAAAAAGGAACTTTTCTGGGAGTCAGCTGTACAACAAGGGGGGTAACAACATTGGCATGCCATAGAGTCTGCTTCTAAAGCCTTCATTTTAGAATTACAAATATTTAATGATACCAGCTCCTTGATTTTTAGGTTCTTTTGGAGCAGATTCCAGGCTGAGGGTGCAGAATATGCAAAAGCCCTTTCCCCAATTTTTGTCCAAGCTTTTGGGACAGGTTTTGGTTCTGCACATACTAGAGCCTGCCCAGGGCTTTGCTGGGAACCCCGGACAGAACTCCATTGCAGTAGTCCAAACGGGAGTTGATGAAGGCATGGAGGAAGGTTTCTGCCACGGAGTCAAAGAGTGATTGCCGGAGTCGAGAGATGTTTTTCTTAGGTGGAAGAAAGCGGATTTGACTACTGTACAACCATGCTGGCTTTACTTACTGTGGTGCTTTAAACTAAATGCTAACATTAGCATACTAGCAGGCTCACTCTGACGATGCTTACATGCTGATGTTTGGCAGACATAATGTATGCCATGTTCACCATTTTTGTTTAGCATGTTAGCATGCAAACAGTTGCTAATTAGCACTAAAACACATAGTGCAGCTGAAGCCAATGGAAATGCCATTCATTTTGTAAATGTTTGATCATAAACTGTATTGGACAGAGTGATCCAAATAGATGTCTACAATTTAAAAATGTCTTTATTTTAATCGTTGAAACATCAAACACATTTCTACTGGATCAGATTGTGAGCTTACAGTCACGTCTCTGTGTTTAGATATATTTTTTAAAATCTTCAACTATATTTTTCATCTTCAGTTCTGCCGGTCCTTGTGTTTTGTTCCTGTCAGTTTAGAGCTGAACAAATATATTTAAAATGTAATGTAGGCTACAGCCTAATGCACAGTCAGATTCAACCACTATATCATCCATTAAGGAAATGTAAGTCTGGTAGACGATGAATAATGGACAACACTGAATAAAACTTCATTGTATTATTGACACTTTTCCCTGCTCTGACATTTTTTTTAAAGATAAATGTGTACAGTCAGCTACATGCATTAATATCTCTACATCCACTGGATTAAAATATAGTCTCTGCTTTTTATTTACCGGTTGCAATGGTGAATCGTACTGTCAGTGCTCCATTGACTATGTATGTATATTGCTGAAAGTCAATAGGTTGTTCCATTGCAACGTCAGCACCCAGCAGCAAAGCTACGCTTCCGTCATTTTTGACTGACAGCGACTACTGGACGCCAGTAAAATGTCCGCCTGAAAGTGACGTACAAAAGTAAAACAAAATTATTTCTATTCTATTGTCATATTTAATGTCTCTACTGTAATGGCCTATGTTGAACAATAAATGTATTATAAATATGTATACAATTATAACTATTTATCTATTTATTAAACTTTTTTAGCCGGCTGCTTCCCAGAGGAGCATAAAGTGAGCATAAATGGAAGTTAGAAAAATCCAGCACAGATTTTGAGAGCAATATCGAACTTTTTCATGTCAAGGACCTCCAAAATTAATGTCCAATAGACCACAGACCAGGGATGTATAAGAGGATGAGAATTGATTATTCAGCAAAAGAGTGTTAGGTGACTAAGAATTTCTTTGGTCAAGGACCGCCCTAGTAATTTTGTTTGATATTTTTGATAATTGTTACTCCCTTTTAGGGCTGTACAATTAATTGAATATTAATCGCAATCACGATTTTGGCTTCCCACAATGAAATGAACATGATCAACTGTGATATTGACGTTTAAAATGCGTGCTAGAATACTCTGCTGCATAAATCAATCGCTTCCTAAACTAACAGCTAGAGATGCACCGCTGATCAGCAGCTGATTGAAGCCGGCTGGTTTTCAGCACTCTCGTATATCCATTTTTTTGCCGGTCACACACACATGTGCAGCCGCCTCATGATGGTTTTACATTGGCTCACAGTGGCACAGTCAGTAACGTCACACACACAACATGATGTCGGTGGGGAAGTTTTTCAGCGCGAGTAAAGAAGACATAAAGCTGCAATTTGTCACAACTGCAAGTCCAAAATAAGCTGTGGAGGAACAGCCTTAAAACATTTGGAACAACTAACTTAATCAGACACTTAGTACATTGTAATTCATTCCCATGATGCTGCTCAGAGTGATCACAGCGACCAGCTCGTCTGCTGACAACACGGAGCTAGAGAGCTCCGTTAATGGAGGTTCGTTCACATTATGGTACTTTCAAGCTCTAATCAGTAAAAATGAATTTTGGGCCATGGTAAATTATAATGCTATCAGGATGTATTCTAATGTAATCTTGTAAAATGTAGTTTTTTGGTGAGAAACTTCAATAAATTAAGTTGTTTGAAGGAGATGTTTTCACAGCGATATAAAATAGATAATGGAGCTGCTTATAATATATAATAACTAGTAATGCCAAGATATTTTGAATCAGATCAAATATTTAAATGACAATACAATAATTTATTCCCTTATCGTTTGAATTGTGTGTTTTTATGCAAATAACTACTATGGATGACATTAGGATAATATAAGGATAACATTTCCAATTTTTGATGGTTGGAATGTAGCACAACATGGAAGTGAAAGCAGTGCTCTGTTTATTTAAATGTGAAATTGCAATAAACATATTTTGTCTCTAAAATGTATGAATAATCGTGATAAATAATTGTGATTGAAATATTGATCAAAATAATTGTGATTGTCATTTTGTCCATAATCATGCAGCCTTACCTGGACCAGGTTAGTTTCCCAGCTTAGGTTGCCATAGTGACTGAGCTTGAAGTCTGTTGAATTTGCTTTATGGAACCAAATCGATTGAGAATGAAAACCTAACCACACGTTAACCCCGATCTCCAGTGTAAAAGTCCTGTACTTTGTACACCCAACATCCACCCAGACCACCTCCATACGAAGTCTGTAAGGTACAGACGTGTAACACCTTGATTAACTATTTATTATTTTATTAACTAGAAATTGTTCTCAAGAATGTATTTCGCAAAACCATTTTGTAGTGCAAACTGCAAGTATAATTTTGACAGAGTTGGTACATCGTGTTTTCATGTGTCCAAATGTTTGTGCGACCTTGCAGTATGAAATTGCTGTTAGTTGTGTGTTTTGAGTAAAATGAATGGTTTCACAGAAGAACCAATTTTACATACTTAAACATTTTAATGCTTGTTTACAGAAATTATTTTAAAATTATATGAACCAGAGGAAAGAGGTGAAATGAAAACAGGGGAAGAGGATGGAGAGGAAGAAAAAAGCCCACTACAGTTCAATGCTTCTCCAGTGCTGTCGCCCAATCAAAGACGCCAACATCCCCCACTCAACAGCAGTAATTATCTAAAAGATAATCAGTGGCTTTTTACATGTCAATCATGAAGAAAACACTACACATGCAAACGCATATCAACTTCGAGACACGCTCAAACACACATGCACATGCCCACACACATCTCATGACGGAACGTTGCTCCCAGCATGTGTCCCGGTATCTGATATGCAAACAGCTCTATCCTGCTACATCAAAACATGTCATTTGGAGGAGCAAAAAAAACCAAACAAAACTTCATCCAAAGATTTTGACTAGTGTACCCCTCCTCACCTCCCCCCTTCCCTTTTCCCAGATACTCACACCTGCTTTTTGCAGCAGATAAACATCCACAAACATTCCTTTCCCATCAGGATTTGAATGATTTTTAGATTGCACCAGCTCATACAGAAAGCCTAATTGCATGTTCTCTAGCAGCTAAATTTTATGTAATTACAGTCCCATCATTGCAACTTCTAGTCTGGTACAAGAACGGAACAGGTGCTGCTGCAAACAGTGGCATTATGTCATGTGTGTCAAAGGTTCCTGAAACTACAGCATACAAATATAGTTGTTCATGCATACATACATTGATAATAACTAGGGGTGGAAAAAAGAAAAGATTCACCTACAAGTACTGTATGTATCGAGTTTCTTTAAAAAAAAAATTTGAATGCCAGAATCAATATAGTTGCTTCATTTGAGTCTATGCTGAGGTAGAAGGAAGTATCTGAGTAACGTGACGTCATATCCGCTCCATATCCTTCAACCAAAACAAACCGCAGCCGGCAACCGCAGCTGGCGGCCGCAGCCGGCGGCCGCAGCCGGTGGCCGCAGCGAGCTGACACGAGAAAGTAGAAAACGTCGGAGGGTCAATGTGGATACGACCTACACCCTCACATGTTAAATCCAGAGTGGTAAACACTATACCTACAGTAAAGAATAGAAACACTTTGGGTTTCACACATCACCAGGAAAAGTAGAGCTAGACATCGTGGCTAAAGCTGCATGATAACTTTGTCATGGACAAGAAACGTTATTGTATTGCGGTAACGTGCGGTCAAGCCAGTCGTCACTCTCATCTCTGTGGTTAAATCAGCCGACGCTACAACTGTAGAGCACCCATATACTGACATTTATGTTAAATGCATTCAAACGGCCCCGATGGAGCTGATCATGGATGTATAAAGAGAACGGAGCTGATGGACTTGGCAAAGTTAGCAGAAGTATACACATGTGGCTACATCTGGTTTTCAAAATAAGGTGTTAACAAAGGGAACTGTATATACAAAATACATATAAGGAAATAAGACTGATTGGATTATATTCACCAGGAGTATAGAACATTTCATTATATCCCTTATAAATTAATAAGAAAATACCACTAATTTGTGAGGGAAAGTCTTTATTCTTTGATTTTTGGGTTGCTGGAAAAAATGTAATAAATAATTCCTGACAATAACTGATATATTTGACATTTGATATTTATGATTCCAATTTTCCTGTGGTCTAGTGTTAAGAAAGTTAACAAAAATCGCAATGAATCTTAATATCAAATCAAAATATTTGTAGAATCGCAATACTTAAAAATCGCAATACGTATCGAATTGGTACCCAAGTATCGTTGGGAATTGGGAGATAAACTTCGTCCCAACCCTAATGTACAGGACAAAGTGTTAAAGGTCCCATATTATAAAAAAGTGAGATTTTCATGTTTTTTTATTATAAAGCAGGCTTAAGTCCTATATAAATACTGTGAAAGTATCGAAACACTCAATCCACAGGGAAATACACACAGCCCGTATTCAGAAACTCTGCATTTGAAACAAGCTGTCAGGATTTCTGCCCATTCGTGATGTCACGAATATACAATATTTAGACCGATAGATAGAAATTATTTGACATCATTTTAAAAGTAAACATTCTAAATGTGTCAACCCTAATGTTTACCCAGTTTATTCCTGGTTGCAGTGGACGTGAATGTCATCAGCTGACAGAAAGTACACATGGACCCAAGCTGTTTCCTAGCAACGCAATTCTGTTGCAATTCCCTCAAAATGCGCTAAAACGGAGCATTTCAGACAGAGGGTAAATACAGGCATATTCAGGCTGACAGTATGAGGAAAATAAAGTTTTTTTTGAACATTACAGCATGTAAACATGTTCTAGTAGAAACACAAAATACAAGTATGAACCTGAAAATGAGCATAATATGGGACCTTTAACATAGATCATGCTGAGAAGAGTGTTTTTTCAATGTTTCAGTGTTTCTTACTATCGAGTGCTCGACAGACTTCAATCTCATAGCTAAATCTAATGTGGTAATACCTCATTTCAAGAATGATTACTAGGTATAGATTGTAAATATTTGATATTTTTTTAGGCTCCGTGTGAGTTGTTTTTGTGGATGTGAGTGCGTGGGCGTGTGGTTGTTCATATCCCAGGCTTGGTGTTTGCATGTGAACATGTGTTCGTGAAGCCCAAGTGGCGGAGCTAAAGAGTGCATCCGGAAGCAGAAAGACAGAGAGAGGGAGGACAGAGAGAGAGAGAGAGAGAGAGAGAGAGAGAGAGTTTCTCTATGTGTGAAAGAACTCTTTCATCTTCACCCCAGAATCCCTGGCGAGGCCTTCCATGCCAATCCATTTCCTGGAGTTGGCTTCAGTCTCACCCAATGGGACGACACACACATGCACACACACGAACTTGGCTCGCTTCGCCCCACTGTGAAAAGCTCTGCAATCTTGCCTCTACACACACAGACAAACAGACACTCGCGCGGAGACGCACACACACTCGGCCCGCTGGGATGACAGCGAGGAAATGGCAAGCAGCAGCTGGGGGGTCCCTTCGCTCCTCCACAGAAACTGTAGCACCCCAGAGGCATCCCCTAGCCCTATCTTAACACTTTGTGACTGCTTGTGCATTTGTGTAGGTGTGTGTGTGTGTGTGTCGAGCCGCGTGTTTGTGCACCAGCAAATTTGTGTGTGTGAATGGGAATGTGTGAAGTTGTCCCCCCCCTGATTACCACCACCACGGTACCTGTCGCGCTTGCCTCATGCTCCTGGCACCCCTGTGAATGTGTGTGTGTGTGTGTGTGTGTGTGTGTGTGTGTGTGTGTGTGTGTGTGTGTGATTGTGTGTGTAGCGACTCCTTTTTAAAGCTTCCAGAAAGGAAAAAGGGAAGCGAGATAAACAAGGCAGGAGATGCTGAAACAAACCACACTGACCTAAAGGCCGCCCTGCACCATGGAACTGTTTTAGCCGCATGTCAAGGGGGTTGCATTTGCGTTGCAGTTTTTTTTGTGTCTGAGTGTTTGTGTGTGTGTGTGTGTGTGTGTGTGTGTGCGTGTGTGTGTGTGTGTGTTTGGTGTCATAATCAAATCCACAGGCATTTTTTTCGAACCCTTTCTGTGTGCGTTAATGTGTGTTTGTGTGTGTGATACTAACCGCAGGCGTCCAAGTCTGTTCATTAGCAGGCTTAGCTAGCAGAGGGAAGCATGTAAAGATGACTGCTATTAATTTAGCATCTCACTGGCCTCCCTTCCTCCCTCTCTCTCTCTCTCTCTCTCTCTCTCTCTCTCTCTCTCCCTCTGTCCCTCGCACACACATACACACACACAGCAATGACTGCCAATTCATTAAGTGAACGTTTGGAGCCCCAGACTGTACCAACTGGTAGAAGCTAACTAATCTGCACTGCGCCAGTGGAGAGAGAACGAGCCAGAGAAACAGATAACATTCACCGAGGGGGACATTCAGCCTCTGAAAACAACTATTAACATCAACATTTGGGAAGGCCTCAACTTCAGGAAGATAAACACAATCACAAGTGCTGGCATTCGGCGGTGAATACAAATCGTAAAAAACATGCGGGAACTCGGGAAAGCAGTAGCTATAGGTGTGTAGTGGCTCTATGTGGCTTTTGTCCATTCTCCTCAGTCAGTGCTGTAGGAGAGAACTCACTTGCTGTTTATTGTCCCTCCGTTTCTTAATCATTGTCATGTTTGCCAGTTGGAGGCTGTGATTGGATGGACAATGCCAGTCTGAGGATGAGGGCCGTGTCTGTATGCAAGGCACAGTGAGGCTTGCACTCTTCAGGGGCAACACATGCAGATACTAACAGGGCCAGAACGATTTTGCAAAAAAGTCAGGATATGACAACCACTGGATGAACAATGTTGTCTGATATGGCTGGTTCAGACTACACAATATCAGCCCGATGATAGCCCCAGACACTATGTTGACCTTTGAAGGACAACGGAGAGTTTGCTTATTGCCGTTAGCAAGCTAGCTAGCTTGGAGAGGTTTTTTTCCGTATGTTATAGATAGACAGATAGATAGATAGACAGATAGATAGATAGACAGATAGACAGATAGATAGATAGACAGATAGATAGATAGACAGATAGACAGATAGATAGATAGACAGATAGATAGATAGATAGATAGATAGATAGATAGATAGATAGATAGAACCCGAGGGAAATTCAAGTTTCCAGCCTCACAGTTCCATAGTGCAAAACATGTTAGTAAAAAGGCAGTAAAAAAGTTAGTAGTGCAAAGTACAAAAAAATATACCAGATATAAAAATACAAGGAGATGAAGAAAACTGTTCAAACTGAATATAGTGCAGGGTAACAGCTGTGATGCACGACTATTAAAAAAAGGGAATATAGTGCAGAAGAGACAGTTAGAAATGAGTATAGTGCAGGGTGACTCCAGTAGCTTAGTCTATGAAAGTGCTGAGTGATGACGGCGTGCAGAGGATGGCTGGCGTTGTCCAGCATGGCCAGCAGTCCGTTGAGTGTTCTTTCCTCTGCCACCGTCACCAGAGAGTCGAGCTCCATGCCGACCACAGAGCCGGCCCACCTGATCAGCTTGTCCAGCCTCGAGGTGTCCCTCTTAGTTGTGCTGCCCCCCCCCCAGCACACCACAGCGTAGAAAAGGATGCTGGCTACCACAGATTGGTAGAACATCCGCAAGAGTTTGGTGCGGATGTTAAATGATCCCAGCCTCCTCAGGAAGTACAGTCTGCTTTGGCCCTTCCTTTACAGGTGGTCAGTGTTTATTGTCCAGTCCAGTTTGTTGTCCAGCTGCAGCCCGAGGTACTTGTAGGTACCCACGACCTCCACCTCGTCCCCATCGATCTGGACTGGTCGTGGGGGTGGTCTAGACTTCCTGAAGTCTATGACCATCTCTTTGGTTTTTGAGGTGTGCTATTGAAAGAAATGAGCAACTTTGAGAATAAAATGCCAGAGAGGGAAGGGTGGCGGGGGTGTAAACAGCACAGTACAGAGCAATTAGAAAGAAGCTTAGTGAGTTATTGTGTCTCACTAGTGCTAGCATAACTTCCCAAGCCGTGATCTTGCCATGTGCAGTCTTTCGCCCAACTAGCCGTGCATATAGCCACTACATCAAGCATTTAGCATCTATTATGTAAGGACACGCGGATAAACTTGACTGTGCCACTTTATGTTGTGACTTGGCTTTAGGGCTGGTGTTAATGTCTTTTTTTATATTAGAAAAGCCTATGAAATGGCAAAGCCAACAATGCATTCATCCTACTAATAAGTATTATCTTTATAACCAAAGCCTGATAATATAGCGTATGTCTCTGCACGCCATAGACCTCCATTATCATCCATAAACTTTTGCATACGCATAAAGAGCAGTACCATTCATTACAACGGACACAGGAAGTGTAGTTAAGTCCTTGCAGTGTTTTATTTAAAAATGAACTACTCTTGCAGTCTTCCATTGTAATGAAGGAGTAGGTCACTCTAATGCAACAGTAAGACTCTTTAATGTGTTCTTAACAGTGTTCTTTAGCACAGAGGCACAATATAAGCTACTGTATAGATCAGGCTGTGGCGACAGACAAAACTTGTTAGTGAGATAAATTCACTGGTTGGTTTTGGGTGTTAATAATGATAAAAAGTGAAAACAACAGCAGCCGTATTCCTCGGAGTTATAAACACATTAAGAACAATGTGACACCCCTCCTGCTCTGAGAAGGTAGAAAGTATGTTTTTGTCACTATGGCTACATGTTTTTTTTGTAAAACTGCTACAGCCCAATTGACAAAAGGTACATCTCTTTACTTTGTTTTCTGTGAATCTTACCAACACTGCTGTCATGTACGCTGCTAACTCGTCGCCGCAGTTACAATTATGGGATGTAAATCCCTTAAGAACATTTGAGCATATCCAGTCTTGATCCATAGCAGGGAGCCTGTGTGTATCCGTGTGTAAGTCTCCTTCACCATCTCCATAGCTGTGTTAATCACCCACGCTGCCACTCTCTCTCAAGGTCTTAGTGGCACTCTGTTGAGAGCCGCAATCCGCAATTCAAATAGAAACAAAAAAATGGTGTTGCAGCCACATTAAGCAGCTCAGTGAAGCACTGGTCGTCGACTGAAACAGGGCACTCTGATTTCGGAGGGGTAGGTCATTACTTTGCTAATCCTACTTAAACTTAGTTTATAGGTTAAAATTGATATTCAAGCTACGAGAGCATTAACGTTTAGCAGCAGGGCTGACTCGTGACATGGATGTACAGCAACATTAGGGGTGAGAAGATACGACAGAGGAGTTAAAGCTAAGACAAAGGTTAGACTGCAATTTGTTCATTTAGTTGTACTTATTGTAGATCCCTTTTCCAGGAAAAGATAGAACGGCAGAGTTGCAATGGGAAAGTTTTACTTTTAATTAAGAATGAGGACCAGTTCTTCCACTTCTGCAAACTTATATTAAAGCAGCAGTAGGCAAGATTGGAGCAAATATGATTAAAAAAAGTTATTTTTATAAAATGGTGCCTATATACTGACAGTAGTGCATGAGACAAATAATCTGAGAAAAAAGCATGTGCCTCTGTGTCCTCTGGTGCACCTAATGGTATCTGCACGATTTCACAGACCGGAGGAAAACAACCAATCAGAGCCGAGCTAGTGCAGGGCAGTCTCTGAGCAGCTGTCAATCACTCACAAACTCCGATCAAACGGTCAAACTAGGCAGAGCTGATCAAATATGAATCAAGATTCTGTTACTCTAATGCCTATTTCTCACGTAAATAAACATCTTGTAGTGTACTGTTTAGCTGTAAAATGAGAAAGTTTGTGACCCTGCAGTAATGTTTAGATCAGTTGAGGAAATACCAAGAACCGCCCTCCAGCCGGAACACCAGTAAACTACCAGATGTTTCTGAAGACTTTTTATGTACGAAATATGCATTAGAGTAACAGAATTTATATTTGATCAGCACTGCCTAGTTTGACTGTTTGATCGGAGTTCACGAGTGATTTACAGCATCCTGCTCCGTTGAATGAACAGGCAATAGGAACGCTCTCTCTCTGAAATGACCTGTGATTGGCCAAAGTCTCCCGTCACAGGCTCGATTTTTTAAAGCCTAAAAACAGAGCCATGTGGAAGTGCAGAAGTCTAGTTTTCTCTCAGAACACTTGAATTACAATATGTTGAAAGGTTATCATGGAATTTGTGCCCAATGATACCATAACCATTCTGCCTACCCCTGCTTTAAACTTCGATTCATATTTCAGAGTGAGAGTAAGGCAGTGCTTTGCACGACACCTTTTTTATCTTCTTTGGTTTAATCACCGACTTCCAAGGCAAAGGCAGATCCTTGTTTTCTCATCATTCATTGTTTATTATTTAGGTTTACGATAAAGCCATAGAAAGCCACCACCATGACTATCTGTTTCAGGGATTGGCTCTTCAAGTTTCCAATTTCATGCGGGTAAACACATTTTTACCCTCCTTTCTTGAAGTGCAACCTGATTGAGCGAAACATGAGAGAAAGTCAATTTCACACCACATTCATCGGTGGGCATCAGACAAATCAGTTTATTAGCAGTGAATCCCAAATGAAGACTTGTAACTTAGAGACGGCAGTGTCCTCACATGTGTAGCTGCTTCTCACACTCAACTTGACCTCCTTAAAGCCCACTGAGACGGCACTTTTCTGTTGATAATTCATTGCCATGCTTACCAAATACTCTCTTCTTTCAAATGTATCAACCGTGAGAGTGTGTAGAAAAGGACCTTTAAAATGTCCACTGATTTCGGTGTGTGTTTATGTGTGTGCATGAGAGAGAGAGAGAGAGAGAGAGAGAGAGAGAGAGGTTGAAAGAGAAAAAGACAGAGAGACAGTGGGAGAGAGAGAGAGAGAGAGAGAGAGCGAGCGGTGAGCATGTGTGCATGATGAACATAATTAACTTGGATGGGGCTGAGAGTAAGATGAGGGCAGGGCAGCTTTAAAGCTTTGTCAGACCATACTGACCTTGGTAACAAAGGCTTTCTGCCCAAAGTTATTAACAATAATTGGACCTAATTATATGATGTATGAAAAGAGGAGGAAATTGCAGAGGAGTGTTCAATTGAACAGTCATTAGAAAGCCTGGAAAATGGCACAATAACAGGTCAAGTGGAACCAATGCTCTATGTGTTTATGTGTACGTGCATCTGTGTGTGGATGTGGATGTGTGCCTGCATGCACCATGTGTCCTTATACCTCAGGCTTCTGAAAAGTAAAGCTTTCTGTCACTATTAAAGCTTAGCAGGTCACAAACGTGTCAATCCTGAAAGGAAGAATAAAAAGATGGAAATAACATCTGAATATGTTGAATCGGTGTGAATAAGTCAAACATTTTTTGAGCCAAACACTTAATGAGTTTTATTGCAACAAACCTTTCTGTAAGCGAGACAAACTGACAATTTGACCTCTGATTAAAATTTGATGTTGAAGGGTTGGGTAGAGAGACGGAATCAGATCTAACATGGATAGGTACATAAGACAGTATTTTTACAGTATTTGTGAGACTTATTGAAAATACTCTCAACTGAAAAACTGAAAAATCATATTGAAAAACCTGCTTTACTATGAGCGGCACGAGAGTTCACTGGAGATGCTGATATATAAGGTTTACATACTGTTGAAAATGTAGGAGCTGTCGCTCCTTTCATCTCTGTATTTGAGATTTATAGTCTGAAGAAGCTAATAAGACCTGAAAGACATTGCTGGAAAAGCTAGAAGCCAAACTAATGCTGTCAAAGCTGGAAGTTGAGATGGATTGTCTAGAGGGGCTGAAAAAATATATACTTTGTATTAATATCACTGCCATTATAAGAAATGATGAAAAAAAAGCACAATATTTAAAAAAAAGAAAGTTTAATATAACCATAAGAGAGAGATAAGCTTAATATTTTAAAAAGCATAAAGGTTGAGAAAAAGTTGAATAAAAGAATAAATGTCCTTAAGTACAGTCAGGGCTGCCTCGATATTACTTGAAGCCCTGCGGCTACAGACGTTTTGGAGGCCATTCCCTCCCTTCACAATATGCCACGACAACTTTATTTCAAAACCCCCCCCGTTAATGGACAGCGACAAATATTAAATGGAGTTTCCTCCTAATCATCATAAACATCAGAATATGAAAGTCATCATTATAAGACAATACGTCAACAATAAGTCAAGACAAACACAAAGCTATAGGTCAAGTAGGCCTACATGTGTGCACAGCGGCAACATGAGAAGATCAAATTTTTTATGCAAACATCACAGACAAAGAACCAGTATAACTTTTGGGTGGGGTTTGTGGGTCCTTCCCAATGTTTTTGACCTAAAACTATGCAATTTTACATAATTTTGGAACATTATTATTGCTATAGATAACACCCAAAAAGCTTGAAAAAAAAACTTGCTATAGTTAAATAATTATATATCACAGCCTTTGTCTGTACATTTAATTCTTCTGTATATTGTCCAGAAACCCTCACAGGTACTGCATTTAGCATAAACAATATGCTCAAATCATAACATGGCAAACTGCAGCCCAACAGGCAACAACAGCTGTCAGTGTGTCAGTGTGCTGACTTGACTATGACTTGCCCCAAACTGCATGTGATTATCATAAAGTGGAAATGTCTGTAAAGGGGAGACTCATGGTTACCCGTAAAATCCATTTTCATTCACATATCTTGAGGTCAGAGGTCAAGGGACCCCTTTGGAAAAGGCCATGCCAGTATTTTTTCGCCCAAATTTAGTGCAAGCTTGGAGCGTTATTTATCCTCCTTTGCGACAAGCTAGTATGACATGGTTGGTACCAATGGATTCCTTAGGTTTTGTAATTTCATATGATGTATCTTTACTCTAGCTTTAAAACTGAGCCCGCTACAACCTAAAAATCTCAAGTTGCATTAATGTGTTAAAGAAATTAGTGGTGTTAAAATGAATTTGCGTTAAAGCGTTATTGTCGCGTTAACTTTGACAGCCCTAAAAACGACATCCGGTAGCTTACAGCCCTAGTGGCTCGGTCCGATCCAGCTTGTTATTTCTTATTTATGGAGCCAGGGCACACTGAGAATGGGCGGACCGTGAGGAGATATTCGCTGACAAAGTGTATTGCATTGATTAGAATAGACTCGTGCCAGTATCAATGATTGCTTTTGCTGTGACGCAACTGTGCAATACTTGCGTGAAGTTGCAGGACTGTTTTCCCTTCAGCAAATGATAATCCTGAATCCGTCATCAGCATTACGTGCTTAATTGTTGACATCTACCCGATTCTTATTATTATAATTGTTGTACTGACAGAAATAAGATGGAGCCCTCAACTGTTCTCCTCTCTCCTCTGCAGAGGCAGATAGGGGATATTTCGCAAATACGGGAAACACTAGTCTGTCCATATATGAAACCAACGCATATTCAGAATAATGAGGAATGAAAGAACAAGGTGGAAAGGCAAAGACTGTGTGATGGGGCAGGCACAGTGAAGGTGTGCAGGATTACCTCTGGAATATCAAAGAGTGCCTGCATCAGAAAGGGTTAGGCCTTCCGTCATTAAGCATGCTCTCTTAATGATGAGGCTCTCACTCCTGCACTGATGAGGGAAAGAGAGAGACCAGCGGCTGGCTAATTGGAGTCAATCTCTGCATGACTGAGTGTGTGTGCATGTGTATTTATGCGTGTGTGTGTGTGTGAACGTCGGGATGTTTGTCTGTCTGTAAGAGAGATGGAGTGTGTCTCCATTTCGGCCGCTCCGTGCATGGAATGCCTGATTCTACCTCATTTTACTGGATTTTAAAAACACCCTTTCCGCCTGTCTCAGCCAGTTGACCTAAGGGGAGAGACAGACACCAAGCTAACAAGATGAATTTAGTCAGGGAAGCAATTGAAGGGCGGATATATTGACAGACACCGAACACAATTGAATCAAATTAGTCCACAGTGTATTTATTTAGTCCAATTAGTTCCAGGACTAATGCCAGGAAAGAAAATTGCCAATAAACACCTCTGCGGCACCTCGCACCTTTTTCAGGTGAGTTAAAGGGCAAAGTCAAATGTAAAAGCATCCTCAGTCTGACAACAAATAATTGATTAGAACTTTCAAAATACAGATCAAACCACCATTAAATTCACCGATTTGCAACTTGCCAAACTTGCCCCTGACAAGGACAGTGTTGTAATGCTTAGACACACCAACCCCACATCAAAGAACTAGCGGCAACGAAGACCGACCTTTGAGTCGCTTCACTTCCCCTTTGTCTTGGCCAAAAAGTTGCACTCGAACACACCGCAAAGACTACAGCAGACAGCCGACTACCACTTACGTTCTGCGCCTGCGTGAGATGAAATAACTCTCCACACCAGCTGGTGGCGATAGTCTGTATTCGTAATTCAAAAAGGGAAACAAGAAGGCCGAGGACTGCGGATATACAAACCGTTGTTATATGTACATGAAACAAAGCGCCATTTGGCGACCATTTTCACACCACTCTCACTCACCACTTAGGTTCATTCCAGATGACCATGTCACTGTGAAAATATCCGTGAATTGGAATGATCAGATGACATGAAGATGGAAAATGAGAAGAGCATTCTGTGTGTGCCGTTCTTGACTTTACTCATTAGCTTGCTTTCCTCACTTCCGTTTCTGTTCTCGTACACTGATTCGCTTAAGCTTGAACAGCCAATCAGAGGGATTTATCTCACTGACGGGCGCTGCTGCCTATTGAATCGGCCGAAAAAACTCAGACACGGGCAGGCTAGAGCCTAAGATGCGGGACACACCACAAAAACTAGGCCGTCAGACGCTCACCGACTGCCCCAAACTGTCCGACAGCTGATCATTGGCTTGGTGTGTCAAGGCCTTTACACCAGTGGTCACCCACACGGATGGTAATCCCAGGCAGTGAGATTGAGCCTGTTACCAGTTTCTTAATGCTGCCGCAGTTTGTCACAATCTCAAATAGTAGTGACTGACCTCCTTTCTTGTTCAACTGTTAGCACAACAAGGCACAGAGAAATATTCCAGCAATGACAGCAAACAACGAGGGTTTTGTTCATTTCTGCAAGTTGACAACCTCTGTAGTCTCATTGAGCCACTTGTTAGCATAAAGTGGGCATGTCTGTAAAGGGGAGACTCGTGGGTACCCATAGAACCCATTTTCATTTACATATCTTGAGGTCAGAGGTCAAGGGACCCCTTTGAAAATGGCCTTGCCAGTTTTTACTTGCCAAAATGTAGTATATGTTTGGAGCGTTTTTCACCTGCTTGGTGACAAGCTAGTATGACATGGTTGGTACCAATGGATTCCTTCCTTTTTTTAGTTTCATATGATGCCAGTATCTTCACTCTAGCTTCAAAACTGGGCACACTACAACCTAAAAATTGTAAGTCGCATTAATGCGTTAAAGAAATTAGTGGCGATAAAACTAATTTGCGTTAATGCGTCATTACTGTGTAAACTTTGACAGCCCTAGTTTAATTCAAATGCTTTATCATATTTTTGTAACTGTCAAGCAACCCTTGTTTTGGAATGTGCTATATGAATAAAGTTTAACTTACACTGTATCCCAAAATGAAACCATTTACTTGTGGGTAGAGACTATCAGTTCTTTTGTGATGTCCATGGCTCCATCATCATCAAGAATGTGGTGATTGTGAAGCATTTTTTAAGAGCTATTGCATACAGGTTTTCAAGATGAAAGAAGAAAAAGAACACATTGCCTTTCATATTGTGTGCCTGCTTGTCTTTTTGTTTTTCTGATACTGTGGGGAAACAGTTGAAAAATGAAAAATAAGAAATAAAAATATGGTGAAGATTGGCCCTGTTGTCATTTAGTTAAGATGACAATGCCAGATTGCCTGGTTTGGAAGACCAGATGAGAACAAATCTGAAATTGGAGGAAAAGATGCGAAAGACGCAGTTGTAAAAAAATAAACAGATGGGAAATCTAGAGACAGAAGACTGTTGCTTAGCTTCCTTCCTTTTGTGTAAGATCCATCCAGACGCAGACCTTCAAAAATCACAGCTATCAAGTATTACAAGATCATTGTTCTACCTGAGAAACATATCAAAAGTAAAAAGAATCATGTCACAAACTGAGTCTGAGATACTGGTTCATGCATTCATTTTGGACAAATTAGATTACGGCATTGTTCTTTTCACTGGATTATCAAAACAGTCAATAGAAAAACTTCAACTCATACATAATTCATGAAAGCATCATAACATTACTCCAAAACTTAAATCAATCATTTCATTCCATTCAACAGAGAATTCACTTTAAAATCCTACTTTTGTTTTTTTAAGGTACTACATGGCTGAGCTCCCCAGTGTATTTCCGACCTGCTCACTGACTATAACCTCATCAGACCTCTCAGATCTTTAGACAGTGGCTTTTTGGTTGTATCCAGAATAAGATCAGGAGCTGGTAAAGGTGTTTTTAGTTACTGTGGACCTACCCTCTGGAATGCTTTGCCTTGTGAGCTGCGCTCTATAAATTCTTTATCTACTTGCTTGAGTTTGCCATGTTTTGATCGAGCATATTTGTCATGCTAAATGCAGTACCTGTGAGGGTTTCTGGACAATATTTGGCATTGTTTTGCGATGTTAATTGATTTTCACTAATCCACTAAGTGTACTTAATACTTGACAAATCTCCCTTGGGTACATTTTGAACAGATAAAAAAATGTGTGATTAATTTGCAATTGACAGCTCTAATTTAAAACTAAGCTCAAAACCTTCCTGTTATTCAGGCCTGTGAACAGTATGTGTGTGTGTGTGTGTGTGTGTGTGTGTGTGTGTGTGTGTGTGTGCGTGTGTGCGTGCGTGTGTGTGTGTGTGTGTGTGTGTTTGTGTGTGTGTGTGTTTGTGTAGTTATTGGGTGCATGTATGAATACATTTTTATTTTACCACTACTTTGCATTTGCTTGATGTTTTTTATGGAAAGCACATTGAGTTTCTTTGTAATGAAATGTGCTCTATAATTAAAACTGCCTTGCCTAAGAGCAGAGAGCAGACTCTAAAATTGTCCAGAATAACCAAGGAGAATTTATCTTTTACCATAGTTAAGAAACTGATGTGTACAAGCAACCCGTTCTCACTCCCAACACGTCAAATACCGCAGTTTGGTCAGTGCCCCTTAGCGTCTGATACCAACACAGGAGACACCCTTTAGCATCTGTATGGGATGCACCGGGCTTTCAAGAAACTCCGATGTAAACCCATCCGCATCAGTATTAGATGGTCAGAGCAACTGTGGTATTTTACCATAGCTTTGTTGCGTAACTTCCGGACTTTACCAACGGCAGTTACGAAACAAGCGCAGCTATTTTACTTGGCAAACGTACTCATTTTTACCCAAACCACAATCTTTTCCTAAGCCTAACCAAGTACTTTTGTTGCCTAAACCTAACCAAGTAGTGGTGTTGCATGAGTAAACCTAAGTTGGAAGTTTATTTTGAAAAGAGAGTGTATACATGCAATGAGCAACGAGAAAGCAGAAGTATACCGCACAAAGGTTCTTTTGGGGCACTTATTTAGGGACAATGAGGACACAAGATCCACTTTTACACAGTAGTTGACTGTTGAAAGGAAAACAGCTTGAGGAAATGTGCCTGAAAACAAATCCCAGACTGCAGAATCTTGAATGCGAAAGATTCTTACAAGTTCCAAGATGATCAAACCCTACATTCGTGTCATGAACATCCTCTGAAAGTGTTGCTAGTTCAGCCTGAATATGATACTTGAATTTGATATCAGCATCAGAATGGAAAATTGTATTTCAGCATCAACAAAAGTGCAACAAAAGTTAAACAGGAAGGCATTGTAGGTGTTGGTGGTAGGCTTGCATTACACATACCTGCAACATCCATAGACAGAAATGCAGTGCTGACAGTCTTGCACGTGCACAAGCCGTAAAAACAGCACTATTCTTTGAATATCCACTGTTGATTAATTTAACGTTACTGTCTGTAACGTTACTGTGCAACTCTCCGAGAAGTTGCAGGACTGTTTTCCCCTCCGGCAAATGATAATATGAATATGTGATCAGCATTTCTTGCTTTATCGTTGACATTTACCCGGTTCTTGTCGTTATAATCGCTGCGCTGACATGATTAGTTAAACGCAATCTTTCTCATTTGTATGCTTTACTCACAGGTGTGTGAATTGACCTGGATATGAAGCGTCGTAGCGCAAAATAATATAATGTTAGTTTCTAAAGCGATAAGATAAGATTTCTTTCCCCTCTCCTCTCTTCTCGTAAAAGAAATTAAATAAAATAGAAGTGGCAGTCATATTTTTGCAGCACTGCTTGCTGCTTGCATATAGAGTAAACACCGGCGGTGATGTTTCTTGAATTTAAAACCAGGTTTAATGATGTTAAACAACTAGAAGGAATGGTCCAGTTGAATTTAGAGTGATTCTACAATGGGGCTCTGTGAGGAAAATCCAGCGCTGTTCACTGTGCCGATACCCTCAAATTCTGCATTAAATAACCATTGAGTTGACCCAGGTTTGTTTATTTTGAAACCCTTCAGGACACCTCTGTCTGAGGAAGCATGTCTACCACCTGTCAATCACACAGCCCTATTACTGCCTAGAAAATGCAGAGAGAAACAAACATGTCCACAGCACAGGTGACATGAAATAAGCTCCAAAGACTCAAATAAACTTTTATAAGGAAGCAGCTTCTTATTTCCCAGTATGTTACCAGTAATTAAAAGCTAAAATCCACTCCATGAGTCAACCAGTATAGCTAAATGCCTTTATAGTGACTAATCAGTTTGTGATAAAATAGTGGCTAAAGTATTTTTTCTCTGCTGGTATCAGTAACCACTAGACAGGGTTGTATCTTATATAAAAGCTTGGATTCATCATGTTTGCCCAGTGAAACTGAAACTTGCTTAATCAATGCTTGATCATTATCTGTGCATACTATATGTGTCTGCAGCTGCAAAGGGTGTTTGTGTTTTACATAAAAGGTTTTGAATCTCTAAAGTTCAACCAATGTTAATGGGATCGTGCTTCTCTCCTGTATAAAATTTATAGAAGTGGTCACTTTCTATAATGCAATGTTTATATTTGTTGCTGCTAATAGCCAGCCTTCCTCCCCCTGATGGGCTTTGAGCATTTTCTAGAAATAAAAGGGAATACCAACACTCACTTATAGACATAACACAGGTCGTCAGCTGCTTTTGTAATTTATTGCATTTTCTTTTCAGTATTTTTTTGTTAGTTTTTTTTTTAGAGCCTTCTGAGATTTACTCACCAAATGGCAAATCTACCCGCATTTGACGCTTGTCGGTTGTTAATTTTGGACCCTGGTGTCACTACAATGAAATGGCTACTATGGAGACTAACATCAGCACGCATGAATACAATTGGGCTTATTGGATCCACAAGAGTCTCAGCTTTACAGTGATACAGAATTTATGCAATTCTAAGACTGTTTAGGGACCCCAATATTAGGGATGCACCGAGCTGACTTTTTCAGTCCCGATACCGATACTGATACCTGGGCTTTATGTATCAGTTGATACCGAGTACCGATCAGATACCAGTGCTTAATTAACAAACTGTATGCCTCACTGTGTGAAAGTGACTGGGATAATTATTTTATGTGTAAGACAACATCAGGCTTGACTTAAACATTGCTTTACTAACTTTGTAAAAACTAAATGTAACAAATAAATACATGAATATAAATTAAGTGAATTATTATTATTAAATGAACAAATTGTACACCAGCAACTTGGTAAAAAAAAAACTTAAAAACTAACAATTTGAATTGATTAGATCGGCCCCATTGTCACCGATATCCGATCCAACTATTTGAGTCAGTATCGGCCCAATATCCGATCTGGTATCAGTGCATCCCTACCCAGTATGCAGAAATATTTAAATACATCATTTTTATATAGGCGAAAATAACACATTTATACTGTATTCTCCCAAAACTGCATGTGATTATTATAAAGTGGGCATGTCTGTAAAGGGGAGACTCGTGGGTACCCATAGAACCCATTTTTATTCACATATCTTAAGGTCAGAGGTCAAAGGACCCTTATGAAAATGGCCATTCCAATTTTTCCTCGCCAAACTTTAGCCTAATTTTGTAGCTTTATTTACCCTTCTTCCTGACAGGCTAGTATGACATGGTTGTTACCAATGGATTCCTTAGGTTTTCCAGTTTCATATGGTATATGGTCCTTCACTCTACCTCTAAAACTGAACCTGCTACAGCCTCTGAAAGACAGTTAAATTGGGTTTGCCCGCGATCCCACGGGTCTTAGGGGCTAAGCTAATAAATTGTGTTCAATAATAACATTCATCAATTCAACATTAATTAACGGAAGGAGCCTACTTAAAATCCAATTTCGTTGTCAATAACGTTTATTCAACTTTAACCTTTCATTAATATATCTCATTCATTCATTATCACTTAGTGAATAAATGGGATACACAGTACAGTAATTAATATGTGTAACAAAAGCAAAACCGCACTGGTAGACTGGTAGACTGGTAGACTTTTTACTGTTGTGTTAAAATCATTCATGGATTTCTTTTGGAGCAAACAAGATAAAAGTATTGTTTTTTTCTAAAAAGACAAAAAGTCCAGTAGAGAGTGTACGGTATAGTTTAAAAAGTTTAAAACAAAAAATAATTTTTACTGAGTCGCGTTGTTGAAACTCATTTTCCAAGAATGGGTGGATAACTCGAGACCTTTCCCTGACATCACGTCCTCTTAATAGGACATGTTCTTTGCTGTTTTTAACCCCTTACTTTTAATATGTTGCCTTACTTTGAAATATATATTTTGGTTCAAAGTACATGATGTTGCAAAGCCTTTGTATAAATGTGTTACTGACACCATATGTTCAAAAGAAAAAGCACCTGTTTACTATGAGATACTGTTGGTGTTGAAGTGGGAGACAGCTGTTTCTGGATAGCTGGTTGGACATTTTAATGACATTGTGAAAAATAATTGCTTGTGATGTTGATGGCTTGATAAGTAGTAAGAGCTTTCACTTACTTCTATGACTTTATCGAATTAATCACATTCTATTTATTCCAAAGTGAGGCGTCTAGCATTTGAAAAACACTGGCACTTTCTCAAAAGTCCTTTACAGACTTGGATTATCTCCATTCTGAATGATGAAGACGTGGTTTTCTTTCTTTCCAAAATGAATACTTTTCATTTCATCTTGGGGAAATACTGGGGGAATATGTGATATTAACGGTTGAAGGGTGTTCATTAATTCAGTATGCCATGAAATATAACTGATACCTCTTAGTGAGTTTGTCAGTTTCAGGCTTTTATTCAAATATTCGAAAAACTCTGCGGATTTTTATTCGTACCAAATATCACTGATGAGCGCACCTTCAGCCAGAGACAAGGAGCTAATCACTGTTTGCTTGGAGACAAAACCTGCTTATTTGGCTCTTGTGAACCACTGAACAAGGAACCGGACATCACATTTTGTCTGTCTTGTTTTCTGAACTCCCAGGGGTGATGACAAAGCAGTTCATGTACCACAACGTTGTAGAATAATTGGGCTACAGTGAGGCTACACCTGTCACTCACCTCTGTACCTGAGAAACCCTTGTGTCACATATTTGGCTTATGTCAAGATATGAGTTTCACCCCAATTTAAATTGCATGACTTTCCTTTTACTTGTAGAAAAAACAGAATACAGTTCCCTCCTCTAATATTTAAGTACTTTAAAATGAACTTTACCAGGGTACGACCTTAACCGTTGCCCGTGGCCACCAAAAGTTACTCTGTGGCCACCAAATATCCACCGTATGTGACCCCCTGTGGCCACCAAGTTTGATCCGGTCTCTCTTGAGAATTAGACTGCGATCTACACAGTGCAACTGAAATTTTGCATTCTTGTTTCTATTTCTATTTCTTCCTCGCTTTGAAAGCCGCACAATGGACGAGGAATTGCTGATTTGTGAAGCTGAAATGAGGAGTTATCTTTAGGGATGCGATCAGGAGATCGGCCTTAATGCTTTCTAGTCGGCGTTAGCCGTTACCAGCCGGTTGGCAGCGCTGTCCTGCATGGCTAAATAGCCAAGAACAGTTATCGTTAACGGGGTTTCCATTGCATTATGATGCGTTCAGGCTTTATTCAGTAAAAATTAGTTTTGAGCAAATGTATCTCCTTCAAACAACTGTCTTTATTCAAGTTTCTCGCCAAAAACTACATTTTACAAGATTACATTTGAATACGTCATTATAACGTTATAATTTACCATAGCACGATACTCTTATACTATACTATAATAATAATACTAATCTTTCCTGAATAGAGCCTGAATGCATCATACTGTAAATCAATGGCACCTCCCGTTAACTAGCTCTCATCCTGCTGATTTCAACACAAATTTGTTGTTCAGAGTGTAACATTATCAGGGAAAAAATATAGTGAGTTTACTGGGTCCCAAACAGTCTACATATCATGTTGGTATATGAGTAATGTAATGTGTGCGTCGCGAGTGAGTGGTAGAGTGACAGAGAAAGAGAGAGATGCGCTCAGAGTACATAAGCTGCTTGGCAACAGATGGAAGCGAAGAAGAAATTAGTGGTTAAAGTTGTCTCGTGTTATTAAATGTACAGTAGAGTCACACACACTCACACTTTTTCCTCCCCGCCTGTGAAATGAATCCGGCGCCAATTTGCAGGATTAGGCATCTTACCAGGGACCGGGGAGTTAGGTGGAGGAGGGATGCTCTGTCAGTGATGTCGGGTCTGGGCTGGGCCGTTCAGTGCCACGGATAGGTGTAACGGGCACCCCAAAATTTTCCTTGACGTAAAAACAATCAATAGGTCTCTTCTTTTTGAATTACCGGTTTGTTTTATGGTTGTGATGTTTCTCGAGGAGGAGTACAGGGCATGGTTTCACACGTACATGCGTTCATAAATAGTCACTCTGAGCGCACAATGGCACAAACTGGACCCTTCGTAAATTCAGAGCGCTGTTGGAATGTAACATTACTGTTCACTTCTTCAGAGCACCTCACTCTCCGAGCGGCAGAGCATACTCTGGGCACACGAATGAAAGCGTTAATGCCGCCCTCCCGATCGCATACTTTTTACTGAATATCGGGGCATCCCTAATAAAGATCACATTTGTTTTTCACTTGCCCGATCGGACGACTGCACGAGGCATTCCACTTTACCTGAACACAGATGTTGTATGCTCACATTATATAAATGTGTACAAGTGAGTAAATGCTAAAGGAGATGATGGTAACATAGCCATGCAACCGCTAGGGGTAGCTGTTAAGAAAGGGATGCTGTTTTAGAGAAGTTTACCTTGGGCTTTGTATGTAACAGGAAGCTTCCTCTATGACATGAGCAGTAATCCTCTGTAGGGATGTCACGGTACCAGAAATCTAGTAGTCGATACCAATACCAGTGAATTTACACGATTCTCGATACTAATTCGATACCACGGTAAAAAAATAAATTAAAAAAAATAAATCCCATTTAATTCAACACGCACTCCTTTATTAAAACATTTGAACATTACAAAAAACAGAGGCAGGTAGCCTTTAAGTAATAAATAAAAAGAAACGTCTATTAACATTGCAAAACAACAGTGGCATGTAGCCTTCAAGTATTTAAAACAAACAATATTGTCTGGATGTCTGTCTTTGAGGTGCTTTGCTAAATTGGAAGTTTTTCCTCCTTTGGAAAGAAAAGTACGACGGCACCGTTACTACACCGCATACTGGTTTTTGCGAATCTATAATTACTCCTTGTAAATCCGCCTCGAATGCAAAGTACTTCCATACCCGACTCTTGCTATTTGTTTTCTCAACGAGTTGCTGCGGAGGTAGCGCTGCAGCAGCTGCCATCTTTCACGTCTCGTGTTGTTGTTTTTTCCGTGCTGTTACGGTGTTCTTCTTCTTCCTTCATTTCACGGCAAATGAGAAAAATTGTAAGCGTATACTGCCCCCATTAGATCCGGAAGAATCGCATCTCCAGTACCTCCGCTCCGGTACCAAATGACCATTACAGGCATCGTTCGGTATTTGGTACCGAAGTATTGGTTCTCATAACATCCCTAATCCTCTGTATGTGTTTTTGTTTTTGCAAGCCTCGATAAAGTTACTCTGAGGACAGTAAGGTGTTCGTCTTTTATAGCCGAAGTTACCACAACAGAGTTTAATGTCGAGCCCTGACAAGCTTGAAGCTTAAAAATTACAAATCTACAAATACGTCCCAAAAAATGTATCATCTTGTAAAAAAATTGAAAAATATGCACATTAGTTGCAGTATCATTATACAATTTCAATTCTACTTTAAAAACTGTACACTTTGAGTTGTTTGAACACTCTCTTATGTGTGTCTGCTTTTGTGTTTAATGTCAATTTATGATTATGCCAAAACCAAAAGAGAATAGAATACTATCAACCGCATGATATGTCTCTTAGTCAAGGTTGCACAATAAACCAGCAGGAGTAAATCCTGCCCTAAAAACCCCAGATTGAGACCTATAAGCTCAGTACAACAGCAGGACGGACTTGCTGTGAATCTCAGCTGCAGACAGAGAGGGAGGGGTGTTGCCAGTGATTGCTGATTGTGTGTGTACTCAGGGGGATTGCAGATATTGCAGGTTTTTATACATATCAGCTCAGTGTCGCCTCTGTTGTTATTTTGTAGGCCTGATGGATGGTTGTTTGCAGCGGCCATTTTTTAGCCTTGGCTTTCACTCTAAAAGCAGCATTTTGTGTGTGAAGGCTCGTGTGGGAGATTGTGTGCCTGTGCGCTTATTGTGTGCGAGCATGTTAAAAGCTGAATGACAGTCCCCATGATTGATGCTACATGTAAAACTAAAACTGGCCCCGCCTGAACACTGTAATACATTACACTTGATGACAACAACGTGTCCTGAGATGACAGCAGGACGCGCCCCAATACCAATAAATCCATATTTCCCCTTGTACTCTGCTCATTTACTCTCTTTTCTCCCCGCCGAGGCATCATCGCCAAGTCACACAAGAGCAGGTTTTATCCTGCTTTACAGAAGAGGAGAGCAATTTCTGAGAGAGAGGGAAAATGAGAGAGAAAATCTTTCTATAGGGAGAGAGGGAGGGAGGGAGGCTCCGAATGGGAGGGAAAGAGCTGACGATATATCACTAACCAGGCTTCACTGAAACCAGTGGTTGTTCCATTTTTCATTTCAACTGTCAGTATTATTTACGAAACGTCCGTCCACACCGAAAAGGATTTAGCAAAGATCTGCTTCTCAGACGTAGTTTTATTTCTTTGTATATATAATATTTAAATCACAAATACAGTGCTGATGTTACATTTTGGTGCAAACTACAGTATGTATGCCCCGATTGATTGGCTGCTGATTGTTATCGGCCGATAGTCAGTAAAAATATGCAATCGGGAGATCGGCGGGGTTCATCATTCACGCTCTTTACAGTAAAAATGACTATTGGGCGAATGTAAATATTAACGTTATTATGATGTATTAAAATGAGGTTTTGTTGAGAAACTTGAACAAATTTTGAATGAGATTTTAACAGCAATATAATAGATATTGGAGAGGGAATTATGACCTGTTTTACTTACTAATACTAGCTCTAAGCAGCTTATAATACATTATTAAAATTACTGATGCTATTAATCAAAGCAAATAATTAAATACAAACACAATCATTTGTGATCAGTATCGGCCGATATGGCTCATCGACAATTAGCAATCGTATCGGTCTAATAATGCAGTCCTGCCCCTTCCGGTGGACCGCCATGGGACCTTATTTCGGAAGTAAACTAATATGTTTTTGATTCTGTTTGAATTGCACCATTAGCTAGCTAGCTAAGTATTTTGTGCAAGATGAGAGATGTAGTTCACTGAGTGTTTTCACACAAAACTAAATGATACTACAACAAACCCATGACAAACTGTGACTTTCTTGACTTGCAAAATTACGTTTTAAATTGACAAACATGTGTGATTCATGGCGCAATTCAAACGAGATCAAAAAATGATTTGTCCCTCGCTGTTGACTACCATACATATTTTTCTGAAAGGTACCGAAGGTACCGTACGATGCCTGTAATGGTCATTGGTAGGGATGTGACAGTGAGGAAAATTTTCCCACTGGTTAATAAACTTGTGACAACACCGGTGTTACCGATTACACCGGACATTTTTAGAAAGATTATGTTCAATATGTGCAGAGTGCTGACTCTGATCTTTACTGTCGGGTGGTGGTGTGTCTGGCCTCTCCGGTAGCGCTTTTGCTGCGGGGGTCTACCTGGTGCCGCTGCTCTGTGCACACCGGCTGTGACGGCTCCATCCACCTCGCAGTGATTACGTCATTAATGTTATGGTTCCCTTATAGCGTTGGGATTAAATGTGAAATATTGCCAAATAGGTGCGTTTGCTTTTCGTTTCCACAATAAATCCTCTGCCTCCTACTCCTACTACTCTGAGCTGATGGACCAGATGTGTTCACGGTCAGTATGTAGCGTCCGTCATCTGACTATCGATTGATAACATGCCGCTGATACGCCAAAATTTACAAAATGGGTCAATTATTTTTATTTATTACTTAAAGGCTAAATGCCTCTGTTTTTTGTAATGTTCAAATGTTTTTAATAAAACAGTGTGTGTTGAATTACATGGGATTTATTGTGTTGTTGTTGTTTTTTTTTTTACCGTGGTATCGAATTGGTATCGAGAATCGTGGAAATTCACTGGCATTGGTATCAACTACTAGATTTCTGGTACCGTGACATCCCTAGATGTATGGTCAATGTAGATTGTATGTATGTATACAGTATGTCAGCTGAGGCCATGCAGGTTTAAGCTGGCCTATCCGTGACTAAACACACAAGTATAGTCTCACACTGATGGCTTATGGCTTTCTCAAATCTGATTGTGTCAGTATGCAAAAGGAATAGTGTTTTACCTGCACTCGCTATGCGCACAGCATTCTTTATCTGCCTTTCTCTTTCATCCGGCAGCTCATTTTAACTGACAGCCCACTGAGTGTCATTTGATGGCAAGCTTTATTTTGTCTAACTTCTTGCTGGGTTGCTCTTTTGTGCACTAGAACTGTCAAAATTATATTGTGAGCATTGTACCTCCAGCCTACCCTAAAATCATATTCACACAGCGCTTTATCTTCGGTTAGGTCTGCTTGAGTAGGCAAGGGCCCTGAGCAGAATACATTAAAGTACTGAGCTTCATGTTTTCACTATACACTGAGAACAACTCAAACTCTTTGGACTTACTTTGAACTTCTGGATGTGAACTTAAAAGGGACACGACTGGGGCGCGTTTTTCGAGAAGTTTAATTGTGATTTGGACTGAGACTCACGCCGAGAAGAACCAAAGTTTTAATGACTTGACAACAACACTTAACTGCCATAAGAGACTGCAGATATACTGGCAAATGGTTGTCTGTGAACACGCTAAAAAGGTTTCCTACACAAATACACATCAAAGCTTTCATATCTACATGCGCGTAGACATGCAGGAACACACAGGTAAATGCAAAAAGCAAGGCATGAAAGCCCCCGCAAACACACTCCGACACATCCAAATGACATGACTTGAATATGCATACATGCACACGTTAGAGGGAAGATTCCTTTTTTGCGCGCAGAAACACACAAACACACTCCGACACATGCAGTGATCTGTTGTCCTTGTTGTTGTTTTTCTGCCTTGCCTTTCATGTTCAAAGCTTAGTGTGTGATTCCTGCGTCTCCGCCGAGGATAGAGGGAGAGAGCATAATCTGTGTGACGGAGTAGAGGTGAAGAAAGAGAAAAAGAGGTGGCAGAACGAATGAAAGGCAATGGAGAATGTATAATTGAGCAACCTTGGCGATCTCACATCCTCATAACACGATTAGGACTAACCTGGCATCTAAATATGGAAGAGGGATATGTTCCTGTAGGTTACCATTGCCACAGGCCTCCGTATTTAGTATGATAATATTTCATAATATTTGTTGATTGCTTAGTCCCTGTAGGTGGATGCAAGCAGGAGGTTTTCTGCAGCTGCTCAGGCCTTCATGACATCTAACAGAGGCCACATCGAAATGGAAAAAAACAACACTTAGCAACTAAAGAAGACCTTTCAGGGCTCCAGAGTGTGACCATTTTGATCGCATATGCCGGTGTCTGTCTGTGTGTGTGTGTGTGTGTGTGTTTGTGTGTGAGAAACAGCGCCCTGTACTCCTGGAGCGACATCACAACCAGTAAAAAAAAAAAAAATGAACAGAAATAGTGATTGTTTTTATGTCAAGAAAAACGCTGCAGTGACCGTTTACACCTGTCCCTGGCCTTGAACGGCCCAGACCCGACACTGTCCACCACCTGTTTTCCCTGTCCGCGGTAAGATGCCTTATCCTGAACAGAGGCGCTGGATTCATGTCACAAGCTGGGAGGGCAAAAAGTAATGGACTTGCATTTATATAGCGCTTTTTTAGTCTTCCGACCACTCAAAGCGCTTTATACTACACGTCAGCATTCACCCATTCATACACTGATGTCAGAGGCTGCTAAGGTGCCAACTTTGCCCATCAGGATCTAATCTAAATATTCATTCGCACACCGATGGTTAAGCCTTCAGGAGCAATTTGGGGTTAAGTGTCTTGCTCAAGGACACATCGACATGTGACCGGAGCAGCCGGGGATCGAACCACCGACCTTCCAATTGGTGGACGACCTGCTCTACCTCTGAGCCACAGCCGCCCCAAAAAAAAGTGTATCTATGTATGTGTGTGTGTGTATGAGAGAGCCACTGTACATTTAATAACACAAGACAACTTTTCCACTTATTTCTTCTCAGCTCCAATCTATACCCAAACAGCTGATCTGCTCTGAGCACATCTCTCTCTCTGTCACTCGACCACTCACACGCTACGCACACATTACATTACGCTGCTCTTATACCAACGTATTATGTAAACATGTGGATACCTGACGGTACCGTAAAGGTAGACTGTTAAACACCCTATGTTTTCCCTGATAACGCTACATTTTGAACAACAAAGCTGTGTTGAAATCGTCAGGACGAGAGCTAGTTAACGGGAGGTGCCACTCATTTACATTATGAAGCGTTCGGGCTCTATTCAGTGAAGATGAGTATTGGGCTAAGGTATATTCTAATGTTATCATGTTGTTTTTGGTGAGAAACTTGAATATATCCGGGTGTTTGAAGGAGATGTTTTCGGAGCAATAGAAAAATAGATAATAGAGAGGGAATTATGACCTGTTTAACTTCCTAACAAAAACCAGTATGCAAACGGTAATAAAAGAGTGGATGTTTAAGTACATGGGGTTTATCGTTCTGCTTTTATTTATTTAGCGTGGTATTGAATTGGTAGAGAATCGTGGAAATTCACTGGTTCTGGTATCAACTACTAAATGACTAAAAGCTTTACTTTGTGACGGTAGTTATATGTTAATGTTTAGCCGTGCTATAACCCAGGTTTCAGAATAAAGCAGTGCTTTCGGTGTTTATTTTCTTAGCGACCTTGTCTTTGAATGGTGTGAATAAGACAGCAGAGCAGGAGAGACAGGTGATCATAGAGGGGAGAGGACGGGAGATGAGGAGACAGTCAGCTGCAGCTGGAGTCAGTGCCTGTCTGAGGCTCTTTCAGTGTTACCAGCCAGCGCTGCTGATCTCCATTTCAGCGGCAGTTTATGAAATGGACTGTTTTTTCCTTGGTTTTAACATTGTAAATATTGAAATCCAGGAACAATACAATAGTGTCCCCTCTTTTGTTTTTTTTCTGTCCTGTGTCTCCTCAGTTCTTTCACGGTCAACCAACCTTGTGACGTCACAGGCTTGGGTGCAGCGACATGGCGGCGCTTTTGCCACGAAAGCTGCAGGAAAGATGAAACAGATCTTCTTTTTTTCTTTTAAATGCTGACATTTGTCATGTTTTGAGTGGAAATCCATTGTGTAAAGCAGCTTAACTTGTCTGAAAGTTTAATTTCCTCTTTAAAATGTAAAAAGAAACATTTTGCGTGCATCTAAATCATGTGCTGGTGCACCTAAATTAAAAGGTAAGGCGCACCAGTGCAACCATTGTAAAAAAGTTAGTCTGGAGCCCTGCATTTATGCACGACAAACAACGTAAGAGAAAAATGTCCCATGCAGTAAATTGTTGTCGGCGTACGGATGTGAACGATCAGTTTCACCTCAGACTGTAGCCATCAACACGACCATCAGCAGAGATGATGGGTCAGTTGAGCCTGTGTGACTGTAATAAACAGAGTCAGCGTGAAGTAGAGATGATGCCCGACAGATATTAACAGCAAATAGGCTCCAGATTCATCTCTCTGTCCCACAAACACACACCACACACACACACAGACGCTCACTGCGCCTATGGCGCAAGGCCAAACTCAGCAGCGATGGGGTAGAGTGACAGAAGCAGCAGTTGGCAGAATATCAGTAAATGGCAGCACGTGTATGGGGGAACATTAGTGCGTGTGTGTGTGTATGTGCATGGTCACATACTACATGTGTATGTGTGTGTGTTTTGACAGAGACAGCTGGGCTTTAAACAGGAGCAGGCTGTCGGATAAATCAATGAGGCAGTGGGGCGGCCACCACCTCCCCTGTGACTCAGCAGAAAGGACCCCTATTCATGTGCTCAGGACACATCTCAGTGTGTGTTGGTGTTGGTGAATATCTGCCTGCTGAGTATTTGCCAGCAGGTGTTCATGGATCCTGCTGTGGACCCCAGCATAGTCCACTTTGTAGCGATCATAACACACTCTTATTCATCAAACTTTTTCCTTGTCTGATCAACAATGCCGTTGTTTTGGTCTTCACCCACTCTTCCTGTTAATGTCTTCCCTTTTGTGTTCTTCTCTTTGTGTTATGACCATTGTTAGGAGAAGCGTTCAGGAGCCAGAAACAGAGATAAATTCCAAAACAATAAAAAAGGTCTTGAGTAAGGATGCACCGATTCATCGGCCAAACATCGGTATCGGACGATATTTGCCTTGTTGACTACCATCGGCAAATAAGATGACATCCGCTGATGGCAGTGGCCGATGTTTATCTGTTGTGTTGCATCAATTTTGCGCTGGCTAAATGTTGTGTTGTGTATTTGCAGTCGGTCTCGGACAACAGTAACCGGCTGCTGATTCAGAGAAGAAGCCACTGGCTGGAAACGACTCTGGCATGATGGTGTGTGCCGTGTGGTTTGGTTACAAATAAAAGTGAAAGAAAAAGTCGGCCGTGTGGGAGAATCACACTGTTTCTGACAAAGATCAGCAACAGGAATGTTGTTATGTTCGACAAGTAAATAGCAGTAAAACTATTGCTTACAAGATTTCCTTAAACCTGCTGTCTGGATGGGAATAAACCTGGTGTGGGTAATGTGTCACTGGAAGCCCGTCAGTCCAACAAGGGGTGCAGCAACCCGTGCTGCACCAGCAAAGCGTGGCTCTTCATCCACTCCCCAGCGAGTGTTGTGCTGCTATTAGTCCACCAGTTAACTAATGAAGAACTAATCGTGATGATAAAAAAGCAAAAATGCTCAAATATACTTGGGCGGCCGTTTATATGTGGACAGCCCGCCCAAGTAAAGTCTATGGGTGATAAACACTGCTTAGGTTTCTAAACGCTTCTACATTTACATTTAATTCATGTTTCACACAACAAATACTTTTGTTGGGCTATGTAAGTATTGAAACATTAACCACACTCCCATTCTCTGTTTGTGAAAGAACTTGAAAAAACTTGAAGTAAAACTGACTGGAGGGGGACTCTGTGTCACCCTGTCATGCAATTGTTGTTACCATGGTTACAGTAATTATTTAGCATACAGTCACATAAATAATAAACCCCAACATTAAACAGGAAGTAGCGTTACACAGACAGTAAGTCCATCATTTTTTTGTATTTTTACACTATATTTTCACTAGAAAAGAACTTGAAGCACCATGTCAAGTCGGTCGAACCCAAACATCCTTTAAATGTTTGTCCGAACCCATCAGGCTAAGGTCGGGTATCCACAATCTACAGCCTATCTCCATTTCTGGGGGCGTGGTGTGTGTCCTCGTAATATGGTAAATGAGAGGGGTCGAACGAATGCAAAAGCCTCGACGCAAATACACAGAATAAACAGAGTTGCCAAGTCTGCTTATTATAAGCAACTTTGGACTTGTTTTCCTGAAAAGTAGCTTGCATATATTGGTAGTCGCATGTTGTGGATTTTTGGGCTTGTTTCATAAGTGCAGCTGCTTATTTGGGCTTGCTCCTGTCTCTCTCTATACCGGTGTAGTTACCTCCTGTTGCAGGATTTGCACACAACTCCGATCCCTCCATTCCTCCCATTCCCCCATACGCACACATACAGATGACTGACAGTCGCTCACCAGCACCGCCGCCACTCAGTGTTGTTGTTGTTGTTATGAGACAAAAAATCTTCACGGGGTTGAAGGAGTTTAGATAACAATACCAGGTACTAAGTGGACAAAATATGGCAAAAAGTACAGCAAAGACTGGGTAAAAGAGAGTGGACTTAAAGATTGGATTCGCCCTCAAGTGGGGGACGATTCAAAGGCAGTAAGTGTGATATAAGAGCACATCATGCCAATTTGGTTGGACAAGAGAGAGAAAGAAAAATGTGAAGTTACAAGCTAAAAACTATATACAAAACTGAAATGAAATGTTCAACTTCTTTAAGTTTAGTTAACAAGAAAAAAAATAAAGTTACAGGCTAAAAATGGATGCAAAATGACATGAAACGTTCAACTTCTTTAACTTTATAATAAGAAAAATATAAAGTTACAAGCTAAAAATGCATTGCAAAAATGAACTTAAATGCATGAAATCCAAAATAATTAATATATATATATATAAATAAAGTGATTAAATGTTCGCCTCTCTCTCTCATATTGGTTGGATAGGTTGGTAAGGTCACTTGTTGTGGGATTTGTTTTTTGGCAATGAGAGAGTTGCTTCTTTTGGGCTTGTTTCTAAAGACCTGGTTGCGAGATGTGGTAACAATGAGAACACATGATACTAACAATACAAGGACCTGCTGGAAACATTGACCTACAGCAGTTTCCGTTCATGGAAATCTAATTAATTTTTCAGGGGCTTGGTAGATGAAGTGTGTGCATGGACTGGAGGGAATAAAAGACAGGACTGATCTATTCATTCCATTTGTTGCGATTGATATCCACGTTGAATCACTGCAAATTAAACCTCACTTTAAAGATTTGTTCCACTGTTGCAAACCTGGGACTTATGTACGTACAGTCAAGGTTATAGTATGTAAATCACATCTCTTCAACATTAAAGGAGGACTTTGTACTACAGAGTGTTCCCAGCTTCAGTGCAGTCTCAAAGTCTTGCAGTATAAACCCATCGACATCACACTACCTCTATGGAAATTTAAGCATCCTGCCATATCCTTGGCCAATCCAGTGCAACCTGTTACAAAAGCAGGGGTTCTTAGTCAGCCACCTGTTGCTATGGTTACAAACTATCAGATAGGTAGTATACCGAGAAATAAATTTCCTCTCGGCCAGCATGCGTTCTCTTTTTTTTTTTATGCCAGGGACACATCTCTGCTTGAGGAGATGATAAAAAAGAGATCCAAGGTGTGGGAGGTTGTGAGGAAAAGTGATGCAGGGTTCCACTGAGGGGCAGGTTACCCAACCTGAACAGGTACAATATGGTTCTTACTACATTAAAGAGACGCTCGTGTTGAAAGGCTCATGTTCTCCCTCTGCAACTTGCTTTGTTGTTCTATCATGCCCATTCACTCGAAAAACCCTCTCTTCATCCCCAGCCTCTCACTCCTTCTGTCCTTCAGCTTGTGACAGAGGAGATGCTTATGATGTGCCATCGCTGAGGTTATTGATGTCACCTGCACTCCATCCTCTCCTCATCTTGACTGAATCTCTCTCTTGTTGTTGTCTCCCCCTCCCCGCACCTCGCGCCTCGCTTTCTCTCTTACGGTTGGGCCAACATTCTCCCTCTTCCCAGCAGTGTGATGTTCATGCTTATCTTTAAGTGTGTCTCTCCCTCCGTTTTTTGACACCTGCATGCTGTCAAGGACGGGCAAAGATGACACAAGAAGCAGCAGCCAGCGCTGAGGAACAAAACACGCTTTGATGGCGTGTCATGCAGACCTGAAAACGTCTGGCGGACCTTGCACATCAAAGAGACAGTAGAGATACTTCAGATGGTCCAAGTCAGGTGCCTGGAAACATCGTAAAATATAGGTTGTTTCCTTTGCCAACTTTACTCTCTGCCAGGGAACAGAGTTTACTGAGTTGCCTGGTGCTATGGGCAAGTCTTTAATATAACCGAATCATGAATGCAGGTTCTCGCTCATTCATGACTCTATCTTAGCCATGTCTCTTGGCCCGCATTCATATTTTTTCCAGCTTCCCACCCACCCTCCTTTTGACCTTACTTTGTCTTATCTATCTAGCTCTTTATTAGGGCTGGGACGATACGCCTATCTCCCAATTCGATACTATCCCGATACTCGGGTGCCGATTCGATATGTATTGGAATTTTTGAGTAATGCGATTTGATATTACGGTTTATAGACATTTTTGTTAACTTTTTAACCCTAGACCATGGGGAAAAGTTGAATCATGCACTTTTAGGGACTTTTACTTTGAAAAATATCTAAATTAATACGGTAAATATGTTTGATTTTCAGCATGTATGTAGTAAGAGATGTCCTGAAGTCAAATATATCAGTCAGTGTCAGGAATTATTTATTTTTCTTGCAGCAACCAAAAATCAAAGAATAAAGATGTTTCCCTCACAATTTAGTGGTATTTTCTTTTTAGTTTATAAGGGACATGTCATGTTTTATACTTCTGGTGAATATAATCCAATTTATCCTATTTCCATATATGTATTTTGTATATACCCTTTGTAAACACCTTATTTCGAAAACCGGACGTCATCACACGTGTATACTTCTGCTAACTTTGCCAAATCCGTGGTTAGTTCTCCTGTCAACTCCGTTCTCTTCATACATCCATGGTCAGCTCCATCGGGGCTGCTTGAATGCATTTAATCAGAATCAGAATCAGAATCAGAATTGTGTTTATTGCCAGGTGTAAGAGGTATACACTAGGAATTTGCTTTGGTTTTGTTGGTGCGAGTAAGCAGTATAATAACAAACGAATAGATAGAAACGTTAGAATAAAATAAGAATAAAAAAATTGAAATTGAAATTCTACCAATATACAATATACAAAATAAGCTATAAACAAAAATAAAAATAAAAATAAACAAAAATAAATGTCAAAAATGAAATAAATGTCAGTATATGGGTGCTCCACAGTTGTAGCAGCGGCCGATTTGACCACGGAGATGAGTGACGGCTGGCTTGACTGCAGGTTACCGCAATACGATAGCGTTTCCTGTCCATGACAGAGTTAAGATGCAGCTTTAGCCGTGATGTCTAGCTCTGCTTTTCCTGGCGATGTGTGAAACTCAAGGTGTTTACATACTCTACTGTATGTTTAGTGTTTACCACTTTGGATTTAAATTGTGAGTGTGCAGGTCTGATGAAGTTATGTAGGTATGTAAGTAAGTATTAAGCTCGAGCCAGGAGGCAATTAGCGTAAAGACTGGAAGCAGAAACAGTCAGCCTGGCTCTCTCCAAAGTTCAAAAATATTGCTACCAATGCATCTAATACTCATGTGGAGTTACATGCTCTAACTATTTCTTGGCAAAACACAGCTGGCAACAGTGACTTGCTGGAGGTCTTATCGTCACCATGAAGTTGCCAGGAAAACAATAGAGATTCTGCCCAGAAGTGCCGGACAGATGGATAAAGTGTTGTTCCTCAAGAAATACTTAACATTATCTAACTTCCTCTAAAACCACAAATTGTCATTCTTTTACTTTTTTCAGTCAACGTGTTAAGGTCTCTACACAAAGGGGCGTTTTTTTTCCTGCGATTTATTCACATTTCCATATAGTTTTTCGTCCTGAGTTCTTTCACACAGTGTTACTGTTTCGCTTTCAGCTGCATAGGAGTCGGTGTTAAGTTGCTGCTGATGAAAACCAACATTTCCTGATTTTGTTGCTTCATGATAAATGCTTTTAAATAACAAAATAATGGGGGACTTTTATTGTGAAGAATATAGGAAAAAAGCTGCTCCTTTGACCACAAGTCACATCAAGTGGGTAGCCCTGTTGTAATGGAGACACACCGATGTGCCGAGTCATGTATGGAAAAACCCTGCAAGACACGGGAACTTGGATTGTGTCTTGAGGAGTTGTGGCATTTATTCACCGACAGCCTAAACTGTACACACACTGCACTGCTACGCCCACAGCTCGTTATGGCTGACTACATCTCACCATCACTCCGTCACACACACACGCTCCCTCGCTCTCTCTGTCTATCACCCTCTTTCTCTCGACCATACACCGACACTCAGCCTACGCACTTAAAGGAGTTTGCTACTTGTATAACACATTTTGTTTAAAAAAACATCTTAAAATACATAATTCCCCGAAGATATGGCCCAGCGGGGAGTCAACTCAGGCCCGACAGTCTGTCCGGCGTGCAATACACCGGACAAGATACAACCTTGCAATTCATACATAGTGTACAACTATAACACACAATTAAAGCCCTAGATATACACTGCGTAACTTTTCACCAGAGGCAAATTCACTCAGAGCATTTCACAAAGGACACTAAACTAGCTTACAGTGGTTTAAGATGTACAGAAGTTAACCTTAGACAGACTGCCAGATGCTGCTCTGGGTCAATAGGATCCCGGTTTTGGCCTCTGACTGCGCAAATCTATTCAAACCTCTTATTGAAAAGTGTTGCAACTGTCGCAAATTCGATGTTTCGATAAAATAAAACATTGAAAATATTTGCAGGCAAATATTTCACATTTCTGTGCTGTGTAATTGTCACGCCCCCAGTGTGTAAAGGTCTTTAATGTGTGAGCTTTAGAGGTACTAATAGGTGGATTTTTTTAACTGTAGAGTTAGTCAGGCTAGCTGTATCTCCTTGCTTCATGTCTTTATGCTAAGCTAAGGTAATCACCTCCTGGCTGTAGCTCCATACTTAATTAATGAATGAAGCAATTTGTGGGTTGATACCATTTGTTGCACTTATTTGGTGCTAAATTTAACCATTTTTTACGACTTGGTAATTGATAAAAATGATAAAAAAATCCCTCCAAAATACCACATTAAGACACCAAGACCTTGAGGAACACCATAGAAAAAGCCATGCTGTGATTTGGTATCAAAAACTTTTGACATTTGGAGATTTCTGCAAGAATTGCATTTTTCGGCGATTGGATGACAAGCACTTCTGTTCTGGAAACTGCTCGGAAACCCCCTTATTGTCAATCTACCTAAGAAAGCCACGCATCCTCTGAATGCTCTAGGTCTGTAGTTTGTGCTTGTAAACGTTCATGAGGCTGTGATTATCCTAGAGGTCACCACAGGTCATTTTATACAGTGAGGTCAAGTTTCACAAAATGGTCTCACCACAATGAAATGGCTACTATGGGGACTAACATCATCACATATGAATACAACTGGGCTCATTGGATCCACAAGAGTCTGAGTTTTACAGTGATACCCAATTTATATAATTCCATGACTGTTTAGGGACCCCAGTATGCAGAAATATTACACATCATTTTTAGAATAGTTGAAAGTAACACATTTATACCACGTTCAAAAAAACTGCATGTTTTTATGTGATTATCATAAAGTGGGCATGTCTGTAAAGGGGAGACTCGTGGGTACCCATAGAACCCATTTTCATTCGCTATCTTGAGGTCAGGGGTCATGGGACCCCTTTGAAAATGGCCATGCCAGTTTTTTCTGGCCAAAATTTAGCCTGACTTTTAAGCGTTATTTATTTGGATTCTAGCTTTAAACAGATCTCAGGGGTTTAACAAACAGACATGAGTGATATTAATCTTTTCACCATGCTCTTGGCAAGAAAGCATATAACTGTATTTTATAACAGTTAGAAATATAGTTGGAGAGTGCAGCAATAACATCAGTTACACAATCGATCACAAGAATTTTAAATCCAATGTTTGTCGTTGAAAAATTCATTATTTTTCAACGGAGGTCTACACACCATATTTTCACTCTGACAACGATGTACATGTTCGTTTGAGGAACCCCCCTTAAAAAAAATCAAGGCCAGAATTAGCTTTTTTTTTCATTGGATCATCCCAATTATGAAGCAGCCCATTGGGAATACTCCAGATGGCCAGTCCATCATTGGCTAATAATAGTTTTTGTCTTTGTGTAATCCCTGTTTCAAAATGCTTATCTATTTGAAATGGGTGACATCTGTTAAAAAAAACAGTGGAGGGCTTCAATAATTCACACTGCTGTTACTGCTAGTGAGCACATGTTTGGGGAAAAAAAAAAACCTTCTGAAAGTTGTAAGCGTAAAATTTATAATGGAGTGTTTGAATCTAACTTTCTTTAATGCAATCCCTTGCAATACTTCAAGGAGGTTTTGTTGAATGCGTCATGGCATCATTGAGTGATGGTGCATCTTTGAACAGGTGGATCAGTTTGACTGCGAGAGCCTCAGGCCATTTTTTACTCCCAGTCTGTCCTTGAAGTGATATTATAACTATACTAGATAAATTGAATTAAATTGAGCAAAACATGTTGTTTCTATACTACACAAATACAGGCGTGCACTTCAAGAAGGTAGCTGTGTGTGTGTGTATGTGTGATGTAGCAGGCGCACACACACACTGAGTCAAAAGAATTGTTGTCATCAAAATGATACATACACACAAAAACACTGCGCATCTCAGGAGAAATGTTTATTTTCAGAAACTGTCTCTTTCGCTTCCTCTCGCTCTCCTTCAAAGATCCTTGCCTCACCCAAGCTGAGTGAGTCGGCGCCATGCCACCATGGAGAGTTTGAAAGTTAAAAGACGGTGTTTATTGTTTCTAAAGGAATATGAGAATACACAGACATTTCCTGCCACTGCCGTCTTTTTGAAGTGCAATCTCTGTTTATCTTTCTGCAGGGTTTTAGTTTACATCGGAGAATACTCAAATAGAATGCTCACACGCTTTTGTGTGAAATACACATCAAATGTGATATGCTGCGCTCTCATCTTAATTGCACTGTGCAAGACCCCTTATCTTTTTCAAAGAGGCTATTAGTGGAAATAAATTGGACATGATACATAACAACAGTAAACCGGATTTGCACAGGTGCACCAATAACACCAATTGTTTTACTGATCAAAACAATATTGCAATAATCCGTTACGAAAACAGATTATTAAACGACCTCACAGCGTTCCCACTGGGAGGCTGGGACTGTCACACATGGTGGGCATCATGCTGTAGTTTTTATTCCAAATGAGATATCCACCATCTGAAAAATAGTGGCACAGGCTCTTACAGAATGCTGCAAAAACTAAATAATATATGGTCTTTTTTTTTTAAATAATGTCAAATGATATTAGTTATAAGCTCTTACTTGATAAAATAGTAACATTACCAACTGGGTCCTTGTATTTTTAAAGATCCCTGTATGTCACTCCATTAAAGGGACTATTTGTAAGATTTAGAAATGCTGCTTAACAGCGACACCTGTGGCCTTGAAATCAACGAAAGTCAGCGTCGAGCTTGCGCTTGCTCGCTCTACATAGACATGAACGAGCATCGCTCAAAACAGTGAGGCGACAGATGTCAGCTAAAACCACAATATCACTCTATATTTCAGCTGCCTGGCAGTAATGTTAGCTGACCAGACGAAGGTCTCTCCATGAATCAATGCTGATCCTAGTGTTGGCTTTTCCTGCTCAGCGCAGGCTTCAGCAGCGGGGCTCCTCAAGGAGGAGCTGCAGCAGTTATTTCTGCACAAACGTCCACTCTACATTCACTAGATATTCTCAGAGCTAAACTAACTCTTCTGCAGTGTGTAGTGAGCGAGCGTTCACGTCTAGAGGTGGAGCGAGACAACGAGGACGCGCGCGCTGTCTGAGTGAAGGAGAGTAGGCAGCGGAGACGAGGCTCCGTCCACACGCGAGCGCGCATATGCGAACACGCATGTATGCCGACCCGCTACATTTATACGCTTAAAAAGTTACAAACAGTCCCTTTAAGACAATTGCGAGAGAACATTTTTGCATTTTTGTATTACACTTTTGGATGAAGTGCCTCTACCCTGGAAATTAAAAAAAAAATCCCTCGAGAACTTGAAAAAAAGTATCAACATGAGAACCAGTGTACCATTACAATGACAACACAGCACAAGCCTTTTCTCTCTTTTCTGTGGACGTGAAATGAAGCCATTAACACAGTATAAAATCTGGTGAATCAGTGTTAAAGGAGCAATATGTGATATATTAACTGTAATAAAACATAAAATGACCATTACATGTCATCAGAGATTAAGGAAACATGCTAAATTGAAATACTGGCTTTTCCGACAACAACGCCACAGCCAGTATGTTCTCCTTTGAAATTTCCATTCCAGTCCGGAACGTCTGTTTTTATTTCTGCCAGTGTGATCCCGTCCACTGCCCATTTCGACCCCACCGTAGCCACATATGAAACAAATTGGAACGCAAAAACAGCATTCTGCAGCCATGGAAGCAAGCAAACAAGCTGGATCACTGGATTAACGTTAGATTCTACCCGACCTGAAAAGCCTCGGCACATCTCTCTGTGGTCCGTGTGCAGCTGGGTTATCAAGGCAGCGAGTATTTGAGACACACAGATGGTGAAGTGATTCTGACTACTGCTGCTGATGCAGAGGTTAACGCGGTCATGTATTAAAGGTAACCCTCAAATTGCGAAAACGTGTGCGATCAGTCACACCGGAGGGGCGTACGGGCCACGGCTCCAATGTTTTGAATTTAGACTGCTGTTAGCCATTTGATGTGCTAGCTGTCAGTTCTACATATTGATACTTTAATGACTGATTATCTGGTGAAAGCAATATGCTTTCCAAGGACCCTCTCTCAATCATAACACCGATAAAGCATATGCTAACAAACACTTGTACTCTGAGATGCTAAACTATTTGAGTTCTAAAACTTTTCACCCTAAATACTTCCGAACAGTTTCACAGTGATAAACAGAAAAAAAAACATTTCAATTTGAATCATGTTGACATAATATAAGATAACCCTACATTAGTCCCACAGCGGGGAAATTTGCAATGTTATTGAATGTTAATACCACTTATACATTTATAGACTACATTTCAAGTTGTCAAGACTTTCAGTTAATAGTGCTTCAACTTAAAAATGATGAACTCATAGCTGTGTGTCACAATCCAATCAGTTTCTTTTGGTCCAAAGCTAACATTGGTGGGAGTAATTGACACAATATGCTTGTTTTATTGGTGCAAATGGTCCCCATCTGTAGACGTTTTGTTGATGATACATCACATTTTTATCATTTATAGCTACTTACTTTGCAGACCCCCTGACAGAGAGCCACGAACCCCTGGGTGTCCCCGGACCCCACTTTTAGAATCACTGTGCTAGTGATTAACATAAAAGATTCACAGGCTAATTGAAAGGGTAACAACTACTCTTCGCTACTCCTCTCTCCACAGTTTGCAGAGTCTGGGACATTGAAGCGTTGGAGACATTGGTTTTATAGGAAGGGGGTTGGTTGGTGACGAAAGCTGCCCCCAACTTATAGCAAAATTCAATTGCAATAGCAAGGTTTCAATAGAGGGCAGTCATATGCATATTTACAACACAATATATAGAATTCAAATACTTAACACTAAAGTTTTGGACCTGAATCCATCAACAACACTGCTAAATACATATATGCACTGGTGTTCAGCTGAAAAAAGTGGTCTGGGGGTTTAGTTACATGTTGAGTGAAACTCAGGGATCAGTATCTTTAATACTGTTACTCTGCACACCTGTACACAATAACTTGTAAAAACAAAGGTGTACATAATAACATTAATTATGGCTGCACTTCATTGTTATGGCCCCGGTATAGTACATGCTGGCTCATTGTTATGGCTTAAATTAATCATTACGTTGTGAATTACACCTGTGCTTTCTTTCTGTCAAATTAAAGTGACTGCCTTGAAAAATGAATAATAAACGGGTTTCCCCATTTACAAACAACTGAGAATGTGCCTGCAGCAGAGAGGTGGAAAACACATTCCTACGCTGTCATGATAGGACATTTTCACCATTGAGAAAATAAACCAACTCACAAAAATGACTTTTTAGAGGTGGAATTGTACACATTGCACATAGAATTGAGAAACTGCAGCTAGTAGCAGTGATAACACAAACTCAGACTGAACAGGTAAACTATAGCTCTTGTGGGTTATTAGAGCAAGTTCCGAGAATCGTCCAACTGCAGACCATGAAGTGCGTCGCCTCCTTTTCTGCCACTGAAGTATAAAAGGGCTGTGTAAAAATATGCTATCAGTGAAATAAAACTCCAAGAAAACCTCACAAGGAGTGAATTGTTACAGAGACGACTTCATCTTCAGTGTTTTATGAACACGTTTGTAACTACATTTTAACATTATATGTATATATATATATAGTATAAACATACATACACACATACATACATACATATATATATTTGTGTATAATTTAGAACTATTTGTTATGGAAGAAATAGTACAAGTGAGAAAAGAATTACAGATAACCTTCATGAGTTTGAGGCACTGCTAAACCAAACTCTCATCTTCACAAGTAGCTTGTCCAAGAAAACTAGAAGAAAAAACATAGCGAGAGGGCTGGTGACAAATGTTCCGAACGCTGTCACCCATAATAACAACTGTGGAGAAGGTGAAGGAAAAATGTGTTGGCTTGAAAGTGATGACAAAAAAAGGATTGCAGCACACAAAAGAGACATCAGTGCCACAGGAGGGGGGCAGAGTTCCACTTCAGTGTCATCTAAAGATGACAGAATAGCAGCAGTCACTGGTGAGACATCCATGAAAGGCATCCGTCAGCCACAGGGGAGGCTTGTTCACCACAAGGAAGAGAGCAAGGCAATTTAATCTTTTTTTTGCAGCAAAACCAAAAAAGATCTGACTTACATAATTTAATTAGAAACAATGGCACTGGAACATTAAAAGTTCATCATTAATACCAAATGATTGAAACTGAATGTTATTAACAGATCCCCCAGATTAGGTTGTGCTGGCTCAGAGACCTGCGGTGCGTAGCAAGGCAAGGCAAATTTATTTTTATAGCACCTTTCAACAATAAGGCAATTCAAAACGCTTTACAAAACACATAAAGGCACTAGGACGAGATATTAAAGAAACAAAAGGCAAAATACAAAGTGACAATTTAAAAAGACACACATAAATAGGTTTTAATGTAAAATAGAAGATTAACATAGCTTAAAAAATAGCTCAAATTGAATAAAACAGATTCATTAGTATACTAAAAATTATAGTGCAGTGCAAGATATAAATAAATAGAATGCTGCTTCTCCCTATTTAGTTTTGAATCTCTTGACAGTGAGCAGACGTGTTCTAGACGATCTGAGAAGTCTGGACGGTTCATAAAGGAGCAATGGATCAGAAACGTGTTGTGGCCGTATATCATTAAGTAGGAGTCGGACAAAAAATCGATTCAGCTATGTATCGCGATACGATTTTGAAATTGATTTTTGAATGCCAGAATCGATATATTTGCTATGCGGAAGAAGAAGGAAGTTACCGCTTTTATTGTTGTAGTCAGAGTAACGTGACGTCATATTCGTTCCGTATCCGTCACCAAAACAAACCGTAATGAGCCGAAACAAGAAGTGGTAAACACTACACATACAGTAAAGTATGGAAACACTTTCGGTTTCACACATTGTCAGGAAAAGCAGAGCTGGACATCAAGGCTAAAGCTGCATGCTAACTCTGTCATGGACAGGAGACGTTATCGTATTCTGTCACTCGCCTCTCCGTGGTCAAGTCGGCGGACGCTACAAATGTAGAGCACCCATATACTGACATTTATGTTAAATGCATTCAAACGGCCCCGATGGAGCTGACCATGGATGTATAAAGAGATAGGAGCTGACAGGAGAGCTAGCGACGGACTTGGCGAAGTTAGCGGAAGTATACACGTCTGGTTTTCAAAATAAGGTAAGGGAACTGTATACAAAATACATAAATGGAAATAAGATTGATTGGAATATATTCACCAGAAGTATAAAACATGACATGTCCATAAGGGATGAATGAAAAAGAAAATGCCACTAATTTGTGAGGGAAATGTCTTTATTCTTGGATTTTTGGGTTGCTCGAAAATATTTAATAAATATTGCCTGACATTGACTGATATATTTGACTTCCGGACATCTCCAGACTACATACATGCTGAAAATAAACAACTTATTACTGTATTAATTTAGATATTTATCAAAGTAAAAGTCCCTAAATGTATGATTCAACTTTTTCCCCATGTTCTAGTGTTAAAAAAGTTAACAAAAATTGCAATAAATCGTAAAATCGAATCGCAATACTTGTAGAATCACAATACTTTAAAATCACAATTCATATCGAATCGGCACCAAAGTATCGTGGTAGTATCGAATCAGGAGATAGTCCCAGCCCTAATGTCCACCCGGCATTATGTGAATCCATTTAGCTCCTTTTTAGCTCAGTTTTGTTCTCCACCAACATCACAGGGAAATATCTGACTCTTTAGCTGCTAAATGCTCCCCTATGTTCACCACCTAGTCACTAACTTTGTCTGCTGTTTGGTGGTGGATTGGTAGCGTATAGTTGGGTTTTGGTGCAAGTCTGGTGAGACAACACAGACACCTGACCACTGCAGTGTGTTTCAGCTGTGTAAACTTTTCTTGTTCAGTGTTTGTCTGTTCAAGGTTTGTGTTAGTTGAGCGGCTTTATATTGTTTGCTATTGTTCAGGTAATATTGCTAAGCTTTAATTGACTTTGAATTTCAATGCACTCCTGTCCTTGTGTAGGTGTGTGCGCCTGAGTCCGGAGGCGTGCACACTTAAATTACCTCCAGACATAATGCAGTATGTCATAGGTTAATAGAGCTAGAACTGCGTAACATTTCTTATGCATTATTGTTGTGGGCTTTGGTATGAGACTGTTTTGTCTGTGTGCCTTTGCATAATCGCTGTGTAGGAATTCGGTGCAGGACTAAATAGACTTGTCTTGGGCTGACTCATCTGTAATCATCCGGTGAGGCTGCTACAAGGTCTATTGGTGGTCGCTAAAGGACTGTGTGTCTACAAATGCGCGCAGCGGCGTACTACATATGTTTGTCTGATAAAGAAAAGCAGAAAAACACGATGCCATTTATCACTGATATATGTTGGATTCAGTCCATACAGCAAACCAAACACACACATCATCCCCACCGTGATGAAGCAATTATCTAAAACAATGATAAGCAGTGATGAAAAGACTCTTCCAGCCACTAGCTTTTGTCTTGAGCCTTTGATGTTGCCAAACTCCAGCCTCATTGTGCAACCAGGCAATGACACCACAAATGAGCCCCCTATCTCCGCTCAAAGTACAAACACGTTCACACAAACACACATAACTACAACTACAGAGAGAAACCTGCTGTAACGGGAAAACGCTCAGCACGCACACAAACACACACACACACACACACACACACACACACAACCACGTTCTATCAGTCTACTGGAATGGTAGTCTTCCAGATTATTGTGAGACAAAGCCGAGACAGAGTCACGGGGAATGAGCGCTTGTACATCAAAGCCAGCGTGGTTGATAGCGATCGTAGCTCGTGGCTGCATGGAAATGTGCAACGCGACACATCACTCTCAGCAGGCCTGGCTGATATTGGTCCTTGTGTGTGTGTGTGTGTGTGTGTGTGTGTGTGTGTAGGGGGGAGGGGGGGGAATTTGTCATCAAGTAGTCCATCCATCCATCTATCCAGTTCACCATCTTATATCTTATGAAGGACTCTGTCAATGACGTGTGTGTGTGTGTGTGTGCGTGCGTGTGTGTGTGTGTGTGTGTGTTGAGTGTGTGCGCTGTTTCTCTAATGATTCCCCATGGTGAGCAGGCCTGGGGCAGATGTGATGCACCAGATGTTATCCTTTATTTCTTCTTCCTCCTTTGCATCCCCCCGCTTCCTCCTGACAGACGTACAAATATGCAAATTAACCTTTTCCACTCCACCCCTCTTTTTAATAGACATATTTTTGTCTTTTATTTTAGGGTGGGGCAGGTGGTCTTTAGGGGGAGATAGCAGGTCAACAGTAGATGTCACATAAAAGTAGTGTACATCATCTGAAAGCTTGATACCGGAAGATTAATTTGAGATGCAGCTCAGCATTGTGTGTCAAGTTGTTCTGAAGGTTATCAGAAATTTAAAAAAAAGATCAATTAATTTATTAATTAATTAAAATAAATTGTGAAAGTGTATAATGGCGAAGGACATTATGAAAGAAGTATATAATGGCCATTCCCATGCTCACTTATGTTTCATAAATTGTTGCCGCAATGTTTGGGTTGACAACATTTGTTACACGGATTTGGTGCTAAATTGTTAAAAAAATCATCAATAATTCCTCCAAAGTACCACATAAAGACACCAAGAACACCATAGAAAAAGCCATGCTGTGATTTGGTATCAAAAACTTTTGATATTTGAAGATTTCTGCAAGAATTGCATTTTTCGGCGATTGGAGGGCAACGACTTCTGTTCTGGAAACTCAGAAACTTCTGATCAGAATCTCCCTTATGTCAATCTACCTAGGAAAGCCATCCATTCTCTGAATGCTCTAGGTCTCTAGTTTATGGCTGTAAAGTTTCATGAGGCTGTGATTATCCTAGAGGTCACCAGAGGTCATTTTATACAGTGAGGTCAAGTTTCAGAAAATGGTCTCGCTACAATAAAATGGCTACTATGGGGACAAACACCATCACACATGAATATAATTGGGCTCATTGGATCCACAAGTGTCTCAGCTTTACAGTGATACAATTTATTGAAATTCCAAGACTGTTTAGGGACCCCAGTATGCAGAAATATTCAAACACACCATTTTAGAATAGGCAAAAATAACACATTTGTACTGCATTCAAAAAACTGCATGTGATTATCATAAAGTGGGCATGTCTGTAAAGGGGAGGCACGTAGGTACCCACAGAACCCATTTTCATTCACATATCTTGAGGTCAGAGGTCAAGGGACCCCTTTTGAAAATGGCCATGCCAGTTTTTCCTTGCCAAAATTTTGCGTGACTTCGTAGCATTATTTAGCGTTAATCCCGACATGCTAGCACGGCATGATTCGGTGTTAGGTTTCCTAGTTTCATATGATACCAGTATCTTCACTCTAGCCCTAAAACTGAGCCTGCTACAGCCTCTGAAAACCAAAGTTGGCCGAGAACGCAGGCGCCCTTAAGGGGTGGAAGAGGTTAAGCATATACACATACATACAAATATATAAGCTTACAGAATCTGCTCCAAAAACTATCCATCTATCTTTGCTCCCAGCAAAATAAATTAATGAATTAATTAATTAATAAGCAGTCTGTGGTGAAAAATTACCAAATGACAAATTGCTTGGTGAAAATTGGACCTTGTGGCTAATTATGCCAAATACATGCAATTGTCTGCAACTGCAGGTAACCTGACAAATCTGAATTAATTACTTTGGTGCCGTGTAATGGATAGCGCTCTTCCCAAACGGGGCGAAGTAATGAATTACATTAGCAAGAAGCTATCGTTTAGCTGCCTCAAGCACAATCACTACTGTCTAATCTTTTATACATCCATTGTATTGTGATCATCCCCGATTCCAAGCTGTTCTGCAATCACCTGCCACAATATATTTTTTAGATTCTGCATCTCTGTATTCTTTTATTTCTTTATCTTAAAGTGCTTTGTGCTGGGAGACAAAGTGAATGAGTATCAGATGCCATTTTGGATGATGACGTTTGCACAGACGGTGGCTCTGAGTAGTCAAACAACCCTCTTTTGTCTTTTTGACGGATGGGAAAAAACGCAGAAAATCGAACCTGTTCCGAAAACTTTAATGACAGACGAAAGTTTCGGAGGTCGTATTTGTTTTTTGACGTGCGACAAACTTCGGACAAAAAATACAGACTCGGTGTGCAAAGGCCTCAATTACTACTACTATTAATACAGTACTACCACTCCTTCTATTACTGCAACTACTCAGTTTTGAGGGCAACACATTACAAGTTGTTTCTGTAATCACATTAATTGTCCCAGTAACACAGTATAGTACAGTATAAAGCACATGATGTTCAGTAATTACACTACATTTGTTGCGCTGCTGAACATTCTTTCTCATGCTACACATAACATTTTAGCAATTTTTGCCATGACGCATTGAATTTATCAGTCAGGGTAAAATTACTTTGCCTCATTGTCCCTTCAACTGACATTGAAGAAATATTAAAAAAATGTACAAAATGGCAAAGGAGGCCGGATGCTTTGATGAGCGGAGATGTCCTCATTGTTAAGGATTGACGTCACATCAAGACGAGAGTATCACAGTGAAATGTAGTCTGGGTCAGAATCACCTGCCCAATGCGGCGCACTCCAGAGGCAATCTGTCAAAGCACTCGGAACAGAAGGCGTGCACACGTCAAAGAGATGTCAAAAGATCCGTGTCTTTTTACGGATGATGGCAATGAAGCTTCGAGATCTGTTTTGCGCCGGTTGTGCAACAGTTACACAAATGAAGAGTGTCAGACGGCACGGCGTAAGCAATGCCAACCACCATCTGTCAGACAAATTGTGAGCAAGATACCAATGAAAGGTAAGGACGAGTTGACTTAAATAAAGTTACAGAACAGTAAAATAATAAGCAAGTAATACGTTTTTCTTAGTAACTTCCCCCAACAGTGACGATTGATGGTAATCACAGAGACAAAAACAAGGCTTCAGCAATTTGTACTTGGCCCACTGAATGAATAAAAGAAAAAACACATTCTGTTGCTACTTCATGAAGTAAAAGGAATTTTACCTTGAGAGAAGAGAAAGGTTTAGGTACAATAAGGAGTGGAGAGTAGAGGATCAGAGAGAAGTAACAAGAGCTTTTAGAATGAGCCCATGGCTGCGGAGGAGGAGAGGTGGAAGGAAAAAATGAAAGGAAACCTGTCTTCCTCAAGGATAAAGAAATCAAGAGGAGGATGTAGTTTGCTTTCAAAAATATTAAAGACACTCTCTCCTCTGCTCTCGAATAACATTCAAGGTTCCTGTAAAATCTGGAATAAGTGAAAGAAAAAAAAAAAGGTTTTCTATGAGCTCATATGTAGATATATGCGCCTTTTATATGCGATACAAGAACTTCTCTCACCAAACTGGGTGACACATCAAACCAGTCCCACATACAAGTCAATTTTGTGTGATTTCTTCGCATGTTAAACAACAGGGGGCCAAATTACATTGATTGTTCTGGAGAGACGAAGGCAGGCTGTTTTTTTTTTATTAAGTTGTCAACCGTGATAATGAGAGTTTTATAAATGTGGAACATTTACAAAATGCCGCAGGAGTGTGCCCAATTTAAGGCTGGCCCACACGAACGATTTTTAAAATCTTAACAGATTTTGAAAATGTGAGAGACCCCACACATAACACATTATGTTAAATTTAACAGTTTTGTTCCTATAGAGTGTGGAGAGCAACAATTTGGCCAAAACAGCCACCACATACTAACAGATTCCATTCATGAACAACAAGAGTCCCGACTCAAAAGAAAAAAGAAAATCTTGCAAAATCCGGCGCTGGTCCTTCATTTCTGAGCTCCATCTTACTACTACTTTATGCTGGTAGTTGTCCTTCCACTTCAGTCAGCTTAATGCAACATCAGGTTTGCTTTCCTAACTTTGTAAAACAAAATGCAACAAATAAAAACATAGCATATAAACTTATTTATTAAAAAACTCTTACTTCTTAAAACATTTTTTACATCTTAAAAAAATTCTTCAAAATTAACAGGAATTACAATTCAGGTACCTGTTTAAAGTAGCAACAAATTGTTCAAAACTTAAACAGGAATTAAAATGTCAGTATACGTATAATATGTATAGTATATAAACATAGAATTGAATTCAATAGATCGGTCCCATTGTCACCGATACCCGATCCAGCTATTTGAGTCAGTATCGCCAGGATGGACTTCCGAGCCGATCGGGGCACGTAAAAAACACTCTTAACATACCTCACGCTACAGGAATATCTGAAACGATAATCTGTAGAACTATCCAAAAATCAGGGCTTTGCTGACGATCGTCGGGAGGGGGGAATTGGGCCTAAAAGTGGATTGATCCTCTTGTAGTGTGTACCCGGCATTACAGAACTAAGGGAGGGGGCGGGGTTCAGAGAGAGGGCAACACAGATGAGAAAAATAGTGGTTAAAAGGAAGTGAGGGTAATAGCAAGTTGACAGGTCAGGAGAGAAAGTATAGAGGGGGGGGTGAAGGAGACCGGCAGTCATTGCAGTATACCACCACGACCTGTCTTGAAAAATGGGAGATGGACAAAAAAAGGTCTGTGTTCAAGAGCAGGGAAACATGTAATCTGATGCTACAGTATTCATTCAGCCTCTGTTGTTGGTTGATGCTTTCACAGACATAGAGAAACGCAGTTGTATTGGAGGAATGGTTCGGGGACAGAATACAACAGGCAAAATGTGAAGGATACAGTATACAGAAAACGACTTGACTCCAGTTGGAGGAACTCATTGCATTCAAGGAGAATGGAAATAGGGAGTCGGTATACCTGTAAATGCAACAACTGAAAATCAAGGTGACAGTGTGTATGCGTGTGTGTATGTGTGTGTGTGTGTGTGTGTGTGTGTGTGTGTGTGTGTGTGCGTGTGCGTGTGTGTGCGTGTGTGTGCGTGTGTGTGTGCGCGTGCGTGTGCGCGTGCGTGTGGGTGTGTGTGCGTGTGGGTGTGTGTGTGTGCATGCAGGAACACATGAGTGAAAAGACAGACATAGGTGAGAGGAAGAGCTGTGAAATTGTGAAATATGATTTTCACACATCGCACATTTATTCAGCGTCTTTTTGTCATTTTTATTGCCACTGACGCTTCGCGTGCACTCTTGCTCTGCTATGTATAGATTCAGTGATTGTGACAAGGGAGACAAAAGCTCCATCTCGATTCAGGGGGCCGCATCCGCCGAAGGATACAGTGTTACCCTTCGGAGGACCTGAAGGCCAGGCCGTGCTTCCTCCTCTTCCTCCCTGTGCTTGTTTACTAATTAACTAACTAAGCCCACACATGGGGAGAGATGCAAATTATAACAGGGAGTAGTCCCTATTAAACACCCAGTTATACACAGGGTGAGAAAATAATGGAAGCACCATGGGAAAGGATTTTAAAAGATAGACAGATCCATGAGGTTTGGATTATGTCGAGTCTGTCTTAATACAATATTCAGAAATGCACATTGAGTGTGTTATCGGTCGCCAAAATCATCCCTCCTGTCTTTACTGACCAGGATGTGACTCCTTAGTACAGAATCCACAGTCCTTGTTCTGTGCCAAAAAAAATCATCAGTAGCTTAATTAGTTAGTTTCTGGCCATCTGACAAGTCCAATATTCACACTTTTTTTTAGCTCTCTTCTGCTGTACACCTACTCTTCGGGGAAATATCTGGCTGCTAAATGCTGAACTGTGATCACGAGACAGTCGCTATCTTCATCTGTTTGCCGTTTGCTACTGGACAGGTAGAATATGGTGATTTTTTTAGGGCTGTCAATCAATTAAAATATTTAATTGCAATTAATCAGGATTGTTCATAGTTAATCAAGATTAATTGCAAATTAATCACACATTTTTTCTCCGTTCAAAATGTACCTTAAAGGGAGATTTGTCAAGTATTTAATACTCTTATCAACATGGGAGTGAGCAAATATGCTGCTTTATGCCAATGTATGTATATATTTATTATTGGAAATCAATTAACAACACAAAACAATCACAAATATTGTCCAGAAACCCTCACAGGTACTGCACTTAGCATAAAAAATATGCTCAAATCATAACATGGCAAACTGCAGCCCAACAGCCAACAACAGCTGTCAGTGTGTCAGTGTGCTGACTTGACTATGACTTCCCAAACTGCATGTGATTATCATAAAGTGGGCATGTCTGTAAAGGGGAGACTCGTGGGTACCCGTAGAACCCATTTTCATTCACATATCTTGAGGTCAGAGGTCAAGGGACCCCTTTGAAAATGGCCATGACAGTTTTTCCTCACCAAAATTAGCGCAAGTTTTGGAGCATTATTTATCTTCCTTCACGACAGCTGGTTCGGACCAATGGATTCTTTAGGTTTTCTTGTTTTATATGATGCCAGTATCTTCTCTCTAGCTTTACAACTGAGCCCGCTACAACTTAGAAATCACAAGTTGCACTCGTGCTTTAAAGATGTTAGTGGCGTTAAAACAAATTTGCGTTAACACACTATTATCGCGTTAACTTTGACAGCCCTAGTTCTTGGCCATCTAACAAGTCCAATTTTCACTCTTCTTTTAGCTCTCTTCTGCTCTACACCTACTCTTTCAGTAAATATCTGTCTCTTTAGCTGCTGAATGCTGAACAGTGTTCACAAGACAGTCACTATTTCTATTACTAGAGAGAGCTGTGAGAATGAACCAAAACAGTTAAATTGTGGCCCGTAAAACCAAAACATGAGAAGACGCCAAAAAGCTCAATCAAGCTGAGAGGAACTGTGAAGTCCTGTGTAAATTGTTTGTCTGTCATTACGAGCGACACCATTCATATTACATGAAAAAATATAAGAGCAGCTTTAATTTGAGTGAAAGCTAATATGAGGCCAAAGAGTACAGAAGCAAAGGTACAAATCTATGGTGCTTTTTTTGGCTAGATGGTGCATTTTGGACTGAAAACACCAATGATTCTGTGGCCATGGATGTATAAAGAGACGTCTGTAAATCACAGGATGTTTTTTTTTCAGGTAAATTATCTTCCCAGTATGACTACTTAAAAAGCCCTCATTTAAATCATTATGTCCTAAAAGTTGTAAAATGAAGTAATAGCTGAATCCGGTTATTTTCCTTGATATATTGGCTATATTTCATCACTTTTATTATCTTATAATACACCCATGGGCTGTATGCTGTAACCTGTACCGTGGTGGATGTATGAACGTCTCTGTTCCCAAACAACCGGCTATCGGCCAGTAGCTAGTAGTGCTAGTAGCATGACATGAACAGAATTTAATGTAGTTGTAGGCTATTTACTAACACGCAGGGCAAAAGCACAGGACACATCCTCTTATACATCCATGGTCTGTGGTCTAATGAACATCTATTTTGGAGTTCCTTGAGTCCTCAGTAGCTCTGCTGCTGGGCGCTGCAATGGAACGACCAATTGGCTTTCACTTCTTGTCAATATACATTCTTTGATGAGGCTTTAGCAGTCAGAGTTAGCCAAATCAAGCCGGTGTATTCGTCCTCGTAGTCGCTAGTGTTTTGTCCTGGTAACGTGACTACCAGGAGGTATCCGTCCGCAGTGGCAGAGCAAGGAAACACTGTAACTTCACTGTAAGATTCTGAAGCCTATATTAGTAGTCAATAACTCTCTCAACAGACATTTTGCATGTTAGTATTGTATTATGACAGACTTAAATTAGTAAAGGAATCTTTGAAGTTCCTCAATCACAAACACTAATAATAATAATAATAATAATAAACACAAATAAATGGAGATGGCAGGGTAATAATTGGAAAAAGGGATCTACTGTACATATTTATGTGCACATGTACATGCATGACCGGTTTGATCCTGATCTATCACTGTGGTTGTGTAGCATGGTTTCAGGCTGTCGATGACCCGTGTTGTGGCCCTGAGTCCATCTCCCGTTTCACGTTTGCTCCTTTGTGAATTTTTAATGAGAAATCAAGGTTTTGAAAGATGAGCCCTGTGATGGCACTTTGACCCACACTGCTGCCTCTGCATCTTGAAGGAAACTTGCAGTAAATACAGCTGCCCGTAATTGCATGGCAAATACTCACTTTGGTTGAATGCCAATTAGTAGCATCTGTCAGCTTTAAAAAGAGGTCTGGCAATCAGCGCTTTCATCACAACACAAGAGACACAACTGGGCAAATTTTCTTAAAGCTGCCACTTAAAGCTACAGGAAAGTCAAAATTGTGACTTTTTAACAAAATAGTTTTTTTTTTGTTGTGCCTAACGTTTGTAATCTTTAGCTATTGTATTCTATTCGTCACCATGAACTATATTTTTCATTATAATTTTCTTTGTTAAAATGTACACACAGGACTCAGCCTCAAAGCCACGGAGCACTTGTGGGATGCAGCCAGGGGAGATGTGGCTGTGGCAGTGGGGTGTGGTGCATCTGTCTGGGCTGGCATGCAGCTGGAGCTGGCATGCTGCTGCAGTCGCAGCTGCAGGTAATTGGGTCGTCAGTACTAATGTCTATTTATCTCACCCGCAGTGAAGCTGGTGCGGCTCCCTGCTGGTGTCTTCACGCACTGGCAGAACATTCTCTGGACTAGACAGCGTCATGGCCCACCATTCGCTGTTAGCCTCGGTATATATTATATACAGGACAGCAACACACTCCAGGTTGATATTCTGGACTGCACACATGTGCCTTCTGATGACCATCTGTCTGTCTTTTGACTAGCCTGCCTACTTGCCGTACCCCGCAGATTTGCTTGCCTTGTCTGCCAGCCATTGCTGACCATGTAAAGAGTCAGCTTTTAGGTGCCAAATCTGTGTGATCGAGTGTTACGGAAGAGAGAGTGTGATTTAAGATTATATAGAGAGAGAGCGTAGTTATATTTTGTTCAAAAGGTTTAGTCCAACTGAAATTAAACTACATGTTTTTCTGCTACAGCATGCAGATCTGCTTTATAATTCATCCTTTGCTAAGCCCCTCCACCCCCTTGGTTACTGTTGCTAGGCCTGTCAAGCTTTCACACCCGGCATGTCAATATCGCATTTTTAAAGTTATCTGTGAGAGAGAGATATTCCTAAGGAAATAATTGCAGATTTCTAGAATAATTGGGGGGTGTCATGATTCTCCAAATCCACGATTCAATTTGACTTTTTGATTTTAAGGTCATGATTCGATTTGATTATCGATTTAAAGTTCGATGAACGCTGTTTTCTTTGGTTGCTGCAGTCTCTAAATCTTCTGCAGCCTACAAAGCTGTAGTTTTTCTGTCAACGACACGTTCGTTGTTTACATAACTCACGAGGAAGGCAAAATGTCTCCACACCTGACTTAAGGGAAGCGGGAGGATTTTCCAGTTATGTTGTTTCTCCGTCATCTCTGACTCCAGCAGTTGCCATGGCGTCTCAAAGTGCAGCAGCAGGCTATCGGTAAGATACGCTGTGTCGTCTTTGAAGTGTTGTTGTTTTTTCCTTCGGATGCACACAAGTAAGCAGGGGCGAAGAGAAAAACATTTTTCTGGGAGAATCGCCGATCCTGCTTTTGATTTCAATGGTCGAAATTGGAATCTAATTTTGATAGTTTTTTGATCAAGAATGGAAATCGTGACACCCCTCGGAATAATCCTTCTAAAATATCAGAGACTAGTAAACAGAAAGGACTATATTATGCATTTGAGAGCTACGTACATTCACAGTATAGGCTAATTTGTTGGCAGAGTATTGTGAATGAAGAGGTTAATAAAGTTAAGGGAATAGCTCAACGGTGGTCCCAATGCAAGCATCAGACAACAGGAACAACAATGTTGCTGCACAGGATATGCAGTTAAGTTAATGTTAAGTTATGACTCCCAATGGGCTTGATCCATACCCTGGATCCCACAATTTAATAATAATTTAATTTTTCAACCATCTTTGTTTGTTGTCTATGGATTCAGCCGTCAGTGAGGTCTTCGACACTGTTTAATCCATATCCAACATCTCTACTCTTGTATTTTTGGCTTTGGAAAAGCGAAAAACATATGACGTCCCCTCTAAACTTAGAGGATATCTGCAGGTTCCATACACTCCCCTGAAAGCTTGACAGGCTTCCTGCGCCTAATTACGGCTGCTAACGTAGGATTGGACAGTGGCCGTTTTAGGGAGGGGCTTAGCGAAGGGTCAATTAACCTGCCCTGTCCTTTTGTTTGTTTTGTTTTTTTTTCGTGGTGGTGCTCCTTATGTGCATTTAGCAGTCAGCTGCAGTTGCATAAAGCATTGTATCATCTTTTTTATTACAGTATTGGTTGCCAGTGTCACTGACAACATAACATATAAAGAGCAGAGTTTAAACCACAATGCTCTCTAGCTAATGTCTCCCTTCGCATCTACAAGCATGGACTTGTCTTGTAGCACCTCAAGTTGCTTGATTAGCTGCTAACCGAGGATCCACCAGGGATGACATCAGTTTGCAGGCTCGTTAAATGAGCCAGCTAATTGAGACCAGTCTTGGTCTTGAGTCCGGTCTATTGAGAACTGGTCAAGTTGTTCGTGGCAGCTCAGCAGGCAGAGAGAGAGACAGCGGGGGAAAACAATATGTAGAACAAGCACACACACACACACTCACCTGTGCAAATATATACCGGCAATCACCGGTTGTTGGGCTGACGGTGGCCGGTCAGACATTTTTTTACACATCGCCCAACCCTCTGGCTTTTTCTTGATTTTGCCTCAACCCCTGGATCCAAGCTCCTACTCAGTTCACTATACTTTTTTTCACATCTTGCTGATGGCTGGTTAATACCAGAGGTGGGTCGTAATGCGTAACGCAAATGAGTATGTTTTATGTTACGGTTCATAATCTACCTTTATCTTTCTTATTTTTATTTTTGTATTTGCTATTTGTACCTTTGATACAACTAGTATGTTATCTACAACAAGAGAGGGAACACGGGAGTGAGCAAATATGCTTGCTTTATGCAAATTTATGTATATATTTATTATTGGAAATCACAAAACAATCACAAATATGTCCAGAAACCCTCACGAGTACTGCGTTTAGCATAACAAATATGCTCAAATCATAACATGGCAAACTGCAGCTCAACAGGCAACAACAGCTGTCAGTGTGTCAGTGTGCTGACTTGACTATGACTTGCCCCAAACTGCATGGGATTATCATAAAATGGTCATGTCTGTAAAGGGGAGACTCGTGGGTACCCATAGAACACATATCGTTCACATATCTTGAGGTCAGAGGTCAAGGAACCCCTTTGAAAATAGCGATGTCAGTTTCTCCTTGACAAAATGTAACATAAATTTGGAGCGTTATTTACCCTCCTTCGCGACAAGCTAGTATGACATGGTTAGTACCGCATGGTTATGGACTCCTTCGGTTTTCTAGTTTCTAGATACCTCTTCACTCTAGATTTAAAACTGAGCCTGCTACAATTTAAAAATCACAATTTGCGATAATGCTAAATAAATTAATGGCGTTAAAATTTATTTGCATTAACGTGATATTATTGTGTTACCTTTGACAGCCCTACTTTGCATGCATTTACCAAAATGAGCTGTTATGCAAGCTGTGTGTGCACTGTTACCCAGGAGAGCAGAGCATTAGCATTTGAAAGACACTATTAACTATTATGGTCTTGAACAGGACTCAATTTACTCTAGACTCGGCTCTGACTTGATCTCAACTGCCTTTGGACTTGGTCTTGACTTAGACTCGACTGGACCTGGTCTTGGTCTTGACTCGGACTCCACTGGACCTGGTCTTGGACTTGACTTGGACTCGATTAAATTGGTGTTGACGACAGCCCTGATTTAGAAGCTTAATGGTGTAGCCATTACTCCTCAGTGCCACTAATGGATGTATTATAAGAACTGGATACTGGACTCAAAGACTGTGCACGTCCACTTGAATGAAAATGGATTGCTGAGAGCATAAGCCCAAAATGTTTTATAAATTCTGGGATTACCTCTTCGTTGTGTGCCCCACTGCTCATGCGCATTAGTCTTTCTCACATAGGCCCTGCCTGCAAATTCCCACTCGGCCCATACACTTAGATTAGGATTACGTTAGGCACTTTAAAATCACCACTCTAGATTAAAAAGAAGAAACAATAATACAAAGAGTGAAAGGGGCCACTGGGACATATTGGCAAAAGTGGCAGCTCTCTTAATACACACATGGTGCCACTACTAACAAAATACTGTCTTTGATTGGCTTAAAGGATACAGCTACCAGCGCAACTTGTCGTGTCAACTGTCAGTCACACACGTACAATGGCCTGCCCACTATATATAAATATACAGTATACATACTCATTGATCACAGAGATATTGTGCGAGTTTGCTTGCAAACATAGTTCCTAGTTGATTAATCGGATGTGTATATTAAAGATTTTATTGGTTGAACCTTTCCTTTCACATAGACAAAGAATTGGTAGATCACTGTGTCCACATGTCCCTGAAGTGGACAGCTCGAAACATGTCCCTGAAGTGGACAGCTAGAAACATGTCTTATAGCTTTTCTCATTAGCTCCAACATTTCCTCCTCACTGAAAAGTGTATGTGTGTGTGTGTGTGAGAGGGAGAGAGAGAGAGAGAGAGAGCTTCCTTCTCCCTCACTGGCAGCTATTGATTGAGTCTGTGGGGCTGAGAAACAAGATATCACACAGCAACCAATCTCAGTTTGGATTATGTCATATCTCTCTCTCTCTAGCTTTTCCCTCCACTACTCTGGATTCCCTTCACTCAAGTGGACAGATCCTCAAGGTGGAAAGAAGCTCACCACACATCCCTAGATATCGAACTCCCCAGTGAATCTGTACAAATCATTTTTAGAGTCTGCCAATTATACAGGGGGGCTCTAAACTTTGAAGACTTCAAGGACTTTTTTAAAGTCTAAGGTAAATTTAACTTCAGGTCCAGCGAACATACCTCAGTAACATGTCATAAAATAACCGTCAGAACTGACCATTCGTTAAGTGCCTCCCTAGAACGGCCGCTGTCAAATCCTATGTTAACAACCGTAACCAGGCCATGGATGTATAAAGAGAACTGGATACAGCATTGTAGGCGGGATCCAGTTCATTCCTATGAAAGTTGCTCAGTGGTGCATGAAGCCAAAATGGCTCGATTGTCAAATGATAAAGTACCCGGATCTTCCTGCAATCTCACGCATCCATTGGGCTCATAGAGCAGGCGCAGTAGCGTTTTCTTTATTCCCACCTCCAAGCCTTAGGACCAGCTTACTGTATCTCTAAAATGAGTATTGTAGTCCTTTCTGTCTACTTCTCTCTGATATTTCAGAACGATTATTCCAGAAATCTGCCATTATTTCCTTTGGAATATCTCTCACTCATATCGTTGAAAATGCCATATTGACATGCCAGTTGCGAAAGCTTGGCTTGGCGAATGGGCTGATCTATGTACTCTATGCTTTTGTCAGCACAACTTGCTAGAAAATTGAAAGCAGGTAGTGTCTTTCACTCTGTGCACGTGCCCCGACAGTAAATAAACTATGTTTTCGTTGCTTTAGCGCAAATATAGGCCTGCAGTGATTATGGCTGTGCAGCTTTGGTTTTACCAGCCACCGTCACCCCGGCGACCAGAGCCACATCGCTTTGTTTATTTGTGACATCCTTTGCATTATATGTGTGGCCCCCTTTATTTCATTTGCATGTAAAGGAATGGCTACCATACTAGTCTGACTGAACTTCATTTGAACTTGCGGGCAACCTCATTATGGACGAGGCGCTCCCACCACTGAGCAATTTGTATGTACAGATGCGACTGGACAAGCACCAACTGTAATTTGGTATAAGCGTTCCTTTGGACAAGCACCAACCGTCCAGCAGGCTTTCATGAATGAGTGAGTAAAAGCAATTTACGACAACCTGACAGCCCACAATGCCAGTCTGCAGTGCCATGCACCGACTAAACAATATAAATCCTTTCCTATTTTCCTACATGCATTTTCCAGCATGTTTCCAGTACCACACAAATACATCTGCATGATAAACAAGACTAAAAGTATATATAGTAGTAAAGCTAGCAGCTCTGTGAGGCTGTACTTAGGCACAGTGGTGCTTTGAGTCAAATGCTAACGCAAGCATGGCAACATGCTCACAATGACAATGCTAAAGTGCTGACGTTTAGCAGGTACAATATGCCCGATGTTCACTATCTTAGTTTAGTGTGTTAGCATGCTAACAGTTGCTAATTAGTGCTAAACACAAAGTTCAGCTAAGGCTGATGTGAATGTCAATAGTTTTGCAGGTATTTAATCATAAAGCAAAGTATTACACAAATTGAAATTTTGACCAGACAATGGTGAAAAGTTAAAGAATCAGAAATTGTTAGAATCCATCCTGAGGGGGACATGAATATCTGTCACAGGTCTTACACATGACCTCTTATGACACTGCTTTAAAAATCGATTCCTCCTTCTCAGATTGTTTCATTAAAAAGATTTTTAGAGCCCCATAAGTTTTGAAAGTCAGCATTATTTTGTGTTTTTTCTTTCTTATCTCTTTAACTCTTTAAAAACTGAACTCCTGCGGGTGGCTGCGGGAAATCTTTGTTTGCATGATCCTGTTTTCACACTCATAGCGAGCGAGGTGGTGCTCCTCATCTCTGTCAAAATGTATTGAGAAAACATGTTTTTATCTCACGAAATATTCTGCTTCAACCCATATTTGTTGGCGTTTAGTCTTTCAAAAAAAACACTTTCACTGTGGTAGAAAAAAGTCATAAAATATGACAAAAACCTCAATAGAAGCTTTGATTATAGAAAAAAAGGACATTTGGTACCTAATGGCTTGGTCTGAGCCAGGACATATTAGCTGAATTTTAATTAAGTATTCGCAGCATTGGCATGTAAACTTTTTGTATAATATAAGTTTATATTTAAGTTGTCTTGCTATTAATTAATGAATTTATGTATTAGGCATATATCCCAACGGACATTTTGGCCGTTGATAATTTTATCTGCCGCGGGGTGATCTAGCTCGCTAATTCTTGTCTCATTTGTGGTCTAATAGACAGTAATTAATCAAATTCAATGCCTCATATCGCTATTTTCCAAGCTACTGTAGCTGTCATATTTCACGGAGACGGACCTTCTTTTCTGCCACTTTGGATTCAGGATTTAATCAATCAATCAACATTAATACACAAACTATCAAAACGTAGGCTTCGTGGACCGGAAGTTCTGTAAATCTCGATTGCTCTTCCTCGACAACCGGATGTGTGTCTCTATAAACTGAAATTGAACTGTGAGAACTGAATGTGTGAAGTATAGAGAGTTGAATTTTCAGTGAGGATCAAATACAGTTTCAGAGCAAATTAATTCAATTTCATAATATTACATTCAGTTTCAGGTTTGTTGGAATTCAGTTCCAGGCTAATAAATTCAATTCCAAATTATGCTATTTTTCAACTCAATAAATTCAGGATAAACAATACAAATTCAAATTGTGTGATTCAAATTCAGTTATTTAATGCAATATTAAACTTGAGCAATTCAAATGAAAATATAAATGATTCAAATAAATTTCCTATTGACACACATTTCTGCCTATATGTATGGTGGTATCTACTGCTGTAACTGTACATATTTAATCAACCTACAACTGCGATTGGGTGTGGTTTCAGCGCCTTCAGCGGACACGCCCCCAGCCTTTCAGAGCACAGAATACTGCTTATTTTTTCATGATTTTGATACCTAATTGCATATACTTTGTGATTTTTTTAATCATTAAAATTTGGCTGGGTGGTTAATAACAAATTTTTTTCTGTGGTGTGTTATTTTGGATTTATTTTGGCTTGTAAATGAGGTGCCTTGACAGCGGTGTGTGTCATCGGAATGTTTTCTAGATGCTTGTGGCTTTTTTACAGATTGATAGAGTTGACGGAGTGACTGAAGAGTCGATGAGCTGCATTGGCATTATTAGTTTTTATGTGGGTTATGTCACGCATCAGTGTACCACACATCACATGCTATTTGTAACTCTTTATACAGTAGAGATGTATTGACCTCCTGTATCTCCTGTAAAAAAACTTTGTCAGAGAAATCTCCTCAGGTACAACCTCAGTATGTGCACAATAGATACTATTCTACTGTATTTTTCATGTTGCACCAACATTAAAAAACATCTGTAAGAATTAGTGGTGAGACTACAAAGGCTCACTGTCATTTAGTATGCTATTTGATGTAAATAACGCGCCTTACATGACAAGAGATGTCATTTCATGAACAATTCACGCATAAGTAATGCATGACACACTGTTTCCTGCAGGGTTTTGTGCTCGAGACGGTGTTGCCGTTTCATGTTGCTTAGAAGTGAGATGTTGAATGAAATGCCGCGAATAAAAAACGTGCAGAATATGAAATCACAAGATTCAGATGTGTATCAAGATAGATGTGATTTCATTACGTATTCAGCTGTGTACATAAGAAAAAGCATCTTTTTGTTGTGAGGCCTGTCAATGTGGTTCAGTCGTGAGGCAGAGGAAGTTTTAAAGGACTTCTTCAGATCTCTGGCTGCATTCGTTGTGAGAACGCTTTATATCAATGTCCAGGACCCTGAATTAAAAGCAGGAATAAAAAAAAGGGTAAAAGTTGTGATCGAAGACTAGGAGGTCAAGGTGGAGGCGAGTCTTGTTAATATTGATAAATCTCTTTTCTTCAAAGGCTAAACCTGCCGGCCTCATCATTACAACGCGCCTGTCTCACTCTTTCACTCTGACAGGCAAGGAGCAGAGATATTTTTATTTAATCAAGATCTCCTCTCTGTTTTCAGCAAAGGAGTTTTTTTTTTTTTTCTTTAATAAGATTTTCTTGAATATTAAAAGGAAAATGAAACTATGTTAATAATATAAGGGAGCTTCCTTCTGCTTATATGTGGCAATAATTAAGTCCCTGGAGTGGTGCTGGGTGAATGTGTGTCTTCTGGTGTGCGCGTGTGTGCATACTGTAAGCACATGTTTAATAAAGTAATGTCAGTTGTTAACTATTTTTAATGAGTTTTGCACAGAGCTCTTCATCTTCTTACAATCCTAATTCAGCCTTCGCTGTCTATCACGCAGAGATATGTTTCCTGATGAGGACACTCTGTGTGCTTTTGTGCTAATTTTATGCACAACTCAGTTGCGGCAGCACCTGCAATTAATGGAAATCAATTATGTGCCCGCCCTGAGACTGCAATAGGTGGAAAGTTTTAAGTTAATTGCCGTCTCAGTAACAGAAAGTTTCCACTGGTCATATATTGAGCATCGGATTTTTAACCCTAATATGCAGAATGCACTAGCAAATGCCAGGTCCGATGGCAAAAGCAAATACAGGTGCATGTTAGATTCAAGCCCAAATTAACTGTGAGCTGCTTATGGATATGGACCCCACTTCCAAAATGAGGATAAAACTGGCCATGCATAGGTAATCCTACCTTAATTGGGGTTTGGCAGAAATGTAATATGGCACACATGGTAATGATCTGTGGGCTTGATTATGCAAACGGGGCCCAGTCACAGAGAGAACAGGATTTTACAAACAATGTGCTTTTGTGGTGTGACTGACCGATTGTTGTGGATGCCATAAGCTCTGAATTTGGCTAAACATGGGACATTCTGACAAAAAAGAGCAGAGGAAATATTACCATTTTGGATTCTTCCCAGTAGAGCCCTTGAATTTCAAATACCCTAACTGTGGTAATAGACTGATATACAACAAGATTCAGTGAATACCAAGTAAACTGGGAAAAAAAAGTTCGGAAACTTGTGTTTGGTCGGTTATTTCTCTATTTCTGTTTACCATTGGCAGAGCATTTTGGCAAATTTTTCTTGGGCGCTACCCACATAATCAGCTGTGCTGCTCATCCCACAAATGCATGATCCTTACAAGTTGGACATCATTGTGAAGGTAAATAAACAGGCTTTCCAACGATGTAAAATACAATACCAATTAGCATTGTAACAACAGAGAAATAATCCACCAAACACAAGTTTCCGAACTTTTCTTTATATGGTTAGACCGTGTACTGTCGGTGAATTTTGGCTAAATTGTTACACAAATAATGGTCGTCTATAATGTTAAATCCAGCGGTACATGTCCACCAGGTCCGGCGAGGACACTAGGGGATGCATTGCTCCCCTCAACTGGCCGTTCAAGCGGTGACGTAACCTATCGTGCAATGCCTGTTTCAAACAGGAAATAACATGGCAGCCTGCTCATAAACTTTCTGTTATTCCGTCTAAAGAGCAACGGCCAATGAGGAAACTCCAACACTCGACCAACCAATCGTGTAACTTCATCACTCAGTCACTCACTCAGTGACAGACTTTTGCGTTTGCAGGGTGTGGCCCTCTGCAGTCCAGCCACAGACATAATGTTGATTTTTGTTGGGGCAGGGTCATTTAAATTATAATCTTTAAGATTTTGATGAAATCAAACCCTGTTTTGACACTATTATGGTGAGTATTTTTTTTTTTCAGCTATAGCCATTCTAAGTATTTACAGTTCCTCTCTATATCATAGTTTTCATTGTTAGTGGCGGAGTCCGCCATTCCCATACTGGATTCAAATTGGGAGATTTCTGATTGTGTTTCACCCACTGTATATAAAACGTGGACATAGTCAACGTGACGTCATCCATTGGTTTGTGGACTGCCGTTTTCAAGCCTCGAGTTCGGCATTTTGGCTGCAGCCATCTTGGTTTTTGGCAGTCTGCATCTTGTTTTTTTGCCACCAGAAGTGACATGAGAGGGTGGAGCTATGTACAACCGAATGCTGAGTCAGACAGTTTTAGGCGACCAAATGTTACAATTAACTTTCATGAACTGAAAATAGACTTCTATACAATCAGACTTGCAACCAGAGGAGTCGCCCCCTGCTGGCTATTAGAAAGAATGCAAGTTTAAGGCACTTATGCATTGGCTTGACTTCTCAGACCCGGAGGTTACCCACTGGTTTGTCGTGGCGTTTCTCACTGGTTTGAAGTGCGCAGGTCTCAGCTGGAAAAAGTGATGTCACATACTTCCATGCACCAATCAACATGTGATGACAGTTGGTGGGTTGTTTGCACTGTCAATCAATAACTTATTTTTTTTCCTTATGAAAACAAGTTTTGCGTGGCTTTGAATCCTTAGAAGGTTCAGAAAGACATGATTTTTCTTTTGAGTTTGTCTTTTGAACACACAACATGACTGTATTATGCCAGTGTGTTAAATGTATGCGTAGAAGTGTGGTTTTCAGCTTTAAAGCAATATTCGTAAAAGTTAAAAATAGTAACTGTTAAAGAACTGTTTCTCCAAGACTATAATTAGATCTGAGTGAGGAAAAATGACAAATTGGGTCTTCTGTGTGCGTATGTGCTGATGGTATGTCAATGATCATTTCACGAGTGCAAAGGTAAAAGATCTTCCCAGCTTTTTTTTAACACAGAAATGTACTGTAATAACACTCGGTTCTAAGAGGATGTTGTGTGCAGAGAAGAACAATACTGGGATATTAATCAAGAAATAAAATGAGACAAGAAACAACAGCCAATGAGAAGTGTTTAAGAAGTAGTAATGAATGAGGTGATGTTAGTGAATGTGTTGTTGAAATAAATTGGCTTTGCATACCTGTTGAATGAGGACGTTTGGGCCTTTCCAAATGTGCTTAAACACCAGCCACAGCCAGAACATAAGAAAATGTTCAACACCTCTCCCACACAGTCCAATTAAACCATCACATTTTGCTACAATAGCATCATTAGGGTTTCATAATGATAGACCAAAGTCTACTTTGATGTGAGATGCAGCATTAAAGACCCAGGAAAGGCAGACTTGGGCTTTTTACTAGATCACAGACATAATCTTGAAGTAATAGAATATTGGTGGGATGCAGTGGTGCAGCTTCCTGGGCAGTATACATGAGTCTATAGTCATGGTTTGAATTTTTAAAATGACATGCACCAAAATTGTTTTACCTACACCATTCTTTTTTTTCTGCACCGTTTGTTGTATTTCTCCTTCTTTGCGGACGCAGTCGGAGTACCAACCTTTCAATTTAGTTTGGAGTGAGATGGTAAAATGACTTCAAATTTAACGTGGTCATAGTCGGGGTCATTCTGAAGAAGACTGACTCCTTTGAAAATTTCAGTAAACCTATTAAGGAATTTCAACAGTTCAAATATGAGGAAATTATTAATGTTATAATGTAAAAATGAACTAACTTCCTTTTAATTTTCCCCAAAACTGTACAGTAAAATAACTTCAAATTTTACATGGTCATAGTCCAACTCATTCTCACATCCAATTCGTCAAATACCGCCGCTTGGTCAGTGCCTTTCGGCATCGGAGACCGATGCACGGGGTAACCCTCTTGCATTACTTTTTGACGGAGCAGGGACGCCGTGTCAATATACGCTTCATTTAGGTTCAGGCAACACAACCACTTAGGTAGGGTTAGGAAACAGTCGTGGTTGATGTTAACTTCACTGAGTAGTGACTGACGATACTGACGAGTCACATGACTAAAGACTGATGTGACAAAATCGTTACTTTTAGTTTCACATGGGACACGAGCACCGGTCTCCTGGTTAAAAGTCTTGTGTTTGTTTGACCCATCCATCACCCCTACCGCCCTCCCTCAATGGACTCTCACGCTTTTAATTATCCATTCCATTCTATTCATGGTAACAAAAAAAAATAATCCAATGAATGGAAATGATCTAACTGGTCCAGTCTCCAAAACCCAATATTACTTAGTTTTTCCCCTGGTGATCATACTATTAATTAGTTAAATGCTAGGTGTATAGCCCGTATCTCTCGTAATATTGGAATTGTTTAGAGTGTTAAAGCTAAATTTACACTGCAGCGAGGAATAATAATGTAAAAAGGAAAATAAAACAAAATTATAAAATTTTCATTTCTCACAAAATCAGCATCAGAGCAACATAATTTACACACGTCTTAATCAGATGCCTTAGAATAGCAACGTGAGGGTTGGAGCATAAATCAACTGGTAAATCAAAGTGCTTCTCCTTCACTCTCAGCCTCCTCTTCACCACAAGTGCTCCTAGTTCTATTTAAAAATGAGTCTGAGTGAATGAATGAAATGATTTCTCTCACTCTCTTTCTCTCCCTTTTACTTTCTCCAACATGTCCTATGTTATTTGATATATTATCAATTACCTGATACAATAGAAACGCAACAGTAGTCAGTCTCCCTTGAGCCAGGGATTTAAATATATTTATGTAAGGTAAACAATATTTATTATATCTTAACATATACCGTAATATATTAAATCAATAGTGTTTTGACAGGCAGTGTCTAGGGCTGTGATTTTAAAATTTTAACAAAATAATTTATCCTTGTTAAAGCTGCACTAATCAATATTTTGATGTTGATATTGGACTATTTGAATGTGAAAGATGTTGCTTGTGACAAATCCAAAGATAATTCTCACCAGCTCTGCAGCAGTCAGCTGTTTTCAACAGAAAAACACTCTGGTAAACCCACTTTGCACCACCAGCTTAGCACCAGTTGACTGACAGATAAAGTTAGTAACTAGCTTATATATACTGTATACACACATATTTCTCTTAGGAGATGGTGGAGACCAAAACAGAGCTTTATAAGGTGATAATACGACAATAGAGTGCTACAGGAATGATTCCTAAAACCCGAAAATGAGTTAGCATTTTAGGAAGTCAATGGGTTTTTTGAATGGGTCTTTCGTTTAATGCCTGAAACAAGGTCTGTGGTTCTACGACATAAAATACATCCATAAATACCCCACTTGTGAATTTTTTAAGCCTTTATGTGTCTTAAAAAAGGCGGCTGCTAACAAGTCATCACAGTGACTCGTCTGCCTTACAGCCTCGTTGTGTATACTCACGCTCATGCGACTGTGGTGTAGTTTACAGCCTAATGTTAGCTTTTTACTGCATTTATGCTTCAAAAATCATAGAAGTGGTGTTCGTTTGTGAAGATTATATTGCTGAACCAAACATGTAAGTAAACATTTGTTTGCCACAAAGCTTATTTTCTGCCATAGTCCAAAACCCAAGGAAAAATTCCATTGGCTTTTTGTCGAGGGAACTCAGGTCGATGCTAACTTCCTGGTTGGCCTACAAAAATACGCATCTCATGCCCCCAATTGGCAAAAAATCCATTAATGCAGCTTTAAGCTAATGAGGTGTTCACATTTTAATGTCATTAGTTGTGCCTGTATGTGTCATGCAGTGTGGTTTTCCTTTCACAGATACTGGTCTGCAGTACACAGACAGTCTTGGATATGATCTGTTACAAATACTGGTATAACACAAGTACCCAGCCCTCCCCAAAAGAACAGTAAATATCACTGCCCAGTGCTGTGAATCAAAGCAGGCTGAATCTTGACCCCAAGTGGGACTGGAATGATTTACAGCCCTTTTGAAGGTGGCTCTACTCTTTTCACAGCCAAGTGCACAAAGATTCGCTTTGCAATACACACTGAAATCATAAATGTAACCAAGCTTTGTGTGGCTCAAAATGTAGAAAATTAGATTTTCCAAACATATGAATAGAGGCGAAGCCTTGGCAGTAAGACATCCAACAGTGTACTAACCTTCAACTCTGTTTTCTACAAGTTTTAACATATTCGGCCGGTTTGCTGGAAACTGAAATAGTTGTTTGTGTTTTAAACAGGGATTTCAATCGATTAAAATAGTTAATCACGATTAATTGCACATTTTTTATCTGTTCAAAATGTACCTTAAAGAGGGATTTGTCAAGTTTTTAATACTCTTATCAACATGGGAGTGGACAAATATGCTGCTTTATGAAAATGTATGTATATATTTATTATTGGAAATCAATTAACAACACAAAACAATGACAATTATTGTCCAGAAACCCTCACAGGCACTGCATTTAGCATAAAAAATATGCTCAAATCATAACATGGCAAACAGCAGCCCAACAGGCAACAACAGCTGTCAGTGTGTCAGTGTGCTGACTTGACTATGACTTGCCCCAAACTGCATGTGATTATCATAAAGTGGGCATGTCTGTAAAGGGGAGACTCGTGGGTACCCATAGGACCCATTTACATTCACATATCTTGAGGTCAGAAGTCAAGGGACCCTCTTGAAAATGGCCATGCCAGTTTTTCCTCACCAAAAATTAGCATATGTTTGGAGTGTTATTTAGCCTCCTTTGCGACAAGTTAGTATGACATGGTTGATACCAACAGATTCCAACCTATTTTCATATGATGCCTTTATCTTCACTCTAGCTTTAAAACTGAGCCCGCTACTAACTAAAAATTGCAAGTTGCTTAAATGTGTGAAATTAGTGAATGAATATGCGTTAACATGTTATTATCTTGTTCACTTTAACACTCTAATTTTAGAGTATTATGTCACATGTAGTGTTTCTAGGATACAATTATCCTCAAATTTACAGACTTCTCTTTATACATCCATGTCCACGGACTGATTGTCGTTGTCAATCCAAAATGGCAGTAGCAGAGTTTCGTCTCTTTGCTTCTCTAATCTTTGATGAGGGGTCTGGTCTCTCTCCTCATAACGTTACACACACACACACACCCCGCTCTCTCTCTTGCCGCTCTTACCACATCCATGTCATGCGCACACATAACAAAAGCAGCTCAAGTGGAGCTATTTGCATTGGTTTATGATGGTTGTATACATTTTTTGACCGATGTGACTCATAATCTGAGTTGGATTCATAGTTTTATATCGATGTAGCCGTATCCAAGACTCTTGTAATCGATTTTCCGACATGTATCGGGTTAATCGTTACACCCCTACTGTCATCATATACTGTTTATATTTTTGAGATACATTTCTGGAGCTCATATTTGCAGGCGTGATTAACTCTTTTTAGTCTCTCAAAGCTTACAGCTGCTCTTTATTTTGTACGTGAGTCTTATAAACCCAGAGGGAGAGGGGCTGTTTAATGCTAAGTGCCAATTACTAGCACTCCAAGGTTAGCAGGCCAAGCTACCCCACACTCCGTCTGCACTCTCTGTACAGCAGGACACAAGCCCCCAGCCCTCTGACCACACACACTCTCTCAGTATGTCACTCTGTCTTCCCTTTCTCACACTGCCGTCCTGTCTTTCTCCCTCGACCCTGCTCATGCTTTCAGCTGGTAGCTATCATATCGTTCTCTTCTTCCGGTTGATCTCTCTGTCTCTCTCTTTCTCTCTGCCTAAATGATGAGGATGGAGAGTGTTCATTTAAACGCACTGGAGCATTGCCGTAATAGAATAGATCCGGGAACTGTGCCGAGTTCCTGCACATGTGCGCATATGTGTCTGTGTCTTTGTGTCTGCCTTGGCTCTTTGTTGGTCTTTATGCATGCCGCCGTGCATTCAAGGGGATCTGACATATTGCAGGAATAGCAACTTTCTCTTCCCTCTGCGTGTGTGTGATACAGTGATACAGGCCGTATGCTCCCCCTCAGCGTTCAAATCAAATAGGCCCTCATCTCCCGGTGAAGCTCATTCAAAAACGACAGGGGTGATTGACAGGTGCCGTGGGCGACGCATGCACACACAGACGCACAAAACCACAACTCGGATTTATCTGTCACAGCGAGACAAAACAGCATGGCTGCGAGTTAGATCTCGACTTGGCTCGCATTATGCATTCAAGCGTGTGTACACTCATGAGCGCTAAAGAGAGGAAGGGGACCAGCTCTACTTAGAAGGCATGACATCCGTGATTTGCAGCAGTGGGATCCAGGTCTCCTCCTGACGAGCATAGCCTTTGTTTCCTGTTTCTCGCTAGACAGGATATGACCTTGTTCAAGGGAAATTAGGCACCTCGCCCTCCTGGTAATAAAACAATATTGTCACGATGTAGGCATGAATACACACAGGCACACACACACACACACGTCTACACATGGCATTACCAGAAAAAGAAAAAAATACAACTGAGCCAGTGTGAAAGTGTGTGGGTGTCAAGTAAAACTGAGATTGATAAATGCTCCGTGTTCTGCTGAAAGAACAGTGAGATAATACCTCAGGACCTGCATAACCATCTGTGTGTGTGTGCGTGTGTGGCTGTGTGTGTGGCTGTGTGTGTGTTGGAGGTTGGAGGTCTTTTACCTTTAACAGTGGACATTGATAACAATTTAGTTCCCCAGGATAAATGTGTGTACACCATGTAAACACGCAAGTACAAGGGAGAGGCGTACCAAAAAGGGGGCTTAAGCTTGGTTTATGGTCGCCGCACCTCGCGCCAGAAAACAACGTCAGCACGGCTTTCGCGTGGTTACGCGAAGGCTCCGTAAGTTGTCGCGGTGGTTTGTCGTGCACCTATGAATTTTTGTAACTACATGTGCCGACTGCACGCGATGCGCTTTTCGTTTCAACATGGTTCGCCTGTACAGACATCTCTACAACTGTTCATTAAGAGACCACCATGACAGTCCAATGTCATTAAATACTTGGAAAGAAATAGGCAACCCACTGGGGAAAGAAGAGGCTTTTTGCTGCAGGCTGTGAAAGAATATGTGTTTCTGAATATTTTCACTTTAACGTTGGCTTCAAACACTTGATTTTAATGTGTTTTTTTTATGATATTATGCTATGTGTTTATTTTGCATTTGTTTTATGTTGTGGCGTCTGGAACTTTAATATATGTTTAAATGCTTCTGTCTTGGCCAGGTCTCTCTTGCAAAAGAGATTTTTAATCTCAATGAGTACTATCTGGTTAAATAAAGGTTAAATAAAAAATAAAAATAAATAAAATAATATAAGAGATTGTTTTGTAAAAGCTAAAAAAAAAAAGGTCTCATGGAAAGAGTGGCGACCTTAAGGGAAGCACCGAGAGACAAGAAGTCATTTTCTACTTGGATGTAAGCGTCAGTAATAATTACAGTACACAAATGCAATGTTTGGCGGTACGTACATCGGTGTTTAGTGTTTACAACTGTTACCTACTTTCCTTTCCGGTACCACTCGTCGACTTCTTGCTTATCCATAGAATATTTAGTTTGTACGCCTCCTGGCGTTTCGGAGCATATTGCAATGAACAACTCGCTGAGCATAAACGCCTCTGTGCATGCTTGTAGTGCGCGCGCCATCTACAGAGGCCCGTGCCATGGTGTCTCACGCGAGTCTAAACAAAGCTTAAGAAAGCAGGGCTTATTGTGAAAAGCCTGGCTTTGGGTAATTCAAAACGACGATTTAGTTTTAACCATAGACTGTATATAAAGATGGACTGCATGACAGCTCCCCAAAAGTGAATCCAAAACACCTCGATAGCCCCCTGGTGGCTGGCTGCAGTATAGGTCATAAATCCCGCCTCCTCCATGTTAGCGGATGGGACATGGTCCAAACTAAAAAGTCAAAGTACACGTCAAATTTAATTTTCCTAAGGATGGTTTTCTGTCATTTTAGGTAGTTCTCATCACGCTGAAGTATGTTGAAGTGTTTCTTATTCTGATAAGTTTGGTTTTAATTAGTTATTTGATGCTATAAAAAGAGGGTGTGATGCCATGATTGACAGCTGTGATTGACAGCTGTTCTGAGTGAAGTAGTCACACAGCTGGAGGCTCGGGAATTGTACGAGAGAGGAGATGTACCTTTAACTTTCCCTAACTGCAACAAGTCTGTGAAATAGAATATGTGTCAATTTCATCATAGATATAGTTACAGAGACTTTTAGTTGTTGTGTCTTTCTAGCCAAACAGCTACCACTGTGCTAACGTAGCAGCTAGGTGTGTCATGCCAGCAAATTGCAGCCATGCCTGGCTCGTGATTGGCTCGGGCTGGCATGTGAGCAGGACTTAAATACTGTAGCTTTAGCCCCCCAATCACTACTGCACAGACTCTAGCTCCAAATGAGGTCAACATCTCAAGATGGCAGCTTCTGTAACCAGAATAATTTGGCTTCACTACTGTACAGTGTTTGTCGTTTTGGCCGATGCCATCTTGATTTTTTGCAACCAGAAGTGACACGAGTGTGGAGCTAAGAACAACCGAACGCTGAATAAGACATTTTTAGCTGACCAAAATTTCAGAATTAGCTTTCATGAACTGAAAACACACTGTGAAAGGGTTAAAGTTTTAAGGCGAAAACGCGGACAACACCCAGACCGGTTAACGCCATGGTAGCAACCTGTCAATCACAAGGTAGCCACGCCCGAAAGCATACCCTGCTTTATGGTCTATTTGACTCTAAATGGAACCATAATTTACTAAACAAGTTGTAAACACAAAATTAACATTATCACCTTTTAAGTTGATATGGCAAAAGTTACTAATTTACACATCCAGCAGACAAAAATCCAAATGTAAATCTATTCACCCTAATTTTTGCTCTGTTTTTGGTCTCTACCAACTCCTCAGGGCTCTGCTACATGCTGCATTGCGTTCGCCAGCTTGTCGCTAACTGGTCAGGTACTAGTGTGCAGTGGGATTTTAGAGCTTTGTCACTGCTTTCACTGCTTTAGCTGGAATTTGCATTGATGAGGGCAGTGAGAGTGAACCAAAACAGTAAAGTTGCGGGCAGTCATACTAAAACATTGAGCTGAAAGTTGCCAAACGCTCCATAGAGCTGATGGGGAACGGCAGAGTTGGGTCGTAATTCTCAATGTTCATCACTATAACCGAAGTTTGTGGGAAGGCTGAAACAGTCAACATAACTGCACATGTACAACTTCAAAACGTACCCAAGATATCAAAATAGATCACATTGATTCACAATGAAGGAGATGAGAGAGGCTGAAAACTAGCCTAATCACTTGCTAAGATCAAGTTAATGTGGCATTTCATGGTCTTTCTTGCAGTGGTAACAGTCACAGACTTGAGGTAATCTAAAGTTGTGAATCGGGAGCTCTTCTGAGAGCCCCATTTTTGGAACAGAAAATCCAGGATTTTCCTGAATTTTAGTTAAATACATCAGGTTAACTCGCTAATCCTTCTTTCTGGAGTATTGCCCTCACCCCAATCCCCTGATTTGTCTTGCTTATCTCCTTCCATTTCCTCTATCTATCTGCTAATAATGACACATTTGTGCAGTTATGCCCAAGCAAACAAGCACAAATGCAAACACTGGTGGTGGTTTGTTGTTATCCAGCTTCTAATGCTGTGCTATATCTCTAATGACATAGCTGTGCTCTACCATACAGTTAACTCAGCATGTGGTCAAGTAAAGGGTGGCATTTGGTGCACCATGGGATTTATTACACCAGCTGTGCCCAGTTTGTCAATGCAAAAAACATGTAAATCAGTAATAAATCAACAACCATGTACAGTTTTGAAGCCGATATTCAGTATTCATTGTCAGAAAATTTGCATTTAAGTCAGTCACAATGGCTAGTTCCAAGGCGAACTGATCATCATCATTTTACAGCCCCCTCTTCTCTAAATCTTTGTGCTATTTTCATTTCCAAAGCACTGCACTGAATCCTCAGATCTTTGCAGGATAAGAGATATCTTCTAGTCTGACTCCCATTTAGTGATTTTCAAATACAGAAAACATGCAAAGAGCATTGAGATACACATAGAATTTGACTCAGTATGCCACTGGTCTGCCTTTGAACTCTCCCACACTGTGTGGCAGAATAGCTGAGACTCGGCCTACCTGGGGGAGGCATTGATCTCACAACTAGAGGTTGAGAGAGAGAAAGAACAAATCGCTGTGTGTGTGTGTCTGTGTGCATGTGTGTGAAAAAGGTAGAAAGAGAGACTGAAAAAGGTGAGGAAGAAAGGTAATTCTCTTTGCTGTAGGAACAGAGAAAAGGGGAATATAAAAAAAGACACGAATGGACAGAGGCTGAATAAACCAGTGGACTACAGACAAGTGAGGAAGGAAAAGATGCAGACACAAAGGCAGTAAAGAAAACATTAAAACAGTATAGTAAACACATTCAGACCTCCATCCCACCATACATTTCAGATCAATGATAGAACAAGATATTTTGAGCCCTGTCAGCTCTGCAAATATTTGCATATTTAGTCGGGTTGGGTAAAAAATGGATTCACCTATGTATCGGGATCATTTTTTTTTACAATTTCGAAATGGCTTTTTAATGCCAGAATCAATATATTTGCTTCATTTGAGTCTCTGCGGAGGTAGAAGGAAGTTACCACTTTTATTGTTGTTGTCTGAGTAACGGGATGTCATATCCATTCCATATCCGTCAAAAACCAAAAGATAAACCGCAACGAGCCAAATCAAGAAGGTAGAAAACGGAGGTATACACGTGTGACTACGTCCGTTTTTCAAAATAAGGCGTTAACAAAGGGAACTGTATACAATACTGTATATGGAAATAAGATTGATTGGATTGTATTCACCAGAAGTATAAAACATTACATGTCCCTTATGAATTAAAAAGAAAATACCACTATTGTGAGGGAAATGTCTTTGATTTTTGGTTTGCTGGAAAAAATGTAATAAATAATACCTGACAAAGACTGATATATTTGACTTCAGGACATCTCTGACTACATACATGCTGAAAATCAAATATTTTTACTGTATCAATTTACATATTTTCCAAAGTAAAAGTAAGTAGAGGTTTACAATTCAACTTTTTCCCATGGTCTAGTGTTTAAAAAGTTAACAAAAATCTTAATATCAAATCGCAATACTTGTAGAATCACAATACATATCGAATCGGCACCCAAGTATAGTGATAGTATTGAATCGGGAGATAGATTTATCATCCCAGCCCTACAAGAGGGTACTAGTTCTTCCTGTGATCACGTCATGTAATATGTAACTATTGAAACTGAAAATTACTGAAAATTACTGGAAGGTGGTTACACATACTGTAGCACAATGTTTCGAATCTGCATGGCTACATACATGACATGGCCCAATAGTGGCGTTGATATCTTACAGGACAGTAACTCATTAGCTGACAAGAAGTCTGTATGTGTCTGTGCGGTTAATAGGGACACACCCAGCAAGGCCATGTTGTTGAGTGTCACTGTCAAATGGGCCACCAGCTAAATATGAATTTGGGGAATGCCCCCACTAGTGAGCACGAGCCTTGCCCCCTAATTTAGTGAAATCTGCAGTTTCAATAAACTGATTTAGAGTGAATAAACTACAGCGTAGTTTTGCCCAAAGTTGGCGCTATAGGCTACGCATGGCTGTAATCCGCCAGTAAACAGAGTAGACGAAGAAGTACGTGAACAAAACAAGTTGCCTTGGCTATCTAACCATCTACGAGAGAAAAATCGAGAGAGGTCTTCAGGAATTTGTTTCAATTATTCTTTCATGTCAGTTAGTATTGGTCATGTTTCATGCTGTCCGGAGAAGAAGACAAGCATTTGCAACTGCAGTACTTGCCATGCAGCCTGGCATCCTAAAAATTGACCAACAAATCTCCAACACCACAAAAACTATAGGCCGACGGACGCTCACTGACGGCCCGAAACGGTCCTTCGGTTTGTTGTGTCAGGGCTTTAACCTGAGCAAGTGTTTTTGTTCAATTCACTTTCACTTTTTGTTCAACTTTAAGCATGTGTTTACTGCGACTAAAAAGTGACGCCAAGGGGTCTGACAAAGCGTCAGTATGTGACAAGTTGGGATGAGAACATGTCGTGCCTTCATGCACTCAGAGTTAATCTCAACGGAAAGAAGACTTTGTAAGCAGCTGGTCCACAGGCGACCAAGGTCAGGAGGCAAAACCTCAAAACTGATGCACTCAACCTCAAACTTCCCTACACACGAAAAGTCCTTCTTCACCACCAAGGGGGGTGAGTGGGAGACTTTTTGCAAAGTTATACAATGATGCCGGAGACAGGAAAGCCAAGAAAACGTTCTTTTCCGTATTGCCAACCTGCTCGGAGCCCTCTTTATTCTCCAACAGAGTGTGAAGGGAAAGGTCTGGGACAGGTGGAGAGAGGCCAGGTATAAAGGCCTCGGTGTTCTACAAACAACAACAGTGTGTGAAACCCCTTCTCCGTTGGCGGAATTAGGGGAACTGTGTCCGACAATGTCTGTAACTTTCTGAAAAAATCCGACAATCATGCAGACTGACAGAGCGCAGCTTTTCCTCACAACGAGAAAATGTCTGATACAACAAATGTTCAGTAGTGGAAATCGCCTTATTTCGACATATAGAGAGAACTTTGTGTTAGTTTCAGGAGGGCTTTGGATAGAATTATTTGAAATACAAGGACGCATCACTCTGTGATCTCTCCTATCATTCATCCACTCCACTGAAGTCTTTGTCACGCACATACAGTACATACTTGTAAAAAGCTGGCAGAGAAATTGGTGTTCTCCAGGAGAACTGTACAGTACCTGGGGAAATCAGGTTTCTCTAATCCCTTACAGAAAACCAGGTTTCTCATTTACATGAAATTTGAGAAATCGGCTTACTGTAGAAAGCCGACTGTAACCTGGTTAAGTGCATGTAAACACACTGATGGACACTTCATGCAGCAACTGGCCAGGTGTGCGGAGGAGGGAAAGTCGACATGGTTTGAACTTCTCTCTCAAGTGCTTCTTTTTCATATTTCACACAACTACTTCCATCACTGTTTGTGTGTACTAAGCCAAATACCATCAATTCCTTCGAGAAGAGATTTTCGCAAGGCTTTTGCCGTTGTCCCCATTTGTACAGTATGTATCATTGCAAAGAAGACACCCATAAGACACAAGAATGAATGTAGAGAGAGGGTGCAATGCATCCTTAAGGAGGCTATGATGGCCTTTCACTAGGGATGCACCGATTTATCGGCCGAACATCGGTATCGGACAATATTCGCTTTGCTGACTGCCATTGGCTTATCGGCAAATAAGTTGACATTCGCTGATGGCAGTGGCCGATGTTTATCCGTTGTGTTGCATCAGTTTTGCGCCGGCTAAATGTTGTGTTGTTTATTTGCGGTCGGTCTCAGACAACAATAACCAGCTGCTGATTTGAAGAAGAAGCCTCTGGCTGGAAACGACTCTGGCATGACGGTGTGTGCCGTGTGGTTTGTTTACAAATAAAAGCGAAAGAAAAAGTTGGCCGTGTGGGAGATGGATGATAATGAACCTCATGTGTGCATAATGTGTCTCTAGAAGCCTGTCAGTCTAAAGAGGGGTGATGCAGCACCCTGTAGGTTACAGTGGGAACATCCTCTCCATGTCGTGCAGGTCGTACAGCACTCTGTCCCCCATGCCAGAGCAGTATAGTAGTGGTAGCATGTCATAGTCAATCAGCTTTAAGCAGCTGTAATCAACATTTTATCTAAAAGACTTAAATATTGGACATTTGCCAGGTGGATAGAAACATGACTCTAAATGAATGCTGCTCCATAACTGTGGCTGTAAAGCTTCATGCGGCTGTGATTATCCTAGAGGTCACAACAGGTCATTTTATACAGAGATGTAAAATTTCAAAAAATGGTACAATTGGTCTCAATGGATCCATACAGTTTCAGCTTTACAGTGATACCCAATTTATGCAATTCCAAGACTGTTTAGGGACCCCAGTAAGAAGAAATATTCAAAATACACCATTTTACAATAGGTGAAAATAACACATTTATACTGCATGCAAAAACTGCATGGTGTTTGCCCCAAACTTCATTGTTGGTACCCATAGAACCCATTTTCTTTCACATATCTTGAGGTCAAAGGTCAAGGTACCCCTTTACCTTAGGAGCTTTATGTAGCCTCCTTCCCGACAAGGTAGCATGACGTGGTTGGTACTAATGGGTTTCTTGGTTTTATAGTTTTATATATCTGTACCTTTACTCTACCTTTAACACTGAACATGCTACAGCCTCTGAAATATAGTAAAGTCGGTCGGGATCGCGAGGGTTAAGGTGTACACCATATCCAGTAATTAGTATTTAATCATTATAAGCCGCTCTACCAGATGTAATACTGGAAGAAAGCGACAGACTCTTAAAGGTCATTTGCTCACAAAAGTACATATACCACAGGTTAAAAATACAAATATATATATATTTGAAAGTTTTTTTTGTTCTTCCCACAGATTCTCCTAGATCACCTCATGAAGCCCTGAAGAAACCTGAGACTGCTCTACTAACCCTGGTAAGTAAACCCTTTACCCACTACTGAATAGTCTGTAGAGACAGTACAAGATAGACTTTTGACTTTGACAATCCCATTACTTGATCATTGTCAGAGTATGACAAAGCAAAGCAAATATACACAGAAGGGCCGGAGGAGAGGGTTGGTGAGCTGGAGATGGGATGGTGGTGGGGGGGGGCAGACGGAGAAAGAGAGTCATACAGGGGGAATGGAGGGAAGCAGAGGCTTCCCTTGTCACCATCTGTAGTCTTGTGGAGAGGATAAATCCTGCTATCTGTGTCATGCATACTGTACCGCTGCTGCCACTGCATCAGAGATCATCAGCTAACACACACAGAGAGATCATCAGCACACAGACACACTCACACAGACGGACACGACACACTTAATGTCTTCCACCCCTCTTAGCCCCATCTGTCTACGTTTGTTCCACTGCTCGTCCCTCTCATGCGCACATAAACACTGTTGTCGCCGTGACAGACACAGACAAACAGAAATACACACCAGCGACTGAGCATATCGATGCACGCACACACACACACAGACAGACACGTACTTTGCCAGCCTTTAGGGCATTCAGGGAGAATGTCTTTTTCATTTTGGTGTCAGATTTTTTGTTTTCCATTTTCCCCATCTTTCGTCGTTTTCTTTTCCATTGTTTGATATATTCTCACCCTGTCATCATCGGCATCGTAATTAACACTTTTAACTTGCTCTCTATGTTATTTCCATCCATTTGCTCCTTCAGCGTCCACCATTCTGCCACATTCAACTAATAGAAACCTTGCTCCATGCCCACAGGGTGAACTTGGTTCCTGCTTAACCTATCTCCTGCTTACTGAAGTGGAAAGCATGGCATAATCCCTCTCTTTTTTTCACTTTACATCTCTCCCTCCTATTCTCTTCTCTCCGTTGTCTGATTTATTGCTCTTTTTTCCATTCAGAGCTTGTCGTATACCTCTGCAATTTCTGTCCAATCCGGCGTTCATTTATGCATTTTCTCTTTCACTTTCTTTGCATCGTGATCACCCTTTTGATTTTTCGAACCCTTTCCCCCCTCTCTTTCTCTTCATGTTTTTCTTTCATCCTCACCATTAACTTCTCCCTCTCCGGCATCCCTTTCCCCTTCCTGTCCTGTCCTTAAATCCTACCCTCCTTTTTCATCTTTTCCTCTCATCCTTTTCTTCTTGTTTACATTCCCTCAATCCCATCAAATCTATCCTCTCGTCTCCCTTTGCAACAGCAGATCAGGCCGATTTACATTCAGCACCACGGACAGCTCCTCACACGGCGAAAACAAAGAGTTGCAGTGCCACCTGTTGGCCAGCTTCTGCACTACAAACACATGATGATGGGGGAGGCAAATGATTGTTTGAGTCATAACACTGGACAGATCACTTCCACATGCTAATACATTTGTGAATAAGGCTGGAATATAAGAGCAGGCGAGGCGGTCATACGCCTCGCACCAGCAAAAGTCAACTTGGAGAGAACAAGCTTTAACTCTGAAAACTACATAGAGGAGATTCCGCCGGGAGATCTATGAGAGAGGTTAAGCTGGCAGGCCTCGGTGTAATGGCAACCATATATTACCCCGTAGTTTCATTCCACTACATGTCGGGGCTCATAGATGCAGTGCAACTGCGAGGCGGTTGAGCCAGAATGGGGATCTCAAGTCTCATTCCGTTCATGGCAGCCAAAGGGAGGAAACAATAGCATCTGCTCTCCTCGGAGACAAGGAATTTAATCACAAGCACAGCCAAGGTAAGATTTGAATGTAAAGTAGCAGAGTGAATGTGTGTCTGTGCGTGTGTGTTCGAGAGAGTCTATAAAAAGGAATAAAGATGTTTATGTTGGCATTTAAACTAATAACAAATGTCAACAAGGGAAGGTGGATGATACTTAATGTAAGTGTGGGAGAAGTGGATGTGCTCACAGTTATTGAAACCTGAAAGTTCAGCCAACACACACACACAAAAACACACAGAGGGCCACTGATCCACTGTAGGGATTACCAGTGATCCATGACCGGGTTCACACTGGGCTGTACTGGTTTGTCTCAGGGTCCCATCCTACTGGGATGTCAGTCTGTGCTCTATGTGCTACCGTGAAGTTGTTTGTGTTTGTGTGTGTTATCTGTGGCGGTTTTGAGAGTAGGAAAAAGTGGAAGAATACAGGGGGAGAGGAAAGAGAGGGGGATATCAAAGCAGAGCGGTGGCAAAGAGGAAGCCGGGAACGACACAGACAAGAGAATGTGCTCCCTTTCTCTTTGTCTCCATCCCTCCCTCGCTCGCCCACACACAGTAGTAAGTACAATGATCACAGAAAGGTGATCTCAAAGCTTAGCCAGTCAGAAGACAGTGAGCCGACAGAGAGCCACGAGAAAAAAACACACAGAGAGAGCTTTGGGTAGCCATTCTCTAGTTTTGTATGTTTACAGAAATGACCGTTTTTTAATGAGAGCGTGGTAATGTATACATGAATACAACACGTCACCAATCACATAGACTTTCCAGTACTGCCATCCGTTTTCTAAACTTATTTGTTCACATTTTTGATTGTATTTCCCTTGTCCTCCAAGCAGCTATTGGTTTCTCATTGATTTCAGCAGCTGACTCTAGATATCTGAGCTTGACACCCCGACCCAGACAAAATAAATCAATCCATGCTTTTAACTGCATTCCTATTTAAGGAAAAATATAACTTTGACAACAAAGTGCAGGAAGTCTAAACCATTGTGGACTGACCATTTTGTTCAAGTTTTAAGCGTCTGTTGAATTTTGTGCATGTAAAAGGTCTGCAAAGTTACAAAAGCCCAAAGTAGGCAGTTCAGAAACACCGCTCCTGAACTGCCTGAAACGCCTCGCTTGAAGTCACGCCTTTTCTTCCGTAACGTGGTGATATCACCAAGTAACACATTTGCATAACGGCTAGTTTGGCACGCCCTCAAACAAAGCTAGTTAGAGCGGAGCTGAAACAGAGTCCAAAAAGTTAGGTTCGGCTGACCAATCACAAATGTAGGCCAGCAGACCAATCAGAGCAGATTGGGCTTTTCCAGAGGGCGAGGCAGGAGCTCAAACAGAGCGTTTCAGACAGAGGGTGAAAAGAAGTGCTGCAGCACAGCAGGTATGAGAAAAATAAAGCGTTGTTTGAACATTAAAGCTTGTAAACATGTTCTAGTAGAAGCCCAAAATACAAGTATGCACCTGAAAATATGCATCATAGGTCCTCTTTAAGAAAAATAAAAAGACATAACTCTCTGATTCCAGCTTCTCAAATGTAAATATTTTCTGGTTTCTTTACTCATCTAAAGTAAACTGAATATCTTTGAGTTGTGGACAAAAGAAGACATGACATTATATAGACCAAACAACGAATAGATTAATTGAGGAAATGATTAACAGATTATATAAATATATATGCATTAAAACATGGTCTAAAACATGCAAAATGGCTGATTTGAAGCTTTAAATTAAATGTATTGCTGATCACTGCAAAGCCTTCCTCAAGGGATTTGAACAAACACTTAAGTGAGAGCAGCTTCAGTAAATACATGCACACCCTCCCACACATACCCTAGTATGCATAGACAAACATGGATGAATTCAGAATCCAGGGACCCACACATTGTATCACCCAGAAATACTCCGTAAGCAGTTTAGCGAGCACGACAGATACACGGATCTGCTGAGCTACAAGAATCAAAAGAGAGGAAAGAAAAGAAAAGTTCCCTTGTTGAGACACCCTATGGGGAGATAAATTACATATTATTTAAAGGGTAATATGGCAAGAATATAACAAGGCAAAAAATTGCACCAAATGTCTTTAAAGGTGCTAAATTCAAAATATATATATATATATATAAAATCTTATGTGTGCAACAATACAAAAAACATATAATAATAAATAATAAGAATAATAAATGATAGCAATACTCATAACTAGTAAACTTTATTAATTACCATTTAATTGTTTGTTAACAGTAAAATAACTATTAACTCATTTTAATCATCTATCAATTTACCATTTGTAAATGAAGGTTATTATTTAGTGTTACGGATGTGTTTGAGGTTAGGTTTGAAGCAGACATCTGCACACTGGTAGGTACAGGAACTCCTTTGGTAGAGGCACCCAGCAAGAAGAAAAAGTGTTTGAAAATCCATTCAGCCACCTTAAAATACGACTTACACACACAGCTGTGCACAGTGAAACCGACACACTCTGAGGGCAGAGGAACTCGGTGTCGGCCTGTCACAGAGCTCTGACCACAGTGGGGCTCACACGCACTCACATATACGCACACCTTGACCACCCATCGCTGCCCTCTGATTACCAGCAGCTTCCACAGCCACCCTCACTCCTTCCCTCCATCCCTCCTGCACACTCCAATGATTCTCCCTTCTTCCTCTCTGCTCCCCCACGTTCATCCACTGCCCCCTCTCTCTCTCTCTCTACATCCCCCTACCCCTCACGCAAGCACCTTTTGTTACCGCTGCTCATTTCTTTTCACACCACATTCTTTCCTAACTTTCCTATCGCAGGCATTAACATATAAAATGCATCAACTGCTTTCTAGGCTTAAGTGCTTAGAAAGCAGGAGTGCTCGGTGACTTAATCAGTCAGATGCATAGTCACTTACCTGCTCATTCACTCACTTGATTAGTCCGCCGCTCGCTCACTCACTCATTTACCTGATTGCTTTCTCAGTCGCATTCGTTTATTGGCTCGCGCGCTCACTCTCTCACTTACTCACCTGCTGGTTCAGTTTTTTTTTATTCAAGATTTGTTTGCATCAGCAAAGACTGTTAGCTAAACCCCTCCCCCCCGAACTGTGATTGTCCCAATCATAGCTTAGCATCGTAACTATAGGCCCGACTGCCTTGTATATTTTGGAGGGTGTTATTATGTTTAGCCTTTGCAAAACCCAAAACACAAGAGCAGGAGTGTAAGGGATGGATTAAACCGTGTGTTTGTGTGCTCTAACATGAGCTGCAAATGTTAGTATGTCTGGCTAACTAGCTTACTACCTACAGTATAAGGAATGGGAATGGGACGTCGAAAGCAAGTGGGCCATTTTTCGAGGATAAAGGTTTAGAGTGCCATCCGCCGGCCGTTTACTGCAAGTGTCAAAAACTCAACACAAAACACTGCACATTGAATAAGATTCAAAAGCTGAGTTGTAGTATATATAGTATACAGTCAGACACAAAGGTAGGCTAACGTTATGGGTTTCATTTAGCAAGATACTGGTAGATTAATTATAAAGTATTAGCCGACATTTTGTTAGTATTCCGTTAGCATAGCATTAGCTATCTTATCTTTGTCCGGATGATTGTGTAGTTGGCATTTGGTGTGAGTCGAGTCATGAGTTTATGGTCTCAATCACCATAAACTTTCCTCACCAAAATTTAACCATAACGTTGGAGCGTTATTTAGCCTCCTTCGCGACGAGCTAGTATGACATGTTTGGTAGCAATGGATTCCGTAGTTTTTCTAACAGTGTGTTCCAATCCACATACTTCCAGAAGTACACTTCAGTGTAGTGCACTGTGTGCACTCTGTACTTACTTGAGTAGTGCATGAATTTCAACGGGGTAGGGTCGTTTCAAATGGAATACTCTGCGGCGCACTTACCGGAAATGACGATCGCAACATTTCACCGCGGCTCGCTACCCGCCAAAATATGTGCCTGCTTTGTTGATCAAGAATAGACAGAAAATGAAAGCAAAGTGGAAATTACGTTTCCTACGTCGTCGCCTACGCCTACGATGTGTCCACCTGTTGGCTGAAAATGCACCGGTATGTTTGCGTATTGTATTGAATTATTCTGTTATCTACGTAGCCCATAGACATCCATAAGGTACGTTGTTCAGCACCACAAAAGCTCCCGCATCATCTGCCACCATTTTCACATGTTTGAATAGTGGTCGTGGTCCCGCCCCTTCCACTACGTAGCCAAGGTGGCGACAATTGAGTGTGAAAAGTGTCCAGCGTTCCACACTCAACGATTTGACCGTTTTGAGTACAACATCCGGGTACTTCGAGTGCACTGCATTTTGACATACTTCACAGTGTGAACGCACTTATGCACTCAAAATAGAACGAGTAAGTACAGAAGTACGCGGATTGGAACACACTGTAAGTTTCCAGTACCTCCACTCCATCTTTAAAACTGAGCCCGCTACAACCCAAAAAATCGCAAGTTGTGTTAATGCGTTCAAGAAATTAGTGGCAATAAAACAAATTTGTGTTAAAGCACTGTTATCACTATAACTTTGACAGCCCTAATAGTTATAATTAAAATCTGTCAGCAACAGTTGTAATTGAAATGAGAAGCCTGCTTGGGTCGACCACAGTCTGAATTTTAAAACCTTATTGTTACTTATCCCAATTTCCACGATGCAAATCCACCACCATTATTATTGCAAACTGCATAAGTGTTGGAAAGACTGGACAAACATAGCAACAGTATAAGGGTTGTGTGGTTTAGCAAACAGTCAATTGTTGCCATAAGTTTACTTATGTGACACACACACGCACAGACACCTATTTCATGCAGTTATAATGGTGCGGTTAGAGTCAAGGTTTTGTGAGTACATGTGTGTGTTTCCATGTGGGTTGCGAGACAAGCACCGCGGCGTGCGCGTGGCCTGGTGTGTTCATCGATACATAAACAGAGACACACACACAGTCACGCTGAGGTGTGAAAGGTTTTGCATCCCTGGTGTTCTCCTCAGGGTGCGTCTATGTGTGTTTATACTGTGGATACTGTGTACACAAGCCTTAATTGCCTCGGAGGGTTCTCACCCAAATTAAAATTCACTTTTAAAATCTCCCAGTCACTCAGTACATGCACACGTACGCCCAATATTGAAGTAAGACACCCAGGTACACTTCCTCTCTCAGTAATACGAAAATGACTGAAGAAATATGGGCACGTATACACACATCTTGACCTTTAGAGCATTTATCTTTCTCAGTGTGTAATTAATCACCCAGCAGTTCTACCACCACCATCTCCACTCTTCTGCTGCACTGCTCTGCTTGTCAGCTTGTCCATCAGTGTAGCATAAACTCTCCGGTGTTCAGGCAGCTGTTCAACAATTTGGGATCTTGCATTTGTCCTCACTGTGGAGAGAGAGAGAGAGAGAGAAGCAAAAACAAGAGAAGCTGAGAGAGGGAGATGGAGAGTGAAGGAGAGGCAAGTTGGACGCTGAGTGACTGACTGACATACCGAGTGAATGAATGATCAATAAATGAATCAGTTTGGGGCCAAGAGTAAGCATGTGATTGACAGAGAAACCGGCTGAGAAAATAAAGTAGTAAGCGCACCACATCACAGTGAATGTGGGAGAGCGCAGGCATACCGTACGCGAGTGAATAAAAATGTGTATCAGTAAGTCAAGGCAAAACATTTATGGAGCTCATATGTGTGAGCTCGTATAAATATAGAAACAGTTAAATAGAACGTATAGGTGAAGATATAAGACCGTTCAGCTGTCCGTCCATTCTAATTCAATACTCACTTGTTCTTTCATGGGTTGTTACTCGCAGAGGAGCTGGAGCCTATCCCAGGATGCATTGTGTGAGTGCATAAAAACTATAAATATGAATGGAATTTGAAGTTAAATTGTGGTTTGAAAAACCTGAATTAAATTTGCATGCTATGATTTAAAAAAAAGTGCCATTATGTGCCATCTATGGTGACATTATAATTCTCAATACCAGTTTATTTCTGCTCAGTGGGGAGAGGTTGAGCTTAATCAAGCATCAATTTGTGCGTTTATTATACACATATTTATTTTGTTTGTTTTGCTTAAACACACTTGATAGATAAATAGAGTAGAAATAGGTGCTTGTTTTTAGACTGTGAGGAAACCCACACAAGAGCGGGTAAGCTTCAATGACTCCAAGGAGTTATTTACTGCAACACCAAACTAAAAAAACAGTGTTTCACTGCTCTCTCCAGCGGAAAGTGTCAAGTCTGTTTCACCTCCCTCACACCTTTCCAACATTGGAATTACTGGGTTAAACAATTATATTAATTAATAACAAGCAACACGATCAGAATACACAACACGTTCTCATCCCAACTCACCACATACTGCCGCTTTGTCACGCCCCTCGTCGTCACTTTATTGTTGGCATCAAAGCCACTATAGTTACCCTTGGCACCACTTTAGGATTAGGCAACAAAAGCACTTAGTTAGATTTAGGAAAGAACTACAGGTACATGGTTGGGCTTAAAACTACTACGTTTGAAAAGTGAAAATGACAGTGAACGTTGGGAATACGGGACACGAACAAACAGCTGATTGTAACGTGTAATGCTCAGTTCACACTAATTCACAGATTTTCCGCTCGCTGACAGTTTTTGGAGATCCCCGACAAAAGCCCCCGATCAAAGGCAAATCGGCGTCGGCTCGCCACTTAGCATTCGGGCATCATGTATGAACTGCTCAAAGACACGAGCCGAAAGACTCGTCGATGCTCCCCGATGCCTCGCAGACACATTCCAGATATCTAGCATGCTAAATATGTGGACCTGTCGGGGACTCTGGTCACAAGCTACAGACAATGAGAGCACAAGACACGGGTTGAGGGGAAACCTGAGTTAGGAGGGGTCGCTTGTAACAGTAGGAACTTACTGCCTGTGTTGCATTTGCAACACAGAGCAAAGTTTTTGTTGCACCTCGAGGAATAAATAGTAAACACAAGTGGAAACAGGGTATTTTGTGAACCCATGTGCCAACGACAACAACTGCAATATGTCTCACGCATGGTATCACGTCATTTACCTTGTAATTCTCACGTGTGTTTTCATGACAAAAGACCTCATCTGGGATTCCTCCTGGTGAAAAATCCCGGAGTGTGTGACCCCCTGTCGCCAGTCAGTCATGTAGTCTGAAAACACAATGACTTCAAGACTTCCGCTTACAAGACAGCAAGTTGTGTAGTGTGAACAGTACAGCGAACTGATGACTTTAAAAGTCCTGAAGTGTGAACTTAGCTTTAGTGAAACTTAGCGCACGGGACACAAACAGCGGCCTCCTGGATGAAAGCCTTGTCCAAACCAAGTCTCTTGCCGTTCCTCCTTCCGACAGACAGGTCTTTCCTGTTAAACATTTTCATTGGTGTCTTCATTTTAATAACCTCTCTTCTTCACCCTTGGATATTTGTATTATTCCGGTTTTGTGCCAGTTGCATGGAAATGTCATCAACACGCCCACTCACTAGCCGTGAATTCTTCGGACAATGGCCTGCTCTATTCACACATGGGTCAATCGGACATTACAGTGTACCAGGGAGCTGACAGGGTAAAGTCCTTAGAGTTGATTGGGATTTGGTTTTAATATGACGGTTATCCTTGACCTTGACATTGTGAGAAATGCAGCTGAATAAATTTTGAATTTTGGTTAGTTGCAAACAGAGCTGCTCTCCACAAGTACTCAAACACATACTTGTATCTCTCCATCAGCCTAAGCATTAAAGCACTGCTCTCCAACAATATCTATGTAGGTGGAAAAGCAGAATGAAGCAGACCTTTTGAAATGAAGTGCCGAATTGAAGTCGAGGTTTAGAATGACCTTGATTTCTTTTTACTTTGTGGTTAAATATGGACAAGGAGGCTTTGTGATTTTTACCTGTGTGGTTTCAGTTCAGGGATCATCAATTCTGCTTAGCATCTATTGAGCTGTAAACTTTTTTTGCTATCCACAAATTAATGTCTCCAGTGCAGTTAATGAAGATGTTCATTGGATCCAACTTTTGAGGTGAAAAAGGCAAAATAAACGATTACACCTCATTGCTTTTGTGCAGTGAAGCAGTGGGATGGTATGGATGATATGGTATCTGCTTGTCCAGGCTTCTATGAAAAATAAGGGTGAGTTTTATCTGCTGAACAGGGCCAAGGACTTACTGTTTTTCTGTTTTCTGTCTTCCTATTTATAGTTTATTGCAAGTATGTTCTGTATATGCGTCATGCTCTAAATGCTAAGTGTTGAGCATTTGTGACAATACAACCCAGTTGGCCTTATTCTGGGCCCATGATAAATTAGTTTTAACGTCACTAATTTCTTTAACGCATTGACGCAATTGATCTTTCGGAGGTTGTAGTGGGTTCAGTTTTAAAATTAGAAGAAGATGCTGAAGATCCTGGTGTCATGTGAAACTGGAACCAAATTAATCCATCGGTACCAACCATGTCATAGCTTGTAGCAACGGAGGCTAAATAACGCTCCAAACTTGACCTCTGACCTCCAGATATGTGAATGAAAATGGGTTCTATGGGTACCCACGAGTCTCCCCTTTACAGACATGCCCACTTTATGATAATCAAGTGCAGTTTGGGGCAAGTCATAGTCAAGTCAGCACACTGACACACTGACAGCTGTTGTTGCCTGTTGGGCTGCAGTTTGCCATGTTATGATTTGAGCATATTTTTTTATGCTAAATGCAGTACCTGTGAGGGTTTCTGGACAATATCTGTCATTATTTTGTATTGTTAATTGATTTCCAAGAATACATACATTCATACATTTGCATAAAGCAAGCATCTTTGCCCACTCCCATGTTGATAAGAGTATTGAATACTTGACAAATCTCCCTTTAAGGTATATTTTGTACAGATGAAAAAATGCGATTGATTTGCGATTAATCACGATTAACTATGGACAATCATGCAATTAATCGGGATTAGATTTTATAATCGAATAAGCCATAGGTCATAGTAATAATAGTAATAATAATAAGTCATAGTCAAGTCAGCACACTGACACACTGACAGCTGTTGGGCTTGAGTTTGCCATGTTAAGATTTGAGCATATTTTTTATTCTAAGACAATATGTGTCCTTGTTTTGTGTTGGTCATTGATTTCCAGTGATAGATACGTATATATACATACATTTGCATAAAGCAAACATATTTGCCCACTCCACTGCCCCTTTAAGGGACATTTTGAACAGATACAAAATGTGTGATTAATTTGCGATTAATCGCAATTACTCATGGATAATCGTGCGATTAATCGTGATTAAATACTTTAATCGATTGACAGCCCTTTAATTAGTACAATGGCAAGTTATTACAGTTTATTGAATCCTCAGTTGGCGCTCTGGCAGTTGAAAATCAGTATGTAGAAACTTTTTTTAGCTGACAGGGCAGACCTCGTTGATGGAGCTGTGTGGGTGTGACATTTACACAACTAGGATGTTGGCGATGTCAACAAACAGCACACTAAAAGAATGTCGGATCCTGCCTCACACTCCGAGAGGTGAGAGAAAGCGGCAGATACAAGGAGTATGGGTGGGGGTGTATGAAAGGAACACAAAGACTGACAGGGTGTGGGGGACAGCGTAAAAGAGACTGGGACAGCGAGACAAGAAAAGTGATGACAGCTGGTATTCAGACTGGTGTGTCAAACCTGACAGTCTCAAGTCTGCGTGTGTCAGTGTGTGTGTGTGTGTGTGTGTGTGTGTGTGTTTCTGCGTGAGTGCATGTGTGTGTGTGCGCGCAACTGGGCGTACATGCATGTCGGGAGTGGACGTCAAATCAGAAACTACTGTAGTATATCATTCCATACAATAAATATGACTGCTGAAGCTCATAATGTTCCGTTTCTTGAGATACTCAACTCATTTTAGAGATGTTATTGCTGTTTACGTAGTGTGTAGGGCAATGGTTCCCAACATGGAGGGTCCTGAAAAAATCTAGATAAGATAACACCAAAGAAAACAGCAATAAGAAAATAAAACGGTATAGTAAAAAATACGGCTACAAATGTCTGATCAAAAAATGACATTTTCAAAAGAGAGTATAAACACAATAACTGTGTCTAGCAGCCTTATCTCGTTGGGCAGGGCAATCCAGGCTCAACTGGCCCTACCAGCAAAAATCTGGTCACACTATGTCCTCAATGTGGATTGTGGAAAAGCCAAGAGGGCTCTGCACAGGGTTCTCAGGCTGTGCACCGGCTCATAGAGGGTCAAGAGCACAGACACATTGCTACTGTTTTTGCCAGCAGTATTTGTGAAGTCATAAAATATTAAGCTGGACAGGTAGGAACAAAAACAGACAAGCAGCTGTTGTAGAGTTTGTGGTGGCTCTATATAGTTGCATATCCTCACCGAGTAGCAAAGCTACTTTACAGATTAAGGAATAAATAAATAAATGCATAAATTATCCTTATCATTTCTTTTTTTCTATAATTTAGCAACAATTGTTTTCAGTTTTTTGTTAATTAAAATCAAAAATCACACTAATGTTATTACTTTTTTTAACCGCGATTATTCGGATGATTGTCCATAGTTAATCGCGCTTAATCACAAATCAAATGCATGTTTTGTATTCGTTAAATGTACCTTAAAGGGAGATTTGTTTCGTAGTTAATACTCTTATAAACATGGGAGTGGGCAAATATGCTTGCTATATGCAAATATATGTATACATTTATTATTAGAAATCATTTAACAACAAAAAACAATGACAAATATTGTCAAGAAACCCTCAGAGGTACTGCATTTAGCATAAAAAATATGCTCAAATCATAGCATGGCAAACTGAAGCCCAACGGGCAACAACAGCGGTCAGTGTGTCAGTGTGCTGACTTGACTATGACTTGCCCCACACTGCATGTGATTATCATAAAGTGGGCATGTATGTAAAGGGGAGACTCGTGGGTACCCATAGAACCCAATTTCATTCACATATCTTGAGGTCAGAGGTCAAGGGAGCCCTTTGAAAATGGCCATGCCAGCTTTCCCTCGCAAAAATGTAGTGTAAGTTTGGACCATTACTTAGCCTCCTTTGCAACAAGCTAATGTGACATGGTTGGTACCAATTAATTTCTCTAATTTCTATGATGCCAGTATCTTCACTCTAGCTTTAAAACTGAGCCAGCTACAACCTAAAAATCAAACATTGTGTTAATGCGTTAATTAGTGGCGTTAAAACAAATTTGTGTTAACGCATTATTATCACGCTAACTTTGACAGCCCTGTATGTGTCACAGAACAGGCTCGAACTCAGAAGCACGACACACTACCGTCAGAAGTGAGAAAAAGTTCTTGTCAGCTTTAATCCAGAAACAGGCAAGCTTAACCAGGCAGGGAGCAGGAGAAGAATCATCAAACCGGGAAACCAGCATGGACTCATGGGAAGGCGTATAACTAGCGCGTCACTTCTAAGGATATTATGTGAAAGCGCAAAAAATGCACATGAAAAAAGGAGTCATTTAACACCCCGTTCTCATTGCCAGCTCGTCATATAACATTGTGAATTCAAACAAAACTACTTGGTTATGTTTAGGAAAAGATCATGGTTTGGGTTAAAATAAGTATGTTTAATTTACGTACATAAGTTAAAGCTTCAGTAGGCAGAACGTTTTTTTGCATCGTTGGGAAGAAATTCCATATAACCTAATAAATGTTCTGAGAGAAAACTAGACTTCTGCACCTCCTCTTGGCTCTGTTTTCAGGCTTTAAAAAATCTAGCCTGTGACGGAAGACTTTGGCCAATCACAGGTCATTTCAGAGAGAGAAAGCGCTCCTATTGGCTGTGCTCTGGCTGGTGGGCGGTGCTTGGTATTTCCTCAACTGATGTCAACATGGCTGTCATAAACTATATTCATTTTACAGCTAAACAGTACACTACAAGATGATTCTGAAAACATTTGAGGGGATAAATAGTCATTACAGTAACAGAATATTAATTCATATTCGATCAGCGCTGCCTAGTTTGACCGTTTGATCTGAGTTTGCGAGTGATTGACAGCCGGCTCATAGACGGCAGACCCCAGGTCAGCTCTGATTGTTTGTTTTCCTACAGTCTGATCGGTTGATTTCCTCTGGACACCGAAAGGCCACAGAGGCACATCATTCCTTTCAGATTACCTGTCTCGTGTACTACTGTCAAGATATAGTGACCTTTTTATGAAAAATAACTTTTTTTAATCATATTTGCTCCAATTCTACCCACTGCTGCTTTAAGTAGTGAACTTAAACCGTGACATGCGGACGCACGGTCGTAGTTTTAAAAATGTGGTTAACGTTGTGAATTCAAACAAAACTACTTCATTAGGTTTAGGAAAAGTACGGTTAAAATAAGTACATTTGTTACGTAAATTAAGTCATGTATGTAAGTTAAGTAGTCAACAGGTGAAAGTTGTGTTTTTTTTACCTATCCATCCACCCCGTCCTACTCCCTGTGCAGACTTTCTCGCTCGTTATACACGTCACCTGATCTGGCTGGAGTTTTGACAACGATTCTTGGCAGCAGAATTTCCAGCCTTTCACTCCAGCTACACAGTCAAGTATGGTGGCCAACTTGATAAGGTCATTGAGCTTTACTGACACTGAAAAAATATCTCCACTAAATACCAATCTAAAGCCGTACCACAAACGCCGACCCGATGGATTAGAATGTCAACAAGGAAGCCATGGTCAGTAGCTTGAATGCAGCTTTTCATTCAAGTAGCACCAATGCAGTGCACTCACCAGCACTGAGGTCATCAGTGACCCTGAGAAGCATACGTATGTGCTGCTAACAAAAGAAAACTGATTTTAAGCTGTCGATTGTCCACATTAGTGACTGGGGAACTAAAAAGAAAGCTATTTATTCAGGGACCCTCACAGAACATTAGCAAGATGGTCTGCGATGTCCTGACACAGACTGTGCTCTTTCAGAAGTGTTATTATAAGCAATTATCTTACATTAGGGAAACAAGAAAATGACAAGAAATACCATTACGTTTGGCAGAGGGGTTCGGGAGAAAAATGGGCCGGTAGAGAGATATGTAAGCTGATAAACTGAATCCTTTTAGAAACATACATTTAAGATACACTATACTCTCATGAATGCAAGATAATTTACACAACATTGCTATCAGAGCAGAGATACTGTATACCGGGGTGGCACACACAAAGATACACTCAAACTACTGTCACCTGAGTTTTTTACTACAGACGGTTGCGTTGTTAATGCAAAAATGATTGATGCACGTAATGCAGAACCAAAATTAAAAATCACCATTGCAAGTTCCACTCGGAAACTTTTAGTCGTACACCACTAGCAACAGGTGCTGGGTTTAGAATAACAAGAGGATTGGCGTGTGAGTCAGTCACACTATAGCGAGTGCGAAATGAAAAGCTGGAGCTTCCGGTTCAGCTACAACATTAAATTAAGAGTTGTGTATAAGACAAGGATAATGTGACGGTGTCACCGTTGTAGGGGGTGTGAATGGGAAATTAACACATCAAACATGCTTACGCACATTCAACGGCATCACACAGATTATATGTGCCAATCACCGGGACGAGGAAAAAACAAACCGGAGCCCAACTCCTTATCCCTGCTGCTTTCAAGCAGCCTTTGGACTGAAAACAAGAACGGGATAAAACGGTTAGCATTAGAGATGCTTTTCATTTTTATAACCTATTGTGAGTGACTTGTTGCCCTTTTGGGAAAGTGTTTGTTCAGTGTTCCTACAGTGAAATAAAGAAGTGTTGGAAATGCTCCTTATTTTTATAATGAAAATAGTTTACCAAAGTTACCAGAGGGCAAAATGTTACCTCAGTCCCCAGCTGGTGGATTGGGACTGTCTTTGACACTTGCACTACCGGGGTTATTAGTAAAGGTTGTCAGTGTGCAGTCGAAATAAAGAGACAGTGTACCAATGAAAGTGGCAAGAATCTAAACTGTTTTCTCTTGACTGATGTAAATTCTGGTTGCCTTTAGGGTTGATAAAGATAATAATTACATATAATTGTGTTATTTTGATTTGAAAAGTTAGTTTGATGCTTTAATTGCAAATTTCCCCACTGCAGGACTAATAAAGGAATATCTTATCTTATCTTATCTTAAATATATACAAGTTTTTGTTCAGTAAGGAGAGAAATAGGATTCCTTCATCTCTAGTAGCATACTTTTTGAAAGTAAAAAAAGTTGTATTATATACTTCTAATGCACAAAGTGATGCCTTTGCCAGGTATAAAAATCATGGCCAGAATGCCCCTAATTGCCTTTTGTAAGCCTTCCGATTAGTTCAAGGATCAAGCGTAACAATTAGTTCCTACTGTTAGCAATGGTAACATTTAATAGCTATGGTGTAGTGCTACGCTACCTAAAAATAAGTAAATAGCCACCAACATGACGTATATACTGGAGTGGCTGCTTTTTGGGTGGATAAGAGCAGAGCAGGAGAAAGCAATGTTAAAAGTGAAAAACATAAAGGTAATTGCAGTAAAAAGAAGTCAAAGTGACAATTTCAGGGTTGGAGCCCTTTCAAAATTTCTACCACTTTTACTTTTCATCCATGTAGTTCAATCACACCTTTTTTAATTGACGAAACTAGTGGCTATTTCAGCCTTTTTTCTAAACCTTTCATTTGATTCCAGGGCCGAGCTCGTTAATTAGGTTGCTGCTGGTAGCCTTGGTAACATTGTTCCAGCTATATGTATAGTGCTACAGTACCTGAATGCAAGTCAACGTTTGTTTTAAATAATAAAGTAGGGGAGCTATCAAATATTTACATGACCAGAAATGTACAAGCTAGATGAGAGCAACATTGCTGTCAGAGCAGAGATATGCTGCTTCTAGGGTGCACGAGATGGGAGGAAATAGCTGTTCAAAAGTGAATTCCATAAAAGGTGAGGGGAGGTAAGATGAACTCAAAGCAAAGTGAAGTTAAAAGAAAACTCAAATAGATGAGAAAAAGCTCAAAAGGTAGTGTAGTTTGTTCAAGAACTATTCTTACGATAGGGAATAAGAGAGAAAAAGAAACATAAGCTATTCCACTAGCTACTTAGCGCTGTGTGATAGACACAAGATTAGAGAGGAGCAAGGAGTTGAAATGTCAGGTTTGCTAAGAACGTGCTCAGATTGAGATTCGCCGCCATCCCGTTAATCACTGAGTCATGCAATGCCGCGTGGAACACTGCCAAGGTGTGCACGTACCAGTGCGAGTGTGTATATATCATGAAAAGAGAGAGGTACCTTTTAATGGAACCCCACATCCATCGCATCGCCGCTCCACATTTAAATGAGACATTTTCCCTTCTTGCCTTTTAGCGATGAGGCATATTAATAAGCTGAGAAAAGATGCTGAAAGGTTAGACAAGTTTTTTTTTCCGTACCGGGGGAAAAAAATTGCGTGTCTAAAGCGCCTGGAGGCTTTAGATGTGGTGTGTGTGTGTGTGCGTGCGGAGGTGAAGCGGGAGGGCATCAGAGATTATACCAAGTTGTGTGGATCAAGGAGAGAAAAGGTTAATCAAACACTAGTTAGAAGTCCATTCCAGTGGTGACAGTTTCCGCAGACGGCTTCTCTTCGGAGTATTTTTACGTGCTTGAAAACAGCTTGGAGTCCAATCCAGCTCTCTTTGCTTCCTCCCTCCCTCACATTCTTTCCTCACATCTACCTCCTCTCTTTTCATTACATTCCTTCTCTCCCTTCCCTCCTCTCTTTGTCTCTGTCCCTCTGCTTCGCTCAGTCCTTATCAGAAGGTGACAGAACGGTTTCGCTGCACAGCTCAGGATCACTCCGCAAAAGGCCACGAGCGACTCATTCCCTTTTCAGAGAGCGCTTGTCATTCCTTAATCTCTTTTAATTCTCTTATTCCCTCATTTGCAGGTGGAAGCAGTGGTTGTTGGAAGGCGGCAGTGTTCTCTGATGTTGTTGTCACTTTTACAGCGGATCTCGTTATCACCTTGGCTCAGTGTAAGGGCGCCTTACTTGGCAACTTCTAACAGACATGATTAAAGCCCCTGTGTGAAGTGTGCCGCTCTTTGGGGAGTTTTACAGTGACAATGAGATGGACTCATGTATGTGAGCAGGTGTGTGTTTGCATGTCCATGTATGTGTGGGCATAATAGTCTAAAAAGGGGTTTTTAGGGGTGCTCAAACAACCCTCTGAGACCTGCGGGATTTTCTGACAATCCCGGTCAACCTTAGTGTCTTTAAGAGGCTGTAGCAGACTTAAAGCTAGAGTGAAGATATTAGTAGCCTATGAAACTAAAAAAAAACAAGGATCCATTGGTATATACTAGCTTGTCACGAAGGAGGCTAAATGTCGCTCCAAAAAATTACGCAAAACTTTGGCAAGGGAAAGCTGGCATAGCCATTTTCATAGGGGTCCCTTGACCTCTGACCTCAAGATATATGAATAAAAATGGGTTCTATGGGTACTCATGAGTCTCCACTTTACAGACATGCCCACTTTATGATAATCACATGCAGTTTGGGGCAAAAGCCATGCAGTTTTATTCAAAAAATGGTGTATTTGAATATTTCTGCATACTGTGGTCCCTAAACAGTCTTAGAATTACATAAATTGGGTATGAATTGAATTGTCACCTGGTGCCTGAATTTACATTTCCACCATAACTTGGAAACAGAAATTGGTGTATAAACCGCAGGAAATTAAGTAGGGACGCACCGATACCGGATCGGATATCGGGCCAATACTGACTCAAATGGCTGGACCGGGTATCGGTGATAATGGGGGCCGATCTATTCAATTCAATTCTATGTTTACATACTATATACATTATATACTGTAATTTTAATTCCTGTTTAAGTTCTAGATTTGGTGCTGCTTTAAAAAGGTTTACACTTGAGTTGTAATCCCTATCAATGAAGATTTTTTACCAAGTTGCTGGTGTACAACCACACAGTGAGGCATACAGCTTATTAATTAAACACTGGTATCAGATCGGTACTCGGTATCGGCTGATACCTAAAGCCGGGTATCGGGAATGAAAAAGTCTAAAATTAAGTGTTTGACACTCAAAATTAGTAGGACCCACAGACCCCCCATTAATATGTGGTCTGAGCCCCCCAAAAGGTCTGATCCTAGAATCACCCCTGGTCATTTATATACACGTATACTGTGTATGTATATGTGTGTCTGTTTATTTATACCCATCAAAGGCTAGATGGTCAATCAAGAGATCATGTCAAGCAGCTCTACTCCAATCAGGCTATTCAGGGCCAAAAGCCACAGTTTCCCTCATGTCTAAATGTTACCTGTTATTTTCAAAGTGTGAATCAGTACTGCCAAATATATATTTCTCTATACAGCTTACTTGATTTGATCTTCTTCCATTGCATTCATCAACTGTGTCTTCACCTTCAAAATGCTGGAGAGGTCTCCTCCCCTTCATGATTGTGAATGATCACAGACCAGGCGAATAGATCCTTTTTCAGAGACTTTGTGCAACTGCCAGTCAGGAGATCAAATCACAGGTGCTGTTGTCATGAATCCACCTGGCATTCATTCCAACAGTAAGAGCCCAGAATTTGTTCCATCACCGGTCTCACTGCGGTCTGGTGGTTTGTCATAAAATTGAATAAAAATGTGTGGTAAAACGAAGTGGCTCGAATCGGATTCTGACACTCATAAGAAAAACTATGATACCGTAAAAAAAAATTTAAAAAAATTTACATACATTTAAAACAAACATTTAGAAGCACTTGCTTGCTAGGATCTAGCATAGACTGCACATAAAGGTGGACGACATGACAGCTCCCCAAACGTGAAGCCAAAACATTTCGCAGGTACTGCATTTATGAAAAACAAATATGTTCAAATCATAACATGGCAAACTCAAGGCCAACAGGCAACAACAGCTGTCAGTGTGTCAGTGTGCTGACTTGACTATGACTTGCCCCAAACTGCATGTGATTATCATAAAGTGGGCATGTCCGTAAAGGGGAGACTCGTGGGTACCCATAGAACCCATTTACATTCACATATCTTGAGGTCAGAGGTCAAGGGACCCCTTTGAAAATGGCCATGACAGTTTTCCCTCGCCAAAATTTAGTGTAAGTTTGGAGCGTTATTCAGCCACCTTGGCGACAAGCTATATGACATGGTTGGTACCAATGGATTCCTTAGGTTTTCTAGTTTCATATGATACCAGTATCTTCACTCTAGCTTTAAAGCTGAGCCCGCTACAACCTGAAAATTGCAAGTTGCGTTAATCTGGTTTATTTAATCTCTTTGTGAAGCACTTTGGTCAACATTTGTTTTAAAATGTGCTCTATAAATAAACTAGACATGACTAAATATCTTCAGTTTAGATAATCCTCATGTGTTTTCCTTTTCTTCCATTTTTCAGACAGTAACGTAAGACATAATTAGTCCACACACTAAGCTGACTGATGTTCCCATAGTTCAAACAAATAAACGCTCCTCCAATTAGCATCGTATTTTTAGCCATTACTCGCAAGCCGGTAGAGCGCGAACTCTCAACATGTCAGCACATTGCCAAGCAACATGGTGTGTGTTTGCATGTGGCTAACATGCACACGTATATGTATCTTACACATGCGTATCATCCGCTGAAAGGGTGTGAAAGCAAAAGCAATGGGAAGATAATTATGCGTCTTCTCCTTTGGAGAGCAAGGTAGTATTAGGGAACAAATGACAAGCTGTGAAGAAATAGGGAAGTAGAGGGAAGAGGAGAAAGGCAACCGAGAGAGAAAAAGGAGCCGGTATAGACACAAGTGAAACTCCCATGCAAGAGACTTCTGTGAAGTCTGTGAAGGATGCGCCTCCGCTTCCTTCGCTTTTCCATTTATTTAAAAAACTGACACATTTGAGAGAGATTTTTAAATCATTTATTCCGCATGGCATTATGAATAATTTTCTCTTTCTACACGATTTGACAGAATATTGAATCTAAACACAGCTCTGTGCTTTGCCGTTGAAGAGACTCTAACGATGATCATCACTAATATTGATTTTCTCGGCTTGAGAAGTCTTTTTTTTTTTTTAAATCACAGACAGTCTTTATATAGGGCCTTAGCGCATCGTTTTTATTCAGTAAAGACATAACTGTCTAATCTGTACTGCGGTATTTAGATCTATATTCTCTGACATGTATGCACACACAGTAGGTAGCTGTAGTTGACAGACTTGGCAGTGGCATGGGGTGTGGAAGGGGCTCTGCGAGAAAGCTTTATTGTGATCCTCGGGAGATGATGTGACTGAGATTCAGCTGTAAAGCCGATGAAAACAAAGACAGAGAGAGTGAAGAAGCGAAGGCAGAGAGAGAGGTTAAATGTATGTTGGGACTGATGAGTGAACTTGAGATAGACGGAGAAGGATATGTGTTTATGTGCAGAGACTGACCCACAGTAACTGTCAGAGTGTTGACAACGAAAGGGAAACTGACAAAGAGAGCCCTATCTCAATGAGGACGATTTAATCACGTTCCCAGCAGTTAACCAATAGCATCATCATCCTTTTTCTCACCCTCTGTCTCGTACTCTCCATCCAGCTCTGCGGTTTCCCCCCTGTGACACAGACCGTTGATTCCAGGCAGCATCCCCCTCCCTCACAGCTTCCCCCCTTAATGGAAAACTAAAGGTGTTCCGGCTCATTCCACGTTCATCTGAGTCTAACGCAATAACTCTCCAAACGGAGCTTGTTATTCCATTATCACCGGCGTGTGTGTGTGTGTCTCTGTCTGTGTCTGTCTGCGTAAGCGTACGTGATTCCCTAAGAAGTCCCAGTTTGAAGTGTTGTTTTTAACCGTCTGAGTCACAAAGGATGAGTCAATCACGGCAGGAGAGCTGATTGGAAAGACACATGTCAGACATCAGCTCTCCTGACTGAGTCAGCCTTACATACACAGACCCTGAGGCAACCCCCTAAGTGAACTGAAATAAACTTGAAAGATCACCATCCACTTTAAAGGAATTTCTCATTCCTGCAGTGGAGGAATTGGTTAAAAACACAGTGTTTTCACATAATAGTCGTTTTTGTTAAACGAACCAAATTCAGTCCTCTTACAGTGGACCAAGAAGTGGATCAACAGAAAAAGGACTCAGCTTTGTCGATTTTGAATATTGGCATTTTACGATATTAGATGGCGAATCGAACATTTTCTCCAACGTTTTCGGATTTTATAAGCTCCACAAACTGTCGCCACAGATAGCTAGCGCCTGCCGGGGTCACTACCAGCCAGCTGGGCGGTCACGCTCACAGACCCCGCTATGAGCTGGCTGGAGCTCTCTCTAGAGACGCGCCTCGTAGACAAGAGGCTTTTATTACCCTGTTTAGATATCACAACACAAATTATCACAATTATTTGCCTTTTTGGAGTTGAAAAGCTCCACAGTCGCCTGCGGGCGTAGCTCGCTCTAGAGCCAGCCAGTCACGCTCTCTGACCGGCTACTGAGCAGCAGAGTGGCGAGAGAAGAGGCGGTGGAAAGAGCAGCCTCTGACGGGGCAGAGAGATACCTGCTGAGACAACTTGACCCGTTTTAACATTATTCTAATACTTTTAGGGAAATCAGTCCACTGTTTTGTTGCTGTAACTGAAAAAGCAGTTTGAGTAAATTTTGTTGAGCAATGTTTTATATTTACCGTCTCCCCTCGTTGATGATCCAGCTCGTCTTACTTCACCATGAGCTGTTAGAGTAAATTGTTTCAGAGGTAGTGAAGCTAAACCATGCAGTATCTTAGAAAGTCAACAAACATTGGTCGCTAAGAAAAAAAAAATCAAAGTTGTATTTTTCGATAATATTGCAATAGTGGTACAAGTTGTTTTTTTTACAAGTGCTTTAAGAGCTTGTTTAAAGGCTAAAGCCTGGCCTACTGTAGCATACTGGAAAATTAGTCGCTTTAACTGTTTCATACTGTATACTACTGAGGAACGCAATATGCAGTATGTACTGTGTACTGCATACCTGGCAGCCATGTTGAGAAAAGTTGAGGAAATACCACGCTCTCTCTCTGTCGAGAATGCTCTCTCTCTGAAATGACCTGTGATTGGCCAAAATCTTCCGTCGATTTTTTAAAGCCTGAAAACGTAGTCATGAGGAGGTGCAGAAGTTTTCTCTCAGAACACTTGAATTACAATATGCTGAAAGGTTATCATGGAATCTTTGCCCAATGATGGCAAAAATATACTGCTTACCCCCCCTTTACCTTGCAGGCTGGCAGCTGTATCAGGAAAATAGCAGGCGATTCTTGCAAATTCTTCCTCATTTGCATTTTAAAAAATGGGAAATAATCCCACCTCATTGTAAGATTAATTTGTCTAACTTGTTAACATTTTAAGACTGAGTAATAAGCTAGGTGGTTTGTCCCAGTGGAGATGCTTTGCAGTGTATCGGCGAAGAGTAAACAACCATAATTGGAAGGAGTTAAGGAGGGTGAAGGCATCTCATTTGCGATTGAAGTTCACAAACATTTACGGGGCTGATTATTAAAAAATAAATAAATAATTATGTAAACAAAAGCCCCCCATATATATATATATGTATATATATATATACAGTATATGAGGGGCTTTTGTTTCCTATTAGTTGATTTGTTCAAACAAATAAATCCCTGACACTCCAGGAGAAATATTTCCAATGTTAATGTGTTTCTGTCAATAGGACTGTCTCACTTCCTGTCTAATGTTCTCAATTACTTACCTGTTAACGTTACATATGCAATGCTAGATATGTCACCAGTAATCAGTAACATTCAGCATGCATGACATTTTATGGCTTCCTGTGGTACCTACACAGACAAGGATAGTATCATGGGGATAGTATCATGTAAAATCCATGCTGTTACATTGTACATTGGATTTTAACAATTCATTATAGGGGAAATTAACATACTGAAGTGGGACAATGCAAATATTACCCAGCAAAAAGTGTGTAATTAGCCAATATTGCAAAGGGCCGTTTACATATTAAGTTGGCCACCATTATGCATTATGTGCCATGAATTAGTCACAGTATAGTTAAAATTCGCTAAACCCTCTTACACAAAGTAATTATGGGCTTAATACACAATTTACTGTTTGTGGGCTGTCAACGAAATGATGCCTGTTTCCTTCTTGCTCCCTGTAGTTCTGGAGTAAGCAAAAGCTATCCAAACAGTGCCACGTTCCTCTTGCTCACAGCAAGAACTTACAGTGTGAGAATCAGGTTTACCCATCTGACAGTTCAAACATATGTTAAAGGAGATACATCATAACATTACTTCTATTTAATGTATGTGATATAATCCAGACGGCATTGTTTTCCATAAACCCGTATGCTTATTGCTTTTACACTAGACTTAGCCTGCACATTGTGCAATTCAGTCTCACATTAAATAATACTCCTGGAAGCACACACCAGCAACACAGCTGGAAACTGTTGTGTCAGCATCTTCTCCAGTTAGTTATTGGTAAGAGACAGGCCTTAGTGTATCAGTTTGGGGTATAAAGGGTTTGGATTTAGCTGGGCGTCAGCACTCTGCTATTTTATGTGTTGCCTTCTTCAGGTCTGAGCCTGTCCATTTACCAGCTCATTTCCCACATTTCAGGAGTTGACAATTTTCACTTGTAACAATCCATTTCATTTCCTTCTGTTGTAATGATGCTAGAAACAAAGAGTCCATAAATAATGAATATATTGGGTGCCCCCAGGGCGTCAGACAGATTCCTGAAGCTTTTTCACCAACCAACATGACTGCCTCCCACCCAGAACCCAACATTCTGAGAGAGAAGCAAAACCAAGTCATCATCAGTTGTACTCGACTTCACCAAGAACCAGCCAATAGGAGAAGGACAGCTGAAGTTAGGCTTCACATATATTTAAGTTTGGAGTTGTGTTATTAGTAAGTTATTAGTAACATGCACAATCTCTACTTACTTTACTGAAGTTATTATCACTAAATTGTTTAGAATGTCTTACACGCTGTGCCAAGTGTTAATTTACATGCTCTTTCTATATCACTTTTTAAAAAATTTAATTGGCTTTATTATGACTTGGCTTATTGATTTTTCAACATATGCCCTACATAAGACTTACCTTGCAGTCACCTGCCTGTTAGGTACTGATTAGCTTATTCGATTATAAAATCTAATCCCGATTAATCGCATGATTGTCCATAGTTAATCGTGATTAATCGCAAATCAATCGCATTTTTTCATCTGTACAAAATATACCTTAAAGGGAGATTTGTCAAGTATTCAATACTCTTATCAACATGGGAGTGGGCAAATATGGTTGCTTTATGCAAATGTATGAATGTATTTATTCTTGGAAATCAATTAACATCACAAAACAATGACAGATATTGTCCAGAAACCCTCACAGGTACTGCATTTAGCATAAAAAAATATGCTCAAATCATAACATGGCAAACTGCAGCCCAACAGGCAACAACAGCTGTCAGTGTGTCAGTGTGCTGACTTGACTGAGTTGCCCCAATGGGTAACCATAGAACCCATTTTCATTCACATATCTTGAGGTCAGAGGTCAAGGGACCCCTTTGAAAATGTCGCAAGTTTGGAGTGTTAATGCGTTATTATCACGTTAACTTTGACAGCCTTAGGCCATTTACATATTAAGTTGGACACCATTATGCATTACGTGCTTTGAATTGGTCACAGTATAGTTAAAGTTGCTAAGCCCTCCTAGACATAGTAATTGTGATCTTAATACACAGTTCACTGTTTGTGGGCTGTCAACAAAATGATGCCTGTTTCCCTCTTGTCAGAATGTATTTCAATAAGTCCTTTAGGCTACCCTTCACATATAAGGTTTATGTGCAGTTGTGCAATTTCGTATTAAAAAAAGTGGGTCAGCACTTGATGTTGATATTGATTCACAGCTCTGTATGCAGTAGGAATGACAACAGGGAATAAGAGGGTTACGCACCCGGCCGTTACTATGAGCTTTTCTGCTCGGTTCAGTTCAGTTCACATATTTATGAGGCATTTTGCATTCATTGTGGCATAGCAAAAACAGACACATAAGACAATGGACAGAGTTAAAAACACTCCTTTACACTATGTGTTATCCAATCTAATGAGACTGTAGCATTACATATTTGTTTTTTTCTCACAGTAAATAAGTTACTGTAACTCAAAAGTGAGATATAGCAACCTTACTGTCAAAAGGTTATTCCCTAAAACTACATTTTTGTGCATCCATAGGTATCCCCTAATGAAAAAAATAGTCCCACCATTTGTTACCTTTTTATTCCCAAACTTCCTGTTTTTCTTGCTCGGTTAATACGTCCCATAATTACTTTATAAGTGCCTCATAATTGCAGAATAATCACACTGTAATTTGCAGACTGTGATCCTAAAACATTCAAAGGCACAAACGTGAAACAATCCTAATAACCAGTGTTTTCAAAACATCATATTGCTTTTAGTGTTTCTTGTTGTTTCACTTCGTAAAGACAGATTTTGCACACAAAATATGTTTGTATGTTTTGTGAATTTAAGGCCAAAGTATGAGCCTGAGGTGAGTTTAACGCTGTAAAAGGTTTTTTTTTTTATATATTCCATTGTGTAAATGCTGGAATAAAGTCTTGATTTCTCCAATTCAGTATTAATATGCGTTTGGAGTGTTTGGGGTGAAACAATCCATTTACCAGCCAGCCAAAACACATTGAATTATCTCCTCTTACAAGGGAGAGTTTATATAATATTCCCACTGCTTGGTACAGTACGGTTGAATTTATGGACTAAGAGAAACTGTGTTCCTCTGTGTTCCGCTTCTCTTTTCTTCTGTCCTCTTCCACAAGCCGAGTCTGTTCATCTGGAGGAAGATGAAAGGATGACTTTTGCTCATTGATATAAATAAATGGAGAGAGAGAGAGGGATGAGGCGAGGCCGTGTAGGAGGGAAGATATCCTTGGGGCAAAAGAAGGAGTAGGAGAGAGGGATGAGCCGACCACAGGGAGGAGAGGAGGTGGAGGGTGAGGGTGAGATAGGAGGTGGAGAATGAAGAGTGGAGATATGCATAGAGAGAGGAGAGAAGAAAGAGAGGAGCGGAGGGAGACAACAGGGAGGAGGGTAAAAAAGAAAAAAGAGGAGCGAGTAGAGACGGAAGAGAAAAGAGTGATGGTGAGAATGCACGATGAGAAAAAAAATCATGAAAATGAGATTTTCCACCACGTATGATTACAACTATCATCAAAGGGTGCAAGTATTTGAGTGTGCATATGTGCAGACGCATGCATGTGTGTTCAAAGATGTGCACTTTTTAGTTACTGCCTACGCGCTTGCACATACATTTGCATGCATAGCTGTGAGTGTGCTTGAATTGTCCGTTAGCGTTTCTTGCTTTTTACGAGCTCATCTGTCTACTTTACCTACAAGCCTGCATGCGTTTATGCGTGTGTTATATTATACGTATGTGTGTGCGTGTGTGCAGTCTTTATCTCCTCCACCTGTGCTTGCTGAAGTACATTTATATGAAGCGCCAGTTAACCTTTCTTTCCTGTCTAAAGCCACGGAATGGTGACATTTTATTAACTGTGGCAGGTGATATATTACCACACTTCCCACAGTAAGATTACATTACCTCTCTGCTTTCTCCCTTTTATTCCTCTTTCCCACCACATTTCTCCTCCGTTCTACCGCCTCGTCCCTCCTTCTCCTGCCCCCTTTTGTTCCTTTCCTCCTCTTCAATATATCCCTCGTCCTTCCTATACCTGACTGTATCTACCACAGTAATTACACTAAAGAGGACAGAGGACAGCGAGGGAGAAAGAAAGGAACAAAAGGGCAGCGAAAGAGAGAGATCTCAATGTTCTTGAGAGAGACACAAGGAGAAAGAGAAGAGACGTCCAAAGAGAAATCGAGAATTGAGAGTGACAGAGGAAAAGAGCAGGGTTGAGAGGTAGGGAGACAGCGAATGGGTGTGGTAGGGTTGGGGGAGGATTTTTTTAATGCTCTTTAGTTTGCCCATGGACTGGAGCGCTCCTCGTCCAAGTAGGCAATCCCATCCGGCTGCGTCGCCGTGGTCTCCGAGATACATGGAGGACTTTAATGATAGCAGCTTCCAACACAGGAGGGGGAGCACTTATAGGGGAGGGGCTGGTGAGAGAGATGTGAGGGGGACGTAATAATAGAGGAAAGGGAAAGAGTGAAATGGAACGATGCACAAGAACAGAGAGATGCATACCGTTGCTATTATACAGATTAGATATAGTGCTCACTGCTCAGTGTAAAGCACCTCAACAAGGGTAGTGTGAGTGATGGAAATCGAGGTGATGATGTCTAATGCTGGGTACACACTATACAAGAGTGAAGCCGATTTTGGGCCTGATTTCTCCATCTCGACGATTGTCAGCAAAGCCCCCATTTTTTGATGGTTCTGAAGATTATCTTTCCAGATATTCCTGTGGTGTGAAGTATGTTAAGAGTGTTTTTTACATTCTCCAATTGGCTAGGAAGTCCATCCTGACCGCACCGATTTCAAATCGCAAATATTAGGGCAGTCAAAGTTAACGCGATAATAAAGCATTAACGCAAATTCATTTTGACACCACTAATTTCTTTAATGCATTAACACAATTGATCTTTCAGAGGTTGTAGCAGGCTCAGTTTTAAAGCTAGAGTGAAGATACTGGTACTTTAGTGTCATACTATCATATGAAACTAGAAAACCTACAAAATCCATTAGTACCGACCATGTCATACTAGCTTGTTGCGAAGAAGGCTAAATAACGCTCCAAACTTGCACTAGATTTTGGCGAGAAAAAACTGGCATGGCCATTTTCAAAGGGGTCCCTTGACCTCTGACCTCAAGATATGTGAATGAAAATGTGTTCTATGGGTACCCACAAGTCTTTACAGACATGCCCACTTTATGATAATCACATGCAGTTTGGGGCAAGTCATAGTCACGTCAGAACACTGACACACTGACAGCTGTTGTTGCCTGTTGGGCTGCAGTTTGACATGTTGAACATATTATTTATGCTAAAGGTTTCTGAACAATATTTGTCATTGCTTTATGTTGTTAATTGATATTTGCATGAAGCAAGCATGTTGATAAGAGTATTAAATACTTGACAAATCTGCCTTTAAAGTAGTTTTTGTACAGATAAAAAATGTGTGATTAATTTGCGATTAATCGCGATTAAATATTTCAATCGAATGACAGCCCTAGTAAATATTAAACATGTTCAATATTTACGATCGGATATCCTGTTGTGTGTGGGGAACACCGAGGACAGCCGATGACGCAGTTATGTGTGAAAGAACGATAGCCAACTGGGAGCTAAGCTGACTGAAGCGGAAGGACAACCACCGCCGTCACGGCAGCCGCGGCTAATGCACAAGTTAATGCAAAACGTGAAGCATGTTGTTCATGAGTGGAATCTGTTAGTGTGTGTTGTGCTGTTTTGGCCAAATCGTTGCTTTCCACACACTATAGGAACAAAACTATTTAACATAACATGTTGTTATGTGTGGGGTCTCTCACATTTAAAAAATCTGATAAGAATGGAATAATGTTTAGTGTGAGCCAGCCTCTAGACGCCTACTGATGTATGAAGATGTATGAAGGGATAGATGATGGCTTAGTGGAAAGGACGGACAGATGGATGAAAAAAGAAATGATGATGATTGAGACATTTTTTGTGTCGTAATTAATTTTTTGTTGTACCTGAAGAAAAAAGTGTGTTCTTATCAGAATGTCTCTTTGGTGGGTGGTATTGGTATAAAACATAATAACATATAGCACGACTAATCTATCGACTGTTTAAGTAGCTCATGAACATTAGGGCATGTGTGCGATGGCGGTTATGACACCCACTCAAATCACAAAGAGAGCTGCGGCCCAAAAACGTGGCTTATAGGCCTATAAGGAAAGGTACTCTCTCAAGGACAGAAAGGGAATATTTACTCAAAAAACAAACGCATTAATCACCTCAGTCGTCCGGTAAATAATGAAGGCCGCAAGATCGAACGTCATGCCTTAGTTTCTTAGGATTTCTTTTTTTAATGGCCTTGAGAAAGTGTTTTAAAAGTCTTTTTTTTATCGCAGCTTTCTCAAAAAACAATATATCATGAGGCAGCATTGCATTATAGACTTCTGGCTATACTGTCAGTTGAGAAATTGGTTCTTTTTCTAGAAAAAAGCCTTCCTTTTGATTAAAGGTACTGGCAACAAAATATGTATAGGTCATATAGGCATCTTCACAAATTGTCATGTCATTTATAGACTGGTCAGATTGCCATTTCAAGAGGTGGATTGTGTTATTTCTTATTTCAGAAGTCACATAGTCTCACTTTAAAGGGGACATATTATGAAAAACTCACTTTTCAGTGCTTGTGCACATACATTTGTGTATCTGGAGTTCCTACCAATCCACAAACTGTAAAATAAGACAACCCAGTCAATTTTTTGTCAATCTCGGAACCAAGCCCCTAAGTAAAGCGTCGGGCTGTGAAGCAAATTTTCGTAGTACTACAACTATACTACAACTTCCGTGTCTGTGACGTGATGCCATTGGGTCCAAAAATACTTTTTCCGATAGACTTACTTTGGGAAAGAGATGTCCGCAAATCAGCGGATAATTTTTTGGGGTAAATCAACTTCCCAGTACAAACACTTGAATAGCCTAAACATTTTAAAATGCACTAATAGCCGAATCCAGAGTTATTTTCCTTCCTCCATTCATGTGAATGAACCCAAGACCGACGGCTGGGAGGCGGCGTTAAAGGAAACACTACTGCGCCTGCTCTATGGGCTCAATGGATGCGGAAGATCGCCGGATGATCCGGATACTCGGCAGTCGAGCCATTTTGGCTTCATGTGCTACCGAGCAACTCTCATAGGAATGAACGGGAGCCCACCTCCGACGCTGTATCCAATTCTCTTTATACACCCATGCTCGGAACCCATCGACCCATCGTTTCGGTTGACAGATGACGTGTACAATGGGATTGCTTCACAATGACCCAGTCTACAAGCAAATTTTAAACCAATAAAAAGCTAAATCATCATCAGACGATAGCCGGTGGGTTCTGAGATTGCATTTCAGCCAATTCCTTCCGCCTCTTTTGCTCTCCACAAAAGGGGGCACGGCCTTGATTTTTTGTGAAGTACCCGTATGTGCCAGTCTGATGTACAGTATAGCATCATATTGCAAACTTCCTGAAGCATTAACGCTTGTGAGATTTTGTCAAACTTGTCTGTAATTGTTCAGACACAAGAATCATGAATCCTTGAACCTAAATGTGCTTACCACTTGTCATATGGGCCTCTCCTCTTCATAGGGTCAGTAAAATGGATGACTCTTCAAAAATGTGTGGTCATATGACCGATTTTGTCTATGGTTGCCTAGGAACAAGGGGTGGCTCTACCTCCCCACAGGCTCAAGTCACCCCACTCTCCCCCTATGCACCGGAAAATTAGCATAATATGTCCCCTTTAAAACTAGAGTGGATGTTAACTTTTAGGACAAATGTAAAGTCATGCAGATGAACAGATGATTTGCAACCATATTAAGTGAAGAAAGGGGCATGTAAGGCCATTCAAACTATAGTATAATTAATAGCTGGCACGTCGCTTGCCCAGCCTAACTGTTGGGAGGGGCCTACCTATCACACTAATTTGACAGGCAGGTTTTGGATGGGATTTGGTCCACTGAGAGTCGGCCGCTCACCAGTCCAGTCAGTCACCTTCATAGAGTCTGACACCAGACTGCTTTCCTCTAATTCAAACTTCACATCCAATCACTTTTCATTTTCTCATAAATGCTGTTAGATCCCGCCTCTCTCCCTGTACTCCTATTAGGTGATTGTGTTTTAATTTGGAGCAGCGAATGAGCTATTAGCAGTCGCTGACACGTTACCCATGTAATACTGGAAAGGAGCAGAGCAGCTGTGACAGTTTATCCTCATTCACTCACTCACTCAGCGAACCACGTGCGCGCACACTCGCTAACGAAATTAAACGCACTTACTTTTGGAATTGATATTAGCCATGCTGCCCGAGTCTGACTCGTCACAGAAACACTGAGAGACACGACGCAGAGCGGATGAGTGAAGCTATCTGCTCCTGTTTCTGTGACGGCGAGGTTTAAAAGTTCGACGTGCTCCAACACTCTGATCACATATTCACAAGGTGGCTCAGAGAAGAAAAAGGACAGGAGGGAAGATGCAGACAAAAATTATTTTTTTTTTTTTTTCCCTTCTGAGGGGAGACACAGAGCTTTAGTTAATTGCGGTTCCAGGAGAAATCAGAGCATTATCAGTGTCTGCTTGGCATCGGAGTTGACTGGCAGCTAGATAGAAACCTTATCAGCGAGATAAGAAGAGGATGCAGTAATGGGAAGAACAGAGAGCTGAAGAGATGAAAGAGAAGAAAAAGAGGGGGAAGGAAAGAGGGAGAGGAGATGGGAAACAAGAGTTGGAGAAGGAGAGAAGGACCATGAAGAGGGTAAAATAAAAGATATTCTAATTTCGTCTTATCTGTGAAAGAGGAGATGTTTTATCTCCTTCACTCATCACCGAGCTGCTTCTGATCACCAGAGCGGTTTGACTGGTTGCCAGCCGGCAAGCATCAGCAGTGATGAAAAATAAAAATAAAACCTCTCTATTGGCCTCTTTTCTGTCCGTTTATTTCCCTTTTGCAAGCCTCCCCTCTTCTGCACAGTCCCAGTAGAATCCCAGTTTTGACTCTTAGCATTTATATTCTCCGTCTTCCACTCTTTCTCTTTAATCTCGCCCTCTATTTCTCTCTCCCGCACAATTTCTTTGTCTTAGACGAGTTTTGTGTTGCTTTCATCTGTTTCCCATTTTTTCCTCTTCCTGTGCTATTTGTGCCTTTTCCTCTTTCCCATTTCAACTCTCTTACTTTATATTATTCTCTACCACCTCTTTGTATATCCCCTCTCCCTTTGCTGCACTTTGCTTGCACTACTCCAATCAAATTCTGATCACATCTTTATATCAAAGATGCCAACCCTCCAGGAGGCACTACTTTCATGTGATGAAACTTGCTTATAATCCTTTCAAAGCTGTAAAGCCAAGGCTGAATATTAACACTCCACACCATGACCTTCTACTTACACAACACTTCTTTGTCAGTTTTCTTACTCGGAAAGTACTTACTGTTCTTGGTTTACCAACTACAACCCGCAGAGCGAAAAGCACAAAAATTAACGTTTCCACATGAGGTCAACAGTGGAAGTTGTTAGAGAGGAAATGATACAATGTCGACGTGATGAAAGGGCTGCGTGTTCAGAGTTCAGTATATTTAATACTATGCAGTGTATGCTATCTAGTGCAGTCGTTCCCAACCTTTTACCTTAAGGGACCCCTTTTCTATCAATGAGTAAACTGACGACCCCTCACCAATTTTATGGATTTATTTCATTTTATATCATATTACTATCCAAAGTTTAAAAATAATTTAATTTAATTTTCTTCACAGAAATCTATGAAATGCTGAGATATAGGCTAATTGTTTTTTTGTTTTTTTTTAAGTTGTCTTACACCCCTTAAAAAGGCCTCCGTGAAGCTTAGATCAGGTCGGGAACCACTGATCTAATACTAATATCTAGCTCAATGACCCAGTTTAAAATATACGGATGCACCGATACCGGATCGGATAACAGGGTGATACTGACTCAAATAGCTGGATCTGGTATCTGTTATAATGGGGCCATTCTGTTAAATTAAATTATATGTTTATATACTATATAATATATAATATATATATATATATATTATATATTATATATTATATACTGAAATTTGAATTCCTGTTTATGTTATGACCAATTTGTTTTTTAATTAAAGCAGTTTACAGTTTCACACCTGAATTGTTATACCTCTTGCCAAGTTGTTGATGTACAATTTATTATTTTGATATTAAATAACAATTCACTAAATTTATATCTACGTATTTATCGGCCACATTTTGTTTTACAAAATTAGGAAAGCAATGTTAAGTCAAACTTGATGTTGCCTTACACATAAACAAATGATCCCAGTCACTTCCACACAGTGAGGCACACAGCTTATTAATTAAACACTGCTATCGGATCGGTATGCGGTATCGGCCTATACCCAAAGCCCAGGTATCAGTGACAGTATCGGGACTGAAAAAGTTGGATTGGTGCTTCCCTAGTTTAAACTCAAGTTTAAATTATTTCTAAAGAAATGACCAGGTTATATAGAGGTGAGCAAGCCTCTCTGAGTTGTTTTCATTCATCAGCTTTCAATTCATAATTTTTTTTTTGATACTGCATTCAATAGCTGTTCTTGTTGTCAAGGTTGCAGTCTCAGGTGCTGTCCGGTCCTTGAGCTGTCAGCGAGGTGGGAACTGTCCGTGTTTCTTGCTGTCATTTACAGTGACTCCGCTTCCCATGATGCTGGAGAGCCTCCATTGTGAAGACATCTTCTTTGACAGTTCCCTTTTTCTCTTTTTTTCCCCCTAGAAAATTCCATTTTGGTCCTTTGTCCTGATTGCGGATGTGGGCTTGATGGAAGAGAAAGGTCTGTTACGTTAGCTGTGCTTCTTTAAGTCCGCCGGAGACTGCAAGCCTGTCAACACGTCCAACAAGCCACCACCATGCAAAGATCTGTGTATATATATATAATAAGAAGTAGGCGATCCCTTTCCTTCCACATCACCCATATGCATAACAGAACTCCTTGCTGGTGTAGGCTACATCATTTCTGGGGCCATCCCTATACTGTCACTTTGTGCCCCAGATACAGTAAAGAGAGATACAGAGGCTCTTGCCATGAGGTTCATCATCTCTCTCTTGCATTCATACAATTCTGTGTCCTTTACCTTGCACAGCAGCTGGGATATCACAAGATCGCACGAGAATCGCACAAGAATCGTACGAGAATCGCACAAGAATCGTACGAGAATCGCACGAGAATCGCAGGATCACATATCACATGAATATTGTCAGACTTCAAGTAAAACGTTGGTGTCTGGCTCGCCAGTGCACGGACCAATCAGCGTCCTGTGAGCATGGATGAACAGCATGTGACGAGCTACTGGCCGCTACGAGCGTGGCTTAGGTGTGTGTGTGACAACACGGAGAGACGACTGTTGGTTCTTGATACGACTCCACTTAAGGCTAGGGGATGGGGGAGTAACAATGAAAAGTAAAACCAGGTGGAAAAGAGGAAACGAGGAAACGGAGGTTGATGCAACAGCAAAGAATGTTTATTTATCTAAATAGAACCAAAACCGACAGCTACAAACTCATATCCACAACTTAAAGTACTTAACTAAAGACAAGCTTACTGACAAAGTAAGACAGCTAGATGACTAAGAAAAAACACCTCCTCTTGCGAGGAGCGAGGAACGGCTCCAGTCGGTTCACAAACACAATCCTGGACTGCCGAACTGGCACACTGGTTCCGCTGGCTCCTCCTCCGCAGCCTTTTAAGCTTCAGCCTAATTGCCAAGTTGAAACATCGGTGCAGGAGAGGGGGTAAGGGCATCTGCAGGGGAAGAGAGGCAGAGGGCAGGATCGCCTCGAATACACACAAACGGCTCCACGGCGTAGATGCTGCAATAGCAGAATTGCACTTAAGGCTTTTCTCAATGGAAAAAAAAAGTTTTCGCTCTTCTCCCGACTGGCTGCGGCAAAAGTTTGATTGACAGATGGTTCATCCAATCCAAATCCAGTACACTAAAATATGTTTTTGAAAACATTTGAGGTGAGAAATAGGCATTACGGTAATAGATTCTTGATTCATATTCGATCAGCGCTGCCTGGTTTGACAGTTTCATTGGAGTTTGAACTTTGCAAGCAGTGATTGAAGGCTGTATTCGAGACTCTCTCGGCTCTGATTGGTTGTTTTCCTTCTGGCACTGTGAAATCTTGCAAATACCATTAGGAACACTGGAGGACACAGAGGAACATGTTTCTTTCCCCCAGTATATCTGTCCCATGCACTACTGTCAGAATATAGTGGCAGTTCTATAAAAAAATAACATCATATTCGCTCAAAGTTACTTACTAGGTAATATGCATACATTTGGCGCAAAATCGTCCCTTTCTATGCAAATGAGCCTCATTGTAAAAACAGTCCATTTCTCAAAGAATAGAGCTAATAGTCAAACGCAGTTGCAGTGAAATTATCAGCGTCCTCAGAGAGTTGGTGGTAACTAAAGGGCATTTACTGTATAAGGGGTGTCCGCTCAAACGCATTTATTTTTGGCATGTCACTGCATTACAGTGACATGATGCAAGTTGTGTCATGTAAATTAATGAATAAAGCTCCCCAAAATGAGATTCAACAGCAAAAATGAGATTTAAATAATCAATGGAGTAACGCTGCTGTGCCTTGTGCGTAAATGCGCACGGCGTCTCTCTAAATGGGGAGACTCACTTATCGTTTCTGCTGCGGTGGGATCGCTGCTGGTGTTTAATAAACTCAAAAAATGTCTTATATGTCTCAAAAACACTTAAAATAAAATAATGTAATTAATATTTCCTCATTATTGATGGATTATTTCACCCACATATGTGTGGGTGTATATGGGCACAATGAAAGGAGAGAAGTTAAACGATCCCGTGTCCAACCCGAGCCCTGTGTATAAAAAAAAAAAAAAAAATGGCCCAAGGCCGGTCCAAATCGATCATCGGGTCCAAACGGACTTTTGGCTCAGGCTGACTCTCACTCCTAACCACTGACGCATTGGCCTCGAGCCCATTTATACTTTGCCACATGGATAATTGCAATCAGATGAACAAAGAGGGCCAAACGTTATGGCCATGTTTGTGCTGTAATATCATTCACTCAATATCTTTTGTGGATTGGACATTGAGACGGGGCAGATAGCGGTTACAAGTGATGCGCAATTCATGGTGCTATCAGCAGCCGCAATCCATTTTTTTGTGAATTTGCCTCTCTGTCTTCTAGGGCCCTTTCACACATACCACGTTTGGTCTGGACTTTTGGATTTTTCAGTTTGCGCCAACCAAAATTACAGGTGTGTAACTGTCCTCGGACCACGGTCTGGACAACACAGCTGAATCTTGGTCTGATGAAAAGAAGTGATATAGGTCTGGATCAAATTGAACCATGGTTCGGTTCATTTCTGATTTGAAAACTTTTGGGGATGGTTTGGACTTTTGGACCAATAACAGGAACTAGAGCTAGTCAGGCAGCACTGATCAAATATGAATCAATATTCTGTTACAGTAATGCCTATTTCTCCCTTAAAATGTTTTCAGAAACATCTTGTAGTGTACTGGTTAGCTTTAAAATGAGAAAGTTTGTGACCCGGCCGCCATGTTGTAATCAGTTGAGGAAATATCAAGCACCGCCCACCAGACGGAGCAAACTTTCTCATTTTACAGCTAAACAGAACACTACAAGATGTTTCTGAAAACATATTACGTGAGAAATAGGCATCAGAGTAACAGAATATGGATTCATATTTGATCAGCGCTGCCTAGTCTGACTGTTGGATGGGAGTTTGCAAGTGATTGACAGCTGCCTCCATTGAATGAACAGCCAAAAGTCTCCCGTCACGAGGCTAGATTTTCTAAAGCCTGAAAACAGAGCCATGAGGAGGTGCAGAAATCTAGTTATCTCTCAGAACACTTGAATTACCATATGCTGAAAGGTTATTATGGAATTTTTGCCCAATGATGCCAAAAACATTCTGCCTACCCTCGCTGTAAGCCCTGTAATGTGAACGATTAGTGTCTTACTACCCTGGTAGGTTGCTGTGGAAGAGAGTTTTTTCTATTCACAACTAACTGTTTATGGGCATCAGAGTAACATATGGTCATTCTTAAAATGAATGGTATTTTCCAGTAATAAGGGGCAATTAGGGCATCTTAGTAAAGTTGTCACTTCGAAATGCACTTTGTTGCGCTGATTGATCTGCTTAGTGATAGCGGTAGAATTAATTGAGTCAGTGGAGACAAATGGCTGTGCACTGATCATCCAGTGACTTTCAAACCATTGATTTGTCCCTTATCTTGGCTAATAAGATGCTGTTAGTAGAGGACAGGGTGGCAGTGGTTATTCAGCCCAAAGCCACTTAGTGTTGCCTGTTTCTTTGGCTGCAGCTGATTAAACCAATGACAGTTTAATTATCAAACATAATTAACATTGGGGTAGTTTGTTGGTAGTAGCATTAGCAGCAGCAATAGCACTGATAGTAGTAGCAGTATGCTTGTTTGTTTTTTTACTTGATGATTTCACCAGAGGTTATGAATAATTCTGCTTAGTGGCAATGTGAGTGATTAAGAAATAAATCTTAAGAATATGCCTTTTACTAATTTGAGGAAAGTTATGATCCTGGAACTGCAATACTAGTGACAAATAAAGACTGGATATTGAATATTACTCTACAACTTTTGACAATATAAATAAACAGTTGTTCCCTCAACTTAATGTTTTAAGCTTGTCTACTTTAAAATGTTTAAGTTATCTAAACAAAAAAGAGTGGGTCGACAAAACTAGTAAGTTTAATAAACCTAGAGGTTTGATTAAACTAACCGTATAACCTCTTAAATTGAGTTTAAGTCTACAGCCCTAATGTTGAGTAAACTCAAAAGAAGCTAGTTGCCTTATTTCTTTGAGTTTTATCAACTTCTATTCATGATAAATCCATTTTATATGAACTGAATGGCTTCAACTCTTTCTTGTTTTGTTGGTATCAGGACAGACCTGGTATCTTTTATCAACTGATCATGATGCGTCTTCTGTGTTAGAAAGTGTGTGTCCTCTGTGCTAATTAACTGCTGGTGCCTCTGGAGCCCTCCTACATAATTTGGGAGCTGAGAACAACTATTAAAGGTGCTCTATTTGATATCCAGAGCATTAATATAGCAGCAAAACAACTATTTGCTATGTAAAGATATAGAGGAGTAATGTCTACCTGAGCAGAGAAGGAAGTCACTCTCCCTCTGTGTGTTGTAATCAGTTTTTCCATGCTTTGTTGACATTGTCAGGCCAGCCGCATGTGCCTTTTAGTGCATGTGAGTGTGCCCCACTGGCTAGCTCACAGACGCCGCTCTGCACTGTTCTCATATGGTGGTTACAGCTGATAATGCCGTCCCGACCGATGGCGCCTTTGCGGAAGCAGTTCACCTGTCTGGGAGAATTAGCATATTTTTTTTATATTGAAACAGTTAATTATTAACATCCCTACTGCAAACTATGCTCTGTTTGCATCATGAAAAAACAAAGTTGAATGTTAAAATGTCAGCGGCGGCATCATGTTATATATTTAATTTGTTACAGTCAGAAAGTGAGGAACATCTGATGAAAATGAAACATGTTTTCAAAGTCATTGTCAGAACTGTAATGGCATTATTAAGTACTCATATCGGTAAATGTAGGTACTTGTACCCGTACTTGGTCTGAAAAAACGGGGTATCGGTGCATCCCTAGCTGAAACATTTGAAATAGTTGACATATTGAAAGACGTTGAAGTGGAACTCTGAATACAATGAGTGAAAAAAGTTGAAAAAGAAGTTTATATTATTTTTGCTTTATACTTAACAGCTCTGCTCTTTTTTTCAAGGCAGAATAAATTAGTTTTTCATCTGGGTTGATTGCCTGTTAATTTACACTATTCTCCACATAGATCTATATTCTAGTGAAATGGAATCCTATAATCACCATTAGGCCGCAACAGTTTACCTTCTGCATTCCAAGATACTCACTTAAATTATATACTTCATCTCTTTCCTGCATACTCTGCTCATTTCTAAAAGTGAGTTGCAGGTGTTGAATTGATGGAATGCATTGAAAGTCATTTCAGCCTTTTATCTGTTCATAATGCAACACAGGCAGCCATGACACCTAACCTAACCCAGATAAATACTATAATTATCACTCCTGCCTCTCACAGCTCACCCGTCTGCCGATCGTCTGTCGTATCCATCATGCCTATACTCAAACACAGGAATGCACACATACCAACACACACACACGTTTTTGATGTGTCAAATCTGTATCCATCATAGCAAGTCAAAGTGAGATTTAGTGCAGCGCCCTGGCGGGGTAACCGCACTGTGGGCGAGTCCATATTAAATTGTCTACTGAAGTGGGCCAGATTGTGTTTTGGCAGTCTACCCATTCATCTACGCTAATGCCCTTTCTGCCTCCATCCATTTCATGAGCTGAAGGGTACTGGAGAGAAGAGGACAGGGGCCAGGAGAAGAACATAGGGGAAGAGGAGATGTGAATGGAAGTGGAAAAGATTTTAAAAGTAGAAAGAGAAAGAGGGTATATAACATGGACTGTATAAGAAGTGGACGTAGTCACTGTGACGTTACCCATTGGTTTGTGCATTTTGGCCGTCGCCATGTTGGTTTTTTGCAACCAGAAGTGACAGAAGAGGGTGGAGCTAAGTACAACCAAATGCTGAATAAGATATGTTTAAGCTATAAAAGTGTTACAATTATAATCCATGAACTGAAAACACACTGCGAAAGATTAAGGCTCTAAAGCCCCTGACACACCGAGCCGACAGCCGGCCGTCGGCCAGTTTGGGGCCGTCAGTGAGCGTCTGACGGCCTAGTTTTTGCAGTATGTCCCGCAACGTTGGCTCTAGTCTGCCTGTGTCGAAGGTTTCTGTGCCGAATCAGCATGTTGAATTGGTGGCAGAGCTCGTCAGTGGGAGGAATCACTCGGATTGGCTGTTCAGCTTAAGCAAATCACTGCACAAGAAGAAAAACGGAAGTGAGGAAAGCAAGCTAACGAGTTAAGTCAAGAGGTCACACAGAGAAGACTCTTCTTATTTTCCATCTTCATCTCATCTGATCATTCCAATACCCAGATATTCTCACAACCACATGGCCATCTGTAATGAGGTGAATGATAGTGGTTTGAAAATGGTCGGCAAACGCCGCTTTGTTTCATGTATGTTTCATAACAACGGCTTGTATATCCGCCATCCTCGGTCTTCCGGTTTCCCGTTTTGAATGATGAATACAGACTACCGCCACCTGCTGATATGTAGAGTTATTTCATCTCATGCAGGGCACAGTATGTAAGTGCTAACTGGCCGTCAGCTGTAGTCTTTGCGGTGTGTTCAAGCGCAACTTTTTGGACAAGACAAAGGAGACGTGAGGCGTTGCAACCTTCGGCCTCCATCGCCGTTAGTTCTCTGATTTAGAGTTGGTGTGTCTGGGCCTTAAAACGGAAACACGGACAGCTCCCAGACCGGACAACGTCTGTTAGCGACCTGTCAATCACAAGGTAGCCACACCCTAAAGCATACCCTGCTTTATGGTCTATTTGACTCTAAACGGGAACATTATTTACTAAATGAACATCATGTTGTATTGAAGAAGACTTGAAACTAGCGATCAAGACCATAAACTCATGTTTACAATGTCTACTGAGGTAATTAATCAAGTGAGATGCAGGGTCATTTTCTCATAGACTTAGATATACTGGCTATTAGAAAGAATGCAATCAATTAATTTAAGGCACTTCTGCTTTGGCTTCACTTTTTAGAACCGGAGGTTGCCCACTGTTAAATGATAATAATAGATTAAGTAGAAGAAATGATTTGTAGACTGTGACACCTAATGATGTGATTATTGTTTTGGTCCACTATATGTGATTAAGTACATAGGTATTTCAACATTTGTCAGTGTTTTAAATGAGCGAGCCTGCAGCTCCTTCTGCAACATGGACAAAACAAGACCTAATGGAATGAAACGGCATGCCATGTACAGTACATAGCAGCAGCTATACTAACAAGGTTCTGTGGTAATGAGCTAGAGGGGGTGAAAAACACATGCATGAGTGGACACACTCGCACACACACACACCACCTCAACGTGCTGAGACGCTATCAGCATGCTCTCATTTTGCCATTACCACTTTTAAGTGTTTGTTACCATGGCAACAGTGTGATTTATTTCCCAATTAAGAGTTAGTGAACTTGCTCACTTACGGCCAGTAATATCAAGCTGCACATAAATTACCTTCAAGCGTAATGCGGTCTATTTGCCATTAAAAACAAAGCAATGGCACCATCTCGTATCTCCCAAACAAGCAAACTTCTGCATCAAGAGTTTGCTTTTCTGTTAGTTTATTGTACAAGAACAAATATTCCCTCTTAATAATTGTGTGTCACATCTAATTGGCAATTAATGTGCTCGCAAAAAAAAGGTGAAATTCAGCGGGCTTCACATCCAATAACAACCTCTTTCATCCATCTCGCTTAAAATGAAGATAAACAATGCACGGATGGATGAGAGAGTCGGCAGGCAGGTGGGAATGTAATGGAATCAATTAGGCAAACACTCATGATTTATACTCTGCATTGATAACAAAGAAAGCTTAATTTACTTTCTTTTCCCCTCTTACTGATATCATTTGTTTGTAATGTTCCTGCGATGATAACATATGAGTCCCATTCCAAAGTTGTGACAAATAAATTGAGCAGCAGTGCCCGTCTTTATACATCTCTTTGTGTGTACGCACATGGGAGCGTGTATGTGCGTATATAAAGCAGAAGTAATGGTTAATTATTAACTCTGACTATAAAATGTTAATGCATATATTAGCAATGATTCATAAACATGAAGGCAATTTCTGTATCTGGTTGGAGTAGATTATACGTTCTGTCTGTATGTGTGCTTCTGTGTGTAATTTGTCTTCACATTGACCTGGAAAATGTTTGCATATCTACGATGTGTGTGGATGTGGGGGGGAAAAAAAAACAGCCCCTCGCTCGCCTAAGTTTGCAAACGGTTGTCCAACATTCTTTTGTAATGAAACCCCTCTGTTCTTCTTTCTTTTTGTTCTATTCCCCTCATTCTCTCCCTCTCTCTTCTCTTACTCACTGTAGTGTTTTTGAGAAGTAGAACTCGTCTGGCCCTCATTAATGTCCCTGGCATTCGCTTGGCTCTGCGTCTCTCTTTTCAACTCCCCAGCCTCTTACAGCTTCATCCCACATTCTACCCATGCCATCATCGTGCGTGCAACACTAGCAGGCTTCAACTGCAATTAGTACCTTTGTCATCACGCATTCACACACACACACACACACACACTGCAGACGCATTTGGGCCCAGATCTTTTTTGTGCCCAGCACCACTCGTCCCATCCTTCACCTCTGCAGCCCTCTCAATAATGATGGACTTGTTGGACAATAATTAGACAGACTTAATAAGCATTCAGCGGGTCCAGGGAAACACTGAAATACCCATAGAAATAAGAGTAGAATAGACATTATCATTCAAATTAACCTAGCAGGATGGTCAGAGCGGCGGTCATTTTTATGTGCACTGTTGCTATTGCGACCGTTGTAGCAGACTAACTTCCGCATAAACTAAACCGACTTACGGCAAGTGGCGGACTCACTGAGGTGAGGTTTGGCACCGACTGAAAACGAGCACTGAAGTAGTAATTCAGACTGAACGGTGTTCTGTACACTTTTCGCTCTTCAGCGCACACCCGGGAGCACTCCTCTTGTTGTTAAGAGCCAGACAAGCATGTTTGTGTGCTCATTCTTCGGAGGGAATATCCATTAGACAGTCTACAATTTGACTGATGTCTTTTGGACCAATAGTTTTTGAGAAAAGTTCGGAAAAGTAACGCCTCCGCCTGTGTACGGACCATACTGGTGACCAATGGTGTAACGTACAGAGCGCATAACATGATTTCAATGGTGATTAATGAAAATTTAAAATGTCAAAATATTCAATTGATGTAATAACCGTTAACTTTATTGACCTTTTTTTTTTTAAATAGCACTACTGTAACATCAATATTGGGCGCAGGATTACGTGCAAAGAGCGTTTGTGTTTATCATAGTTGCTGCTGCAGTGCCAAGCAGTCAGTGAGCGCAACTGACGTTAAAAATGCCCAATTCAAAGCATTCAGTCAACAAAGGGCTATTTAACTACTTGTGATAGCCTTATAATCATTTCATACAGACTACAGGACTGTGAGAAGCATTAATGAAGTTGAAATGCACATTTTCGCTGCTCTAGTCATCTCCCCTCTCAAGCTCCAGTTGGGACTGGAGCTTCCCAACCGGGCGCTGTGGGTGCACAGGTCTCACAAACTGACTGAAATCTCACAGGAACAAATGGCGTGGAGGTCTCTTGCCTGGTTGGGAATGAAAGAGTTCTGTTGCAATTCTGTCAAAATGCGCTAAAACGGAGTGTTTCAGACAGAGGATAAATACAGGCATATTCAGGCTGACAGTATGAGGAAAATAACGTTTTTTTTTAACATACAGCATGTAAACATGTTCTAGTAGAAACACAAAATACAAGTATGAACCTGGAATTGAGCATAATATGGGACCTTTAATGCTTCATTCACACTCTTGTCACAGCGCAGGAAAGCACATTGCTATCGCCAGATGAGTGACAACTTTGTTCGTCTCATTTTCCGTTACCAGTGTGGCATTAAAGCATAGTGGATAGCAGACACCTGGCTAGTTAACTGGCTTGCAAATTCCACCATGCTTTAATGCTACACTGGTTACAGAAAATGAGCCAAACAGCGGGCTGGTGGCCAGCGGCAGCTCTGGGTCCTCACTCCCCACCGCTCCAGAGAAGGACAAGCTTACCATCCATTTCCAGAGCTAGGTCTGTTATCTTCCCAGCGAGCTACGACCACATTTTACGGTCCCACTGACGTGTGTTCTGTTGTCACCATAACGACTAACAACAATCACCATTTTCTTTTGTACTAGTCAAATGACCATGAAACACAGGTCATTGTCCGTTCTAGGCTACTCCCATTCTATTTCTATGTGAATACCATGTTCCCTTCCATTAGGGCTTTCTTATATGGCGATTAATTTTAACCCTAATGGAAGACTGACACACACACACAGCTCTGTTGGTGTATTATCATATTTAATGACTGGTTTAGCCTTGGTCGTTGTGGAAAACAGATTGGGGAATGGCACTTTGGTGCGATAAAGTCCCACATGATCACTGATCAAAGTTTGCTTCTATTTGTGTGATGTGGTATATTTGGAAGCCAGCCATACCAGAATTGTGTACTGCACAGTGTTGATAAGTTCTATCTCTTTGCACAATCGGATAAGGTTTTTGGCCTGCAAAGGCTACGAATTGTCCCAGTATCTTATTGGCTCCAATATGAATCTTTCATTTGGGTCTCTATCCCAGAATCCCTAAGACAAAGTCATTACCGTTTTCACTTTTTCAATCTCTCGCTCTTTTCATGTTCCGAGATCACTCCTTTATCCCTCGCGTTCTATTTTTCATCACAACTTTATCCTCAGTCATACCCTCAAACACTCTTCAAACTTGAAGAAATGAGACCCACGTCTCTTGGAGGGGAAAATAAATAAATAAAGTAACTAGGTCTGGGGTGATCACCAGAAAGTTTCTGACACGCAGAATCACCCTTAAGCTGGTGTTGAATGTTTTAGAGCAGGCTGGTCTCTTTTTCTGAGGGGGGATAAGACGGCTCTTGTGTCTGCCTGTCTGCTGGGGCTTTGGCGGCAGAGGAGAGGCAGCTACCTGTTCTGCTCTCCCCTCTCATCTCTTCACACTAATTAGAGGGAGCTGGGTTTAAACCTTAGTGGGGACACACATCCTCTGACTGTGCAGCGTGCACAGGTGGGTGTGTGTAGTCATGTATATTCATCAAAGAGTTTTCCCAAGATCCTGTTTTCCTCTTACTGTGTCCAGAAACATATTTTTAGGTCAAGTAAAAAAGACTTGCTGGCTGGAAGACAATGTGCCAACGCCATGTGCGTGTGTGTGCATGTGAATGGTGTGCATTGCGGTGGCAAGGCACCGCAGGCGATGATAAGGAGGGGGCTTAAGCAATGGGCTCTCTAGGCCTAATCACTGCACGCATTTCAAAGGCGAGAACGCCAATTAAAACTGATAGGGCTCAATACGGGCTTTTGGGCTGCCACTGCGAGGAGCAACACATCCAACATGAAAATCAATCAGTCCCCGTCTCCTGGTCAGGAGAAGAGCTTTGCCAGCCAGTGATCCAAGGGGAGCTTCTGATAAATACACAGGCTCTACAAGGGGCTGTAGCAGGGGCAAGGGGGGAAAGACTCGCAGGGTCATGGAGAGAAGACAGAGATTTGTGAGTCCCCAATCATCATGTGTGTGTGTGTGTGTGTGTGTCGGTGTGCGTTGAGGATCAGAGGGCCTGTGATCTCAACTCTACTCTAAAAGTAGGTGGAAAAAGTAAGTGAGGGGGACTTTGATATATACTATATGAGGGGGGATGAACTGCAGAGGTTCGAGGTGAGTCAATTTAATATCCCAAGCAGCTTTCAACCTACTTTATTTAATTTGATTTTTTATTAAGAATCCATATCATACCATCTTTTCATATAATGAGAGGACATATATTCCCCTTTAGTCAAGTTAAAGGAATAGTTTGATAGTTTAGGAAATAAGTTTGTTCGCTTTCTTGCCAGGAGTTAGACAAGATTGATACCACCAATTCTGATGTCTGTACGCTACCTATGGAGCTAGAGCCAGAAGTCAGTACTTCACATTGCTTACATATTGTTGCATCAGTGCTAACCATCTGACAATGTCTTATTATTATAATATATCAGTCACAGGGGCAATTTTTCATATACTACTTGCGTACTTTGACTTGAAAATGACCTATGATGCTCATTTTAAATTTCAAAAATGCTTTAATTTTCTCACTCCGGCTGTGCTACAGCACCTCTTTTCCCCCTCTGTCACAAACAGACCCTCCCCTCCCATAAAGCCCAGTCTTCTCCGATTGGTCAGCTGACACTCTGTTTTGATTGGTTCAACTGAACCAAACTCTTCGGACTGCGCTCAAGCTCTGCTCTAACTAGCTTTGTTTGAGGGCGTGCCAAACCAGCCGCTAGGCAGGTATAATGCAAATGTGTTACTTGGTGACATCATCGCATTACGGAAGAAAAGGCGAGACTTTAAGCAAGGCGTTTCAGGCAGTTCAGGAGCAGTTTTTCTGAGAATAACTCCCTTTGCTGTGGACTTTGGGCTTTGTAACTTTGCAGACCTTTTACGTACACAAAAAACTATATAACACACTAAAGGAAAGGGGAAAAGCACAATGGGTCCTCTATTAGTAGGACTTTGAATGAAGGACTTTTACATGTAATGGAGTATTTTTACATTGTTATAGTGGTACTTTTACTTAAAGGGGAGCACCACCTAAATTAAGAATTCCAATATATAATTTCCGTGGCCTAAGTTCAATAAATATGTGTGAACATGAGCTACTCTATCTCAAAGCCAGTAACCAGAGAAATAAGTCTCAAACATGTGATGTCATAGGGTATAAAGTCTGGAGCTGCTCTATAGACAATGAATGGGAGACTGATTTTGTGGACCCACAGAATGTTTCTTTTTTATACCCAAATGAGGTTTATTCTATTGTAGTGTTGTCAGTTGTGAAACAGAAAATGTCCCCATATACTCAGAACATTGCCCTTGGTGCTCTCAACATCTTTCCCTATTCATTGTCTATGGAGCAGCTCCAGACTTTATACCTAATGACATCACAAGTTTGAGTATTAGCACTCTCAGTTTTGGATTTTGGAGAGTTGTTCATGTTTACTAGTATTTTGGTCTTAGACCATAGGAATAACATTTTGAAAATGGACGTAGTTCCCCTTTAAATAATTTCATCTAACTTTCAGCAAGAAAGCCAAAAATTATATTTCTCAAAATGAAGAACCATTACTTTAATAGATAGACATTGCACTGAATCATGATCATACATCCAAAATACAATTAAAGTGACACTATGTCACACAAAATCACAGAAAAAAAAGAACTGACAATACACTTCAGCAATATGTGATGAAAACATATTTAATTGTAAAAGGAAATCAATACAGGTTGTGGAATGGTTAAAAAATTATTTATAGAAAGACACTAATTGAAAAGCTTTAACATGTATCTCTGAAGAACAGATGTTTCACCTCAGTGGTGTGTGTTTATGTTTATGTCTCATAAAAAGGTAAAGAATCACAAAAAACTGCAGTGGTTTATCTCACTGAAACGCGAAGCAGGAGCTCAATGTCAAAGCAAGGCGAGCATTCCTCGCCACCATCCACAGTATAACCGCTGTAGGTCACACACTGCCGAAACAAATTAACGTGACGTCCAATACCTTGTGATGTGTGTGTGTGTGTGTGTGCGTGTGTGTGTGTGTGTGTGTGTGTGTGACACTGTGTGCTTGTACAGATGTGTGTGAAGGCTAATACGCTCCGACAAGCTGATAACATATTTCTTGTCATATCGTTTGGCATCATTAACTAATAAAGATTGATTGCCCTTTGTTCCCTGTCAATGAGTGTTTGTACAATTGCCCTGCCGCCGTGGTGTGTGCGTGCGTCTGGGTGTGCAAGAGAAAGGAAAGAGAGGGGGAAAAGGGAGTGAAATGCTCAGGGCTTTCCAAACCACAGACCAGACTCTGGCTGGACCCAATCTTCTCCCATGATGCTCTGCAGGCGGAAGTCTTTGAAATACTCCAGGCGGTGGCTAAGAGACAGAGAGAGAATTTAATATAGGACAATAAAGATTTATTGTATCTTATGCATCAAACTCTTACATACACATTTGCACATTCAGTGTAATTACCCAGCCAGGTGTTGGCTAATAGTTGGCGAATCTAAAAAGTGCAAGTCGGCCTCTTAATACTTTGTCATCAAAACTCGTTTTTCAAAATCTAAGTCTGGCTGCAATATATATATATATATATATATATATATATACATATACATACATACTGTATATAAAAAAAATTGAACAGTTGAAAAATGTCCTTTCTGGTTTTGCATGAAGGGCATTAAAATCTGCCTGGAACTGATCCATCAGAACTCCATTCCATTTTTGTTTCTAAGTTGTTTGCTTGTCGTCTTGCGGACAGACCTGACAAAGCGTGAATTCAGACTTTTTACGAATCGGCATCATTATGTTGTTATTTCAGCATCTTTTTGATCTGTTTATTGTAAATAAATCACAGCACAATCTGTTTATTTTGGGTTCATACCACAGTAGCGACGTGTGGCTTGCTAGATACAGTCAGTGCAATGGCTCTGTATGTGAATACAGCTCGCCGCCGGGTGATGTTATGAACCCAGACACGGCAGCGTTTGGTTTTCCGACATATCTGGGACTTCCACAACATAGACAAAGCAGCAACAGTGATTATTTCTTCCAAGGTTGATGGCAGAAATGGCAGAAAGAAAAGTTGTTGGTATCTATGTAGACAAACCCCTTCTTTTCTCTGGCGTGTCTAGTGTGAATGAACACAAATGATGCCGGTGGTCCAACTTGCACGAGTGAAGTTGAGTTGTGAATGCGACATTAAAAAGACGTGAGCATGTACCAGAAAGGAGTAGTTTAACGAAAGACATTTTAGAGTTGCATTATGGGAAATGTAGGTCGTCCCGCTTAACCTATACTAGGGACTGATATTCAGGAGGCTGCTCTGATTTTGACCACTCTTTTGTAAATCTTTTTTTCGTAATTTCCCCAACTTCATTAAAGTGCAATACTAAACTGTTGGAGTATCCCTTAAAAAAACAACAACAATGTTTTACTATAAGTAATGTCTGTGTACATGACCTCAAACAACTGTACTCATGAATTATTATACTCACAAGTTGGGTTTTTGGCCTTCCACTAGATCCGCCTTGGGGATGGGGTAGAGAGCCTCATACGTACGCTTCTCTCCTGAGCCGTGGATGGCGTAGGAGTTCATCTTGTTGACATTGGGAGGGAAGTACGACCAGGGGAGGAGAGCCTCACCCATCCACCTGTCCCCTTTGATCGTGGCATTAAACACCATGGGCAGTTGTTGCTGGAGTAAGAATTACAAGACAAAAATAAGAAATACTTAAACACCTTACTCAAAGTACCACTGCCCCCTTCAGTAACTCCCTCGATGTCTGCCCACCTGGAATGCGTGGCCAACTCCTGACAGCAATAATATCAGGTGCTGTCCATGTCTGAAATGAAAACACAGTGTGTTTTAAGACTGTCTATAAACATATGGTCACATGGATGTTACAACAGTTAAGCTCTGTACTTACGGACAAAACTCCACTTCTAGGTAATTTACTGTAGTGCTGTCGAGGAAGAAGCACTCCACAACTGAGGAGATGAAGAAGAAGAAAGATCAGTGGATCAAGAATAATAAGAATAATTCAATGATTTGAGTCATTTATTTTGAGTGACAGCTTAACAATCTCACGTAAAAATAACAGATACATAAACTTTCAAATAAGATCTGAAGACCAGCACGCCCGCTCACCTAGCAGCAGTCTCATTATCTCCCGAGATTATAATGGGGTTGGTTTCCAATCTAATAAGTAACATTAATGAGGTCAAATATGTGGCGCTCATTAACCGGAAATCGAACTTACTTCAGGTCAATTAGATAGGATTGTTATTACTCAACCTCATTACAGGGTTTAATTGCTGTGTCACCATAATAATGATAATGCAATTACTATTATGGCCTCATAAACAGAGCTAGTCCCAATCTCTCTGTTCTCATTGGACTATATTCATAATTTTATCTCAGCTTTTAGAGTGGCCTAAAATTGCATTATACTGACTAAATCCCACCATGACTGCAATAACAATGTTATGATATAACTATTGGGGGGTGGGAACCATAAAGCAATCTTATGCAATCTATTACAATATGCCATAAATGCAACCTTTGTGAAGTTTATAAAATTCAGTTTACCAACACTATAGTCTGGAGAGTGACACTTTAATTGTTTAATGAAATCAGTGTAAGGACATGTTGTGGAATATGCTCACTCGCTTTTTTGACGAGACGGGCTGTCAATCAATTAAATATTTAATCACGATTAATCACATGATTGTCTACAGTTAATCACAAATTAATTTTTTATCCGTTCAAAATGTACCTTAAAGGGAGTATTTAACACTCTGATCAACATTGGAGTGGGCAATTATGCTTGCTTTACGCAAATGTATGTATATATTTATTATTGGAAATCAATTAACAACACAAAACAATGACAAATATTGCCCAGAAACCCTCACAGGTACTCAATTTGGAATAAAAAATATGCTCAAATCATAACATGGCAAACTCAAGCCCAACAGGCAACGACAGCTGTCAGTGTGTCAGTGTGCTGACTTGACTATGACTTGCCCCAAACTGCATGTGATTATCATAAAGTAGGCATGTCTGTAAAGGGGAGACTTATGGGTACCCATAGAACCCATTTTCATTCACATATCTTGAGGTCAGAGGTCAAGGGATCCCTTTGAAAATGGCGATGCGAACTTTCCCTTGCCAAAATTTAGCATAAGTTTGGAGCAGTTTTTTCTAGTTTCATATGATGCTAGTATCTTCATTCCAGCTTTAAAACTGAGCCCGCCACAACCTAAAAACTGCAAGTTGCGTTAATGTGTTAAAGAAATTAGTGGCGTTAAAACGAATTTGTATTAATGCATTAATATCGCGTTAACTTTGACAGCCCCAATAAATTGTGAACAAAAAAATAAAAAGCAATATTAAACATGAGTAAACTAGTGAGATTTTGAGGTGCTGGTTGGTGGAGTTTCTTCTATGTTAAGCTAAACTAAGCTAACCATCTACTGACCGTAGCTTCATGTTGCCAGATATGAGAGTACTATAGATCTTCTCATCTAACTCTCGACAAGAAAGCAAATAAATAGTTACCAAAATGTTGAACAATCCCTTTAATAAGAAATGCATTCAAAGAACAAGTTATAAAATGATTAATTACATTTTCATAGTAATACTATTACAAACTTTTGGTAAAGAACTTATAAAATGAACTCTATTTGTGCCAATTGGTCTTCAAATATAAGTAAATCACTGAATTTGGTATGGAGATTCGTAGAATACTTTTTAAAAGATTTTGCAGTCACTTTATTTATAGACATTCATCGTGGATTTGTCAATAAATCCCCCTGTAGCCTCTTGCTACAGATATATTTGCCTGTCTATGAAGCTGTGTAATGCAGTACCATACATACAGCATCACCTTCTTACCCACCTTCATAATTCCAGAGTCCAGGGAAGGCCTCACTGGGGGGCCCATCAGGACCTGGTGGGTCATTGAAGAAGGGACCAAACATCTCTATCTTCAGCCCTCCTAGCCCATCAGAGAAAACGATCCTTATCGGGTCATGATTCACAGGATTGCTATCCCAGGTGTGCGTGATCGAGAACTCCATTCGCTTAAAAGGACTGAAAGGAAGATTCAGACAGAATGAGAACCTGTTAAGTGACATGGTGACACAGTGCAGAAAACAAACTGCAAACTTACAGAGATTGACAGCATAGCAGAATGTGGATGAGTGTCACAAACTGGAGTCCCCGAGCTAACCCCATGTTGTCAACGAGACTCACTGGTTACAGTAACTCTCGACTGTGCTCCAGCTGGGCTTCTCGTGTCTTTATATACAGGTACACCCTGGTACAGGTACACCCTCTGCAAATAGGAGTTGGTTATCACATTAGGGTATTGAGAAATTCAGTTTTGTTACTCAATAATTTATCAAGATAGTAAAACTGACTCCCTGATATGGAAAACTTGGAACCATCAAGTACTGTTGTTCTGCTTTCATTTCATTGGCAAGGTGCTTGTGTGTGCCTGGACCATTTGGCCACAACAATTACGCAATACAGGACCAATTGTTGATACTGCTGTGCTTATTTGATGTTGTCCAAGATAACAGTTACAAATCCAAGGAGTCTCTCATGAATTATGACATTTATCTGATTAAATGCTTTTACGCCATAGCCTAAAAGTAGGACTAAGTGTTCAATTTTGGGTATGTTAGGACTGATTCCCTACTCTGAAAGGCTGAGTGAATAAATGCCTAGGTCTCTATCCATCTATCATCTTTGCAGCCTTCTCACATAGCCTACATGTTATTGTCACTCATTCATGTCTTCTATCTAATTCCCTCTCTTTTTTTTAAGTTTTGAATTACTCTAGCGATGCACCAATCCAACTTTTCATTCCTGAATACTGATAGTGATACCTGGGCTTTGGGTATCAGCCAATACTGAGTACTGATCCAACACCAGTGTTTAATTAATAAGCTGTTTGCTTCACTGTGTGGAAGTGACTGGGATCATTCTTTTTTTTGTCTAAAGCAACATCAGGCATGACTTAAACATTGCTTTCATAACTTCAAAATTAACAGGAATTGCAATTCAAGTGAACTTACTTGATGTCCTTGTCGTTTCAGATTAGACCTGTTCTTAACCTATCAAGAGGACGTTGTTTACTCACAGAAACTCAGTAAGGTTGCATAATAACCAAACTCTTTTATTGTGTCAGCAAATCACATGACCAGCTGACCAAGAGCTGTCCAGCTGTATTTATATCAATACGTGTGTTAACTACTTCCTGACGAAGCGTCGGGGTTGAAGACAGACGTAATCTCTTTCCACTTGAAAAACGACAAAACATTATTCAATCTGAAACCAAACATCGAATTGTTTATAGTATTGACATATGGACTGTAGCTTCCTGCTTGACACATAGCGGAACCTTCTCCACTTCCTTGTTGTACAGACGGAACAAGTTCCGCGGTGCACACCTTCATTGCCATTGGTTGTTATTTGTTTGCTTCAAACCTGACGGCGGAATAGTCATGTAAAAACATGTAGGTTTTGTACTACTACCGTGTCAAATAAGACATTCACATTACCCGTAAGTGTCACATTTATCTATAAATGTTCTGTGTTGTAAGTCAGACGTTTTGTTTACCAGACTAAAATGTTTAGTTAGCTCGCTAAGCTTAGCTGAGATTGATTAGCTAGCTGTCCCAGCTAAGGCTAGCTGCATCGGGTAACCACGGTAACCACAGGTAACGTCACCGCAAGCTGCCGTATTGTTTAACAGCGTTGTAAAGACGTTAGTAGCGGAGGACATGTGTTTCTGAGAGACTGTTAAACTCCCACACTGAAATAGCGCTTGAAAACAACAGTTTAACACGATTAATGGACAGACTGTACGTGCTACTATTTCTGCTCCACTGTTCAGGAAACTGAACTTTCTTTCAGTTTATGACGTAAATATTCATCAGATATGTGTGTTTATATGTTATTGCCTTCTTCTTTACCATCATCGTTTAGCAACTTCTTTCAATCTAATTCTCAAATTCATTCACATAATACCAGACAGGTTAATCATCTTCACCTGGACATGGCCAGTACTCCCTCAGATATCGTGGTGTTCAAATATGGAACACCAAAACACACTTTATCAAGAGCTCGTTATCCTTAGAACAATTATCATCACATTTAATTCATGATGTCTAATTATCTTTTGATATGTTTAGATATATATTTGTGTTCTTCTGTACTGTTTTTTGTATGTATTTTATTGTTTTTGTTGGATTGTTTTCCACTGTTTGGTTAGGTTTTTCTGCACATTTTGTGTACTTCTTGTTGTTGTATAACTTTTGTTGTATTTTTAAAATTATGTTAGTTTAGATCTTTCTTCCTTTTTTGTTATTGTTTTTTTCTCTCCTGGGGTTGGGGGGAGGTCCTTTGTATAAGCCTGTGGCTTCTTGACCTCTCCTGACACATTTCTTGTTTTTTTTTCATATACTGGATTTTGTGCAGTTTTATATATGTGCAAATAAATAAATAAATAAAAATAAATAAATAACGTTAATGTTACAAGGTAAAGCGGTGCTCATTTTTAAACTTGCTAACGCAAACTGTTTTGTTTGCATCTATAGACTGCGCCTTCGTCATGGCAACAGAAGTTGAGTTTCTACGGGATCAAGGTAAGGACAAACCAGGGAGGACACACACACTAGCAGCAGGTAGTCATGTCCATCAGAATTGTCCAGCCCAGAGCTGTCTTTAAAATCCGTTCATGGGAAGTTTAGGCCAAGATTGAGAATAATAACAGGGCTGTAAATTCATCATCATTACTATTTGATGTCTACTTTCACGCACACTAAATTGTAAATCATGTTTTAAGTGAATGACAATATAATATATAAATAAATAGACCCACATCAGTGTCAGTATGGCTGTTCATCAAGAATCTGGGACAGTCTTTTTAATTATGCTGAGACTAGTATGAGACTGTCCTACAGTCCTAAATGAATACTGAAAATGTCATGATTTTGGGGTGCATGACAAACTGATGAAGGGTAATAGTATATCTTATCTTAAACTGATACAAGTTTGGCACAGTGGATGCCACGAACCAGCACACTCAGACAGCACAATATGTGCTTTATCAGGACTGTTGTTCTGCTTTCATTTCATTGTCAAGGTGCTTGTGTGTGCCTGGACCATTTGGCCACGACAATTACGCAATCCAGGACCAATTGTTGATACTGCGGTGCTTATTTGATGTTTTCCAAGATAACAGTTACAAATTCAAGGAATCTCTCATGAATTATGACATTTTTCTGATTAAATGCTTTTACTCCATTGCCTAAAAGTCACTCATTCATGTCTTCTATCTAATTCCCTCTTTTTTTTTAAGTTTTGAATTACTCTAGCAATGCACCAATCCAACTTTTCAGTCCCTATAGTGATAATGATACCTGGGCTTTTGGGTATGAGCTGATACTGAGTACTGATCCAATACCAGTGTTTAATTAATAAGCTGTTTGCCTCACTGTGTGGAAGTGACTGGGATCATTCTTTTTTTGTCTAAAGCAACATCAGGCATGACTTAAACATTGCTTTCATAACTTTGTGAAACAAAAATAAATAAATATATATATAAATGATGTTATTTATTATTAAAATAATAAATCGAACACCAGCAACTTGGTAAAAAAATCTTCAAAATTAACAGGAATTGCAATTCAAGTGTAAGCCTTCTTATTGCAGCAACAAATTGGTCAAAACTTAAACAGGAATTAAAATTTCAGTTTATTTTGTATATAGTATATATGTATAAAACTGAATTGAATAGATCGGCCCCATTGTTTACCGATAGCCGATCCAGCTATTTCAGTCAGTATGGGCCCGATATCCGATCCGGTATCGCTGCATCCCCTAAATTACTCTGAACTGTAACTAACCTCGAACCTAAACTGTGACTGCTCTCAGTAAAACTGCTGTAATGTGACTTATGGCTGAACTGGCAGTGTACTTGCCAGCAAACACAGACAACCATTGCTGGATCTGCCCTTGAATTGCTTTGATACTCAACTCCAGATTCAACATGCATTTCTAAGATGTTTGTAATGCTCTTTTTCTGCGTTTTGCTATTGTGCTATGAATAATTGGTGATTGATACTGTTTAAAACTAGGACCCAATTTGTGAAAATTTGCATTTTCAAAATAGCCCAGTTTTGTGGGGAAACTTGCAACGCTGAATAGTAGAGCAACATGAGTGTGTGTGCTTGACTGTGTGTGTTTGTTTTCAGTCCAGAGACTAAATTCTGCCCTCAGCCAGTATCAGTATGGGCACCGCACTCAATCCACATCATCTCAGGTACAAAGACATCTGTAAATCCGTCTATAAACTGACAAAGATTTGACTCATTATTTGGTATCTTCAGTAAACAACTTGTATTTATGTATTTGTCTTTATTAGGAAATTATTCAACAAGATATACCATATATATATATATATATATTGGGATTTTGATTAATGAAAAGTATTTAGTAGAATTAACTACAATGGAACACCTCATGATGCTAACCTTCAACTCCTGCATCTCTGCTCATCAGGTTGATGAGGCAAGACGGTCCGAGTCTCCTGCACCCTGGATCTCAGACAGAAGGTCAGGCACAGTAAAAGTCTTTCTTGTATGACGCATTCTTGTTCCAAGTCTGAGTTATGAGGACAGCAACTTTCTGTTGATATGAGTGCAATGGAGCAAATACCTTTTGTTTTTTACACAGGTGACATGATTATTCATCTGTGTTACAGTATAATGGCCCCTCTGGTAGCGGAGTACGATCGGCACATGAATGAAATGACTGAACAGCTGCAAAGATACGAGGTGAAAAAAACCCTGAAACGATGAGAAACAAATGTATAAATAAAAGCTCTTGAAATATGCTTAATTGAGTAGCAGAAAGCCCAAAACTTGAGCTGAGTGATCTCTTGATCCGACCCTTCCAAGCATGCTCCTAGATCTGACTTTGTTTTAATGAGTAACATATTTTTGTTGGCTTTGTGTTACTTTTGAAATGTGCAAATGCAGAATTAAATTTGATTACAGGTGTTCTAAAACAGTGATTCTCAAAGTGAGGTCCGTGGCACTCTGTCAGGGGGTCCGCAAAATAATTTGCTATAAATTATAAAATTGTAGTGTATCACTGTAAAGTACAAATCTACAGATGGGGACCATTTGCACCAGTAAAACAAGCATATTGTGTCCATTAGTTGCACCCACGTTAGCTGTGGGTAATGGTGGCATAAAGGTTAGAGAAGCGAGCTTAAGACCAGAAGCGAGCTTAAGACCAGAAGGTCGCCGGTTCATTCCCCCTGTATGATGAATCTACCACCACTGAGGGGCTCTTGAGCAAGGCACTTAACCCCAACCGCTCCAGTGGAGTTGGTCAGTGACCAGCAGATCAGACTGTGATCTGATTGTACTGGGCAGCTTCCAGGTGTGATTGTGTAACTGTGAATGTAATCAGGGTGCTCCTGAAAAAGAGAGCAGTGCTCTCAGTGAACCTCCCCCTGAATAAATAAAGGTAAAACAAAAAATAGAAACTCTGATATGATTGTGACATATATCATATCTGTCACTTCACTCTGGGAGCAACGAACTGTTCCTGCTGCTGATTAGCTTGGCTTATTATTGGTGAGCTAACAGTCCACATCGTCAAGATACCAAAATGCGTCATTTGCCTTCATGTGCTCGTGAAAGTCATGAAGCCGGCCAAGCTAAAGCGACATCTGATTACAAAGCATCCGGAATATCAGGGCAAAACAAAGTGGTGTTAACATGATTCAAATTGAAATGTGTTTCTGTTTATCAGGTCTGAAGTATTTAGGTTGAAAAGTTTTAGAATACAAATAGTTCCAATGGCATCTAAGAGTACAAATGGTAGTAAGCATTATGCTTAATCAGTGTTACGATTATGAGGGGGTCCTTGGAAAATGTTCTCCCCTACACAGGGTCCCTGGCCCCAAAAGGTTTGAGAACCCATGCTCTAAAATGTATATGGATGTCTTAACTAATTGATAACACTCAGTGTTGATCTACTTGTTTACATCAACAGGGGCAGATGACAGATGTCAAAGTGAAGTTGGAGAGGGTTGTCAAGGAGAACGAAAGGTAGAAAAATTCCACTGGTGTCAACATATTGAGAGTAGATACACATGAGATCATTAATCACATCAGTCAACATCCACCAAGCTTTTATGTCATGGGACATGTTCTTAGAGAATATCAGATATTAATTGTTTTTCTAACTTTAATTATTATGCATTGAGTTACTATGATTGTATTTGTGTGTCCTACTAAAACTAAGGTAACAGTGAGATAGTAGACGTAGTGGAGTAGTGAGTTACAGTAGATCTTTGTTGATCATCAAGCCATTGTGACCATCTACATTACAGCCATATAAAGTGTGTTTGGTTGACTGTAATTAAAGTTGTGTTCTTTTTTTTTAATTCAAGAACTATCTGCAAAATCATTATTTTTATAAATCACGTTTTTAATATCTACCCCCACCTTTGCCAGGCTGCATGCAGACCTGAGGGAGTCTGTTGAGAAGCAACTTCATGCCCTGCCGGTGGCTTCAGGATTGGAGGGCAGCACGCTGGAGGAGGAAGCAGTCATCAGAAACCTCCAAGAGCAGGTCCAGCTGTGTGAACAGGTCTGCATATGTCCATATGTGATGTCTAAACGTATGTAGATTAAGGCCAATTTTTTGTTGCCATTCTACTGGGAGTGAGATGAAAAAAATATGTCTTTAATGTTTTTTATCTCTGTGCATTCACTTGGCGAGATTTGTTCTTTCAAGGTGTGTTAAAAGCGTGGTTATGTAACTAAATTAATATAAATAACTGTCATATTTGCTCAAACTTTCATTATACCTTGAAAGTAGTGCATGAGACAGATAATCTGTAAAAAAAAAAAAGGTTATTCTGCCTCGTTTTAGTGCTCATCATGACATTTGTAAGATTCCACCATGCCCAAAGAAAAACAACCAATCAGAGCCGAGGAGTCTCTAATGCAGCTGTCAGTCACTGCTCGTGAACTCCGATCAAACGGTCAAACTAGGCAGCGCTGATCAAATATGAATCAATATTCTGTTACTGTAATGCCTATTTCTCACCTCAAATGTTTTCGGAAACATCTTGTAGTGTACTGTTTAGCTGTAAAATTAGAAAGTTTGTGACCCGGCCGCCATGTTGCAAACAGTCAAGCCAAAACCAAGCCCCGCCCGTCGGCCAGAGCAAACTTTACTCTTAGTTTTGACCACAAACAACACATTTTGTAGAAAATCAAAATTGTTTGTGTAGTTGTAATATCTAACGCTACATTATAGGCTTTTAATCTCAATATGTGCGATGAAAGGTTAATATGTCTGCGATCAGGAGCACATACTGTACGCAATTTCTTCAGCCATAGCCATCCAAACATGGTGTGCAAACTACAGGTAGCCTACAGATGGGTCTAACAGGATGTAAACATTTCTGTGACCTCTTTCAAATTCTTTGAAGGCTGATGGAAACTGCCCAAGTCGACCGCAGCTTATTGTCACCGCCCCCCTGCTGCTGCTGCCGCCTGATCTCGTCTACTTTCTAGGCGAGGCGTAGTTCATCTCAAAGGAGCCTAGTATCTCCAGCTCAGACAAGTATGCTGGGGGTTTAGTCCAATCAGATCGCGGCTCATTTGTAAACAACCACCCAGAGCCTGGGTGGGCCCCACCTACATTAGTTAACCCTTTACTGGTTGTATTTGAGACCTTTTTGATGAGGATTGGTCATTGTTATTGGGTGAAAACAAATATATACCTCCTGCGATTAATGGACTACTCCACTACTTTTTGGGAGTAGTCGATGACTACTAAAATGCAGCAGTCGTGAATGCCCTCTTGGAACTAACTTTTGATTCTGTGTAGTATTAATATAGTTCTATCACATCTAGAAGTTCTTTGAAGTGCCACAGATCTTGCTAAATATAGCTTCAGAGCTAAAAAGCCCACTGTCTAAGATATTATTACTGTATATTTTTCCCAAGAAGGATTATTTAAATTTCTTTGAAACTTTTTTTTAGGAGAAAGTGTTAATATTCATTACATATATGTATAACATTTTTAAAAAGGTGTTCTACATTACTTCCTTCATCATTTAATCATTTTTTGAAAAAGCTATTTTTCATACTTTTCACTGGTTGTAATATTACATTCTCTGGTTTTATTTCATTGGTAGATATTTGTAATATGTTGACTCAGGTAAATCCATGACATGTATTGGGAGGTCTTGGTGAGTTGGTATGGAATTACCCTTAGTACAAAGGTCAAACCTGCTTTACGGTAACTGTCATATTTACATGTTGTGTCTTGTGTATTTTACATGCGTAGCACCAGAAAACAAGACATAGTGGTTTATTGAGTAGTGGAGTCACACATCGGAGCTATTAACTGACAACAGCAAGCAACAGCAACAGCTGGTCCCAGTGGCCCTAGACAGCACGGCCCTTTAATTTAGTGGTGACTCAGTTGTTTGCTGGCAAGATACAACATGAAAATAAGACAATTTTGAAACAGTTCTCTTTTAGTCTGGCTGTTTTCCACGCTGCTAGTGCCTGTTCTGCACTAGTGATATGTCCTGATTCAGTCACTGAATGCACGGAGATGGATGCATCTCGTAGTAAGTGATTTCTTTCTAACATGCATAAATGCGTGCATATTTTTGTGTGTATTTGTTTAGGAGCGGGCGCAGTCCATGGAGCTGTGGCAGACAGCAGCCCAGGAGCTGGACCGCCTCCAGCAGACCTACCAGAAGACCATCTCTGACGGACAGATCCACGACACTCAGAGGCAGCAGCTCAAGGTTCAGTATTTTCCACATTGAACATGCAGAGCCAGGACATTATTAGCACAGCAGCCTTTCACCACTAGATGGAGCCATCATTATAGAAATGAGGTTAATTAGAGCAGTTTGGCCTCAGTTAATGCTTCATATAAGCATGAGGTAATTACAACTTTTATTGAGTGCCTCTTTTTTTCTGTCACAGGATCAGCTTGTTCAGTTCCAGCAGCACACACACAAACTTCAAGTGGCCAATCAGAAACTGGAATCGGTAAGTGATGGTTAATTAAAAGCGTGTTAAGTTATTTGCCTCCTAATTAGCCAGGGGATCGAAATGCTGCGCACTTCTTCGAAATTAACCCTGCTCAAATAATCAATCTTGTAACTAAGTGAATTAGTTTCTAAATCATGCTGATAGTTAGCCGGAACTGTCTTGGTTGTATAATGGACTGTCAGCTCGCTTGGTAATCCTCTAACTTCCAGCACATACTGTTAGGCACTAGTCTCTCTCTCTCACACACCTAAAGTCACACATAAATACACTTAAGGTCAAACTGTTTAGGCTCCATTTAGACACTTATCTGACAGGCTCGATGTTGCGTGAGATTAAAGAGTACAGCATATTGTGCATATATTTATTTTGCAATTAATTGCATGATTGTCCATAGTTAATCACACATTTTTTTTATCTGTTCAAAATGTGCCTCAAAGGGAGATTTGTCAAGTATTTAATAATCTTATCAACATGGGAGTCAAATGTATGTGTATATTTATTATTGGAAATCAATTAACAACACAAAACAATGACAAATATTGTTCAGAAACCCTCACAGGTACTGCATTTAGCATAAAAGATATGCTGAAATCATAACATGGCAAACTGCAGCCCAACAGGCAACAATAGCTGTCAGTGTGTCAGTGTGTTGACTTGACTATAACTTGCCCCAAACTGCATGTGATTATCATAAAGAGGGCATGTCTGTAAAGATAAGATAAGATATGATATTCCTTTAGTAGTCCTGCAGTGGAGAAATTTGCAGTGTACAGCAGCAAAGGGGATAGTGCAAAAAACAAGAAGCATCAGCCAACAGAGTAAAAAAAAAAGAGCTAAACAAAGTGTAACAAAATATGAACCATTTAAATAGAAGGAAGTATAAAAAAGGAAGAGTATATACAGTATTGACAATAAGCAGTCTATTAAAAAATTGCACAAGTGGAAAATGATATTGCACAGTGAGAATGAAATGAAATTCTACCTGAAAATATTGCACATTATGAATTACACCTGAGTAGTAATAATGATATTGTACAGTCAGTATAAGGTATAGTGCAGTTATTGTCAGTATTTTGTGTTTAAGTGTATGTGGTCTACTGGGAGCAGTGCTGGTTGTGGAGTCTGACAGCTGCAGGAAGGAAGGACTTACGATAGCAAAAGGGAGACTCTTGGGTACCTACAGAACCCATTTTCATTCACATATCATGAGGTCAGAGGTCAAGGGACCCCTTGAAAATGGCCATGCCACTTTTTTCTCGCCAGAATTTAGTATAAGTCTGGAGCGTTATTTAACCTCCTTCGCGACAAGCTAGTATTACATGGTTGGTACCAATGGATTCCTTAGGTTTATTCTAGTTTTATATGATAACAGTATCTTCGCTCTAGCTTTAAAAGCTTGCTACAAACTAATAATCGCAGGTTGCGTTAATGCGTTATTATAGCTTTAATTTTGACAGCCCTAATTTATTTACATACAAAGCCATGCTCACACACATGGACATGCGTGCCTGGTGCTTATAGGACACAATGCAGTGTGTGAGGAGAGGGTAATACTATATCCCTCTGATGCATTTTTAATGAGAGGGCAAGCCTTGGGCTTTCCCTTCTCCGACTTCTCACACAAGCAGCCTTTTTTAGTCGCTGTATGTGAGAGAGCGATTGACTTTGTAGCCATGAATGACAGACAGAGTCTCCTCAGGGTTTGGTTGAAAAGGACATAGAAAGTTTTGAGAGATAAGTTTGAGGGGAAAGTTGGTTTTGGGATAAAGGTCAAGGTGTGTACTTGGAGTCATGCCACAGAAATGGCAGTCTTGTCTCTCTTGCCACACACAGACTAACCAGCAGTTCCTGAAGACAGTGACGGAGCAGAGCACGGAGATGGAGGAGCTACACTCCCAGCTCAGGTAACGAAATACATCAGATATTCAAAGTGGCTGCTGCCAGAGGTCTTGCTCTGTGAATGTGCTCTGTGGGGTTACTTTTACCGCTTTGACAACAATTTCCCACATCAGTTGTGGATTTATAAATACCACCAGTAAAAATAATTACTGTAGGAAAACGGGTAGATACAGGATACCCAATTGGTTTGGTGTGAAAGTGTCTCAAGTGTTTCGCTTGGAACTATTGTTCTCTCTCTCTGTCGACCTGGTGTAGGCAAGCAAAGGCTGAGCTGAGGACGGCCACAGCCAAAGTGAATGAGATGACCAAATTGCTGCAGAGTATCCAAGACCAGATGCAGAGACGGGTGAGAGAAGATTAAAAATCCACAGAATAAAAATATATTCCATCCATCCATTATCTGTAACCGTTTAGCCTATTCAGGGTTGGGGGGTACGACACCCCGGATAAGTCGTCAGACTATCGCAGCGCTGACACATAGAGACAGACAACCATTCACGCTAATCTTCAAAAACATTTTTTTGTTGTATTTGTTGAAATTCTCATTACATCCCGACAGCAATCAGTAAATAAAATAAAACTATTTTTACGATTTTGAAAGTTATTTTTTAATGCCAGAATCAATATATTTACTTAATTCAAGTCTATGCGGACGTATGAGGAAGTTGCCGCTTTTATTGTTGTAATCAGAGTAATGTGACGTCATATCCGTTCAGTGTCCGCCACCTAAAACAAACCACAGGCGGCCGCAGCGAGCTGAAAATGGCAGAGGGACTGCATGGATACGACCTGCGCCCTCACATTTAAAATCCAAAGTGGTAAACACAACACATACAGTAAAGTATGGAAACACTTTGGATTTCACACATTGCCTGGAAAAGCACAGCTAGACATGATGGCTAAAGCTGCATGCTAACTCTGACTTTCACTGGAAAAGAGTAAGTGTCACTGGGCTGGGTTTTTCAGTTGGATAATTTTTTTAATCTAGCGGTACTCTTGCTAGTTTCCCAACATTACCAACCCTAGCTTTAAAGGGGAACACCACTTGAATCAAGAATTCCAATATGTTATTTCCATGGCCTAGTAAAGTTCAATCAATATTTGTGAACATGAGCTACTCTCTCAAAACCAGAAACCAGAGAAGTGAGTCTCAAACTTGTGATGTCATAGGCTATAAAGTCTGGAGCTGCTCCATAGACAATGAATGGGAGAGTGATTTTGTGGACCCACAGAATGTAATTTGTTGTTTTTATACCCAAATGAGCTTTATTCTATTGTAGTTCTCAGTTGTGCAACAGAAAATGTCCCCATATACTCAGAACGTTCCCCTGGATGCTCAGTGTCATCTATAACATCTCTCCCTATATATTGTCTATGGAGCAGCTCCACACTTTATACCCTATGACATCACAAACTTGAGTTTTAGCCCTCTAGTTTTTGAATTTGGGAGAGAGTTGTTCATGTTTACTAATATTTTTGGACTGTCTTAGACCATAGGAATAACATTTATGATTTTTGAAAATGGGCTAGTTCCCCTTTAAGACTGAATATACATTGAAGTCGTTCGGAAACAAGTGAAACAGCAGTTGATTTTGTTTCTTAATCAGTATAACAGTTTGTGATATTTTTCACTTGGCTGTAGTGACCACCGCTTGTCATTATTTTGGATATTTTATAAACAAAATGATTCATCTAGTTAAGAAAAAAACAGTAGATGTGTGTGTATTTAGGAGGAAGATGTGGCAGAGGCTCAGGGTCGAGAGGACGCAGCAGACAGACGGCTCCAACAGCTTCAGGCGGCCTTGAGCCAGCTAGAGGCCAGGTGAGCACAAGTAAAACTGATCCTTCATCTGCAATCCCATTTTCAGTTTCTGCACAAGAGTTCCAATCATTTGTGTAATGTATGCACCATTGTGAAACACTGAGATGTAAATTCCGATGAGGTGAGGGAAATTGTATAAAATCATACTAAAATGGTAAGAATTTCAGCATGTTTTACAAATGGGTCACTCGACCCATCACACCACATTCTGTTATTCAAATTGACTTTAATGATATAACAGTAGCCCAACAACTATAACCGATTTCAGAGATAAGAGTTTCTGAGACCCTGGAAGCGGTGCAATGTTTGAATCTTTTGGGAAGCCATGGAGTTTTACATCAAAATGACAGTACCGCAGAGCCAAGCAGCAGTTTCGTGTCTTTTCCCCTGTTGCTGGCACTCACTTCTTTTTCTCCAATGCCAGACTAAAAGCTGCATCTCAGGAGGCTGAGGCAGTTCGCAGAGATCAACCTGTGTGGGAGAGAAAGGTGGGGGAACTCCAGGCACGTTGTACCACCCTAGAAGAGGAGAAGTATGAGGCCCTGGCTAAAGTCCGAGAGAGTGTTCAGGTGGCCGAGGAGGCTGCATTGCAGAAGGACCAGGTGACTGCAGTCTTTTTCTCTTTTCCTTTTTGTCCAGTGTCCGAAATTAACTTTTTGACTCACCAGCCAAGGGCACTGTTTGATGAAAAAATCCATCAGCCAAGCATGCTTTTTACCAGCCAAAATAATGAATTGCCTTTTTGTGTCGCATATACATTTGTTTTAGTACATTTCATTGAGATAATGTAAGGGATAATGTACAGCAAGCCGGTCATTGTTGTAAAAGAAACCCCGACAGGGCGATGCCGCACCCCGACACGCAGCGAAGGAGTCCCTCATTACCCTGAAGGGGTTTCTTTCACAACAATGATCCCGCTATCTGTACATTATCCAGCTTACACGGCTACTTACTAAAGAAATCAATAATTTGACACAAAAATGGTCTGCCAGAATCTAAGATCAGAACTGCGCCCATAGCAACGGTCTGTTATACATAGCAACGATCTGCTATAAAGAAATAACAGACCTTAGAACGAGTATTCAACAAAGCCGTGTAATAAATACTTAGAGAAGAGGCCAGAGCAAAATAATCTAGATATATTAATGGTTAATCTATTCAAACCTGAATACTAGGCTTGGGCAGTATCTATTTGGTCATACCTTCCTGACATTTCACCAGGTATAGGCTATTAAAACAATAAATCCCATGTACTTCAACATCCACTCCTTTATTACTGTTTGCATACTGCTTTTTGTTAGGAAGTTAAACAGATCATAATTCCCTCTCTATCATCTATTACATATTGCTGTGAAAACGTCTCCTTCAAACAACTTTATTCATTAAAGTTTCTCGCCAAAATTACATTTTACAAGATAACATTTGAACACATGATAACATCAGAATTTACCTTCGCCCAATCAATTTTTTTTTGAACACGCCATAATGTAAATCAGTGGTACCTCCTGTGTTGAAATCGGTAGAAACGAGATTAACGGTTAACGGTAGCTGTTAAACCTGCCGATTTCAACACAGATTTGTTGTTCGCAATGTAACGTTAGCGTTATCAGGGAAAGTCTCGGGCCTCTCTGCCTCAGTTGTCCTGGCTGGACCCACGGCGTTGGGATGACGGGATGACAGACCGCTGTTAGTCTCGAGCCCTGACGGGAGAAAAATGAGTACCGTCAGGTTTTCAGAATTTTGGCATTGACTTGGTAACGAAGTAACGTTATCAGTTCTTGTAACATCCTTAGTGTGTGTGTGTCGGACAGAGAGCAAAGGAGTGCTTCCATGAATGACAGCAAAAGTGGTAGAGACTCTCAGTGCAACCAAGTATAGTTTTTTATTACATGACTGTGTGGCGGATAGCCATCCGAGATTTACTCGCCAAACGGAAAATCTACCCCCATTTGGCGCTTGGCGGGTGTTAATTTCGGACCATTCTTCTGCCTCTATTTTTTGTCTTTTTCACTGGCCGAGCCTTTCCCTCAATCTTTTGAGCTGCAAGATCCTCTGACAATCGATCCTTTGTGTCCACATCCCTTCAGCACTTTCAGAACTTTGCCCACTGAGATGTGCAGCTGTGTCTGTCTTCACCCTCTCCCTTCAGGCCCTGTTAAGAGAGAAACAGAAGACAGAGGAGCTGGAGAAGACAAAGGAGGCCATCAAACAGTTAATCCAGGATGCTGCAGTCCGCACAAGAAAAGAGGTTTGGAGTAACTGAATGGCTCTCTGAACAAGAACTGCCGGTTTCTTCTAGACGTTGATATAGTACTGAAACTCCATGAAATAATGTTAGCTGTCTGGAATTGGCTTATTCTACTAAATACATTCCATGTAATTTGCTCTGTGTGTGACTAGAATCTTCTTTTAACATACCGAATGTATCCCATCATTGCTTAAAAGCACCGGATGATGTCAAGATAGTTGGTGCCAACTCTATACTTAAGTTCTCAAAGAAATTAATATCTGTAAAAACTACAGAAACCACAGAATTTTAGATTTATAATTAGCCTTACATGGAGGCACAACCTCTAACTGCACTGATGTGCTAAGCCAAAAGCAAAGCACTGCTCTTTTCCCCTGCCTAACCTCAGTTGGGGACATGGTGATTAAAGCTCAATTAATTGGTCTTCTTCATCAAGCCCTTAAACTGTTTAATCCTGTTAATGCCGTCTAGTAAGACTGAGGCAATGGCTGTCATCTTAGTCTCTGGCTGGCCTTCAACGAATGATGTTATTTTATTTTGGAGAGTAACTGTTGATGTGTTTGACTTTCTGTAAATTAGAGAACTTCCCTCGCAATTGCCTTTTTACCTTCCAGGACTTTTGTGGAGGTTAAACATTGCAGCCAACGTGAGGCAGTTTTTTCACCTTTACCTTCTTTCCCCCTCATCTTCACTTGAAGGGTTTAGATAAGCATGTGTAATGAAGAATTAATCCCAAAACTGCTTACATTGGTGGTCAGACCTCAGACTTACCTGAGGATGTAAAGCAGCAGTGGATAGAACTGGAGCAAATATGATTTAAAAAAAAGTTATTTTTATAAAACGGTCACTATATCCTGACAGTTGTGAATGAGACAGGTAATTTGAAAAAAATGTGTGTCTGTGTCCTCCGGTGCTCCGAATGGCAATTGCAAGATTTCACAGACCGGAGGAAAACAACCAATCAGAGCCGAACTGGAGCCTTGCCGTCTCTGAGCAGCTGTCAATCACTCGCAAACTCCGATCAAACAGTCAAACTAGGCAGCGCTGATTCAAATTTGAATCAATATTCTGTTACTGTAACACCTCATCCACACTGGGAACGTCAGGAGCGTGTGGCGCTCAGAACACTGGATTTACAATATTCTGAAAGGATATTATGGATTTTTTGCCCAATGATGCCAAAAATATTCTGCCTCCTGCCACTTCAAACCTGCATTAGGCAGAATGTTTTTGGCATCATCAGCATATTGTAAGTCAAGTGTTCTGAGAGTAAACTAGACTTCTGCACCTCCTCATGGTTCTGTTTTCAGGCTTTAAAAAATCTAGCTTGTGACGGGACACTTTGGCCAATCACAGGTCATTCCAGAGAGAGAGCGTTCCTATTGGCTGTTCATTCAACAGAGACGGCTGTCAATCACTCGTGAACTCCGATGAAAAGGTCAAACTAAGGAGCGCTGATCAAATATGAATCAATATTCTCTAACTGTAATGCCTATTTCTCACCTAAAGAATTTTCAGAAACATCTTGTAGTGTACTGTTTAGCTGTAAAATGCTGGTGCTTGGTATTTCCTCAACTTTTTTTTTTTTTCTTTTTTTCTTTCCTTTGTTTTTTATTTATCAGTATTATTTTGTGTGCCCTCTTTGTAAAGCATTTAGGGGTTTCTTGAAAGGCGCTATATATGTCCAATTTATTATTATTATTATTATTATTATTATTATTAACTGATCTCAACATGGCGGCCGGGTCACAAACTTGTTGGATTCCTTAGGTTGTCTAGTTTCATATGATATCTACAACTTCACTCTACCTCTTAAACTGACAGCCTCTGATAGACAGTAAAGTTGGTCGGGATCGCCCGCGGTTCTCAGAGGGTTATGGTACATTTTGAACAAAAAAATGTGATTAATTTGCGACTAATCGCGATTAGCTAAGGACAATCATGCAATTAATCACAATTAAATATTTTAATGGAGTGACAGCCATAAATACATTACAAACTTATTTGCATCTTGACCTTTCTTTTTTTAATTTTTTTAATTTGTATTATTTACTTTTATATCACAGACTATTTCAAAATCCATTTATCACACATTATTGTCACTTCCTTCATCAGTCTGCTGCTTCTATTGCCCAAAATCTTTGGTATTAAAGGCACGTGCTTGCTTGACACATTGGAAAACCTTATTCCTAAAAAGAACGTCCACACAAGAAAATCCTCACAGCGTCAGTGGTGTTAATTTTCAGATGATTATTATAATTTGGATGTGCTGCCCAAAAGTCAAAATATGCACAGTCAAAGCAAGAGTCCTAATATGGTACTCACATACTGTATGTTTCGACTTAATCTTTGAACTTATGCTGCTGAGTTAAGTTGCCAACTCAAGTACCTTCTTTTTTGTCCAATAAAAGTTAGTGTATCTAACAGACTGCAAAGTGATTGCATTACCCAGATCCCAGTAGTCATTGCGCATTTTGGAACTGTGACTTTATTTTTAACAGGTGGATAATGTGCGCAAGCAGTGCAACGTTCAAATCCACCGTATGGCCGAGGAGCTGTCTGCACTGCAGCTGGTAAGACCTTGGCCCGTTCAACATTACATTAAATCCTTTTTTTCAGTCTTCACCTGTCTGCTCATGTGTCTTTTTTTCATTCTGACTCTCCTTGTTCTCTCTTTCCACCTCTCTCTAGGAGTGTGCCGATAAAGAGTCTCAGATTGAAAGGTCCCAGCGAGAGAGAAGAGCTGTAGAGGAGGAGCTGGAGAAGGTATCTATGACAGTATCAGTGAAACACATGAAAAAAGCTGCTGAAGCTAGCTCCAGAGTTCTGATAGTGTTTGATTATAATTGTTATTATAATTGTTTTTGTTTTAGGTGTATAAGGAGGGCAGGGCAGAGCCCGAGTTCAGGAAGATTGATGCCCTTCACCAGAGGTGTCTAGACGCAGAGAGGATGAAGGAAGACATGAGCCTCACTCTGCAAAGCACACAGAACAAACTGAAAAAGATGGAGATGGAGTAAGTGTAACTTAGCCTTGTAGGATTAATCTTCACTAGTTTTGAACTCAACACATTCTTGGCAGGATCGCATCCTGGAGCACTCACAACAGCAGTGGGTGGTACCCATGTGGCTCTATTTGCTGCCAATAATGATAGTTGTATAAAAATAACATTTTGTCCTTTTCTTCGTCTATCTCGCCCCTTCCTTTCTTGATCCATCCGTCCGCGTATAGCTACAGCGAGGAGCTGTCCCGGTGCCAGGAGGAAGTGCGGCGGCTGCAGGGCTCTCTGGCCGCAGCCCGGGACGACTGTGTCGGCATCAGCGAGGAGCGGCTCCAGCTGCAACAGGAGAACTTGCAGCTCCGCAGGGAGATGGATGAGCTGCGCAAGGCTACCCTGTTGGTCCAAAAGAAGACCAAACAACAGGTAACCTAATGATGGATAGAAAAGGAAGGAAATTAAGGAATAGGGACTCTCTACAAGAAGCTCGAGGAAAGACAAGTTTAAACATGAGTCAAGTTGGATGTTGGTGGTAAATGAAGAAAGGGAAGGAAGTGGCTCTGCAGGGCAATAGTATAAAAGAGTGCTGGCCCATTAGAACGATGAACAGGAAGGAAGGAAGACGAAAGGATGGCTTCCCTAGGTAGATTGAAAATAAGGGGGTTTTTGAGCAGTTTCTGGAACAAGTGCTCGACATCCAATCACCGACGAATGCAATTCTTGCAGAACTCTCAAAATGTCAAAAAGTTTTGTTACCATATCACAGCATGGCTTTTTCTATTGTGTTCATCAAGGTGGTATTTTGTAGGCATTTTTGATCATCAATATCAATTCTCGAGTGGTAAAAAATTGTTAAATTTAGCACCAAATCTTTGTAACAAAACATATCAACCCAAAAATTGCTGCAGCAACTTATGAGACACAAGTGAGCATGGGAATGGCCATCATATACTTCTATCATAAGGTTCTTGGCCTTTATACACTTTCAACATTTATTTTAATTAATTAATTAATCAATTATTTTTTTATTTCTGATTTATGACTAGAACTTGTCACGCAGTTCTGAGCTACATCTCAAATAGTCTTCAGCTTCCCAGCTTTCAGATTATGTTCACTACTTCTATGTGACATCTACTGCTGAACTGCTATCTCTCCCTAAAGACCCCCTGCACCCCCCTAAAAAAGACAAAGATAGGTCTATGAAAAACTGAGGGGAGTGGAAAAGGTTAATGCAACTTGATAACTTTTTTTTATAACTTCCATTAGACCATCCCTGCCAAGCAAATGCCCACATCTTTCAAAACTCCACACCTTCAGTTTGTTACTCAGCCTTTCTGGTATAAATGTGCTGTCTCCCAAGCTAAGATAACCCTGATGACTTTGTTGGGATTATGTTCTCAGACTCTAGAAAGCTCCCTCTACGGCCAAAAGATGACATTATACAACTATTTTTTCACGCTCAGTAGCAGTACTCACGACAAGGGAACTAATCATTATGTTTAATGTCAGCGTAGTGCCCCTTTAAGAAGAGTGAGAGAATAGATGTATTTTTGTTCAGCCTGCTGATCTGAAGTGTTTGCCAAACAACCATTTGAACAGTTGGCACTGCTCCTGGAAAAGGGGGTGATGGGTTAAGTTAAGAACAGACAAAGACAGATAATATAATGCATGATTCACACACAAGTCATGCTACATAGTGATAAGTGATAATATTATCGAATAATAACATAAATATCATTCATTATCAGCCGCGACAGTGACGCTGGTATTGTTGTCACCGTGTGAGTCATCATGGCAAAATGATTGTGCCCTCCTCCCCCCCAACTTTGTGCCCCCACTTCACGCCCCTGGCCCAATTTGGCATCACAAAACTGGTGTCTTGGGTGTGTTGTTCAGATCAAAACAAAGGCAGAGTTTGAAGATGGGTGTGGTACAAGCAAGGGCGCTGGAAAAAGGGGGTAAGGAAGTTGGGAAGGGGTCATTGGGCCCCCCTACTTTATGCCCCTGGTTCGATTTGGTGTCGCAGCTGGGGTGATCCCATCGCAAGATAGTCTGGTTTTGATTAGTTTTGACAAGATGGGGCTTGTGAATCTTCTTCATCTATATGCAGTAAATGATTTTTGGACCGGCTAGGTGACCTTATATCACCCCACCTCACTCTGCCGCCCTCCCCCCAGCTGTCACAGATGGAGCAGGAGTACAGCATGAAGGAGCAGGGACTCGGGGCACGCGTGGAGGAGCTGGAGGAAAGCAGCCGAAGCTCCAGTGTTGATCTGACGCGCCTCCTTACAGCACAGCAGAAAAGTACCCAGCGCTGGAAAGATGAGGCCAAGAACCTTGTTCAGGCTTTTGAGACTAAAATCACAGGCCTCAAGTAAGAACTTGTGAAGGTAGATTTAACATTTCTAAAGAAAGGAAAGAGGATACAAAACACGCACTGAGAAATGTGATTCGGGACTAAAAGGTTGCTGGTTTAAATCCTTAGAGGACCTATTATGCTTTTGTGCTTTTTCCCTTTCCTTTGGTGTGTTATATCGTTTTTTTGTGCATATAAAAGGTCTGCAAAGTTACAAAGCCCAAAGTTATTATCCCCCACAGAAGCACTGCTCTTGAACTGCCTGAAACGCCTTGCTTAAAGTCCCGCATTTTCTTCCCTAACATGATGATATCACCAAGTAACACATTTGCATGATACCTGACTAGCAGCTAATTTGGCTAATTACATCCTCATGTCTTTTCCTAAAAACTTTTCCGTGACCTCGATGGAAGACGTCATGAGGTCAAGGAAAGAATTTGTAAGGAGACGGCTCAGAGACGGCAAGGCTCCAGCTCGGCTCTGATTGGTTGTTTTCCTTCGGACACGTTGAAATCTCGCAAATGCCGCTAGGAGCACCGGAGGACACAGACGCACATGATTACCTGTCTCATGCACCACTGTCAGTATATAGTGACCGTTTTATAAAAATAACTGCTCCAATTCTACCCACTGCTGCCTTAGTGTTCAAAAATCGCTTTGCTTTTCTCATACCGGCTGTGCTGCAGCACCTCTTTTCACCCTCTGTCTGAAACACTCTGTTTGAGCACCAGCAGTGTTTCTGTGGGGGAGAGTAACTTCTTTTGGTGTGGACTTTGTAACTTTCCAGACCTTTTACATGAACAAAAAACTATATAACACACTAAAGGAAAGGGGGAAAAAGCACAAACGCATAATAGCTCTCCTTCAAATGTTGCAGCCACAAGGAATTGTGGGAAGGCATTATCTCCTTTCCTTTCATAAAGGATGGTTCACTGTATCCTATGCTAAAGGAGATGAGAAAGGAAGCATTGAAGCATTTTCCCTTATCATTTAGAAACTTTTCAAACAGCTCTTATCAACGGCTGCTACTTAGATACTTCCGGGTCATTTCACTCAGTTAGGAGCCTTACCAAGCAAAACATACTTTTCGACCGCAGCCCTAGTTAGAGCGAGGCTGGAGTAGAGTCTGAAGAGTTTGGTTCAGTTGATCAATCACTACAGAGTGGGCCAGCTGACCAATCAGAGCAGACTGGGCTTTTCACCAGGGGGCAGGAATTCAGATAGAGGGTGAAAAGAGGTGCTGCAGCACAGCCGGTATGAGAAAAGCAAAGTCTTTTTTAATCATTAAAGCATGTAAACATGTTCTAGTAGAAACCCAAAATACAAGTATGCACCTGAAAATGAGCATAATAGGTCCTCTCTAAAATAGAAAGGGATAATAAATGGGAAAAAAAACCTTTGCGGGGTGTTTACCTTGAAACAATGTTGTGCTCAAAAAGAGCAGGCAGGCTGAGCAAACGTTTTCTGGTCAAATAATCCCTGCAAAGTGAAGCGTACAATGAACCAGTCTAATGGAAACTAGTGGGTAACTGAAAGACTGCGACAACAACACTGTTCTGATCCCCAATATGTTTAAAATAACATTTAATACAGAAAGTGCAATGCAATACTTTCTTCTGATACTGCCAAAGGACTGATGTTTTTATTGTATCAGTTTTATCACAAATACTGGATCAAAGAATAAACAACAGCTGAAGTGGAGCAACAAAGATTTTGATCACAGTTGAAACAAAAATTGAGTTACCACTTGAAGTTGTTTTGCCCTCAGCGACAGCTGTACTACACTGAGATGTATTGGATATATTGAACACGTTGAAACACTCGAAAATAAAGCTTTATAGATGTTTTGTCTCAGTGAGAAGTGGCTTATCTCTCTTTTCTTTTTCTTTCTATTTTAGGGCAGAGCTGAATCGGCAGAAGCAGCGTTCACACGAGCTGGAGATGCAGCTTGAAACTGACCATAATGCTGTTGCTGAGGTTTGTGTAACACACACACATGGGCACACAACCCTGCAGCTTGATTTCCAGTACAATAGAGTGCTGCAGAGATGACGTATTTTTGTAGGCCAAACAGGAAGTTAGCATCGCCATGGCTTCCCTCGACAACAAGCCAATGCGGTTTTTCCGTTGGGTGTTGGATTATTGCAGAAATTAAGCTAATCGGCAGAAGTAAAAAGCTAACGTTAGGCTATAAACAAACTACACCCCGGTCGCATGAACGCGAGTAAACAACGAGGCTGTAAAGGCGAACATGTCGTTTGTAGTGACGTTTTGTAGTCTCATTTAGCCACTTGTTAGCAGCTGCCTTTTTAATACACGTAAAAGCCTCAAAATTCAGGAGTGGGATATTTAAGATTGGAACCAATATGATTTTAAAAAGTAATTTTTATAAAACAGTCACTATATCCTGACGGAAGTGCATGAGACAGATAATCGGAAAAAAAATCATGTGCCTCTGTTTCCTCCGGTGCTCCTAATGGCATCTGCAAGATTTCACAGACTGTAGGAAAACAACCAGTCAGAGCCGAGCTGGAGTCTGCTGTCCAGCTGCCATCTATGAGAGCCGGCTGTCAAACGGTCAAGCTAGGCAGCGCTGATCAAATATGAACCAATATTCTGTTGCTGTAATGCCGATTTCTCACCTCAGATTTTTTCAGAAATATCTTGTAGTGTACGGTTTAGCTGTAAAATGAGGCACAGCAAATAGGAACGCCCTCTCTGATATGACCTGTGATTGGCCAAAGTCTTCCGTCACGGGCTAGATATATTAAAGCCTGAAAAACAGAGCCATGAGGAGGTGCAGAAGTCTAGTTTTCTCTCAGAACACTTGAATTACAATATGCTGAAAGGTAATTATGGAATTTATGCCCAATGATGCCAAACAATATCTGCCTACTGAAGCTTTAAGCTTATTTACCACAGACCTTATTTCAGGCATCTAACTAAAAACCCATTCCCAAAAAACATTGACTTTGTGACGAGGGAACCAGAAGTGCTAATATGCTACGCATTTACAGGTTTTAGGACTCATTCCTGCACGACTCAATAGAGTTTAGGGTTAAAGGGAGATGAAGCGGTGGAAAAATTCTGTTGTTATAAGAGGAAATGTAAGATGTTCTCCCTGCACTGTTGGACACCATCTTCTACCTGAGGGGAGGAGCTGCCCTTTGCTGTTCAGGCCTGTTCAGCTGCTGTTAGCCTCTGCAAATGTCAGGCCTCCTCTGTTGCAGTGCGCTCAGAAAAACAGATACAAAAAGGCAAGAAGCAGGAGGCATTTCACTAGAAACCTGCAACATTAGCATCAGAAGTGCCAAGCAGCATCAAGCAGCGTTACAAAGGCAAGGCAAGGCAAGGCAGCTTTATTTGTATAGCACATTTCAACAACAGGGCAATTCAAAGTGCTTTACAGAAACATTCAAGAACATTGCGACAAAATGCAAAAGAACATTAAGAAATAATTAAATTACAAAGAAAGTTGGGGAAAGTTTAAATTCATGCAGTCCATCCTATGGACTTCAACAGAATAATAAACTGTCATACATTTACCGCATAAGTGTAAAATAATACATATATATGGGTGAAATAATGCTGATGAGAATGATGGGAGCTGGCACACACGGACTGTGGATCTAGTGCTCGGTCTTAGGTTCAGAGAATGTATATGAATATATTTATATGAGGATTCACTCGGCAATTCCTGCATATTCTTAAATGCAGAGCATACATCCACTAACAACAGCCTGAAAAAGGTATGTCTATGGTAATGATTAGTGATATTCACACCATACTGTATGCTCTTTGGTACTCTGGTGTGCTGTGAAAACAAGAGTTTTGACATAGTGACTTTTATGTGTTTGACTCCATGTAACTAATTGGTATGTGTGTGTTTGTGCAGTATGAGAGGCAGCTAGCAGAGTATCAGGAGAAGGCGAGTCGTCTCCAGAGACGACTGACACAAGCTGAACAAAAGGCAACTACTGCTACACAACAGGTATGGGTACTCTTACATGGAGAGATATGTATATTTCCAGTTTCCTTGTTATCTCATTGAATACTGTCATTATTATTTATCTGTTATGCTATATGTTTTGGATTTTTTTTAACAGCTGAGTATGTTGGCATCACAGCGAAGGAAAACAGCCATGGCTGATCCAGAGACTCTATAACAGCGACTGTCATCGTGCCACTGGATGAATAATGTAGCCATGTTGCTCTTTTTTGTTTACATCAACATTTTGGCCAAAGGAATAAGACAACAATGGTGTTGTCAGTGCTCCGGTGATTAAATGGCAACAATGTTCTAATGTTATGCACTAATGTACTAAATTTGGTCGAATTGTATTTATAAGGATGGGATGTGTCTGATGTTTAGTATGTAAAATAAACTTTTTTTGTTACAACTGCAAAATAAACACTTTCAAAATACACCCTGGTCTTTGTTGTTGTGTTTGTATAGGAATATGGTTTAATGGTAATTCAATGCTTTGAGTTCTAAATATCTGCTTCTTTGTATTTCAAACTGCCTTCTGTTGTAAGTGCGCAAAAAAACCCTAGTGGGTTACCTGGGCTCGATTCTAGAAGGGAGCCCCCAAACTGAGAATCAAATGAGACCAATCAATGCCTAACTGTTTGCTGGCTCCCTTCTAGCCACTAGAATAGAATAGAAAGCTTTATTGTCATTTTATTAAATACAATGAGATTCACAGTTGCCACTTCTGGTCAGTGCTTTAAAACAAATACTTACAAGACTAAACGAGGCAGATAAAACAACAGGTAAAACAGTTATAAAGCAAATAAAACAGGTAAAGTACATGTAATAAATAAATATAAACAGAAGTGTTACACTAGAAGTATAAAATATAAAAATAGATGTGATGTAAACAGGTAATTACACTTGTAAAATAGGTAGGGTAGATGTAATAAATAAAATGTAAACAAAGGTAATTGCACTTGAGGTGTATATTGCTCAAGGATATATTGCGCAGACAAATGTATTTCACATTCAGTGTATTAATATTGCACAGATGTACTGTTTGTTCAGTGTCCGTATGGCCCAGGGAAAGAAACTACCACAAGACACGACCGCTTTGGTCTGGTTGCGTTGCATGCCGGGAGAGAATTACGTTGCTAGGAAACCGTACACCTCAGCTCTTGTTGCTCAGCAACCCTTTTAGAACATAAAACTAACGTTAGCTAGCGTTAAGAAGACATAGAAGACACAACACGGTCCTACGGTAGGCATGTTTGAATGTACTGTGTATGTAATATAGGCATGTTTGAATATCTCTCGAAGACAGCTGTTAACTTTACGCAATAAGTTCAACTTCACAGGTAATAAGCAAAAGTGTTCATTAAGTAACGTAAGTTAGGTTAGCATTAATTGTTAGCCAGCTAACTAACTTAATTGTTACCTTTAACAGTTAAAGTCATAAACATTTAATTTGAATACGCCGTTATGTTCATTTTTTCAAGTTATTGGTTCTGGTATTGTTGATTTCTTGAAATGTTTCGATACTAACGTTACTAGTAGAGGCAGATATGCCTTTTGTGGCTGCAGTAACCACCGTGCACAACAGACATGAACACATGTAACGGGACATTTTGCTTTCTAAAATGATCTGTCAAGCACACAGGCTACTGAAGTAGGATTTGCAAAATTAAGCTAACTTTCTTTTAAAATTAGTTTTGTAAATAATCCAATTTGCCTTTATTTTGCGAATTTGTCTGATTAAATAACCTCTATCTGACGTTTCTGCTTTACAACTACTAACTCATCTGTCCCTCCACTGTCCCAGAGCCTGTGTGGATACAGCACATGCCATGGCCTCAGGCTCTACATCTAGGAGGACCTCTCTGCCTGGTCCAAGCAAGGGAAATGAGTCCAGAGGTAGGCCCAGCTAATAGGGTCTTTTATGTTTTATGAAAATGTGTTAGTTATGTTTTACATGTTATACTGTATAGTCCACTTTTTAATTCAATGTCAGTAGTTAACCTAAATTCCACTTGGTATACTGTCCCAGAGCGGCTGCAGTTCCCTAAACTACAGAGCTCCACCACCATCCTACCAAGGCCTCCAGTTGTTCCAGACACACAGGTGAGACTTGGCAAACTAAGATCAAACAGACAATATGAAATACCATCTACTGTACACCCAATTTATAATTTATAAAATATATATATAATTTATATATATATATATACACATATACATATATATACATATATGTATATGTGTATATATATATGTATGTGTATATATATACATACATATATATAGGGTATTATATTATCCATAGCTCAGTCAAAAAGTAATTACAGTATGTAGATATGGGTCTTTTGTAGATGTCACTTTCTTCCCCTTTATCTAGGCTGTGCTGAACAGACGTGTAAAACGGAAACAACCCAGCCTCCACCACTTAAAAGAGCGCGAGCGGATGTATTTTCCAAGCTGGTACACTCAGCCGCCTTCATCTCCTCAACAAACAGAGCAGCCACAAAGGCCGCGTGAAAAATTGCCTGTCCAGCTGCCTCCTCTGAAATCCAGGACCAAGGTCAGTGACGGACATGTTTGAGAAGAGAATAAGCGTTGCTTGAAAGATGTCCATACAGTGCATGATGGACAGGTTCCTCAAAAGTATCTCTACAATTAAATGATTTCATGTCTAAGTGTCTATTCAAGTCTAATGGCTAAAACCCAAGGGAAGAAAAAGGTTAGAAGAAATGTTTAATACATGTACAATCATTTGATTTAAAACACCCTTCTAAATCAGTTAGATATCAAATAACAATATGGAAAAAAGACACCAACATTTCTTTAATTTTTACAAATATGTGTGTCAAAATATATAAATGTAACTATATATATATATATATATATATACAGTATATATATATACTACTGGAGAGTGAAAATATAGTAGCTTTCTTTCTGGAGTAAGAGGGTATTTAAATCACCTCCTCTTCTAACGTTTTTGAAGAAATTTTTCTTCTTTCCTTTTTCCTCTACCTTAATGTAATGTAATAATTTTGAACATAGGTCATGGATTTTCTGATATATGTGATGATAAATATGACAATGATTATAAATAACATGTTTCATATTTAGGAGTATGGCTTAATTACTGTTTTTACGTACTTTATGAAATTGTGAATTGTTGTTGTGGATGTTTCTATCCCACTGGTGTTTTTGGATGAATTACACTTGCCATCATAGAGCTTGTTTACCTATTGGTGTGCTTTATGTACAGTATAATTATGGGTGTTGTCTCCACTGTTTCAAACACTTTGACCAGATGAAGATCCAAAGTGGATCAAAACGTAGTCAATAAAAATATGGTGGCATGGAGTAGTGTGCAGGCGTTACCTTTTTCTTTACTGACGCTGTTCTGATAGCCTCGCACCTACGTGATGTGCGTATAATTAATCTTCTTCAACTTCTAAAACCCAAGATTACCATTAAAACTGTTCTTGGGGAAAATTAGGCTCCTCAGGCAGAAGCTTGACAAAGTCTTTGTTAAAGCCCCAATTCATTGTTTATTGCCTTTTAAATGAGCTACATGCTGGAGGAAATTCATCTTTGATTGTGTCTCTCCACCACTCCTCAGGTGTCCCAGAATGTGGTGTCAACCCCTGTTCTCCCCATGAGGCCCTTTTCCTTAAAGAGTGGTGGACTGCTGGACACTCCCTCTGATGTAAAAATGATCGAGTACAATAAGGATGACTACATGATGATCAGCGATGGAGGTGTGATATCAGTGCGTGGGGAGCATGTTGAGTACACAACCCTTGATCGCTGGGAAGAGGAGTGTGACTGCCACTCCAAGCTGATCCGCATCCCCTTCATTGCCAACTTCAAAAAGTGGAAACCCTTCTATGTCTGGCGCACCAAAATTCGAGCCAGGAAGATTCATATGGCCAGGGAGTCCCTCGAAGACCGCTTGTTTATTCTCAATGAGGTATGTGACGGTGTGTATAAATTGAGGTCTGGATTTTCTCTGTCTTAATGATCTTGAATATACAATATCATACGCTGTAAATATGCTCACTGAGCAAAAAAACTTTGGGTTTTACAACTTTTAATTAATGTGAGTAGTGTTGATATTAAGTTATTAACATTTCGGTAACACTTTATAATGACCATCATTTATAAATGGTAAATTGATATTTAATTCAACTTAGTTAGTAGTTATTTTACTGTTAACAAACAATTAAATGATAATCATGGTTACTAATTATTAGTAATGCTTTAATTTTTGTTATTTTATTATTAGTTTGTGCAATATGAAATAATTAGTTTAAAAATTATATATTGTATCGTAGCTGATAAGAGGCAATAACAATTACATTCTGATTACATAAGTAAAGTATTTATTAACAGTTTATTGTTGCACACGTTATAATTGTTTGTAAAACATCTATAAACATTACATAGATAGATGGACCATAAAACAGTTATTAACCATTGACAAAATAATAACTCTATCTAAATAATGTTTATAGACAGTTTACAAACCAGTTATTAACCATTAACAAAGTGTTACAAATATCTGGTCCATGTAATTTTTATGTGTTTTACGAACAATTTCTTAAAGGTTTACAAATAATTTCATAATTATTAACAAGTAAAATAACCATTAACTAAGTTTAATTAACTATCAATTTACCATTTATAAATGATGGTTATTATAAAGTGTTACCAACATTTGTATATTCCCTCCAGTCTTTAAGTCCCGCACTGATGGACATCAAGAAGATGTGTTCTCAAATCAGTGACGCAGGCATGTGTCACATTGAGACAAAACGCAGTTACACACTGCAGGAGTTCCTGGACATTCAGTTCAAACAACTGCAAGAGGTGCAATTGTACATCAATACAAAAATTGGTCCGGATGTTTGAAGTGTACCTCCTCAGCAGCTCACTGCCTTCATGTGTTCGTTATTGTCAGATGTTGAACGACTTGGAGAAGTTTCAAGACCTGGTGAAGGAGGTGACAATTTGTGCGTGTCGCAACTGGACGGAATTGCGATCCAAAGCTGCTAACATAGGTGTGTGCACACTGACCATATGGAGACACTGGGATATACTGTACATACATAGACCACAATGTAAAAAGGTTGACAGTATTCTTTGTTTGTCACAGACAGGAAAGTTCTTGCACAGCTCAAAAAGACATCTCAATCCAGCCGCCTCATCTGGTAAGTCATTATCTTTCATTTGTTTCCCTTTAATTTTCTTTTCTTTCTGTCTCTATTTGTGTAACAAACATACCTGCTTTTTATTTTTGAATCACATCAGACATTTTTACATCTCACAGTCAGAAAACACAGGTGTAAATAATGAAATGAATGATGGCTGAATTCCATCATTTTAGGAAATCTGTCATAGTATAGGTTAGCCCTGTGGCCTCACAACAAGAGGGTTGCAGGTTCAAACCCGGCTTGGGGCCCTTTTGTGTGGAGTTTGCATGTTCTCCTCGTGTTGGCGTGGGTTTTCTCTGGGTTCTCCGGCTTCCTCCCACAGTCCAAAGACATGCAGGTTAGGTTAACTGTTGACTCTAAATTGCCCGTACAGTAGGTGTGAATGTGAGTGTGAATGGTTGTCTGTCTCTATGTGTCAGCCCTGTGATAGTCTGGCGACCTGTCCAGGGTGTACCCCACCTTCACCCAATGTCAGCTGGGATCGGCTCGAGATCCCCCACAACCCTGAATATGATAAGCAGTTACAGATAATGGATGGATGGATGGATGGATGTCATAGTATAAAGAACACACCAGAAAAAAATCCATTTTAGAATAGGAAAAGATAACACATTTATACAGCATGCAAAGAACTGCATTTGATTATCATAAAGTGGGCATGTCTGTAAAGGGGAGACTCGTGGGTACCCATAGAACACATTTTCATTCACATATCTTGAGGTCAAAGGACCTCGTTGAAAATCACCATGCCAGTTTTTCCTCGCCAACATTTAATTTGGAGCATTATTTAGCTTCCTTCTCGACAAGCTAGTGGGTACCACTGAACTCCTTAGGTTTGCTACTGTCGTTTCATATGATGCCAGTAACTTCACTCTAGCCTGCTAGAACCTCCAAAAGATTGAATAGCGTCCGGGCGGTTAATTAAAAATCGATACAGGGTTTTGGAGAATCTATACAGTATCGCACAACATAATATCGCGATACTTGTGTATCTATCTAAACGTCATCAAGCCGACTGGTCCGCCTTTAATGCCTCGTTGTGTGTACTCGCGTCTATGCGATCGTGGTGTAGTTCGTTTATAGCCTAACATTATCTTTTTACTTCTGCCGATTACAGTCACACTTCAAAAATCATAAAAGTGATGTTTATTTGTGAAGATTATGTCGCTGAACAAAACGTGTAGGTATCATAAACATGTGTTTGCCACAGAGATTATTTTCTGCAATAATCCAAAACCCAATGGAATCCCATTGGCTTTTTGTTGAGTGAACCCAGGCCGATGCTAACTTCCTGGTTGGCCTACAAAAATACCTCATCCCTGGAGCACTCTATTACTTTGAGCCTGACTAGATGGATTTCTGTGTGATATGTGATCCTGTGATTCTCGCGTGAGCTCATGACATTGCAAAAATACAGCTGCCGTGCAAGGTAACTATGACATCATTAATGAGGCACATCTAACACATTAACTCAGTCCAATCCCTCTCTGTCCCTCACCTGCCCAGCTTCATCCGTCTGGTTGACTATTTGGTTGTCAGTACCTTGCACAGCCTACTGGTGAATGCAGTGGCCCAACTACTGGCTGTGCTTCAGGAGCAGGTACGTGGGACGCCCAGCAACGCCATTATTCAGAGCTGGAGCCAGCGCTCTGAGGCTGACTCTACTGAACAAGAGATGAATAAGAAGGTAGGGCATTGTTACACTATTATTATTATTTTGTATTATTTACAGTAAAACCACAGTAATACTATTAGAAGACACAGACCAGTGTTCAGTTTTGGTTTTGGTTGGTGTGTGTGTGTCTTTATTAGTCAGAAGCATGCCGTGTCCAACCAATGTTCATCTCTGAGCTGATGCTGGACACAAATGCTTTGACCTTCAAACCCTCTGAGGAGAACTTTCAGGTTAGTTTTCCAAATTGTTACGAACTGTTACGCTATTTATAACCCATTTCATACCCATCTACAATATACTCTTTATTAATTCCTACAGGAGACTGTTGCAGAGATCATTGGGCAGTTTGAGAAAACAGTGATGTCTGTCAACACGCTTACGGCAGATCCTCATTTTGATTCGATGACAGAGCCCGGAAGCTACGGGGTAGCTAAAAAACATCACCACTTCAACCTGACACCCCTGATGTTTATATTCAGGGTTGTTCTAAATGTTGTTAATATGCCAAAAAATATTATTGCACTGTGATATTGTTTCTTCATGTGCGTTTGTTGACTTTTAGGAATTGAAAAATAAGTATGAAGATGGCCCCTGTTTGGAATCCATCGTAAAGAATGATGGATTCCTTCTAAGTAGCATCCAGAACATCAAGGTCAGTTTTTACTTTGCATTGGTTTCTATCTCTGGAGGTTGTACTTTGTCTAAACAGTACTGTGTATGTATGGACCTAACTTGTTTTCCCCCTTAGGAAGCATTCCAGGTAGCCTTTGCAGCAGCAAAAGTGTACGCACAGACATTTGAGCGTTTTTGGCTGTTCTATAAAGAGAACGAGAGTCTGGATCTGGATGCAATGCAGCAACAGGATCACGGTGATGTATTATACATTAACATAAACATTATGTCCAATCTCCCACAAAGAGAAGTTCAGTTGAGAATAGTGCTCATGTAAGTCTTTGTCCTTTGTTACCAGCTGTACTGGTATTGGATATATTATTGCATTTTTTCCACACTTAAAAACTAGGGCTGTCAGTCGATTAAAAATATTTAATTGCGATGAGTCACATTATTGTGCATAATTAATCATGATTAATTGCAAATTAATCACACATTTTTTTATCTGTTCAAAATGTACTTTAAAGGGAGATTTGTCAAGTATTTAATACTCTTATCAACATGGGAGTGGGCAAATATGCTTTCTTTATGCAAATGTATGCATATATTTATTACTCAAAATCAATTACCAACACAAAACAATGATAAATATTATCCAGAAACCCTCACAGGTACTGCATTTAGCATACAAAATATGCTCAAATCATAGCATTTTAAACTCAAGCCCAACAGGCAACACCAGCTGTCAGTGTGCTACCCATAGAACCTATTTTCATTCACATATCTGGAGGTCAGAGGTCAAGGGACCCCTTTTAAAAATTGCCATGCCAGTTTTTTCTTGTCAAAATTGACCGTACGTTTGGAGCGTTATTTAGCCTCCTTTGCGATAAGCTAGTATGACATGGTTGGTACCAATGGATTCCTTCCTTTCTAGTTTCATATGATGCCAGTATATTCACTCTTACTTTAAAACCTTGCTCGCTACAACCTCCGAAAGATTGAATAGTGGCCGGGCTAAATCGCAAGTTGTGTTAATGCGTTAAAGAAATTGCTGGCGTTAAAACAAATTTGCGTTAACACGTTATTATCGCGTTAACTTTGACAGCCCTAATTAGATCTTTTTTTCTCAGTCACCACCCATCTTAATCAGTACTACTAATCGTTGTGTTGCCTGAAATGCTTATTATATAATAACTGTTTTTGACTGGGAACACTTCTGAGGAGACTATTCAAAGAAGCGAGAGGGATAATGGCAGATGAGTTTTGGATGGAGGCAGGAAGTAGTTCCCAAAGATTTGCTGTATTATAATTTCTTGTCACAATCTGTTATGGAAAGGAAGATACAGCATGTTATACATTTGCTATAGGATGCAAATGTGTACACATACATAGTGAATATGTTTGCATCTTCTAAAACAAACTTGACTTGGTCACACACAAAAACTGTAACTGAAAGACATTCAATAGGCAAACATACTTAGATTGTAATAAGGGAGTAAAGCATGCAAAATAACAGTTCTTTTTGACTGATGGATGTTGACTGCTTTGTCTCACAGATTTGTCCTTTTTTGGAGAAACACTGGAGTTATACCACAGTGAGCATAAGGAGGCCGTAGCCATCCAACAGAAGAGAAATCTAGGCTTGCTGCTTGTGGACAAAACACAGCTCAAAGAGAAGCTTATGTCTTCCCCATTCCGCTGTCTGGAGGTGAGGACGACCAGCAATGTGCAAACACATACTACCAGTATTACACAACTGTTTTTTGGTTTAAGAGTCATGAAGAGCTTTTGACCATGACAACAAAATGATTTAAACCAAAGGGCAGTGAGTGGAAAAAACTTGGGAGAAAATATTTTCTAATACAACCAAATATTCAATTAACGCGACAGCAGAAATAATAAAGGCAGGGTTGGTCAAGATTTTAGAAACATTTTGTGTTATATTAGTTGAAATTCTCATTACATCCCGACAACAATCAATAAATCAAATGCTCTGACAAAAAAAGGAAAAAATCTGGTCTCTGTGGCTGTTGCAGGACTGTAATAAACCCGTCCAGTCTTTTCAATCGGCCTGAATGTAATGATTGGACAGGCTACCTTCCTGCTTGCCTGCACTCTGCTCATGCACTCATTGCGCATCACCAGAAGGACTCTTCCTGCCTTTTCATTTTGAAAGAGCAGAGGCAAATGAGGAAACGCCAGCACTCGGCCGACCAATCATGTAACTTCATGACTCAGTCAGTCAGTCACTCAGTGACAGACTTTTGCGTTCGTAGGGCTGGCCATCTGCGGTCCAGCCAAAAATCCTGTGTACTCTTGCTAGTTTCTCAAGATCGTCCACCCTGCCTTTAAAGGCATGTAAGAATCATTGTTCTGCTTTGAATCTCTGCTCCAGGTCATCAACAAAATGCTTACCCGGCTGGCTAAGACGAAGCTGGATGCCCTCATTGCCGAGGCTTGTGAAGCTCAGTATAAACTAGAGTCCAGTCCCTCCACCACAGCTGAGTTAGCCACCTCCCTCTCATTCCTGGATGAGATACAGGAGAGGGTAAGGCACCCATTTCACATTAAAAGCATTTTTTTTTAGCAATCAGCAGTGTTTGTTACAAAGCCAACAAAGTTATTTTTATAGTGTGGAGTCATCAACCCAGTCTCCTCTCTTCTCCTCTGTTCCCTCTTCTCACCTCCTCTCCTATCTGACTCTATTCTTCTACACTGCGTTGTCCCTCTTTCTTTTTCTCTAACTCACCAGATTACAGAGCTAGGAGCGGAGGAGGAGACAGTATGTCAGATGTACAGTCTGATCAGCAAGTACTATATTTCCACGCCACCTGAGGATCTGGCTGTTTTCGCCACCTTGGAACCCTCCACGCACTCATTGCGTAACATCATTGATGAGACAGCGACAGAGAGGGACTCCAGCATGGACAAGTTGTGCAGCTCCCTGCAGGACGACATAAAGGAGCTGAACCGTGAGGTCATGAAAGTCAAGCTTAAATCACAGGTACGCGGAGAAGTGTTATACATTTTTCTATTAACCATAGTTTGGTTGTTTTTTTTTTCATGCTGAGCCTTATTACTTGAGGTGTATCAATATGTCTTTGTCTTTTTTTTTTACTTGTTTGCCTTGTTTTTCATGCGTAGGATCCACAAATCCTTGACATCAATGCAGATTCCTCCCAAGTGCGTCTGCTGCTGGGGGGGATCCAGATTTCCATAGATGAGCTGCAGGCCCAGGCCTCCGCCTACACCTCATACCAGAAGAAATTCAAGGTGCTGTCATTTCAGATATTGTTTGAGTAATTCCAAAATGATTCTTGCAAAAAAGAAAGTCATAACCATTTTATTTTGCGTTGGAAAACTGATATCCAAAGCAGAGACGGTCTTTTTATTTGAACTAGGGCTGTCAAAGTTAATGCAATAATAACACATTAACGCAAATTTGTTTTAGAGTGAAGATACTGGCATCATATGAAACTAGAAAACCTAAGCATCCATTGGTACTAACCATGTTATACTAGCTTGTCAAGAAGGAGACTAAATAACACTCCAAACTTACGCTAAATTTGGTCGAGGAAACTCAAACTCTGAAATTTTCAAAGGGGTGCCTTGACCTCTGACCTGAAGATATGTGAATGAAAATGGGTTCTATGGGTACCCACAAGTCTCCCCTTTACAGACATGCCCACTTTATGATAATCACATGCAGTTTTATTGGACAAGTCATAGTCAAGTCAACACACTGTTGTTGCCTGTTGGGCTTGAGTTTGCCATGTTATGATTTGAGCATATTTTTTATGTTAAATGCAGTACCTGGGACAATGTGGACTGGACAATATTTGTCATGGTTTTATGTCGTTGATTGATTTCCAATAATAAATATATACATACAGTTACATAAAGCAAGCATATTTGTCCACTCCAATGTTGATAAGAGTATTAAATACTTGACAAATATCCCTTTATGGTACATTTTGAACAGATAAAAATGCATGTTTAATTTACAATTAATCGCAATTAACTATGGACAATCATGCGTTTAAATATTTTAATTGATTGACAGCCCTTCACCAACCCAACCCAAATTAATTTCCCCCCCTCTACCTTCTGATGAATAAAGGTGGAGGTCACCAAATTTGACACCCTGGAGGAGTTAACTACAGAGTTCAAGCTGAAGCAGCTGCTGTGGGACTCCCAAGAGGAATGGGACTCTTTATCAGATGGATGGAGGAAGGTGAGGTGTACTTAACATATTGTGTGTGTGAACGCCTGGACACGTGAATGTACAGACGAGTGTAAAACAGCTCCTCCCCTCTTCTTCATGTTCACCAATCCCCAGAGCACACTTGAGCAACTGGACCTGGAGCAGTTCAGCTCACAGGTCGTCAAATACAACAAATACGTCAACCAGCTGGAGAAGGGTCTGCCACGTAACAATGTAGTGCCGAGTCTTAAGGAGAAGGTGGACGTCATCAAGCAGTGGGTGGGTAGGACAAATGGTTGTGTGGTGACTGATGTGTGTTTAATGTGTGTAGTAAATAACAAAATCAATGTCATCACAAATATCTTTTTGAAATGATGCCACATTAAAAATACGGACTGCAAGAAAGTGCTGAGTAATTTAGCCAGTTGGTTCTTGACTTCTTTGTGAATCTATCAAAGTAATATTCATGTGCTTTCCTTCAGATGCCTGTGATCACTGATCTACGTAACCCATGTATGAAACCAGAGCACTGGGAGACCCTGGAGTCTGTTGTGGGGACCGCCCTGAATGGGGAGGAGCTCACTGTGGCTGTTTTGGAGCAGCTCAACGTCTTCTCCTATGGCACGGAGATACAGGAGGTAACACATTAATATTGGCTACATTATATTACAGCTTCTCTTGCAATACTTGTGGGACCTTGGTTAGTGCTGACTATTAACCCTTGTGCATCCCTTTAAAAAAGGTTGCTCTGATGTCCTTAGAGGACAAAAATGTCCTTGTCAAAAAAACTGCCATAAAAATTATACATAAATATTATTTTCCACGCTCACGGAGTTAAATCTTTAAAGCTAAATTTTGACCCTTTAAATGCCAGTTTGTTTACATAATGTCACTGTTGTACTGTATTTTATGTATACTTTTTTTTCACAGTCTGCAATATGTCAATGATTAGCAACAACATTGTTTGCTTACATGCATTTTTATTTTTTGTGCAGCATCAGACAAAAAAACAACAACTCCCATTTATTACCTTAAAGGACATAAATGTCCCATTCCTAAAGCTGCTATAAAAAGACTGTATATTATTATAATTTTCCACTTTTACTGAGTTAAATGTTTTTAATCAATAGTCCTGATCATAACTACCAAATATTCATTCATTTCCAGAAGTGTAACCCTTTAAAGCAGCAGTGGGTAAAATTGGAGCAAATATGATTAAAGAAGTTATTTTTATAAAACGGTCGCTATATCCTGATAGTAGTGCATCAGACAGGTAATCTGATAAAAACTCCCATGCCTCTGTGTCCTCCGATGCTCCTAATGGCATCTGCAAGATTTCACAACGGTCAAACTAGTAATCGCTGATCAAATATGAATCAGTATTCTGTTATGCCTGTTTCTCTCCTTAAATGTTTTCAGAAACATCTTTTAGTGTACTGTTTAGCTGTAAAATGAGAAAGTTTGTGACCCGGCAGCCATGTTGAGATCAGCTGAGGAAATACCAAGCACCAACCACTAGCTGGAGCAAACTTTCTCATTACTCCTAAAGTAGTGTTATTATGGTAAGGATGGCCTCTGAGCGAGGCGAACAACGTTACCATGATTTTGCACTTAGCGGCTCACGTTACCTCTGACTCAGTTGGTTGCAATCTTCAACCACACCACTAGATGCTGCCAAACCCTACACACTGCGTGTGTCTGTATTTTGGCTACACAGTTTATTATAGACTAATTATAAGAGCTGATGTCGAACTTCCAAAATTCGAAAAATGAAACAAACCCTTGCCAAAATGTATGGCATATGCATCAACACAGCCAAAATGATCGAAAAATTAAAAAGCCAAAAATGTCCCGAGTGAGGTACAAGGGTTAAGTTGATAAAAGGGTAAATAGGAACTACACTTGCCCTTACCTAATCTAACCTACTACCTTGTGCTAAATTGATCTTTTTTCTTGTGTTTTGACCTCAAAGTGAGGTCAAGGTTAGAAGTACACAAGCTGGTTATGTTTAATATCTTTAAGTCTGAACTGCATATAATAGACTAACTTAAACCTTTGACTTTTAGGTGTCCGGACAGGCTTCAGGAGAGGCATCAGTGGAGACCATTATTACAAAGGTGCGTGGAAAGAGAACTACGTATCTATGAATATATATGCAGATATTATACGTGTGTCCATATATACCTACTGGAGACACTGCAATAGAAGTGTACTCTACCTTCCTGTCTGTTGAATATGAGTTGCTTTTATTATTGTCATTTTGATGCCCACATATGCCAATTTGATGACTCATATTGCATGACTGAACAATTTCATCATCGCATACAGAGATTTCTGCAATTTTATAACACTTGCAAAGATGCTCCGTGCTATCATATGAAGCTGAATCCATATTTTTGTGAATTGACACACATGGCACAAAGTTCGGTGGGTGTGTGGTCGTAACTTTTGCTTCTGTTATGGCTAGTGCCTGGTGGCATGTGATGCTCTGATGGTTGCAACATGGTTGGATTTAGAGTAAGTGGATATGGCATTGATTATAGCCAATTAAAATCAGTTCTTCTGATCCACTGTAAAAGCTTGGCCCTCTCTGCCATAACGGACTGACAGTTTTGTAATGAGGAGGAGAGCCCAGACAGGCTTCTCTCAAGAGGAAACTAATGTTCCAGGAGGTGCAGAGTCACACAGAGTGAACGGATATGTGGCACCACAAATGTGTTGCCAAAGACTGATGCATTAATGTTTTGTTTTTTAAAGAATAGTTAGACACTTTGAGAAATATGCTTCTTGTCAGATTAGAAGATTGATACCGTTCTCATATGACAGTGGTATCAATCCTCTCATCTAACTAACAAGAAAACAAATGTGCATATTTAAGAATATGTCAAAGTATCCCTTTAAGTTGAATTTATGTTTCTGGGAGCAATGAAAGGCTGGTCACCATGTTTGCCATACATGTATGGTTTTATTTTTCAATTTTAGTAATGAGCACAATAGCCACATGTGCAGCTATAAGTAACTTTGTACTACAGTATATACGCATGCATACACTCGAATGATTAGTTTAAATGTAGTTGAGTTAAATATGCATAATGGGGAGTTAATGCAAAAACTGACAGTTATACGTGCAGGGTAGTTTTGTCTGGAGTAGGGCTGCAATGAATGATTTCATCATCGATTAATCTGCCAATTATTTTCTCAATTAAGCGATAATCGTTTAGTCTATGATAGGGCTGGGCGATATGATCAAAATCTTCTATCCCGATACAGATCATTTCATATCCCAATAACGAGATATATCACAAAATAGCATGTTTTCTGATAATAAATAAATAATAAATAGAAAGATGAATAGTCGATATGAATTTACCACATGGTAAAGCCTATTTTTGTTTTCTCCTGTATGAAATTTAATACTTGACAATACTGACTATTTTCTCATTTTATTAAAAACTTTAGTGCAAAACGAACATTACAGTTTCAAGTGAAATTACAGAGAAAAATAGATATCTGGGGATGTGCACGGCTTCTCCATAGATTACTTTTTTCTCCGTTGAATGTCGTACATCAGAGATACTGTTTCTACATTAACTGCCACAAACAAAACACAGTTAACACATTTTTGCCAGCCTGCGCTCCAAATCTGCCTGTAGTGGGGACCGACGTGTTGCAAACTCTGCAGAAGATGGTTTCTGGTCCGTGTCTGACTTTCTTACAAGCTCTTTTTGTTTTGTTTGGGCTGAGTCTGAGAAAGTTTCTATATGTTGTGTCCTCTCAAAGTAAAACAGCTGATCGCTCCAGCTCCTGCTCCCACATGCACACACTTCCAAATGATGGAAATGTTAATGTAACACAGTTCGGCCGCTGGTTTTTCGACACCGCAATAGAAACGATATAGAAAAAATATAAACGACAGACATTATTATATCGTTTGATAGGATATATCGCCCAGCTCTAGTTTATAAAATGTTGATTAATAGTGAAAAAATGCCATTTACAATTTCTCCAAGGCCACAGTTAGTTTTGCAATCCAATTTCAATCTGTCATATATGACAAAGAAAAGCAGCAAATCCTTACATTTAAGGATGAGAAACAAGATAATGCTTTTCATTTTTGCTTAAAAAAAAGACTGAAATGATTAATTGATTCTCAAAAGAGTTCTCCTCTGCCCTCTCAATGAGCCATGCAGGTGGAGGACGTGTGGAAGGCCACAGAGTTCATGGTGCTGCCTCACGGTGACTCCAAAGACGTCTTCATCTTGGGAGGCACAGATGATATCCAGGTGGTTACATGCAGCGCACACACACTCTCTCACACACAGTCTATTGTAGCACACTAGTGGTGTTTCAGTGCATCTAATTGCTTGTGTTGCCGCGTTTGTTTTACTGCAAAGATGCTCCTGGATGACGGCATTATCAATGTGAGCACGGCGGCGTCTTCTCGCTACATAGGTCCCATCAAGCCCAGGGTGGACAAATTGCTGAGACAGCTGATCCTCTTCAACCAAACACTGGTAAAGGCTTAAAAAAAGAATAGCATAGAGTGATCTTTCCGTCTTCCAAGTGATATTAAAGGCTTCTCTACATGGTAAATGCAGATTTTGACTTTGGATTTGGCCTCAAATGTAACACAGTAGCTCTCCCTAGTGGCTGCAAACAAGAAGCCAAACTACTTGCAGAAGAAATTCTGCTTTGTTAATGTGTTTTTGCTGCATTCTATATTATATGCTATAATTCTCTTTTCTGTTCACATTGTTCCCAACGCCTTCCCTCCCCCTCAATTTCTTTCTTCTCCCTCTCCTTTCTCTATCCTCCTTGCAAGGATGAGTGGCTTACGTGCCAAAGGAACTGGATATACCTAGAGAGTATCTTCTTGGCCCCAGACATCAAGAGGAAGCTGCCTGCTGAGTCCAAAATGTTTCTTAAGGTGGACAAGTCCTGGAAGGAGATCATGGCAAGGGTCAACAAGATGCCCAATGCCCTGAAAGCAGCCACACAGTCTGGTAGGTAGCCATACAGCATTGATGGAAAAACAAGACAAGAACACATTGATACACACGATCACACTTGCACTAATTTCATCCAACACAGATCTGTTGGAGACTTTTCAGCACAACAACACTCTTTTGGATGAGATACAGAAGTGTCTGGAAGAGTACCTGGAGTCCAAGAGAGTCATCTTCCCTAGGTATACACATGCTCGGTTTGTTACTAGGGCTGTCAATCGATTCACATATTTAATCGCAAATTGATCACAATTTTTTTATCTGTTCAAAATGTACCTTAAAGGGACATTTGTCAATTATTTAATACTCTTATCAACATGGGAGTTGACAAATATGCTTGCTTTATGCAAATGTATGTATATATTTATTATTGGAAATCAATTAACAACACTAAACAATGACAGATATTGTCCAGAAACCCTCACAGGTACTGCATTTAGCATAAAAAATATGCTCAAATCATAACATGGCAAACTGCAGCCCAACAGGCAACAACAGCTGTCAGTGTGTCAGTGTGCTGACTTGACTATGACTTGCCCCAAACTGCATGTGATTATCATAAAGTGGGCATGTCTATAAAGGGGAAACTCGTGGGTACCCATAGAACCCATTTTCATGCACATATCTTGAGGTCAGTTGTCAAGGGAACCCTTTGAAAACAGCCATGCCAGTTTTCGTCGCCAAACCTGTTCCGAAAACATACCTGACGCACAAAAGTTCCAGAGTCGGTGTGCAATTGTGATTGACGCAACGTGAGGTTGTATTTATTTTGAAACGTAAAACAATTCGGACGAAAATACGGACTTGGTTTGCAAAGGCCTTAAGACTATAATATACCAGTGGTGTAATGTAAATAAGTAATAATGCTTCGTTACAGTACTCAAGTATTTTTTGGGCTTATCAGTACTTAACTTGACTTTTTATATTTCTGTCAACTTTCACTTTTACTCCACTACATTTCCTAAATATAATGTATACTTTTACTCCGATACATTTCCCCTGAAGCATCTTTGTTACCCGTTACTATTGCAAGCAAGCCGGTTTGGTGAATCAGTGGTCCTAACTTGAAAGTTAGATCATTCACGTGATGAAGTAGTTAAGGGAAGGAAAAACTGGATTTTGTTCGTTAAATCCTTCAAGTTGTGGGGACCTCATTTTTCTTCAAGTGTAATGTAGCCTCCATTTTTAAGGTGGCGTACACATTAAGTGGAATAAACTTCATAAATCTCATAAATCAGCTTTTTTTATTAACAGCATTTACTTGTACTTTTACTATCAAGTACTTTTAATATCAGAACATTTCTTTTGATACATAAGAAAGTAAATATCACACACTTTTACTCAAGTAATATTCTGATAGGTGACTTCTAGCAAAGTCATTTTCTGGTTAGATTTACATACTTTTACTCAAGTGTGGCTTTCAGGTACTTCATCCACCACTGTAATATGCATAGTATGATGCTCTAAATTGCATTTTCTCCCTTGCCGGTTACCAGTTGTTACTCTAAACATCTCTTCCCAGTGAGCACTGAGTGATAAGCACTATGATGAGTTGTGTTATGTACTCTGATAAGTCCTTTATCTGTCCCTCGCAGGTTCTACTTCTTATCTAATGATGAGCTGCTAAAGATCTTGGCCCAGACAAGAAACCCCCAGGCGGTGCAGCCCCACCTCAGGAAGTGTTTTGATTCCATTACACGGCTAGAGTTTGCTTTGCTGTCTGACCAGTCTTCTGAGGCCAATACAGGAACCACACTGGATGCCGGAAAACAGGAGAAGGTCTACAGCAAAGACATCCTGAGCATGGTTTCTCCTGAGGGAGAGAAGGTCAGGTTTGAGTAACCTTAACACCCTTGGCACCACACTCTCTGTTTTTTTCTACCTATTATTTTCTTGTTTCAGTTCTTGCTGAGAATGAGAGTGCAAAAAATATGCTACCTTCCTTACTGTATAAACTATAACAATAGTTAACCCTGCCAGCCACCTTGAATGACACCACTCTTCTCTTACTTAGCAAAATCCTAAGATCTAAATTAGTGCAAGAATAATGCAGGTTCTCAAATTACACCAGGACTGTTCCAAGCCGTAATAACCCCCCCGCCCCCCCTCTCTTTTTCATGGACTCATTTTTTAGGGGGGTACAGGGGGCCTTTAGGGGGAGATAGCAGGTCAACAGTAGATGTCACATAGAAGTGAGTTGCTGCAGCGATTTTTGGGTTTATACCATTTGTTACACAGATTTAGTGCTAAATGTAACCATTTTTTACCACTTGAGAATTGATATTGATGATCAATAATCCCTCCAAAATACCACATTAAAACACCAAGACCTTGAGGAGCACCATAGAAAAAGCCATGCTGTGATTTGGTATCAAAAACTTTTGACATTTGGAGATTTCTGCAAGAATTGCATTTTTTACTGATTGAATGGCAAGCACTTCTGTTTTGGAAACTGCTCAGAGACCCCCTTACTGTCAATCTACCTAGGATAGCTATACATCCTCTGAATGCTCTAGGTCTCTAGTTTGTAGCTGTAAAGTTTCATGAGGCTGTGATTATCCTAGAGGTCACAACAGGTCATTTTATGCAGTGAGATCAAGTTTTAAAAATTGTCTCACTACAATTAAATGTCTACTATGGGGACTAACATCATCACGCGTGAATACAATTGGGCTCATTGGATCCACAAGAGTCTCAGCTTTCCAGTCATACCCAATCTGCAATTCCAAGACTGTTTAGGGACCCCAGTATGCAGAAATATTCAAATACACCATTTTACAGTCGAAAATAACACGTTTATACTGCATTAAAAAAACTGCATGGTTTTTGCCACAAACTGCAAGTTATCATAAAGCAGGCATGTCTATAAAGGGGAGACTCGTGGGTACCCATATGTTGTGGGACACAAGTAATCATTTCCTTAACTGTAACTGCTCTTGTCCTTCTGTGTGTAAGTGTAGGTGGGTTTGACTAAAGGTCTGAAGGCACAAGGCAATGTGGAAGATTGGCTTTGCAAGGTGGAGGAGGCCATGTTCTCCTCACTGCGACGCCTCAGCAAGGCTGCCATTGCTGACTACCAGGTGAAGTCTAGAGAAGAATGGGTGGTGGCTGGACATCCATCGCAGGTATACACCCGCACACACACACACAGATACAGACGCAGATACAGACATAGACACAGTGCATGGCAAAATGTCAAGACGTTGATTATTACCAGTAAATTTCCTTTTTACAGATGTGGTATTTTCCTAACCATGAGAACAGTTGTAATTCTTTGATTGCTCACTTTCAGGAGCTAACCAAGTCTTTAAGAATTATTACTATTGTCTTTAGCTTTAATAGATTTTGCAATTGATTTCTATCATTTCAGTTGATGCTTTGTGCCAAGTCTTTTCTGTTTCTGTGCAGTGATTTAAGTGCAGTTTGTGTGTGTGTCCACCAGGTGGTGCTGACCATCTCCCAGTTGATGTGGTGCAGGGACATGGATGCCTGCTTGGAGGGAGACCACGACCACTTTGCTGCCCTTGAGGAATTCAAACTAACTAACTTTGAGGTACGCCACACCAATTAACCCCACTACTTGCTTTTTCCTCAATCATCTGGTTAAAAATTTGATTTTGACAAAACAAATCACGTGTGTTTGCCCAAGTATTTTGCTTTCTAACTTCAACTTTCTAACCCAGTAATGTGTGTGTGGTTGTGTGTGTGTTTGTGTGTATTCCAGAGGCTGAATGCGCTGGCGGCATTGGTACGAGGACAGCTGCCTACTTTACACCGCAATATCATCACTGCCCTCATCACCATCGACGTCCATGCCAGGGACATTGTCATAGATCTAGTCCGCCAGAAGGTACAACAGTGCAAACACACACAGACACCGTCAAGCAGCTTATATCGATGTCTGTCCTTGGCTTGGTGTGATAGGTGCAGGTATTGACTGGGGGTATTTCAGGTGATCAGAAAATGTAACAACTCATTGCCTCAAAGTAACTTCAGCCCTCTTTTTCAGGTGGACGACAGGTCTAACTTTGAATGGCAGAGACAGCTACGCTACTACTGGGACCTGGACATGGACAACTGTGTAGCCAAAATGGCCCTGTCCACTTACATTTATGGCTACGAATACCTGGGAGCCTGTCCTAGACTGGTTATAACACCACTCACGGTAACACATTAAAGAGATAGTTGGGGTGTTTAGAAGTGGGGTTGTATGAGGTACTTATCCATAGTCTAAACGAGCCCCGGGGCAAATTTTTTCAAGACCGTAGTATCGATAAGCTCCAACGTTAATGGTTCTGCTATTGGTATTGGAGAAATTAAGAGAATTGATTTCCTATTTATTTAGGCTTCATAAATGTTATCTTGTACCTTTGATCTCACAAACTCTGTTTCTAATTTGTAATAAGATTAAAACATTCGTCAATGATGCATTTTCCAATCCAGAGGAAAGATCTCTCTCTCAGCCTGTCGTATGTGTGTGTCTCTCTCCCACACACACACACACTGACACAAAGAGAGTGGAGACCCTGCTCTTAGCCACTATGGCGGTGAGAAAAAGACTGTCCACAGTGTTGTTATACTTCAGTCGAGTGGATGCAGTCAGTGCTCCTTGCCAAAAGTGCAGCAATACTTTTACTTGTAAGGGCGGAAACACGAACAATCTGTCAAAACATCTAGCCAAAGTGCATCAGATACAGGTGGAGAATTGCTGCTCGATTGTTAATTTATACACAGTATAAATGACAAAAAAAAGCAATGTTAATTCTGTTATTCATTTGTTTCCTTTTTTCTCTTAAAAAACAACAAGAAGAACCGTTAGGAGTACCGCTAAAGTACCAGCTCAATAAGCAGTAACGATAAGAGTAGTAGTGCCGGTAAAATCTAAAGGATACCCATCCATATTACCAACAGTAGATGGCGGTCGGCACGCCCCGAGCTTGGAGAAGCAGACAGGAGTTACTGCACGGAACCAAAGCATTGTACTGCTGTGGACGGGGCCGGCAGCAAAACGTATTTTAGCCAACTAAAAGAAAGGCCCACCTAAAAAAATCAATATCAGTTTAAGTGTGCGCTATATTTAGAATATTTACCCCCGCTTTACCTTGCCGTCAGAAGGCCCTTTCCGACGGAGAACTGAAGCAGCTAATAGTGTACCTGATAGAATGTACTGTATGTCCTGTAGTAGCTAGACCTGGAAATGTGACATAGAAACACAACATATTGTGTGTCACTGTTATACAAACTGTTCTTTATCTCTCACCATTCCCAGGACCGTTGCTATTTATGTCTGATGGGGGCTCTCCAATTAGACCTGGGAGGAGCTCCAGCCGGGCCAGCAGGGACCGGTAAAACAGAGACCACCAAGGACTTGGCTAAGGCCCTGGCCATACAGTGTGTCGTCTTCAACTGCTCTGACGGACTTGACTACAAGGTCAGTCATGACAAACTGTATTTTATATATAACCCACATCAACACTTACCTCCTTTTGTTCACAGTAACTCCAAACAACTATTTGAATTAGCTGTAGAAGGCTCTGCTACACCCTGACTGTACCAACAAAGTGACACCATTAGATGGCGGTATTGCAAAAGCAGTCGAGTGCCAGTTAAATCACAACTACACTTTACAGAGCCTTGTGTGCCTCTAAAACATATATTGAACCAGATTTTATCCTTTCCTCTATGTTTTTTAAGCAATTAGTCTGTAATTTGTGCTTGCCCCATCAATAGCTGTTTGAGAAACACAAGAATCGCATGTGATAGTATGATAATAGGTATCATACTGTATTTGGCTGAACACAACCTAAAATGTGTTAGTTGCATGTTTGTTTATTGCATTAACAATCTTGTAAAATGCACATTCTGCGATCCAAATGTAGAACAAAGCGACGCCTTGTCAAAACACAGGATTGGAACCTGCTGTCACGTCCACATTGAGAGACAGGTCATTTAATCGAAGTTATTCATTGTTTCTGTTTGTTTAAAGTTTGTTTACATCAGTCAGTTTTCATTAATTATGATCAGCTGACAATCAGACAATGCTGATATTTCATCCATAACTAATCACAATTAATCGCACATTTGTTCAAAATGTACCTTAAAGGGAGATTTGTCAAGTTGTTAATACTCTTATCAACATGGGAGTGGACAAATATGCTGCTTTATACAAATATGTATATATGTATTATTTTAAATCAATTAACAACATAAAACAATGACAAATATTGTCCAGAAACCCTCACAGGTACTGCGTTTAGTAAAAAAATATTCAAACATGGCAAACTCAATCCGAACAGGCAACAACAGCTGTCAGTGTGGGCATGTCTGTAAAGGGGAGACTCGTGGGTACCCAGAGATTATTACTCAGAGATTAAGGAACCCCTTTGAAAATGACCATGCCAGTTTTTCCTCGCCAAAATTAGCGTAAGTTTGGAGCGTTATTTAGCCTCTTTCTTGTATCTTTACTCTAGCTTTAAAACTGAGCCCACTACAACCTAAAAATCGCATGTTGCGTTAATGCGTTAAAGAAATTAGTGGCGTTAAATTGAATTGCGTTAACGAGTTATTATCGCGTTAACTTCGACAGCCCTAGCAATGACCTTGAATTATATATAAGAATGTATCTGTATGTGGTAAACCCCAAAACTTCAGATCGGGCCTTTAACCTTGAGACACTCTGTACATTTCAATTTAATGTTAAACAGTACTTTGTGTTGCAGTGCAGCGAGGTTGGAGTCAGAACAGCTGAAAGCACACAGTGTCGAGACATCTGGAAAGCCATTCCCTCTGTGTCTGCTGTAGTTAGTTATTTGCCAGCAGACACCTGTGTATTAGATTTGGACAGGGCTTTGATTTAGCCAAGCTAGAATCACAGCACACTGTGATTTTATGTGTTAGTGCTTTGTTCAGCTCTGCTCCAATGTGGCTGAGCAACATTTAATTCCGCTGTCCATGAGATATTGATAACTTGTGTTTTTTGTATCACCCATGGAAGTGGTGCAAGTAACACAACTAGGGCTGTCAAAGTGAATGCGATAATATCACGTTAACGCCAATTTGTTTTAACACCACTAATTTCTTTAACACATTAACGCTATTTGATAAGATACTGGTATCATATGGAACTAGAAAACCTTAGAAATCCATTGGTACCAACCATGTCATACTAGTTTGTCACAAGGAGGCTAAATAACGCTCCAAATTTACGCAACATTTTGACAAGGGAAAAACTGGCCATTTTCAAAGGGGTCCCTTGACCTCTGACCTCAAATATGTTAATGAAAATGGGTTCTATGGGTACCCACGAGTCTCCCCTTTACAGACATGCCCACTTTATGATAATCACATGCAGTTTTGGGCAAGTTATGAAACAATACTTAAAAATAGAAGTGACAACCCAAACCTGCATTATATTATTTTAACTGTAATATTTCTTTCTCTTGCTTTGTCACACTTTCTCTCTTCCAGATGATGGGGCGCTTCTTTAGCGGGCTCGCTCAGTCGGGTGCTTGGTGTTGTTTTGACGAATTTAACCGAATCGACATCGAAGTGTTGTCTGTCATCGCTCAGCAGCTCATCACCATACGAAACGCCAAAGCTGAAAAGGTATACACACACACACACACACACACACACACACAACTTTTGCGTTGTTCTCAAGAGACTTCACACTTTATATGGAGAATCATTATTTTTGTCCACTAAGGACATCAGAGCGACTTTTTAAAAGTGATGCACAAGGGTTAAGACATCATCCTTACACATAAACAAGAGCATCTCACTCGACTCTGTGTTACGCAGCTACCAAGGTTTCGATTTGAGGGCCGAGAGATCAAGCTGGTGAGGACGTGTGCTGCGTTCATCACCATGAACCCAGGCTACGCTGGAAGAACGGAGCTACCCGACAACCTCAAAGCTCTCTTTAGACCCATAGCCATGATGGTGCCAAACTACGCACTCATTGCAGAGGTAACAGGCTCTCCTGCATTTGCGTCGTTGTATGTGCTTGCTTATTTTTCTCTTCCTATCTTTTTTTTTTCTTTTTTTTATATCATTACCTCGCTTGTCTCACTCCCTCCAGGTGATTCTGTACTCAGAGGGATTCGAGTCCAGTTTGATCCTAGCGAGGAAGATGACCCAGATGTACAAGCTGTGCTCTGAGCAGCTGTCCCAGCAGGACCACTACGACTTTGGCATGAGAGCCGTCAAGTCTGTTCTGGTCATGGCTGGGTCAGAAAGCATCACACTCACACATACACTGACACACATGGGCATTCATATCGAGACAAACAAAGCATTCACCTTTTCACGAATGTCCCAGAAGGACCATTGTGACTTTGTGCAGACACACATGTTTAAGTATTTAGCATCCGTATTTAAGTCCATAGTAGAGACAGCCATCATCAGTGAGTTAAGTGGTCATGCTTTGTGCTGGACTTTTATACATTCAGCAAATATTTTAATTAGGGCTGTCAAAGTTAACGCGACAATAACACATTAACGCAAATTCATTTTAACGGCACTAATTTCTTCAACGGGCTCAGTTTAAATCGAAAGTGACAATACTGGTATCATATAAAACCTAAGAAATCCATTGGTACCAACCATGTCATACTAGCTTGTTGCGAAGGAGGTTAAATAACGCTCCAAACCTCTGCTAAATTTTGGCGAGGAAAAACTGGCATGGCCATTTTTAAAGGGGTCCCTTGACCTCTGACCTCAAGATATGTGAATGAAAATGGGTTCTATGGGTACCCACGAGTCTCCCCTTTACAGACATGCCCACTTTATGATAATCACATAGAGTGAGACAGCTGTTGTTGCCTGTTGGGCTTCTTGAGTTTGCCATGTTATGATTTGAGCATATTGTTTTACGCTAAATGCAGTACCTGTGAGGGTTTCTGGACAATATTTGTCATTGTTTTGTGTTGTTAATTGATTTCCAATAATGAATATATACATACATTTGCATAAAGCAAGCATATTTGCCCAGTCCCATTTTGATAAGAGTATTAAATACTTGACAAATTAAGGTACATTTTGTACAGATAAAAAATGTGCAATTAATCACGATTAACTGTAGACAATCATGCGATTAATCGGGATTAAATATTTGAACCGATTGACAGCCCAAATTTTAATCAAATGCAAAACCCTCAAAAGATCAAATACTGTACCAGTGATTACTCAGATTAGAGGGTAAGAGCCTCTGACTGTTGAAATGACCCCATTATTTCTTGCTGTGACTGCAGTTGATGAAATACAAGCACTTCTTCACTTACACACTTCGTTTCACTGAGTGTCATGTGTGTGAAATTCCTTCACTTAGTCAAATGCATATCGTACCTCAAATGACTGAGGGTTGAGACACATGAAGAGATGAAGAACAAGATTAGGTAGACAAAAGAAAGATTTGGAAACAGCAAAAACATAGATGTTGCTGGTCTGCGTGGGTGCATAAATGGATTTGAATGGATCTCCAATGGAAGAAAAGGAACTCGAATGCACTGATTGATTTGCATCTTGCAATCAGAGTGAAAACGGCTCATTTGGACTCTGACGAAGACACAGCGGTGTCAAAATGTTCGTCTGTTTGCACAATTAAAGGCTGCAAATCATTCAGTGCGCTCCAGTTCCCTTGGAGGTTTTCTGTCCTAGAACAGAGGAGCACCTGATTCAGCTGTGTGCTGGAAGATGCGTGAAGAACCTCGTTTCAACTAGATTTGAATGGATACTTTCAACGATTTGTAGTGAAAGTCGTGCTTAACTCGCCGGTTGGTTATTAGCTGAAGCTCAGGGAACTGTAATTGTCCTGTGATTCATTGTCCGCCATTGCATACATATAACTCCTCTGAGTCTGCTTGTTCCACACTAAGCACACATTCATTATCTCCCACTCTAATGTCTCTAATGTTTTTTACTTTGTTTTTTATAATCGAGTCGAGCCACTATAGGTCGTGCAATATTAAATTATCAACTCACGTCGGCTGCTTTTTGTCTTTATTACATCTCTATTTGTAAGAAGTCTATTTATTTTTTTTTACGCTGATGCCGGCTAATAGCTGAAAGGCATTCGTTTGCGTTTGATTGACCAGAATAAACCAAAAGAAGACTCTTTATCTGTGAGTGCCGGTGATTTTGTTTCTTCTGTTCTTACCACTACCTGGCCCCCGATGCTGTTCAAGAGTTGGAGACGTGCTCGCTGCTTTTTTCTATTTAGTCTATTTTCCACTAATGATAATAAAATAATGTTTCCCATATTATTGATATTTATTTAAATGGATGTGAGTGTTGTCACTTTTGTAGTAATGTTGAATGAAAAGTGTTATTTTCTCTGATAAGTTAAAGCATTTTTTTTTATGAAACTGACTAGTTAATCGATGTAGTTTGTAGTGAACATGTTAACTGAGAATTGTTCTGCAGTCTGACCAAGATGTAGGGACTAGGGCTGTCAATCGAATAAAATAGTTTAAAATAGATTAATCGCAAATTCATCACAAATTAATCACGCATTTTTTTATCTGTTCAAATTGTACCTTAAAGGGAGATTTGCCAAGTATTTAATACCCTTGTATTCATGGGAGTGGGCAAATATGCTTGCGTTATGCAAACGTATGTACTGTATATATTTATTATTGGAAATCAATTAACAACACAGAACAATGACAAATATTGTCCAGAAACCCTCACAGGTACTGCATTTAGCATTAAACATATGCTAAAAATCATAACAAGGCAAACTGCAGCCGAACAGGCAACAACATCTGTCAGTTGATGTATACAGTAAAAAATGGTTACATGAAATGCATATAATTGAATGTAATGATGTGTGTGTGTGTGTGTGTGTGTGTGTGTGTGTGTGTGTGTTTCTAGGTCTCTAAAGAGAGAAAACCCCAACCTCAGTGAGGATGTGGTTCTTATCAGAGCCCTGAGGGATTCCAACCTGCCAAAGTTTCTCACTGACGACGCTGTGCTGTTTGGGTAAGCCTATCAGACATTTTTGTAAGGAAGCACATCTTACTTCTGGGGCTCCAAATGCACACATACTGAAAAATAACGACAGGACATTATCATATTAAACTGCCTACTAGGGCTGCCAACGAATATTATAAATCTGTATATACACCGGCTGTCGGCCTCACGCACACCGAATGCTCCACATGACGGGAGTCGCACAAAATCACTTTAATTGATTGAAAATGAAATGTAATGTGAGGTCAAGCTGAACGAGGAATAATTCAACAACCGTAATGATGACAGAGAACGCTGCCGCAGACATTTCATTTCAAGAAATATTATTATTTAATTCTTATTTATACCATTCTTGCATTTATATTTGACACACTTAATAGATCCCACTTCTCAGCATTTTGTATTTACTTATTTGCACTGTGGTTATACAGTATGTCATATTTGTGCATATTTTTTATATTCTCATTTCTTATTTTTATTATTTACTCATATTTCTCTACATATATTTTGTAATATATTGTAGCATTATGTACATAATTTACATATTAAATACTCCTTTATTTCTATTTTCTTACATGTCTTTATGTTTATATAAGAGCAACTGTAACGTCCCAATCTCCCCCCCCAGGGATCAATAAGATATTTCTGATTCTGATAACAGCAAGCGTCACATACATCATCTAAACAAACTATGTACTTATCAGCTGTGTGCTGAGATCACAGGAGACATAACCACTTAAAGCTGCAGTCAGTAACTTTGTGCATATATAATAAAAAGTTATTATTATCCGGCCGGTGGGCGGTGCTTGGTTTTGGCTCGACTGTTTTCAACATGGATAAACAGTACACAAAAATATGTTTCTGAAAACATTTGAGGCGAGAAATAGGCATTACAGAGACAGAATATTGTTTGATCGGAGTGCGCGACTTTCACAAGCAGTGATTGACAGCTGCCCAGAGACTTCTCAGCTCTGATTGGTTGTTTTTGTTGGGGTGCTGTGAAATCTTGCAAATGCCGTTAGAAGGAGGCAGAGGAACATTATTTTTTCACACATTATCTGTCTCATGCTCTACTGTCAGGTTAAAGTGACAGTTTTATAAAAATAACTTTTTATCATATTTGCTTCAAGTTAAAGACTGCAACTTTAAAAGATGGGTGAGTAATACTTGCTGTCTTCTGACATTTGTTCTTTTTAAACAGAAAACATATTTTGTATTGCAATATTTACTGGAAATGACGATGAAAACATTATAGCCTAGAGCAAGTAGGAAACTTTCTCCCTCCAGCCAGCTGCCACCTTATTAAGGTTTTTATAGTGAAATGTGGAGGTATCGTATAGACAACTCCTCATTTCAATTTCACGAATCAGCCGTTCGTCGTCCGTTGCAGCAATTTCAAAGCGAACGACAGGAATAAATAGAAACAGGGCATCTGACAAAAGTTCAGCCGTGCTGTTGTGAGGGTGCTGCATCGCTCACGGAGAGTCAGGGTACGGTGCGCAAATATAATCCACAAAAATAGATATTCAAATAGTTGGATCCTGCCTGTTTTTTTTCTAACAAATTCTCAAACGACAGTTTTGCCCAATTTTTGACAGCCCTACCGCCTAAACAAATAACATAAGTTTCAATAAGAAAAAGGTGTGTTGTTTTTCATGTTGTTACATGTGAAACCAATTATTTTCTATTACATGTATGTATGTTTACTATATGTGTGTATTATGCCAACCCCCCTCCAGTGGTATCCTCTCTGACCTCTTCCCTGGTGTGAGTATTCCCGATCATGACTACGGTGTGCTACACACCACCATCCTGGAGTCTCTGGTGAAGCGAAACCTACAGCCACTGGCTAGCATGACCAAGAAGGTACAAGGGGGGAAAAGTGATGTTCCTTATTTATTCATTTTTATTTCCTTATGAATATCTTTAGCTCTGTAGAACACTTTGCATATAATATATACATTTTCAAAGATGGAGCTGGTATTGTTCTTTATCTTTCTTACCATCAACAAATCCCATGAAAAGACAAAAACAACAGTGTTAGTTCCTCCCTCAGTACTGTCTGTGGCACTCATACCTAAGCCCATTCGCTCCAACTGATAATGTAAATCTTTTAAACAAGTCACAAATATATAAAAATAAAGAAAAACTAAAACATCCGGACACTGTAGACTAGAGTTAATATAGTTAGTTGTGCACTGGTGGATGACTATTTTCAGCTATGGATAAATAACACGTGGTGTGCTAGTGAGTATTTAGAGCACCAGGGCAGTGTATGTGAGATTAACTCAAAATATCTATGGTGCCTAATGTCATCATAATGACAAGAAAAGCGGTTCGATTGTCAGCTCCTCCTGTGTACATGTCAAAGTACACAGGAGGAGAGCAAGACAATGAGCCCCAATTGCTCGTAATGATTAGGACAGTGCATGGTAACCTGCGCCATTGGTGTGAGCATGTGTGTAAATGGATCGATAGGTAAATTGTAAAGAGCTGCCACTTACCATGTATATTTGCCATGTAATTTATGTTTTATTGTAGTTATTGGACAGTGGAGGTCTATGGCAATAAGATATATCAAGCTTTGGCCACACAGGCAAAAGCTGTTAATAGGATCAATTAATTATCTTTGCATATTCATTAGATTTGTTAAAGGTGCTAAATACGGGATTGGGAGCATTTCTGCTGCCTCTCAACTGCTCTCAACATGGTGACAGCAAACTGGTGGCTCACAGCTAACAGCGCTAATAGTGCTAACAATGCAAAACAACAGTGAAAGTGCTGACAGAGCTAACAGTGTTAACCTGGGGGGGAACCGGAGGGTGGGTGCTACTCTTCTGTGACAATGCTGTCAGTTGGGACAGCGTTATCAGCTGTAACCACTGTATGAGAGCAGTTAAGAGCGGCGGCCGTGAGCTAGCCAGTGGGGCACGCTCACATGCACGGACATGCCCTAAAAGCACGGCCGGCCGGCCGGCCCGGCAATGTCAACAAAGCACAGAGAAGCTCTGATTACAACACACACAGAGGGAGAATGACTTAATTCTCTGTTTAGGTAGACATTACTCTATATCTTTACATAGCAAATAGTTGTTTGCTGCTATATTAATGCTCTGGATATCAAATTTAGCACCTTTAACAATAATAAAAACGATAGAGTATTTCCAACCTTATCTTTTAAAAGGTTGATTTACCCAAAATGCCTATTTGTTTTATGTGTTTTTGGTATGTAGCCATGCAGACATGTTATGCTTGCTGCATCCGCGAGGGTTGCAAGTGTCCGCACGGCCAAATTGCCATCACACCATCAGATACGGCCCTTCGCGGCAGTTCCGTGCGGCAGGTTTTCGCCTGTCGGCACACATCCAAATTTTTCTAACTACGCGGACGTGGATGGGCGGAGAAAATTGAGAACTTTGAGGAGCTTTGAAAATGTCTGTTTGCCGCAACGAGAAATCCACACACAGTATACAAGATTAAAACGCTTTCTTGTCACAATTCCACGTCAGCACATGTCGGTGCGGCCGTCCTTTCGGAAAGTATAACTGAAGCTTTAGATTTACGTGCTTAGGTTTTGAGATATCTATGTCTGAGATTATTGCAGGCACGACAATATAATGCAGGTGAATAGAATTCCCATGCTTTGTGTCTGTTTCACTTTGATATAGTATTAGTTTGTTCCATCCTCAAAACGTGCCCTCATTCCTCTCCTTTGCACTTCTTTTTATACGACCAGGTGATCCAGCTGTATGAGACCATGTTAGTGCGTCATGGTGTCATGCTGGTAGGGCCTACTGGTGGAGGTAAGACCACTGTCTACACCATCCTGGCAGACACACTGGAGACCCTCCATCTCACAGGCCACGCGGCTAACAACCCCTTCTATCAACATGTCAAGATCTATGTTCTCAACCCAAAATCAGTCACAATGGGCGAGCTCTATGGAGAGGTACAGTAGGCAGGAGAAGAAATTGCACAGCAGCTTCTTCATCTCTCTCCCTATATTCATTCATTACTTTCCTCTACCCCTCAGGTTAACACATTAACACTAGAGTGGCGTGACGGACTGATGGCGCTGAGCGTCCGTGATGCGGTCAGCGACACCACTGACGACCACAAGTGGGTGGTCTGCGACGGGCCAGTTGACGCCCTGTGGATTGAGAACATGAACACGGTGTTGGATGACAACAAGATGCTCTGTCTGGCTAACAGCGAGCGAATCAAACTTACTAATTCCATACATATGGTGTTTGAGGTTAGAGCTGAGCATTGTGAAAGTACAGTTTCATGTTTTGTCTAGTCAATAAGCAGTTTTAACCCCCTGAGACTCACAATTCCGAACCAAAATTGCTGTCTTTCAGAAGCAGTAGCAGGCTCAGTTTTAGAGTAAAGGTACAGAAATCATATAAGACTAGAAAACCAAATCCAATCAATTGATAACAACCATGTCATGCTAGCTTGTCAGGAAGGAGGCTAAATAACGCTCCAAATTTAGGCTACATTTTGCAAGGAAAAACTAGCATAGTGATTTTCAAAGGGGTCCCTTGACCTCTGACCTCAAGATATGTGAATGAAAATGGGTTCTATGGATACTCACGAGTCTCCCCTTTTTTGGGGTCAAAAACCATGCAGTATTATGAATGCAGTAAATGTGTTATTCTAAAAATGGTGTGATAGATTGGATATGACTGTAAAGCTAAAACTCTTGTGGATCCAATGAGCCCAGTTGTGTTCATGTGTGATGATGTTAGTCCCCATAGTAAACATTTCATTGTAGTGAGACCAATTTTAGAAATTTGAGGTCACTGTGTAAAATGACCTATGGTGACCTCTAGGATAATCACAACCTCATGAAACTTTACAAACTAGAGACCTTCAGAGGCATTCAGAGGATGGATGTCTTGCCTAGGTATATTGACAATAAGAAAACTCCAAATGTCAAAAGTTTTATATCAAATACCAAACCACAGCATGGCTTTTTAATTATTTTAATTAAATCTTTAAATTTTTTATAAATTCTTGAATGTCAACATTTTTTCACATTTAGCACCAAATCTGGGTAACAAATGGTTTCAACCCCAAAACTGCTTCAACAATTTATGAGACATAATAGAGCATTAGCTGAGCTGCATCTGAAATTAATCTTCAGGTTCCCAGCTTTCAGATGATGTACACCACTTCTATGTGACATCTTCTGCTGACCTGCTATCTCCCCCTAAAAACCCTCTGCCCCACCCTAACAAAGACAAAAATGGGTGTATTGTGGGTCTCAGAGAGTTAAACTCATAGTGTTGAAGACGGGTCCAAGGGTAAATGGCTAAAGCTTGTGCTTACATTGTTCCACAGTAGTTTGTACTCCTAGCTTTTTGATCTCCTGTTTTTCAGGTCCAGGACTTGGCTGTAGCATCTCCAGCCACTGTCAGTCGATGTGGGATGGTGTATATTGACCCAAATGAGCTCAAGTGGATGCCCTATGTCCAGACATGGATCAGTGGTCTAGGAGACAAGGTTATACATATTCTATCACTCTTCTAATTCTGCTCATAAGTCATTTAAAATTGCAAAATCCCTTTTGAAAGTGTCTAAAAGCATGCTCATTGTAATCTAATCTAATTATGTATTCTCTGTTTTGTGCACTGGTACATGAATGGTAATGTGTCTTTTCAGGCATCACAGGCAGACAACCTTTAAGCTTCAGCATAAACGTTAATGACAGCACATCACATCAAAGTTTATAGCTTGCAACATTTAGCCCTGAGCCTTTTAGGGTGACTCAACACCGCAGTGACAGTGGGTCATCTCTCCCGTCAACTTTTAACACTCTCTCCCCCACTTTCTAATTGACTGAGACTCTTTTGTTTGTTGACAGGGTCTTTATCTGTCATTTGTTTGTTGCTTGTGTTGTCTTTCTTGTCCATGCCTTGTCCTGTTTTCTCTCCACATTTATCTGAAAAACTTCTCCATTAAAGCGGTAGTAGGCAGAATATTTTTGGCATTATTGGGCAAAAATTCCATAATGACCCTTCAGCATATTCTAATTCAAGTGTTCTGAGAGAAAACTAGACTTCTGCATCTCCTCATGGCTCTGTTTTCAGGCTTTAAAAAAATCTAGCCTGTGACGGGAGACTTTGGCCAATCACAGGTCATTTCAGAGAGAGGGAGCTTTTTTGGCTGTTTTGGCAACTTATTGGCTGTTCATTCAACGGAGGCAGCCGTTAATCAGTCGCAAACTCCGATCAAACGGTAAAATTAGGCAGCGCTGTTCAAATATGAATCAATATTCTGTTACTGTGATGCCTATTTCTCGTGTAAAATGTTTTCAGTAACATCTTGTAGTGTACTGTTTAGCTGTAAAATGAGAAAGTTTGTGACCTGGCCGCCATGTTGAGATCAGTTGAGGAAATACCAAGCACCGCCCACCAGTCGGAGCAAACTTTCTATTTCATGAATCTCATCTCATTTCAACTTTCATGGTGGGCGGTAAACAGTACACTTAAACATGTTTCTGAAAACATTTGATGGGAGAAATAGGCATTTAAGTAACAGAATATTGATTCATATTTGATCAGCGCTGCCTAGTTGGACCGTTTGATCAGAGTTTGCGAGGAATTTTTCAGCTGCTCAGAGACGGAAAGGCTCCAGCTCGGCTTTGATTGGTTGTTTTCCTCCAGTCTATGAAATTTTGCAGATGTCATTAGGAGCACTGGAGGACACAGAGGCACATGATTTTTTTTCAGATTACCTGTCTCTACTGACAGGATATAGTGATCGTTTTATAAAAATAACTTTTTTGAATCATATTTGCTCAAATCTGCTTACCTCAGCTTTAAGAAACTTCAACCAGTTCTTTAACAAGCAACATTTTTGGGGGAACGGACTTTCTTAGATGTATTTCACAGTGAAACGGAATATTTGAGCAGTATACAGTTAGAAGAGGGATTTAAATCAAATCCATAGCATTTGATTGGACTGCTAAAAAGTGGGCGGGCTTAGAGTTTAGCTTGATATGGAGCTACAGAGCAGAGGGCTGTTGGCTCCACACACACGTCTCTCACATGTTCTTAGATCAGGAGGAGGAGGACGAGGAAGAGATGAATGGGAAATTTTCAACTGGCTCCGTATCACCACGGCGCGGGCAGTACAAGCAGATGAACAGCGCCCGGCCTTCCTGCATGCGGCTATCGCCTGAGCTCCCCGCTCACCTGCTGGCAAAACTCCGCCAGTCGTTTCTTGTCATCCGCCGGACGTTCATCTGCATGTACTGCCCGTGCTGCAGTGATACAGAGTCGGTTGCAAATCGGCAAAGTTTCCCTTGAATGAATTCGGCCACGTTGTTTTGGAAATGAAAACACTGTTTTTGCCCACTGATATCCAAACACACATCTCTTCCTATCTACATATTGTTCTGTTAGCTACTAAGATTTTTTGTAAACACCCCTCAGTGCAGGATGAGCCATCAAACATTTGAAACAGTTTTACAGTAGAGAAAAGACAGGGATTTGATGTAAAAATTGACATATATTTGGCATACAGGAGATAAATGAACAATTAACACAGGAACACAGGATTAAAACTGGTGTGTTTTTCATTTCACAGGGACTTTAAGTGTTTTTACATTGTGCTTTGTATGGGATAACTTTGATTACACCTTCAACAAATTCGTGGATTTGTCAGAGTTAGAGTTTATTAGAGTTTTTAATTCGCTTTGTATTGATTTCCACTTAGCTATTCCAACTGAGGGAGTCTGTTTCTCTGTGTCTCTTGGGGACAGGGAGAGCATTGCCCATACTTATTCCAATTATCTGTTTTCTTTGTCGAACACTCTCCTTCAAATTAGCAGCTTGTATACAGTACCTGTGCAAGGAATAGTTTAACATTTTGGGAAATAAGCGTATCCCCTTTCTTGCTCAGAGTTAGATGAGAAGATCAATACCACTCTCAAGTCTGGCCCTTAAAAATGAAGCTACAGCCAAACATTTTGCTTAACTTAGCATAAAGACTGAAAAAAGCTAGCCTTGCTCTGTTCGAAGGTAAGGGAGTAAGTTCCTCTAAGAGATGCTGGAAGTTGGATTTTTTTTTTACCTTTGCACAGAGCCAGGCTAGATATGCCTCCCTCCCCCTGCTTCCAGTCTTTTATGCTAAGATCATATAACTGTCTCCTGGCTGCAGCTTTGTATTTAACAGACAGATATGAGCGTGGTATCGACCTTCTCATCTAAATCTTGGCAAGAATAAACATTTTCCCAAAATCGCGAACTATACAACTATATAGTTAAACTAACCAAGTTGCCTCAGTGATCATGTAGATAAACATATCTTAAAGGAACAATGTGTAACATGTAGGGGGATCTATTGGCAGAAATGGAATATAATATTATTTTTTTAGTGTATCATCTGAAAATATGAAATGTGTTTTTATTACCTTAGAATGAGCCGTTTATACCAGAGACTGTATATAAAGATGGATGACATGATAGCTCCCCAAAAGTGAAGCCAAAGCATCTTGATTGCCCCCCTGGTGGCTGGTTACAGTATAGGTCATAAATCCCGCCCCTTCCATGTCAGCGGATGGGCCAAACTAAAAAGTCAAAATACATGTCAAATATTAGATAGTTCTCATCACGCCAAGCATTCACTTTGTTTTAATTCGTTATTTGATACCATAAAAAGGGGGTGAGACGTCATGATTGAGAGCTGTGCGTCTCTCTCGTTGACAAGCTCCGGCCGTGCTCACTTTGCGATTGGTTCAGGCCGGTGACCTCAAGACTGTGGCTCCACTTCCTGATCACAAATGCGCAGACTCTGACTCCAAATGCCGTCAAGATCTCAAGATGACAGCTCCCATATCCACGATATTTTGGCTTCACTTCTGTTCATTGGAAAGAATTGCAGACACGTTGTCCATCTTTATAAACAGTCTATGGTTTATGTCTACATCGGCCAATGTAATTCTCCTCCACGCTTGGCACACGGGAGGAGTTTAAGTTGATTGCAATCTGCAACCTCACTGCTAGATGTTGCCAGATCCCACACACTGCACCTTTAAAGATCACTGCATAATCTTACCTTCCTCTTCCTGTATCAATCTCTTCACTCCATGCTGTCTCTGTAGCTCCCAGACCCAGTGCGAACATACCTGCTGGAACTGTTTGAGCAGTATGTGGAGAAGGGTCTTCAGTTCGTGTTGAAGCATTGTACCCAGGCGATTCAACAGGTGGACATCAGTAAAGTCAACACTCTGTGCTCCCTGCTGGAGGCACTGCTGCTGTGCAAAGGAGGGCCAGACCTTGAAATGGTACATTAAACACAAGGCTTAACTGCCACTTTAGTCTATTTCAGTTCTGTCTATGGTGCCACACAGTGGCCAGTCTGTTGGTGTGGCTGCTAATGAGGATTTTTGCACAATAACTCGGCACTATAGACCTTTTCATTGCCATTCTGTTGCTAGAGCAATAGCTTTGGGCCCAAGTTTACTTCCTGTCAGCTGCTGCATTAACAAACATTGCAACAGGAAATACGAAGGGGCCTATTAAGAATGTTTATGTTGTCAAGTTTGAAAAGGTCGTAATTAAAAAGATTGTTATTGTGGGTAAGGTCAGATGACAAAGGCAGCACCTCTTCTTAAACCACACCTAAAGGACCAATGTGTAGCATTTAGGGGGATCTATTGGCAAAAATGCAATATAATATTAATAAGTATGTTGTTCATTAGTGTATAATCACCTGAAAATATGAATTGCTGTGTTTTCGTTACCTTAGAATGAGCCATTTATATCTACATTAGGAGCAGGTCCCCTCTCCACGGAGTCTGCCATTTTGCACCGCCATGTTTCTACAGTAGCCCAGAACGGCAAACCAAACACTGTTTACTTTTCCTGCTTGGGTCGGAGTTGACAACATTATTCGCTCCTGTTGCCACCGCTCTCTCTCTCTCTTGCTTCACTACTTACTTCCCATGTACACACACACTCTACGCACTGGCTCTGCTCCAAATGGATCTAGAGAGGCATTTTCCCGTCGGCCGTCGTAGCTCTCCAACACGCTTGGCACACAGGAGAGGCTTCAGTTGGTTGCATTCTCTTCACCTCACCGCTAGATGCTGCCAGATCCTACACAGTGGACCTTTAACGCCACTAACCTTATAGATCAGGGATCCCCAACCTTGTTTCTTCCTTTAATACCATTTCAGCCACCACAGTCATATTCTTCTATTATAATCCTGCCATAGGTGAAGGGCTTTTTGTGTTTCGTTAGGATGTACGCCACTAAACGAAGGTTCAGTTGCTGCGTTGGTCTTCTTCGTCAGTTTGTTAAACAGAGACTGTTGTCTTTTAAGCATTGTTTTCAGCTCTTTTACCTTCTCTGTTTGCAGACTGCTACCAGCTGGAAAAATTGGATAGTAATGAAAACAGGTTTACGAAGTGACTCTGTGTTATCAAATGTATGTACATAGTCTTTGAATCTTTAGTAAGACACTCAGAAAGGGGAGGCAAGCTACTGGTAGCTACTTGTAGAAGACCCCTGTTATACAAATACACACAGTAAATGTAGCTTCATGCCATTACTTACTGACTGAGCTTCTTTCTCTTTGTTTATGTCTGTCTGTGTGTGTTGGTGTCAGGATTCCATGCATCTCAACAGTATATTATGTCAGACCTTCATATTCTGCTACGTGTGGGCAGTAGGCGGAAACCTGACCAGTGCTCACTGGGACGCTCTTGACACCTTCATCAGGGAGCAGTTTGAAGGCAACAACGATGCTAAGGTATGCACAGACCCACAGATACACACAGAGATAGGTGGACAGGATGGAGGGTCTTTTTGGCACTGTATTGTACAGTATTGTAATATTTGCAGACACCACATTGTGTTCATATCACACTGACATGCATAGAGACAAAACTGTGTGTCTCACATGTCCAGTGTTGCTGTTAAAACTCTTTTCTGCCACTCAAGGATTTTTTTTATTCATCTCTCAACTGTTACTGAGAGTCAAATCCATTTATCAACGCCTTTGCTGGTATTAGCATGAAATATGTGAAAAGGCCTGAAGGTTAGCTCGTATTATATTACATCAAAGTACTCTTGGCACAGGATGTATATATCTAGCTGGAGCACATCTCGTTTGAAAGAGGATTATGATGTCAGTCACTCGTGTGAAATGAAGACATTAAGAAAGAGCATCCACATTGTACATTTTAGTCAGGTAACATATTGGAGAGGTAAATCAGATAAAATGATGTGCTTTGTGACAAGATTATAAGAGGCCTTTGCATATCATTATCCAACAATACTTTCCCAACTTTGCAGAGTTATGAATCGGTTGTTGTAGAATGGAGGAGAACATTTTTATTTGTAAAGAAGGTGCACATATTTTTGTGCCATGAATCACATATATGATGGTTGTCAATTTAAAAGATAATTTTGCTTGTCGAGAAAGTCGCAGTTTGTTGTAAAACTGTTGAAGTATCAGACTGTGAAAATACGTAATTAGAAAGACTACACACCCAAAACTTGCGAAGTGGCGTCTCTTGTGAAAATGTGATGCGCAATTAATGTTTTGACATGGGAATCTTTTTCACGGCGGAACAGTAAACAAATCAGCTCTTTATACATCCATGGTAGCAGTGGTGTTCATTCAGACAGGTAGTCTTTAGGTTGACAGAATGGACACATATTTGACAGGGAAAAAATGAAAAACAGAGGATGCTGCGGAGACAAACAAGACAATATGCTCATCTGACAATAATCAAAATATGACGAAGTAGGGCTGCACCGAGTAGTTCGAAGCTTCATTCATAATGTTGACATTCTAATTATTATTAAACTTACAGAAACATTAGCCTGCCTTCCACCTTCTCTTCCCTCCTCTCTCTCAAACACTCACAGAGCGAGCGACGTGGTGCTCCGTGCGTCTCTGTAATTGCCTCAGTCCTCAGTCCAAAATTCAAAATTCATTAAAAAAGAGAGATCGTATTATTTCCAAAATTCACTACATGTTTTTATCTAAAGAAATATTCTGCTTCAGTCCATACTTTTTGTCGTTCAGCCTTTCAGAAACTGTTTTCTCTCCTGCATACACCTGTAACGGGGCAGCAATACAAGAAAAACTATGGCAGCTGACAATATGAGACCCAACAAATTAAGAAGACATTTAGAAACATTTCATCCCAGTCACGTCAATAAAAAAAAGTGGTTTGATAAAGTTTAACCCTCATCCTACCAACCTATTTAACATACTAGGACTACCGATTGAATAAACTATAAAAAACCATCAGAGGTAAATGTTAACTTATTTCTTCTCAAAACATTATTAGTTATATAATTAATGTCATCTGAAGAAAAACAACAGTTAATTATTATTTTAGGAAAGTTACAGTTAAAATGCATATTGTTTAAAATGAAAATGGACCCAAGCATATGAGTAAGTCTGTGTCTGCTGCATCCGTATCTGTCTCCTTCACAATGACTGACCGTGTCCCTACCTCCTTGAGAACCACTGCTAGAGATGAAGGAAGGCGGGGGCTGTTATGAGTCCTTCAGCCTAACAGGAAATGGAAAGTTAATTGTTAGAGAGGTTTGACCTGGCTGGCAGTAGTAGCAGATGATTGAGCGAATGCCTTACTGACGGAGGCAGAACACACTAGGGTAGGGACATGACTCACTTACCTGAAGGTGGAGTGAACATGTAAGTGAACATGTAAGTAAAAGGTTCATGAAGGCTGCAGAGTATCATCTGGAACATCCCACATGCTCCCACATCTGTGCATCGGTCAGTGCATAAGGAGCTGATGATGTTGTTGTTTCTGTGGTGTTGTGTGCATTTGGGAATCATAATATTATTTAGATCACAGGACTGTTTTTGTGTTGTTTACCATGAGATGAAGCCAGTGTAGCCCAGCTCCCAGCTGTGAAGCTTAAGGGAAAACATACTGCACACACACACGCACACACATCAGTAACAGCTTCAAGATTCAGGGAAACAAACATGGCAGACAAATACTAATTCACATGCCGCAGGGAAACTTCCAAAGTGCCACATAAGAGACATTTCAATCAACAACAGAGTAAAATGAGTTTCTTTAATGCCCACTTTCTGAGGAGGTTTTATAGCTAACAACATTCAGTCTACTGAAGGCACTTGTATACTTTTTTTTTAGAATTCATTACACTATATTTGCCTTGTTTTTTTGTGCATTTTCATGTAAATTAATGTGCGTTCATGTGTGCCATGCAGCTCCCGAATTATGGCACCCTGTGGTCTTTATACGTGAACTTTAACCACAAGCGTCTGGAGCCATGGGAGAAGATAATCCCTTCATTTAAATACAACAGGGAGCAGCCCTTTTTTGAGATGCTGGTCCCCACCACAGACACCGTCCGCTACGGCTACCTGATGGAGAAACTGCTATCTGTGCGACGTTCTGTTCTCTTCACTGGCAACACTGGAGTGGGGAAGGTAAGGATTCATGGATGCAGTAGCAACACCGTGACATACTGCACTTTAAATAGTAGTACACTGACCTAATAGACAGAAGTTAATTAACCTTTGTGCCTCACTTTATAAAAAGGTCTTTTGCTGTTCATTTGCATGCACTGCTATGCCACAGTGACAAAGAGCAGGCCGAAAATTGGAAAAGCTTCCCCTGAATGAATTAGGCCCTGTTCAGACCTGGCATTAACATGTGTCCTGAGTGATCCGATCACAAGTGGACAGCTCTAACCTCTAAGTATGTCTGTTCACACTTGACATTAGAATCTCCACATGCGTCTTGAGTGGCCACTGGTGATCGGATCTCCCTTCCTTGCTCCTTATGCAAATAAACACGTAATAAACAAATGGCTAATACAGCAGACATTGTGACGTAATAATACATGAATGTTACTCGCAAATTAATCACACATTTTTTATCTGCTCAAAATGTACCTTAAAGGAGATTTGTCAAGTATTTAATACTCTTATCAACATGGGAGGTGGCAAATGTGCTTGCTTTATGCAAATGTATGTATATATTTATTACTGGAAACCAATTAACAACACAAAACAAATGACATTATTGTCCAGAAACCCTCACAGGTACTGCATTTAGCATGAAAAATATGATCAAATCATAACATCAAGGGACCCCTTTGAAAATGCCCATGCCAGTTTTTCATTGCAAAAATATAGCGTAACTTTGGAATGTTATTTAGCCTCCTTCGCGACAAGCTAGCAAGACATGGTTGGTACCAATGGCTTTAAAACTGAGCCCGATACAACCTAAAAATCACAAGTTGCGTTATTATAGCGTTAACTTTGACGGCCCTAATTTATATGTGTCTGTCCCTTACAGTCAGTGGTGGCCCGGGGCCTTCTGAACAGCATCCAGGAAAAGGAAGGATACCTCCCAGTCTACATCAACTTCTCAGCTCAGACCTCCTCCGCCAGCACGCAGGAGATCATTGAGTCCAAACTGGAGAAAAAGAGGAAAAACATTATGGGTATACAGTATTGGCTCGCAGTTACATTATCACACAACCATTCATTCGCAATGTAGAAAATCTGTCCAGAAGCATTTCTTGTTATTGTCCTTAAATGAGACAGTTTGTCTGTTCTTCTAGCCATCCATTCACATATCTGGACATACAGCTGTCCTTCACGATTCTGCTTTTTCAATCCATCAACATACAGTATCATCCTTTCTTGTCAATCTGTACATCTCTTAAACCTGTCCTCCTTCTCTCTTTATCCTTCTCCCTTTCCCTCCCTATAGGTGCTCCTGGTAACAAGAAGTTGGTGGTCTTTGTGGATGACCTGAATATGCCTAAACTGGACACTTATGGCTCTCAGCCCCCGATAGAACTCCTGCGTCAGTTCCAGGACTTTTCTGGCTTCTACGACAGAAACAAATTCTTCTGGAAGGAGATCCAGGTATACATGTATACAAATAAGATGAGCTGCATCGTAGCGGCGCATTTGACAGTAATGATTTATGTATGAACATGGAGCTGCATGGAGTTCAGCAGATGGCTGTTATACTGTCCAATAGCATGTGGCTGTCCCTTTTAATGCATATGAATCTGGCCTTCAGTATTCAGTTCGAACAGTTGTTTTAGATATAGCTTTTTAAACATTCATACATTTTGGCAACTAGGTTTGTTTGTTGTCTTTTGCCTTGTTCACACTACACGACTTTAGCCCTGATTTACCACTCCCCGACAGTTTTTGGAGGTCCTCGACAAAAGCCCCAGATTAGAGGCAAATCGGTGTTCGAGCGCTATATGTGAACTGTTCAAATACGCTCGTCGAGAGGCTTGCCAACGCTCACCGATGCATCGCAAACACATTCCAGATATCTAGTATGCTAAATATCTGGACCTGTCGGGGAGTCAGGCCACGAGCTACAGCCAATGAGAGCGCGAGACACGGGTTGAGGGGAGACGTGGAGGAGGAGGGGTTGCCTGTAACAATAGGAACTTACTGTATGTGTTGTATTTGCAACACGAAGCAAAGTTGTTGTTGCACCTAGAGGAATAAATAGTAAAAAGAAGTGTGGAAACCTGTGGAAACTATTAAGGCTATTTTGTAAATATGTGTCAACAACAACATCAGCAATGTGTCTCGTGCATGGTATCACGTCATTTACCGTGTATTTCTCTTGTGTTTTCGTGACAAAACGTAGTTTGGAGACCTCATTGAGGATCTTGTAGTGTGTGACCCCCTGTTGCCAGTCAGTCATGTAGTGTGAAAATCACAACGACTTCAAGACCGATTACAAGACAGCAAGTTGTGTTGTGTGAACAGTACAGCGAACTGATTACTTTGAAAGTCTTGTAGTGTGAAATTAGCATTACAGTCAATCAGTCGTCAGTTATCCTAACCTCTAGTCAACTCAACCAATATTTCTGCAAACTGGAGTCTTTAGGGAACATATCACAATATATTGAATCGTTACCCCTGTATCGTGATACATATCGTATCGCCAGATTCTTGCCAATACACAGCCCTAATGTTCAACACAGAAGATACATCCTCCAAACCAAGACCGTTTTGGAGTTGTTGTAGGGCACCTAAGGCAGAATCTGTCTAGCTGTTTCCTCCAGTTTCCAGTCTTCATGCTAAGCTAGGCTAAACCACCAAGGAGCTGTGCTTAACACAAAGAGAAGAAAATGATATTGACGTTCTCATCTAACTCTGGGATGGCAAACAAGGCTATTTCCCCAAAGTGCCTTTTTAATATCGATTGGTTAAAAAAGTGCAGCTGTAGCTCTTTAGTTTTTGATTTTACACAGTCGGCATCAACTTCATTTGTTTTTCTAGTTTGACTTTTAATGGAGTCAGTCCTATTTATATAAGAAACCCATTCATCTTGTGCGCCTGTGTGTGTTTGCATCTGTGTTTGTGTTAATGTAGTGGACCCATATTTGTATTCCGCAATGTTTCCTGCATTTAACTTGTGCTATACAACCACAGGGACACACACACACACACACTCACAAGACTGATTGTACTTTAGGCTGCATGTGATGTCTTGCAGTATAATGTAGTTGACTGTGTGTATGTGTGATGTTGGAGTTGCACATAAGCAATACATTCAGAATATTGTGTGTTAATACACTGCACCACAGACCGACAAGGTCATACACATGCAAACAGCATATACTTATACACTATATATATATATATATATAAGTATATTCATTCAGAGTTATCAGAAAAGGGTTATATTCAGGCAGGAAGTGTGTGTTATTTTTATCTGGAAACAATGAAAGCAACCAACTTATTTAATTCATTAATATTGTTTTCTATTTACCCGTTCCATTCAACTAATATATCCTCTCTGTAAAGTACTTTTTTAAATGAATTCTTTTTTAGTTTTAGCCTGACATATCAAGTTCAGGTTAAAAAAATGGATGTTTAACACAGAAAAAAG